>NW_003852427.1:4548378-4549897 GCF_000181295.1 Otolemur garnettii
GATGGTGCTGCTTGTACAACAAGGTACATGTACCACAGAACTGTACACTTAACCCTGGTTTTGATGGTAAATTTTATGTTATGTATATTTTTACCACAATAAAGAGAATGAAAGAAAAAAGTATTGATGGAAAAGATAAAAAAAACTATCATTGTTTGTAGAGGATACTATTATTGACATAGAAACTCTAAAAGAACCGATCGAAAAAGTAATAGAATTAGTAAGAATTAGCAAATTGGTCAGGAATAAACTCAATATAAAAAAATTGATTACATTTCTTTAGCAAGATTTTTCCAGACACAAGATCAATATACAGAAATCAATTGTAGGCCAGGCACAGTGGCTCACAACTATAATCCCAGCACTTTGGGAAACCTGGGCAGGAGGCCTGGACTTGAGGCCAGGAGTTCAAGATCAGCCTGACCCTGGTCTTTACAAAACAAAAAAAATAGAAAGATAGAAAAATTAGTCCAGCATGGTGATACATACCTGTAATCCCAGCTACTTTGGAGGCTGAGGCTGGAGGGTTGCTTGAGCCTAGGAATTTGAGGTTGCTATGAGCTATGATAACATCGCTGCACTGTAGCCAGGGTGACAGAGTGAGACCCTATCTCAAAAACAAAACAAACAGGCTTGGAGCCTTAGTTGCTTGAGCCACAGGCGCCAAGCCACTTATACCTGAGCTGGTGGGTTTGAATCCAGCCCGGGCCCACCAAATAACAATGATGGCTGCATCCAAAAAATTGCCGGGTGTTGTGGTGGGCACCTGTGGTCCCAGCTACTTGGGAGGGGGAGGCAGGAGACTCGCTTGAGCCCAGGAGTTGGAGGATGCTGTGAGCTGTGATGCCACAGCACTCTACCCAGGGAGAAAGCTTGAGATTCTGTCTCAGAAACAAAACAAACAAACAAAAAAAAAACCCCCAAATTTATTTCTATACACTACCAATAAACAATCTGAAAATGACATTTCTTTTAGTGGGCCTGTGAATGGTGAATGGATAAACAAAATGGGGTAGATCCACACCAAGGAATATTATTCAGCTATTGAAAGAAATGAAGTATTGATGCAAATGGGTGGACCTTGAGCATTATACCAAGTGATTCACAATAGCACCAGAAAACAGAACATAGTTAGGAATAAATTTAACACACGGAATGATAGACTTTTACACTAAACGTACAAACATTGTGGAAAGAAATTTTAAAAGTTCTAAATAAGCGGAAAGTTGCCTCACGTTCGTGGATTGGAAGACGTAATATCATTCAGTTAGCAATACTCCCCAGTCCGTGTGACCCTAAGCGACACCCTAGCTGAGGTTTTTGGTGTGGCTCTCCCCCAACACCCCGCCTAGAAATTAGCAAGCAGACTCTAGCTTGCTAATTAGCATATGACTCTAAAAGTCAAATGGAAATTCGAGGGCACAAAATAGCCAAAACAATCTTGAAGAAGAACAAAACTGGCGGGCTCACACTTTCTGATTTCAAAACTTACTATTAAGAACTTTCGTTCCGGCTCGGC
>NW_003852427.1:4550183-4555731 GCF_000181295.1 Otolemur garnettii
ACACCCTGGGAACAAACTTGCAAATCATCCATCTGCTAAGAGTCGAGAGCCCGGAATCCATAAAGAACTCCTACAATTCAGGAAGAAAAAGACAAATAATCCAACTTTAAAAATGGGCAAAGAATTTGAAGAGACAGTTTTTGAGAAAAGATATGTAAATAGTTATGGTTGATACGCACATGAAAAAGATGCTCACCGTCGTTAGCCATCAGGGAAATGTGAATCAGCTCGGCGATGAAAATACCACTTCATACCTGCTAGTGTGGCAATGATCAATAAGACAGAAAATAACAAACATTGGCAAGGATGTAAACAAATTAGAACCCTCATGTGCTGCTGGTGGGAATGTAACCTGCTGTGGCCACTTGGGAAAACAGTCTGGATGTCCCTCAAAATGCTAAATATTGACCTAGCCTGGGAGCACTCAACCCAGCAACTCCATTCCTACGTATCTTCCCAAGAGAAATGAAAACGTATGTCCAGGGAAAAACTTCTACATAAATGTTGACAGTAGCATTGTTCATAACAGCCAAAAAGCAAAAACCTAAATGTTCACTGAATGATGGATGAACAAAATGTAGTAGATCCATACAAAAGAGGATTATTCAGCCATAAAAAGGAACAAAATACGGACATGTTGCAAAATGGATGAACCTCCAAAGCATTGTGCTAAGTGAAAGAAATCAGTTACGTATTGCAGGATCCCATTTATATGAAATGGCCAGAATAGGCACATCTGTAGAGACAAACAGTAATTGGGGGTTGTCTGTAGGAAAAGAGAATGGGGACTGAATGCTAATGGGGACAAAGACACTTTCCTCAGCCAAACTCGAGTCAGGTTCCTCTAAGCCCTCTTCTCAACCGGCCCCTGAGGCCACATCCTACAATGACTCTAGACCCCTTAAGGCAGGCACCCTCAAACTACGGCCAGCAGGCCACATGCAGCCGACCTAGGACATTCATCTGGTGCGCTGGGTGTTTTTGACACCACTGCCTATCCTGCTTAGCAGCCAACTCGTCCCAGGGCCCACAGTCCAGCCCTCCAACGGTCTGAGGGACAGTGAACTGGCCCCTGTTTAGTTTGAGGACCCCTGCTAAGGTGTCCACCTGAGAAAACTCAAGACTGCCAACACCTAAAGAGCTGGTCTCCCAGCTGGTCTCCCAGCCTCTGTTGGGGGTTGGAGTCTAACTTCAATAAGCGCCAATTAAAAAACCCTGATGAGTCTCAGGGTGCACCAACTGCTCCTTCCTGCTTTTTATAATTTTTCACTCCCCTGACTCTACTCTCTCCCTGCCCCACACTCTCTCATTCTCCCCTTAAAATGCCCATTCACTTCTGGACAGAGTGCAGTGGCTTCTGCCTATAGTCCCCGCACTCTGGGAGGCTGAAGTGGGAGGATCACTTCAGCCCAAGTTGGAGGCTGTAGGAAGCTATGACTGGACCACTTCACTCCAGCCTGGGCAATACAGCAAGAGACTGTCTCTAAAAATAACAAACAAACAAAGCCCCAAACTCCTATATCAAACCATGCATAAAAATCAACTCCAGGTGGACTGTGAACCTAAGTGTAAAATATGAAACAATAAAGAGTTTATTTTATTTTTTTTGAGACAGAGTCCCCTTTTTGTCACCTTTGGTAGAGTGCTATGGCGTCATAGCTCACAGCAATCACAAACTCTTGGGCTCAAGCGATTCTCTTGCCTCAGCCTCCTGAATAGCTGGGACTACAGATGCCCTCCACAACGCCCGGCTATTTTTTTAGAGACGGGGTCTCACTCTAGCTCTGACTAGACTCGAGCTCATGAGCTCAGGTGATCTGCCCACTCGGCCTCCCAAAGCACTGGGATTCCAGGTGTGAGGTTCCATGCCCAGCCTTCACAATAAAGATTTTAGAAGATAATATAGAAGAATGTAACTGTGGATAAAAATTGTGTTTTAAAAAAACAGGGAGGCGCCTGTGGCTCAGTGAGTAAGGCGCCAGCCCCATATACCGAGGGTGGCGGGTTCAAACCCAGCCCCGGCCAAACTGCAACAAAAAAAAAAAAAAAAAAAAAAAAATAGCCGGGCGTTGTGGCGGGCGCCTGTAGTAGCAGCTACTTGGGAGGCTGAGGCAGAAGAATCGCCTAAGCCCAGGAGTTGGAGGTTGCTGGAGCGACTCCGCTGCACTCTACCGAGGGCGAAAAAGTGGGACTCTGTCTCTACAAAAAAAAATAAAATAAATAAATAAATAAATAAAACATGGCACAAAAAGCACTACCATAAAGCTAAATGTTGACCACATTAAGGAAAAGAATTCATTCATCAACAGATGTCTTAAGGGCATGAGACAGCAAGCACAGAAGAGCAGAAGAGATTTATACTACGTACAGCTGGCAGAGAGCCCGGTACCCAATACATAAAGAATTCCTACAATTCATAGAGAAAAAAGGCAGACAATAGTAAGGGGAAATGAGCAAAAGGGGCAAATAGGCATTTAGAAGAGGATGACAAAAAGAGAGATTGACCTCATTAGGGATCACAATGAGTAAGATTCTACACCTGATTGGTAAAAATCTGCAAGTTTCCCAAGACCATTGAGAGGGAAAGATCACCTATGCCAGCAGAACGTGAAAGGGTGAAGCTACAGAACAGAAGACAAACTAAACCAACTGCACAGATAACCTATGATGGGGAGAGCAAGGCCACGCTGTAATCACTCCCTGGCTTCCCGCCAGCCCCAGCCTAGAGAGCCCTGTCATCCCACGTGAACGCAGCTTCAAATATAAACAACACTTTAAGGAACTGGCTCAGTTCCTGGAAACAACACCCTGAAGGCTGAGGTTGAGCCCTGAAATTTCCTCCCACTGTTTCTCTCCAGGGCCCTTGATTCAGCCTTTGAGTAGACTAAGTGTAGAAATTTCCTGGACACAGGCACCGGGAGGGCTCCCTCCTTAGCCCCAGGTTCTGAGATAAACCCTTCACAGGGGGAGGCAAATAGAACAAGGTAGCCTTTTATTAACTCCTTAAAACCAATTCATTCTTTGGGCAAAACTCCTGCTCAAAATATGTGATGAGCTATTCCTACAAGGAGAGCAGGGGAGCTGTAGTTCTAGGTGTACAGAGGCAGACTGTAAAGAAACCAGGGGAATCACTTGTTTTGCACTTTGACCCAATCAAATGGGTGTCTTGTCATGCATTTGGAACAGTCTTACCTCTGCCTAAAAGTGCATTTTTAAGAGGGTGAAAGGTTTGTAAATGCTCTGGCAGAGGTTTCCTATTTTTGGAGGCAGGGGACAAATGTGGACTTTTAGGGACCCAGACCAATAGGAGGAAGGGAATTCTAGGACAAGCAAAAGAGCAGAGGGCACGGTGGCTCATGCCTGTGACCCTAACACCCTGGGAGGTGGGCTGGTGGATTGCTCGAGCTCAAGAGTTTGAGACTAGCCTGACCAAGAGTGAGAAGCCGTCTGTACTAAAAACAGAAAAATTAGACAGATGTGATGGCGGGTACCTGTAGTTCCAGCTTGTGGGGAGATTGAGGCAAGAGGATCTCTTGAGCTTAAGAGTTTGAGGTTGCTGTGAGCTATGATGATGCCACAATGATGATGCCACAGCAGTCCACCCAGGGTGACAGAGTGATACTCTGTTTTAAAAAAAAAAAAAAGAAGACACAGAGAGCAAGGAAAGGCCATCTGTGGTGATGGTGACGGGTAAAGAGCGTTTCCCCACAGGGTGTAATGAGCACTGAATGGCAGTGATGACTGCAGGGAGGTGGTGAGGGCACCAGTGGGTGGCAGCAGGCGTGGGGAGAGAAGGGGGTTTGGAAGAAACGGCATTACTGCATTGAGATGGTGAGGGCACCAGTGGGTGGCTGCAGGTGTGGGGAGAGAAGGGGTTTTGGTAGAAATGGCAGTGATGATGGTTAATGGTGACAGTGCAGGAGGCAATGTTGATGACAGTGACGGTGAGGGGAGCAGGTTATAGGAGTGGAGGCCAGTGAGGGCAGGTGGTAGCGGCAGTGATGGTGATGGAAGTCTTTAACCCTGGTGTGAAGAACGTGGCTGAGTCCATCAAGGCCACAACACCTAAGACAGAGAAACCTATAAGAAACCTAAACCAAAGAGACCTATACTACACTGCTAGGGAGCAAATGCAGGCTCTTAGTTGTTGTGCACATTGGCACCCACACCCTGCTTTATGGCCCATAGCCCTCCAATCTGCAGTTTCCCTCAGCTGGGAATATAGCCAGGAGGCTGTGGAGTGGAAAGGGGGCCCCTTGTATTGGGGCCCTCAGATACTTGCTCATGAAGAAACAAGAATACCCAGCACCACTTCTGTGTCCCACTATGAGTCACAGACCTCACAGACCAAAGGGCCTGGGAGGAAGATAGGCTGAGATTCTAGGACCTCACTCTAAGGCCTTTACACTTTTAGCAAATACACCTTCATGCTGAAGGGCCTGGCCTGGCACAGCACACAGCCCTCTGGGGCCACATGGAGTTGGTCTGCTAACCCCACAGGAACCTGTAGCTTGGTGCTGACAGATGTGACATTCTTATCACCAGGAGCTGAAATTGCCAGGCTTTCCCCAGGCCTCGCATGGCAAGGCTGTGTCAGCTCCGAGGAAGGCTGGCATCCTGAGTGGAGCTCTGCACCATCCTTCAAGGCTTGGCCATGCTGCCCAGGGAGTCCCACTGATCTGCCCTCTCAGGTAAGACCCAGCCAGTGTCTCAAGCTCACACCTTCTCTCTTGGGGTTGTAGCAGTAAAACAGTCAGCACATGTATGTGCTTTCAGGCTTGCCAAGGCCCTTCCATTACTCAGCTTGCTGGACTGGGCTGCCCACACCCCAAGGCCCTGCCTTAGTTCTCTGCTCAGGGCACATTTTTATTTTGGCATCAGTTTTTGCTCATAGATTTGAGAGGAGGACAAAGTTGAATAATGCAACATTTTTATGTTAATTACAGATAAAATCTAAAGAAAAAGCAAATTTCCTTGAATTTAGATAAAGCAGGCGGCTTTGAGAAATCTCAGACTTGCCAGGAACTCTTAGGAGCAGACTCCTCACCCCCAGGGTTCACTCCACTAGGTTCTTGGGTTGCTCAAGAAAATGTTTGACACCCTCACACTGAATCCTATCAGTAATCCAGGTAATTGGCACTGCTACATCCATTCTCTCAATGAGGACACTTGGGGTGGTCATGGGATTTGTCCCAAGTCTCAGAGCCAGAGCAGTCATCCCCCACCTGCTTCCTTCCAGGCCTTAGGCTGGTGTCCAGCAGAGCAAGCTCTCCCCACCCACCCATGGTTGGGTCCCACAGCCAGCCCAGGAGCTGTCACATCTGCTATCTTTGGGCGAAGTTTGGGCTAAGGTACAGTACCAAAGGGCAGCTAGAAGGCTTCACGCTCTCCATCTCCATAACTGCCCCCAGTCCATCCCAAATAAAAATAATCATGGGCAACAACGGATGTTTTCTCAGTGTTATTAAAGTCTGAGTCAAACACCTTAAGAAAACTTGACTATTGGCTCAGCACCTGTGGCTCAAGTGGCTAAGGTACCAGCCATATA
>NW_003852427.1:4555948-4563319 GCF_000181295.1 Otolemur garnettii
AAAAAAAAAAAAAAAAGAAAAGAAAACTTGACTATTTTTATGGACCTGTGAGATAAGTTAGAGAAGGAACAGAAAGCTGCCATGAGCTCAGCTTCAGGAGTCCTCCAGCCGTCCATTCAGAATGCTGTCCCAGATGATGCTGGGATCATTCTGTTTTTTGTCCATGGAGCACGGCATACTTTTCAGTGCTATTTATTGCTTGTGATTAATTCATCTCTTACTTTGAACAAGTGGGACAACAGAGGGTATAAGTGGAAAATACCTTGATCCCTGGGAATCTCCAGTAGGTTCCATGACTTTCCAATCATTCTAAATAAAAAGGCTTCCATCACTTCTAGCCTCAAATATCCTGCAATGAAGACAACCAGTCCAGTGCAGTAATCAACAGTCCAGACTCTGTCGAAGGTTGAGGCCTGTCCCCTCCCCTGCTCTGGCTGCTGTAGCCAGAGAAGCCTGCGAGGGGCCCAGGTCTCTTTTCTGTCAGCCTCTTTTATACTGCTAGGCAGAGTGGGGTTCTAAAAGTGTTCTGTGGAATGGATTCTCTGCACCTCGGTTTCTGAATCTACAAAATAAGGGTATTACAACTTGCACTGCATATCTTCAAGGGTGAAGATGTAAAATAAGGTGGATAAAATGGCATAGTGAGTCATTTCCGGAATGTGTAACCCTGTGGCGTCTCTACAGGACTGTACATGTGGTATGTGTTCTGGCTGGAAGACACCCTCAAACCCCCATCTCCTGGACAACTCTTCTTCCCGCAAAAGCAGCTCTTGGGAAGCCTTCCTGACGACCCCATGCCCCCCCTCCAACTCTGCCCATGCTGCTCGACTACTGCTTGTGCTCATGTGTTCTTATTCTCTGAGATCCACCACCACTTTCAGTGTTTGGTGGTATTTGTCAAATAAAAGAAATGGAGGGATGGCTTGGCACCTGTGGCTAAAGCAGCTAAGGTGCCAGCCACATGCACCAGAGCTGTTGGGTTTGAATCCAGCCTGGGCCTGCCAAACAACAATGACAACTACAACCAAAAAATAGCCGGGCATTGTAGGGGGAACGTGTAGTCCCAGCTACTTGGGAGGCTGAGGCAAGAGCATCGCTTAAGCCCAGGAGTTGGAGGTTGCTGTGAGCTGTGATGCCACAGCACTCTACCCAGGGTGACAGTTTGAGACTCTGTCTCAAAAAAAAAAAAAAAAAAGAAAGAAAGAAAGAAAAGAAAAAGAAATGGAGAGAGAAAGGGATGAGAGGCAGGAAAGGGAGCCAGGAAGCCAGGCAAGCAGGAAGGTAGGCAGGATAACAGGAAAGCAGAAAAGAAATGAGGGAAGAGTATCATAGTCCTGTATAAATGGTGAAGAAAGCTTAACACAATAAATAAAAATGGGAGGAGGCAAGGAATTAAAGTAGATAAAAAAGGCTGCATACAGTGGTTCATACCTGTATGTTCATAATCCCAGCACTTTGGGAGGCTGAAGAGGACAGATAGCTTGAAGCCAGGAGCTAGAGATCAGCCTGGACAACATGGCAAGACCCATCTTTAAAAAAAATTTAGCCTGATGTGTTGGCAGGCACCTGTAGTCCCAGCTACTTGGGGAGGCTGAGGCTGGAGGATCGCTTGAGCCCAGGAATTTGAAGCTGAGGCGAGCTATGATCATACCATTATACTCCAGCCTGGGGGATGAAAAGAAAAGAAGAGAGGAGGGGAGGGGAAGAGAGAAGAGAAGAGAAGAGAAGAGAAAAGAAAGATGTTGGGGAAACTGAGTATTTATATAGAGGAGAATGAAACTAGACCCTCTGTTTTCTACTACATACAAAAAACAACATAAAATAGATTAAAGATTTCAATGTAAGACCCTAAACTATGAGGGTCTTCGAAGAAAACTAGGGGGAACATTTTAGGACTTTGGTCTGTGCAAAGATTTTATGGATAAAACCTAAAAAGTACAAGCAACAAAAGTAAAAATAAATAGGATTATATCAGACTGAAAAGCTTCTGCACAGCAAAGGGATGAACAGAGCAAAGAGACAGAATGGGAGAAAGAATTATAAATTATTCATCCAACAAGAGATTAATATTCAGAATATAGAAGGAACTCAAGAGCAACAAATCAAATAATTCAATTAAAAAACAGACAAATGATCTGAATAGACATCTCTCAAAAGAACATATACAAATGGCCAATAGGTATATGGAAAAATGCCCAATGTCACTAATCATCAGGGAAATGCAAATCAAAACCACCATGAGTTATCATCTCACTCCCATGAGAATGGATAGTATCAAACTTCAGTTAGAACGACTATTAATAAGACAAAAAACAACAAAGGCTGGTGAGGATGTCAAGAAAGGGGATGGGACCCTTGTATGCTGTTGGTGAGAATGTAAAGAAGTATAGTCATTATGGAAAACAGTATGGAGTTTCCTCCAAAAAATGAAAAATAGAACTACCATACGATCCAGCAATCCTACTACTGAGTATTCATTCAAAAGAGAGGAAATCAGCATGTTAAAGAGATATCTGAACCCCCACACTCACCCCAGCATTATTCACAATAGCCAAGAAATGGAATCCACCTAGGTGTCAATCAACAGATGAACGGATAAAGAAAACATGGCATATATACACACCGGAATACAATCCAGACTATAAAACAAACTCTTGTCACTCTCAGCAACGTGAATGAAGATGGAGAATGTTATTATGTTAAGTAAAATAAGCCAGGAACAGAAAGACAAACCCTTCATGTTCTCATTTATATAGGGAAGTTAAGAAGTTTGATCTCAGAGAAGGAGAGAATAGAATGGTGGTTACTGGGAGGGAGAGGGGGAAGAGTGGTAGGAGAAGCTGGTTCCAAAAGTAAAGGCAGACAGGCAAATGCATTCTAACATTCTATAGCACGGTAGGGTGACTAGAGTTAACAATTTATTACGTATTTTCAAATAGCTAGAGGAGGGGATTTGAAATGTTTCCAACACAAAGAATTGGTAAATGTTGAAGTGGTGGGTTTGTTAATTACCCTGACTTGATCACATATACCCTATAAATATGTACAATTACATGTCATTTTAAAATAATACAAAAGAAAACATCATTGAACTCAAGCTCTGTGAATATCAAGTCCAGATTTGAGAAGTTCTATGAATCACAATTAAAAACCCAATAAAATTTGTGAAAATCAAAGATTTTCTAGCAAAAAATCCTAAGTGCAGAAAGACAAAAAAGATTATCACCTTCAAAGAACCAAAAAGAAGACAAACAGCTGACTTCTTAACAAAGACTTAGACTGCTGACTAAGTGAGAATGATGTCTTCAAAATGATGAGAGAGGATTCCACAGAGATGCTTCAAGGGGGGAATCTGCCTTAAGGGGAAGGCCATGCCAAGTGGGGCTCTGGGACTCTTACCTTGAAACTGTAGCCACCCATTTAATCCTTTCTATATATTGACTTAGGAGAGAGGTGGTTTAAAAGAATTTCATCTTTAAGCAGGTTATTTAAAACAAAAATTAAGGACAGTGCTTGTGGCTCAAAGGAGTAGGGTGCTGGCCCTAAATGCCGGAAGTGGTGGGTTCAAACCCAGCCTTGGTCAAAAACTACAAAAAAATAAAAATCCAAAAATTAAAAACCAGTGTCTTGGGGGGCAGAGGCAAGATGGCCGACTGGAGCCAGCTTTCCACAGAGGCTCCCATCCAGAGGAGAGTTAAAGGACAGAAGTTTAGCAAGTAAGCTGATGGTTTGGAGCTGAGCCAAGAGAGAAGGTTGAAGAACACACATCAACCCTGTTAAAGAGAGCTGCGACCCCAAGGATACAAACAAAGGGTATAAAATCCATCGCCAAGCAAACAGGAATCCCCTCCCCCATGAGAAGGGTTCACAGTATACTCCATACAAACAAGTGAGCAGAGTTCAAATGTCTTCCCATTTTATCCCATGGGAGAGACCCTCTAAAAACCAGACCTCCTTCCCCTACTAGGGTACCATGGCACTCTCCTGCCAGGCATAAAACTGTACAAAATGATGAAATAAGCAGGCTAGCAATCTAGATATCTACACTTTGTGAAAATACCATCAAAAATTGGGCAGAAATTAATGCATTTTACAATGAATAAGAATTCAACAGCAACAGACCTGCACTAAAGTAAGCCCAGGAAGGAGCGTGTCAGGCATAGAAGGAAACTCACTCCAGACAGAAGCATGGAGACAAGATATATTGAACTGCCTCATGAAAATGAGAAATTTGTGGGCATGCCTAAAAATATTGATTGTATAAAACACTTTAAAAAGTAAAACCAGGTCAAGTGTGGTGGCTCATGCCTGTAATTCTAGCACTCTGGGAGCCCAAGGTGGGAGGATCACTTGAGCTCAGTAGTTCAAGACCAGCCTGAGCAAGAACAAGACCCTGTCTCTATTAAATATAGAAAAACTAGCTGGGCGTGGTGGTGGCGCCTGTAGGACCAGATACTAGGAAGATTGCTTTAGGCCAAGAGTTTGAGGTTGCTGTGAGCTATGATGCCATAGCACTCATGGCACTCTACCCAGGGCAGGGTGAGACTGTCCCAATGACACCAGGGCACTCTACCCAGTCATGCATGCTGGCCTTTTCCACCCTTGTCCTTCTCAAACCCATAGTTGATCTCACCACTTTTCATAAGTATTTAGGATTCTCTTTTCTTCCACCTCAATCAATGTTAGTCCCTTAGAACAGTCACTGCATTGCAAATACTCTCAGGTCTCTCATGTCTCCATTTCTTATAAACACTCACCTGGCCAAATGCCATCCTTGGTTAACCCAAGCTTGCCTTCTATGTACTTGTCAGTATGAGCAAATTAGTATCTCTGGAGAAAACTATACAGTTAGGCTGCTAGTTTCACTTTTCTTATTTTTTATTTTTTTGAAACAAAGTCTCACTCTGCATCCTGGGTAGAGTACTGTAGTGTCATGGCTCACAGCAACCTCAAACTCTTGGGCTGAAGCAAGCCCCTTACCTCAGCCTTCCAAGTAGCTGTGACAGATGTGATAGATGTGATAGATGTGACAGCTGTGACAGCTGTGATAGATGCCTACCACAACACCTGGCTAATTTTTCTATTTTTAGTATAGATGAGGTCTTGCTCTTGCTCAGGCTGGTCTTGAACTCCTCAGCTCAGGTGATACACCTGCCACAGTCTTCAAGAGTGCTAGAATAACAGGTGTGAGCCACTGTGCCTGGCTAAACCCAAATGGATTAAACAGTAGAAGGGCCACAGCTGGGAAAAGTAACTGATGACTCATACGGTAGATTATTAGAAAAAGGTACCCAGCATGCAGTACAGAAAGTAAAAAAAGAGGAAAAATATTAAAGAGTTAAGAGACATGGAAGATATCTGCCTTTAAAAATATTTCTCTTTTATTGTTAGGGGTTAACTAACCCAACAATAAGCCCTGATCCTATACCTATAGCTTGGCATTTTCTCCCAGACACTAGGAAGTGAACCAAATACTAATTGTAGCAATACACAGTTACAAACATATATTTTGCTTAGATCTTCAAAAACAATTTGAAGGCAACTTCCTGGTAGTTTAGAGGAGAAAGCATATTTGTAACAAAGGCACTGTGTACTTTCTAGTCTCACTAGAAAAAAAAATTCTTAAGCTTAAAAAATATATACCATGAACCTAATTCTGAGGATGGGAAAAAGTAAAGGAAGGCCATTTGTCACGAAATCCCTTGGCAGTTTCTGGGCCCTCCCTTTCATGGTAGGTCAGCCAACAGTGTCACCTATTCAGAATGACATTCTAGGTGATATTCATGCCAGTGAATCAGACCAGGGAGGTGGTGATGTCTAGGTCATGGGTCATTTCCTCAGTGGCTCATGGCCACCGGCTGTAGTCCAACCCCAGGGTCTTGGGTCTGGGTGCAGAGGTCAGGACCATGGGATAAAGTGCTTACCACTACTAGAAAAGCAACTCTGGGGGCTCACCTGTATCATGTATAAACCATGAACAAACGCAGGTTGAGTAAATAAATAGGCGTTATGAGCCCGACCCTGAGCAATGCCATGAGGACACATCTGGGGGAAAGGAACTCCGTCAGTGGGTTGGCAGAAAAACTCCTAATGTGTGGCCATCTTACCCTGTAGGGCAACATTAAGGATAAGTCCATCTCTTGCTGTTCTTCTGGGAGTGTGTGTCTTAGACACCAGATCTGTGGCTCAGCACCCATAGCACAGTGGTTACAGTGCCAACCACGTACCCCGAGGCTGACAAGTTGGAACCCAGCCCAGGCCAGGTAAACAACAATGACAACTGCAACAAAAAATAGCCGGGCATTGTGGGGGGCACCTGTAGTCCCAGTTACTGGGAGGCTGAGGCAAGAGAATCAATCGCTTAAACCCAGAAGTTTGAGGTTGCTGTGAGCTGTGACGACACAGCACTCTACTGAGGGCAACATACTGAGACTTGGTCTCAAAAAAATAGAAAGAAAGAAAAGAAAAGAGATCCGTCCTGGCATACTTTTCTCTAAGCCTTTTGAATACATTTAAGTTTTTTTCCTTTTCTTACGAAGTCTTGGAATGTAGTAGTAGCAGGATTACCTTTCAATGTAGTAGTAGCAGGATTACCTTTTCTGGTCAGTAAAATTACTCTCTTACTCCAAAAAATCATTGTATTTAATAAACCTACATGTTAGAGGAAGTTGCAGAGGAGAGGGTGGAGTGGTCCTTTACGTAGAGAGCTTACAATGTAACAGGCAAAAAAACACGTCTTTGTGCATGTGATGTTGAAGGAAAACATTTCTCATGACAATTTTTTAGAATGTTTGAAATAAATGCTTGACTGATACTCAAAACAGGAAAATGAAGGCAACTCCGGCAGCCAGTGTAGCACTGGGAAGAAAATGGGAGCCGAGGCCCAAACATAATGTTATTGCCAAAGTCTGGGGGAGGGAGCCAAGGGGAGCAGAGAGTCTGGCCCCACTGACCCTGCAGACACTTGGGGGAGGGTGCGTGGCTGGAAAGCCTCTGGGAGGGACCCCACCTTCTGTTCCTGGAGGACTCAGAATGAACCACAGGAGTAAAGGTGGCTCCCTGGGTGGCCCTGGTGGAGGGCTGAGAAGAGGGAGAAGATGATGGGTCTAGGGTTGGTTGTGTTGGTTGGTCAAGCCTACTGCTTAGAAAATGAGCCTGAAGTTATGCCGGGGGTCAGCCCTCCTTTCCCCTGAGTTCTGAGGACCCTGAGGCCTACAGGTGATTGACCACGCAGCTAGTGGCAGCTTCTTCTCTGGGAATTCTCCCCTACAGCCCCCAGCCCAGCGAGTGTGTCTGCCTGGTGTAGCTAAGCTGGCCTTGGTTTGTTTCCTGAGGCTTCCTCCCCTCACCCACATCTTCCAGAGCAGGGAG
>NW_003852427.1:4565282-4565651 GCF_000181295.1 Otolemur garnettii
TTACCTAGACTGATGGGAAGTACCATTACATGACGAGGGGAGGATCCGTGTGAAGGCTCAAGGGTGTACATGTGTGTGTAAGGAAAACAGATTTATCATGGTGAAGAGAGAGGAAGACTCGCAGAGGAGCAGCCATGTGGCAGATGGTGAAGGGCACTGTGTGCTGGGATGGCAGTCGGACCGCTCTGTGACTGCCTCACCACATCCACCTCCTAACCTGTCTTGTCATCTCCCAGAACTAAGCCGCCTCTAGACTTCCACATAGCTTCTACTCTCGCCCAAAGCCACTGATGTCGTTCCAATCACCTCCCCCTTCAGTCTCACAACTACTTTGCAGAGCCTCAACAGCCTGCCAATTCTCCTGCCCAA
>NW_003852427.1:4566038-4571979 GCF_000181295.1 Otolemur garnettii
TATTCTCCTCTCCCACAGTAATAGAGCGGTACTCGGGAACATGGCTGCCTGGCTAGATCCCTTTCTCAGATGTCCTTTCAGTGAGGTACCTAAATTCTTGCCAATGGAATGTAAGCAAAAGTGATGTGTGCAAGGTCTCTATCATTTACCTAAAATCAAATAACTTGCTTTTCATTTCTGCTCTTGCCTCCTTCGAGGAGCTAGAACACTGATGTGGTGGAGAGCCAGCACTGGCCATACAGCCCCATTATTGACCCAGCTGACCGGGTGGCAGAACAAACTGGGAGGGAACCGCCACACTAAATGGTTCTGCAAAACGAGCCACCCTGCCCCCTTTGCCCTGTGACAAGAGAAATAAACATTTGCCTTATTTAATCCAGTCTTTGTTAACAGCAGATGCTACACCAAATTCATGAAGAACCAAATTCATGGAGAACCAAATCAGGGAGGTACCACTATAAATTCCGTCTCCAACTCTGACTTGTTTTTGGTTCATTTTTACTTGTGCTTGGCCCACTCCCTTTCAAATTCCCCACAGTAAAGGCTTCACTCGTAGGATGCTTACAGGTCCCTACCCTGCCTCCCACTCTGAACCAATGTACTGTCTCTTATGTCATTACAAATGGTGAGACCACCAGGTAAGGTCTCCAAACCCACTCTGCGCCCCCATCCTTCCCTCATTCCAGTGGTACAGTGTCCTCCCCTCTGCGCTCTGCTCAGACTCTGTGTACAACCTGTGCACCGATCTCAACTTTCACTTGCTCAACTATAACATGGAAATGATTAACAACACTGTTTCACAGGATTGTTGTAAAGATTAAGCGAGATAATATGCATAATTAGTACTCTACCTGGGGCATAGTAAGCAACAGCCACCTGCCGCTAATAATGCTAAAACAAATGTGACCATGTCACTCCTTTATGAAAGCCATTTACTGAATTTCCATAACCTCCAGAACAAAGTCTAAACTTGTGACTATGTTAGGCCATCATGGCTTATCTGCCATTTAACCCCTGCCACTCTCTGCCTTGAACACTATGCTCTGCTAATACCAAACTGCCCACAGACCTAAAATAAGTAAAATTAACTTCTGTTCACTTGGCAGATAATATATCAAATCATCCCCTACACAAGTGGTACTCCAGTAAATTAATTCCCCTTTCTAGAGAAAAACACCTACCCTATAAAACACACCAACATGAAAAAAAGAGCCTATTTTCCATCTTGTGTCTGGAAGGCGACACTGACTTCAGTTTCCTCATTTGTAAAGTAAGAGTTAGGTTATCCCCTTTTCATCTTAAAAATGTGATGCTGTGCTAACATGGCTGTGGAAGAAAATAATCTTCACATCTACTTTTAAATCTTATTGTTCAGATGCACAAGGAGCATTTCACATCTTGTGGAAAGAGAATGAGGATTCTCTAAGAGGGACATATAATACATGAACAAGCGGACAGTGAGGCCAGCAACAACAAGACACTACAGAATGCGAAGAGGCCCAGAGTGGCCAGAGAGGGGGGTGGAGAAGGGGAAGCCTCTCAGCCTGAAGCAGGACCAGGTTTCCCCAAGATCCAGCAGTGCCAGGCTCCTGTCTCCTTTTCTCTGCCTTCCCAGAAGAGGTGAGAGGACTCTAAGGAGGTACTTACCACGAGACAAGAGTCTGCTTAGCTTACAAGAATTCCCGTCATGTCAAACAAAGCTGCCCTCATCTTCTCAGTTAAGTCATCTGGGTCTTCCTGGGGAAGTGGGGGGAAGCAAAGGTCACAGGGACACTGCCTAGAGATTCCAACCTAAAACTTAAACACAGACCTTTCAAGCATTGCATTTCCTG
Organism: Otolemur garnettii; assembly: GCF_000181295.1. Taxonomy (NCBI): domain Eukaryota; kingdom Metazoa; phylum Chordata; class Mammalia; order Primates; family Galagidae; genus Otolemur; species Otolemur garnettii. Next base: position 4,567,871 of record NW_003852427.1, read on the forward strand.
ATGAAGAGATTATGGTCAAGCCAGACCCACTCTGGCTTGAGCCAAATTGGGACTAGAGGAATTTAGAACATTAACTCTTGTGGCTTTCAGAGCCCGGACCCAAGACCAGCTCCTCCTGAAGTCCACCACAATCTCCAGCACAGTATCCTGTTCTGTAAGTTATGCAGACGACTTCTAAAGTATTCTTTAGATGTATATTAAGTAACACTGTGATGAAATAGTGTCAATTCAAAAATTAAAAAGTACTATATATGCCCCCTGAGGGGCTCTTTTACAAGTGGAACTTTACCCTGGAAATGACAACAATGTAACCTAAAAATCTGTACCCTCATGTTAATTTGAAACAAAACACAAATTAAAAAATAAAAAATATTAGAAGAGAGACTCCTAACAAATGCAAGCAATGTAACCTGGTTCTTTATACTCTTAATGATTCCCCAATAGTAAAAAATAAATATTATATGAATGCAAATATTATCTAATGGCATATCACAATATACTTAATAAATTCATGTGACAAATCATTCACATTTAAGCTCTTTTAATAAGACTTTCAGTGGAGACGTACAAGCAAATGTGACTTCCCTCCAAAGGTCCTAGTCAGATCATAGAAAAAAGGCACATGGTGGTAGATACTGCAGGCTAAATACTGAGGACACAAATCTCTCTTCAAGCCACAGTAGGGCCAGAGGACAAAGGAACAGTAATCAAATGGAATACAGTAGTAGGGTTTGGAACAAAGACTTGGAGACTAAAATGTTAGTTAGGTGGTAATTCCTACTAAGCTTTCTCCTCAAATAATGGCAGTACTCACAGCTGAAAAGCCAACCTGACTGGACACTTCCTACAGCCACTAAGATTCTTCACAATCACTGCACTTCCTCTCGTATCTGATAGAACTTTAAAAATGTTAAATATATTAATGAATAAGGCCAGATTCCAGTCCATTTCTGCACAGGGGCAGACATTGCTGTCTGCCAACAGCCATCCCCTCTTCCTTACCAGTACATGCCAATTTTGTTTAGGGTATGAATGTGATCAACTAAAACCTTAATTTTCTCAAATGTGCATCAACCAATGAACGAACAGTACAGCCATACAATGGAATCTTTTTCAGCAATAAAACAAAATACTGATACATGCTATAACATGAAGGAACCATGAAACTTTATGCTAAGTGAAAGCAGCCAGACAGAAAAGGCCACACACTGTATGATTCCATTTACTGTGAGAGGTCCACAATAGACAAATCTATACAGCCAGAAAATAGATGAGTGGCTGCCTGGAGCTGGAGCTGGAATTAGGAGGGACTGCTAATGGTATGGGGTTTCTTTTGGAGGTAATAAAAAATGAATTGCAGTAATTATACAATTATGTGCATATACTAAAACTCAACTGAATTATACCACACTTTAAATGGGTGTTATGTGAATTAAATCTCACTAAAGCTTCTTAAAAACCTCAACAAAGCCAGGCAAGGTGGCCTATAACTGTAGTTCCAGCTACCCAGGAGGCTAGGGTAGGAAGATCAAAAGCTTAGGATTTTGAGACCAGCTGGGACAATATACAACCCATCTTAAAACAAAAGAAAAAAAAGCCAAACAAACCAGATCTCCCCCCCCCAAAACCCCACCAACAATAAAATGTAATTATCTAATTTCCTGGCATGCCTAATAACTAGGAGTACGCATGTGCTACAGTTCTGGCTGGTAAGATGTTGGTAGACAGATACTACAGGAAGTTAGTAGTCTCTCAAACTCAGCGAACTCATGCCTCTTGCCTTTACCCTATCTCATTTTCCTATTTAGAGTTGGCTCTGGGGGTTGCAAATACCCACAGCATGATAAGATAACAGAGCAGCAAAAAGGGAGACTGGTAATGGAGGACAGGAACTGCCACACACTGCACGATTCCTGGGATCACTGGACCAGTCCCGACTTCTCTCTCTTTGGATCTGTTACAGGATAAAAACAGACCTGCATTTGGTTGATTACAGTCAGAGTTTCATCATTTGCAGCCAAATGATACCCCTAATGATGCAAGCCTACCTAATATCATTCAGCCTATGCTTATTTTTGGAGCAAAGGCAAAAAGTAGGCACAGAAAGATGTAAAAAGCCTAATTCCAAATGTAACCTTCAGACACCATAGAGTAAGTTTCTTTTTCTATAAGAGTTATTTTATTTTCAAATCATGTGTTGTCCCAATTTTTATGTCTCCTTTGGGGAGTAATCATCCCTCTAAAAATCATATTAAAATGTTTTAGTTTTTAAATGGTAATAAACCAAGGATGGACAAATGATATGTCATTTGCTCAAAGAGGAATAATTTCAAATATCAATTCTTCTTTTTTTTTTAAGTAAGTTTTTAACAGTATTAACAATCTCATCTTTTAAGCGTTAGGGGATATATCCCATTAAACCCTCTGTACCTGGTTAGCCTGAATTTCTTCTAGAACAGCACTCTTCAGGGAGAACCCAGAGGCTAATTGGCATTGTTCACATGTATATATAACGCATGTAGTCAATATACTTATGCAGGATGTCTTTGTGTCCCCAAAATTAAGTGCAATGTTATTTTGAAATATTAAGAGCAAAAATGAGGGTAGAGAAACAAATTATTAAATCGACAAGCATTTACATCTTTATTTTCTAGCCCCATAAGTTAAATCACCTCTTTTTCGTTGTATGGAGTGGGTGCGAGATCCATGTTAGAGTAATATCTGAAAAACAATCTTCCATTAAAGTCAATGAATTACTTGATTTGGGATAATTATTTTCACGTGTAACTCCAAATAAAGTTGGTGCTGTGCAAGTATGAGGCAGAATTTGCAATCAGGCTAGTTATTCCTGTGACCCCAGAGAAAGTAGGGAAAATGAAGTAACAAAGCAGGGGAGGGACGGGCGGTGGGTGGTGGGTGGGAGGATTTATGCTAACTTGGGTATGGGCTATGGTCTACCCTACCAACTGGTCTTTTTATTTCATGTTTTATTGGTTTATATTACATAAAAGTTAACTATTCAACCATGAGATAATGCTTTTAAGGAATTAGGAATTAGAAGACTTTTTTTTTTTTTTAATAAGCCTAATTGTTCGCTTGTGTAAGTGGAGACATTTCCACTCATCCGTTCATTAAAAGCACCATTTAAGCACTGGAGACAGAGCTGAGCAAAACACAAGTTCCCCTCCTCAAGAAGTCATAGCTCAGTGGTAAAAATAAAGCCCCATCATGGCTTTGTTAAGTGCAAACCCAGGGAACAAGGCTGAAAAGAGGAGAGGAGTGAGGCATGGGAAGAGCCTTGCGGGCACTCAGGAGCAGGAATGGTACATGCCAAGGAGCACACATGGGCAGCAGCACCTGCATGGACAGAGCAGCAAGTGGGCGGAACAGGAGACACGATGGAGACAGCATCTAGGAGTTCTGAACTCTGCCCAGAAGGCTCTGGGAAACTGCTGGAGCAGGCACAGCAGCTCAGTTTTAGAAGTGCTACCTGGTACTGGCTGGCTGGAGGTGTTGAGGGCCAAGGCCAGAGAAGCAGCAGCTATGGAGGCAATCTGGGCAAACACTCCAAAAATGATAGTCTAAGTCCCAGGGAAGCCAACTTCCCTGAGAGGCAGACTTCCACATAATGGGATGGTGAGAGCTTTGTACACCACCTCCAAACTCAACCCTTACATTTTCACCCCAATGATAACACAACCTTCACCACAATCAAAGACACTAGGGGCCAGAAAGGAAAGGGTTTCATGCTTGTGGACCAAATAAGAGGAGTCCCGCATACCCCAAAAGGATTTCTCTCCCTCTATCGGATCATTTCCATTAGCCTATGAAACATTTTCTAGTACTGTGTCTTCATCTGGAAAATAAACACTTTCTTCCCTGTACCCTCCTACCCCTGCAAAACCTTTGATCCCTCCTTATAGCTCCATTTCCCTTCAGAGCAAAACTTTTCAACAATGTTGAACACAGAAGGGCCTTCCCCTCCCCACCTGTACCCAAACTTCAACTTGCTGCAATCACCATGCTTTTTGTCAGTAATCTCCATATTGCCAGATCCCATCAAGGCTCCTCTCTCCATTTTGAAACACTTTCTTCCTTGGGCTCTTCCA
>NW_003852427.1:4572219-4584901 GCF_000181295.1 Otolemur garnettii
CCGCCACAACGCCCGGCTATTTTTTGGTTGCAGCCATCATTGTTGTTTTGGCCGGCCCAGGCTGGATTCAAACCCGCCACCTTAGGTGTATATGGCTGGCACCTTAGCCACTTGAGCCACAGGCGCTGAGCCTTGTTATCTCTTCTTCCTTCAATGGATGAAAAGTAAACGTTGGAATGCTCAGGGCGCAGTGCCAGGACCTCCACTCCATCTGTAAACTCTCCTACACAAGTTCACCCACTGCCAGAGCTTTAATAACAGTTGATGTTATACTCCGACATTTGCATGTTCAATGAGACCTGTTCCCCAAGCAGCAGACGCTCATATATTAATTTAAAATCTGCACTTAGACAATCAGCTGACCAACCAGTCAGAGCCCCTCTTTCCTCCTTCACCCCACTGCCAAAATCCCGCGGATTCAGGTCCCAGTGCACCTTCACAATGTTGTGCCCCTTCTTTCTATATCCCCCACTAACCAACTCGGTCAAAACCATTGTCTTGTCTTTTCTGGACTATGCAACAGCTTCTTAAAGAGCCTCATTACCTCCACCTTTGCCTTCCTAGAATCTAATCCTCATAAGAATGGACATAACCTTTCAAAATGACAGATCATGTCACTCACTATTTGAAAAACTCCTGAATTCCTGTTGTATTCACAATACTTGTCCCATGGCTCACAAGGACCTGCTCTATTCGTCTCCCAGACGTCACCTGGTGCCACCCTTTTCCCTGACTACATTCTGGCCACACTGGCCTCCTTTCTCTTCTACGAACAGCAGTTGGAGAAAGGATAGAGAAGGCTGAGATGGGAGGCTAGTTTGTTTATTCCAAGGCTTCTACAATGTTGTTCCTTCTGTCTGGATTTTCTCGTGGCTGGATTTTCTTGTCATTCAGATTTCAATTCAAATGCACTGTTCAGAGCCATCTGGCTAAACATGACATCTTCAGTTACTCTGATGCCACTAAGTTATGTCTACCATAGTACTTACCAAAATCATATTTATATTCGTTATCTGCTTTCCTAAGTAAAAATCTAGAAAAGGAAGAACATCATCTGCCTTGTTCTCTGCATATCCTGAGAGTTGGGCACTCAACAAGTGGCACCTTCTGGCATCTACAAATAAAATCTTCTTATAATAGGAGTGTTACAAGAAAGAACAGAATATAATGAACCTCTAGGTCACTAGTTCCAGCTTATAATATCATGTCTGTGTGTAGTCAATTTGCTTTCCTATGAAAACTTTCTGCAAAATTAGTAAAACGTTGTAACTTTAGGAACGTTCACAATCTATGACAAAACCACTGGAAGAGGATTATCCATGACAATCTTATAGGGGCTGTTCCTTCCCATGTCCATGACTCTGAGTAGTGCAGCAAGAAAAATCTATGAACCTTTTGGGGGCAAGACACGATTGTAAGAGGGACTTTGCCTAACAAATGCAATCAGTGAAACCTGGTTTCTTGTACCCTCAATGAATCCCCAACAATAAAAAATAAATAAATAAATACAAAAAATAAAAGCACTTATAAACACACAAAAATAAGATGAAAGGCACCATCCAGCAAACTGAGAGCACTTCTTACTACTTGCTACTGGGGCTAGAGGTCAGATGTCAGCACTTACTTTTTTGTTTTTTAACAGATCTTGGATATACAACTGTGATTTCTAAACAATGCACTCACTTGAACACAAAAAAGGATGCACTGTATGTGGGAAGGACACTAAAGTTGAACCACTCCATAAACATAATACATAGTAAGTGCCATAAGTATTGTGTTTGGGGACCGAATGCCTCCTAAGGATACAGGTTATGAACAAAAACATCTGTAATTTGCTAATGGTTCAAAGGAGTTTTTTCAGTCATTCAAGCTGGGCATGGTGGCTTACACTTGGAATCTCAATAACTTGGGAGGCTGAGGTGAGAGGATGGATTGAGGTAAAGAATTCAAGACCAACCTTGGCAACATAGTGAGACCCCATCTCTAAACAAAAGTTTTTAAAAATTAATTTTAAAAAATTACCCAGGAGTGATACTGCATACTTTTAGTTTCAGCTACTCAGGAGGCTGAGTCAGGAGATTGCTTAACCCCAGGAATCTGAGGCTGCAGTGAGCTATGATTGCACCACTGCACTCCAACCTGGGCAACAGTGAGACCTCATTTCTTAAACAAACAAACAAACAAACAAACAAATTCCCCCCAAATAACAAAGCCCAGTCATTCAGGGGACTGGGTACTTCATAAAACCAAAGAACGACTGTCAACAAATGGTACTGAGAAAATCATGCTCCCTTAGCTTATTTAGGGGAGACTTATTTATGTGTGCGCTATTTTTCTAGATGTGTTGCGAAAATAAAGTTTCTTTACAAATAGTAAAAGCCCCCAATTGCTAAGCATTCTCCCTTATATACCTATGAGGATATAGTAGCAGGTACCTGCAAGCCTAATATTTAGGAGGCCCATTCAACTCGGCCTTAGGCCAACTAAAACTAAGCATAAATACACATATATCCCTAATTTACTGGCTCGGGAGAAATGCTTTAGTGTCACAGCAGTTCCTATAGCAAGAATGCCAACTTTTTATTAGAATCTGGCAGGTGAGTCAGCTGTATTTGTGTTAGGACTTTGGAGCCTGAAACACTCATGAAATAAAGCATGAATATCTAGCTGCTGTGTGTTCAAAGACTTAACAGATGCAATAACTATTCACTATGAGCAATATTTTCACTACTGTCATACTATAAAACAAATCCTTTAATTTTTCAAGTGTTTTAAAAAACAATTTTATATTTAAGCCAGCCTTGAAGATAAGCACAAAATTTAGTTTACATTTTTTTTTTAAACAACAACTCAAGCACCCACTCTGTGCACAGCACTATTCTAGGTGCAATAAAAGGGAATCTTAACCTTAGAAACATGATTTCAGTTTCTGGGACTGTGTTAACTACTTTTCCAGAGAGTAAAAATAAATAAAATCACCATTGCTTACTACAGATCTTCCCCAATCCTTTTCTGGCTCACAGAAAGGCTAATTTTTGCCAAATTTAGGATGTATGAACTCAGCTCTTGTTTCTTCAAAAAAATAAGAAAGCAGAAATCCTTTTCACTAAAAGGTAAACAATTTTCCATGCAAGGGCAATTTGTTTCTAACAAGTACTTTTAAAAATTCTTTCATTTTTTTTCTTCTAGGTTTTAAGTTCTCTTCCTCCAATATTGCCTTTTCTTGTACAAAGCAAACCAGACACCTTTTTAATGCTGTCTTCCTTTCTAAAGAAGTATTGCATTGTGAAGACAAACCATTTCCAAGAGTAGCAATTAAAACAGTATTTAAAAAAATCTTTTAAGGTGAGTCACCTACATTACTTTGATAAAGTAAAAAAATAAAACACAGTTGGCACTAAGATAGCTATTCCAAATATCTGTGTCTAAACAATTTAAAAAACTGTTTATTTATTTTGTAAGAATGCACCCCTAGTCCAAAGTAACTATGTTTTAAAATAATTTTGGCCAAAACTTTACAAAAACTCTTTCAGTTCGACCTAGTAAAAGTGATATCTAGAAAATACTCCACATTATTAAGTCTGTCTTTAAAAGTTCAGATTCTAAAGTGTTCCTAAGGCACGGTGTTCTGGAAGACAAATGTGCTTCTGGTGGCACTGCAATATACAAGATGTATGAAGTATCTGTGACAGGCTCCGGTGAGCCCCGACAGGCCCTTTCGTCCTTCTTGATGCTGTGGAATCGTGAAGAAGAATCTGTCAGACATAGGCTCCCAGGGCTGCGTGGAACTCTGTAAGACACTGTACCAACTGCTGAAACTTGGGCCTCTCCTCCGGATCTAAGGCCCAGCAACAGGCCATCACAGCAAATCTGTGGAAAAAGACAAAAATGGAAAATTTGGCTAGTAATGATACAGTATTCCTGACCTTTTGGCCAATTTGATGCCAGTTATGTTTTCTGTCTAGATGAGGGTATGCAGAGGATTCTACATTAAAAAAGTGATCAATTTCACTGTCTGTAGACAGTTCTAGAACAAAAAGAAGCTAAACAAGTTATTTATATTACATGTGTGGACTGCAATTCTTCATGAGGGCCTATCAAACAATTTCAGCAAATACAGAGATTTCATGTAAATACCTGAACCACCTTAATATGATAACTTATGTAATATTTAAGTTCTAAAAGAAGAACTTGGAAAAGGAGGAAAATTGTATCTAAGTTCTAAGAGCTCTGGACTTATAGTCAAATCAGTGTAGAGCAGTCACCTTGCCATGGTGGAGAAACCTTCTGGGGAATCGGCGCTGAGAACATACTCATCTGTGCACCCTGTCACCCCTCCAAAGTCTCCTGTCCACCACCTTTCCATTATCTGGGAAGATTAGCTATAAGAGGAAAGCAGGAAACAGAATGCAACCATCTCACTCACTAGCCCAGAATATCTTCCCTATGTATCGGGTGATACTGACTGGCAAGGCAAGATGACACTGAGAAAGATTTTTATAACTACCATGTCCCTAAGGCTGTATAATCACTCTACATAGAACAACTAACAATAGTATTCAGTTAGTTTCCTTACTATATCCATTAGTCTCACAGACTAATTTGTGGTGCTTAGATTATGCAGCACCAATATAAGATGCAAAAAGTGATAATGTCAAATGCACAAGACAGTGAATGAATCTGCCTTGGTGGTTCTCTTCAAGAGTCTAATTTAAGGCCAAGGCATCATTATTCTCAAAAGGGAAGGCTCTGTATGAATATGGAAACCTGCTCTTTTTCTTTTATCCCAACACAGTAAATAGAATGAAACTTGTGTCATGAAGCTCAGAAAAACTCACAGTTCATCAGGACAGTTGATTGGCTGGGCTATTCGGTAACCATCTTTCAGGTACGCAGCCATCTCAAAGGGGTCGATGTCCACGTAAGGCGTCTGGCCCAGAGTCATAAGCTCCCACAGCGTCACTCCAAAGGCCCACTAGGAAAGGAGCAGCAATACGATGAGAGGACCTTTAAAACAGCTGTCGGGGTGCTGCTGGCAACGGACAAGTATAGACCAAAAATAGCAGCTCAGCTAACTCCTAAGAAAAGCTAACTGTTAGTTAATACTTACACAAAGAAGTCTATGATACCCAGTTAGTTTCTCTTGCTGGAATAAAAGAGAGCATCCTTTAATGTGAATATTAGTATTGCATATTCTAGGTAATTAGATCTGTTGGAAGGAATAGTTTTTATTGTTGATTACAAGCTGCACCATCCACAACCACAAATTATGTCTCGGAGTTTTTTAATAGAAAAATTTGTAACTTTAAATCTTATAGCTAGTCTGCATACTCAGAAGTGGAAAATGAATATAATTTTGTCTAATTAAAGGGAAGAACATCTTGAGTAAGTGAAATACGCCAATTAGGTAAAATATAAGTCATGGGTTTTTACCATATTTAAAAATTTAAATTAACAGATGAAATGATCTTCCAACTATGCTTGAGAAAAAGAGCAGATTTTAAAGTCAGCATGTGAACTACTGGCAGGAAAAGGAATGGTAGGCAGTGGCAACAGTGCCCATCCATGGTCTGCTCAGGGCTCTCCAGTTCGGTCCAGCCCACACTGTGCTGTGGCCCTGGAGAGCGTGCAGAGGCAGGCAGTATGCCTACACAGAGCTTCTGTCATGTGCCAGGGACACCTCAGATCGGGGACGCCCACTCACCTCCCGTACCCGTGAACCCTGAGGTCAGAACAACTGAAGCTGGATGGGGAGAAGGATACCTGTATAACTCGGTATTAGATTCTGAGTTGCTACAAGTTCCAGGCATTCAGCATCTTCTAATGCATTTAATTTTCTCAATAGAACTGTGAGAATTATTGTGTATTATTATCACAATTTTACAAGATGAGGAAACTGAGACTCAGAGAAGTAGCTTGCCCTGAAATATATTTTTTAATGAGTGAAAGAGGGAAGAAAAGAAAAAACCAAACAGAAGTCACATACAAGTGTCTTTATAAAATCTAATCATGGTGCATTAAGTTTTAGGTTATTTTTCAATAATAAAAGCCAGAAATACTTTTAAAAATATTTACTTTTTTAAAGCCTTATATTAGTGACAATAGCTATAGTTCTTATTAGAATCTATATAAATATGAAAACAAGGAAATGATACCTTTTGAAGTATTTTTTTTTCTTTTTTAAGTTTTTCTGCATTTATTTTAGGTTTAAGTCATGCAATGGTAAGAGAAATTAATTTGACCAGAGTGATAACCACGGCACACCTTTTGAAGTATTTTAAAAATTGTCAAGAATAACTCTATAGCAAGACAAAATATATGTCAAAAATGAAGACAAAATACAGAGTTTTTCAGACAAACAAAAGCTGAGGGACTATCACCAACAAACCTACACTGTGGGGGAAAGGAAAGCAAAACTATCCTCATTTGAGAACTACTGAGCCAGACTGAACAAGACACAAAATTAGCAGTATCAGGAATGAGAGAGAAAACATCACTTTGGCTCTTGTAGACATTAAAAATTATTATGACTGACTCAATTTTATGCCAATACGTATTACTCAATAACTTAGATGAAATGAACACATTTCTTAAAATACAAATTACCACAACAGATACAACAGCAAACAGAAAACCTATAAGCCCCATATCTATTACAGAAATTGAATTCACAATTATGACCTTTCCATAGTGAAAACTCCACATCCAATTTGGTGAATTCTATCAAATTTGAAAGAAAAAAATAATAAACACATCTCTGTTCATTTTCTAAGGCTGCCATAACAAAATACCACAAACTAGTAGCCTAAACAACAGAAATGTGTCATCTCACAGTGGCTAGAAGTCCAAAATTGAGGTGTCAATAGGGCTGTGCTTCCTGCAGGGGAATCCACCCGTGCCTACTGTCAAGTTTTTGGTGGCTGCCAGTAACCCTTGGTATTCCTTGGTTTGTGGTTGCACTTCAATCTCTGTCTTCACATGACATTCTCCCCTCACGTGTCTGTCTCCCCTCTCAAAAGGAGGACACTATATCTGATTAGAGCTTACCCTAATTAAGTATGGCCTCATTTTAATGTCACATCTGTAATGAACCTATTTCCAAATAAAGTAATATTCTGAAGTACCGGGGGTTAAGTCTTCAACCTACTTTTTTAGGGGCTACATAATTCAGCCTTCTACATAATCACAAACTTTTAGAACAGAGAGAAGAAAGGAACACTTTCTAATCCTTTTGAGAGCACCATACCCTAAATATCAAAACCAAAGTGTTCAGCCTTTTGGAACCTAGTATCGTTTTCATTAACAGTGATCATTAAGGTGGAGCAACAAACCAACCTTAAGGTCTCTGCTTTGGAAGGAAGAGACGAGTAGGTGATGGGTTGAGAAGGATGTATAGTTTTAAAATCTTCATAGAGACTTCGAGCCTAAATTTCCCTTTAAACCTACAGGGATGATCAATTCTGCTTAAAAAGGGAAAAATGATTTCAAATTAATAAAAATTAAATGGTGCCCGTGTGGCTTTGGGAAGTGCTGTGAAGATTCTTCTCAGTCGTCTTCTTTTGGTTGTCATACAAAATCCACTTTTCACTGCATGGCGCGATCCAATCAAAAAATGACTCGCTGTTGCGCAGAATAAGAGAAGATGACACTTGAAAACGATGATTGCTCTTCTTTTCTGTTATTTCATGAGGCACCATTTATCAAGCTTTCACCTTTCCAATTTACTTCAAATGCTGAATGACTGACTATGGAATGGTCGATATTGAGTTCTCTGGCAACTTCTATGGTGATGTCAGAGGATCAGCTTCAACGATTGCTCTCAAATGGTCGTTGCCACTTCCGAGGGCTGGCCACTATACTCCTTATCTCCATGGCTCTCATCTCCTTGACCAAACTTCTTGAACCACCACTGCACTGTACATTCATTAGTAGTTCCTGGGCCAAATGCATTAGTGAGGTTGTGAGTTGTTTCTACTGCTTTACCATCCATTTTGAACTCGAATAAGAAAATTGCCCGAATTTGCCTTTCTTCTAATATCATTTCCATAGTCCAAAATAAATATAAACACCAACTAATACATCATTAGCAAAAAAATAAAGTGAGAAATATGCATTAAAGTGATACATAATAACCACATTATGAAGAATGTATTCCTGTTTCAAATGGCAAATTTCAACAATGCAAAAAACACATTTACTTGTGCACCAACCTGATAGATACTGCCACTTTGTACACAAGGAAGTAACTCCATTCACTGACAAGAGAAGTACACTATAACAACTTCTGAGTGTAAGGGACTTTGACAGTAATGGTGGTGGTGTCTAAGATCTGGAGCGATACACAGTACTGTAACAGCACAATGTGTATAAAGTGACTTTTAAAAATTACTTCTTTCCCATTGTTTTGTTCATATTATCACTAAACATTCACCTATGTTCTCATATTACATACACCAACACTTAAAGACACCACAAAAAAGGAAAATTAAGCCAAAGAGTACATTGCAGATTCATATTCTCTTTTTTTTTTTTGCAAATTCATTTTCTTAAAAACCAACAAAAGTGATTAATTACATGTTGGCTAAATAAAATGGCACAAAGATGATTTGTGAAAAACTTGCTCTCTAAAGTCTTCTGATAACCGAGTGATTTAAAATTTAGACAGAGTTATTCTAGAATTTCGTTCTGTTTGACGTCGTTGGAAAGGGAGCCATAAAAAGGTCAAGCTGTTCCTTCTAGAGTTTTATGAAAGACTGCAGCTATATCCATTAAAGAACATTTAGACAATAACAATGTTCTTCTATTAATCTTATTTCCCCAACTTCTGTTATTTTATAGCTTTTCAAGATAGAGTACATTAAACATTTTTTCCACTAAAACATACATGGATACAACATGACAAAAAGCATATAAGTAAAATTCTTTTTTCCTTTTAATGTTGTGCTACGTAAAGTTGGGGCTGCTGATTAAGAGATTTCTACTTATTACTTCAGGAACTTACAACACAAGGCTTACTCCAATATACTACATACTGTAGAAAAAAACATTTCATCAAAATTTTAATTATCTGACAGTAATAAACATATTATTGGCATTCTATGGCTAGGTCTTCTATTAATAATAAAACCTAACCTCTCTTCATCACGTACAGATATGGGTTCAGATAACCTAGGTCATGTGCTTCCCAAACTTGACCAATGAGAAGAATCATCTGGGGTGCTTGTTAAAAATACAGACTTCCTAATCCTATCCTAATAATTATGAAGCCTGGAACATTTTAAACAAGAATTCTAATAGGTCTTAAGATCCAGCAAATTTAGCAGCTAGCTTTAGATACATTAGCAGTAGCAATTGGGTAGCAAAGACAGTTTTTTTCTTTTTTCTCTGAGACGTGTCTCACTCTGCTGGGCTGGAGTGCAGGGGTACTGTCATAGCAAATTGCAACGTCAAATCCCTGGACTCAAACGATCATCTGTCTTCAGCCTCCCCAGTAGCTGGGACTATAGGCATGTGCCACCACCCCTGCTTAATTTTTCCTATTTTTTTTTATAGAAACAGGTCTCACTCTTGCTCAAGCTGTCTTCTCAAATTCCTGGACTCACACGATCCTCCTGCCTCAGCCTCTGAGAGTGCTAGGATTAGAGGCATGAGCCACTGCGCCTGGCTACAGAGACAACTTTTATTTATTTTTAATGTAGTAGAGCTGAAATACAATAAACTGCACATAAAGTAGTCAAGTTGACAGTTTCTGACATGTATACACACCTAAAACCATTCCCACAATTAAGACAATGAACATATCCATCACCTCCAAAAGATTCCTCCTGCTTTGACCCCTTTCTCCCTCCACCTCAATCACTCCCAATTACTTTCTACTTTCTGTCACTATAGATTAGTTTGCATTTTCTAAAATTTCACATAAATGAAATTATTCAAACTGTGTACTTTTTTCCTAGCTTCTTCCATTCAGAATAACCACACTGAGATTCACCCACAATAGGAATTTGTGAACCAGAAGGGCCCCCCCAAGAGACACTGAATCACCTCTTTTTAATGTTGAAGAATAGACCTTTATATGAATATAGCAGTTTGCCCCTTTACCTGTTGATGGGCACTTAAATTATTTTCTGATTTAGTTACTAAAAATTAAGCTGCTATGAATATCTGTGTACAAATGTTGGTAAGGATACATGTTCTCATTTATCTAGGAGCAAAAGGACTGAATATGGTACATATATATTTAACATTTTAAGAAACTGCCAAACTACATCCCAGAGTGAATGTGTCACATGTCCCCAACAGCCGTATAAGGAGGCTCCAGCTCCTCCATGTCCTTGGCAATACTTGGTATAGTCAGTCTTTTCAATTTTAACCATATTAATCATTTTGTAAGGGCATCTCAATGTGGTTTTATTTTGCATTTCCCTAATGACTAATGCTGTTAATAATATTTTTCAAACTTGGGAGAGAACCAACATCTTAATGTTGAGTTTTCTGACCAATAAAGGAAAGAGTGTACCTCTCCATTTATTTATGTTTTCTGTAGTTTCTCTCAGCAATGCACTGCAGTTCTCATTGCAGAGTTCACAATTTTTCAGATTTATTCCCAAGAATTTCATATTTTTTGATACCATTATTTCCTATTTTTCATTGTTAGTGTATAGAAATACAACTGATTTTGTATATTAACTTTGTGTCCCTGTAAGCTTATTAGTTCTATTAACTTTCTGGTAAATCACACTGGATTTTCTACACAGATAATCCTATTGTTCCTCAAATAGTAAGTTTTAACTTTTTCCTATCTAAATCTTTTCTTATCTTAGCCTACTGGCTACAACCTCAAAAACAGTGTTGAACAGAATGAGAGTGGGTATCTTTATCTTGTTCCTGGTATTAGATAAAAGAATTCAACCTTTCACCATTAAATATAGTATTTTTTTTTGTAGATGCCCTTTATCAGGTCTAGACTGGACGGCCAGGGGGCCATCGCTGCCTCCACTTAGATTTCAAAGGGTAGGGCTACCTCTCCAGGTCTGATAGGCCAATATACTCCTATGAGGCAATGACCTTCCTTAGCACTGAGAAAATAAAAAGTTAATATGAAGCACTTCTGAAGTGGGACTGCCATCTTAGTAGACCCGGAAGGTAAGAATTAAGCCAAAGAATTATTCTTGTGTTTTATTATTTAATATTGTTTACCCTGTTACATTTTGGACTTACTTTGGGTCCATTACCCTTTCTTCTTTCCTAGTTCTCCACATGTCTAATATCCATTCTACCACTTTACTGTTGAAGGACATAATTTATTTGGTTTCAAAAATTCACAACTGGAAAGGAATTTTCCTCAATATAAACTGTACCTTGAGGTTTGCCCACACCTAATTTAGAAGATATTAGATCAGAATCTGAACTTAAGAATTCAGAACTGATGCTGAAACAAGTTAAGACTTTTAGGGTTACTGGGATAGAATGAGCGTACATTGTACATGTAAGAAGGATATGAATTGGGGGGAGGCAATAGCCAAATGTGATAGACTAATTGTGTCCCCTCCAAATTCACTTGTTAAAATAAACTCCCCCCCCCAGTGATGGCATTAGGTGTTGGGGGTATGAGAGGTAACTAGCTCATGGAAGTGGGGTCCTACATTAATGAAAGTGGTATCCTTATAAAAGAGAACTCCAGAAAGCTACCTTGCCCCATGGAAGGGGACACACAGAGAAGACAAAAACAGAGTTCCCAGACACTGAATCTGCCATCACCTTGATCTTGAACGTCCCAGACTCCAAAACTGAGAGAAACAAATGTTTGTTATTTAAACTACCCAGTTTAGGGTAATTTATTATAGTAGTCTGAATACACTAGAACACTAACTCAACTTCAAAAATCAGCAATCTTGGGCGGTGCCTGTGGCTCAAAAGGGTAGGGCACCGGCCCCATATGCTGAAGGTGGCAGGTTCAAACCCAGCCCCGGTCAAAATAAAATAAATAGATTTAAAAAACAAACAAACAAACAAACAAAGAAATCAGCAATCTTTAAGCACAGAGTGTCATATAAGACTAAAAAAAGATTAGTGCTGCTATGAATCTGTCTGAGCCTCTGTGATTAGAAAAGACAGAGAGGCCATTACTGGATGCCTACCAGGCCATCATAAGGATTTGTTATTTATGGTACTTTTCTCCACTGTACCAGATGCTTGGACATTACTCCATCAGAGGAATATTAAACATAATGATAAGGTCAAGGCTCTAAAGGAATGGAAAGGAAAGAGATATTCACAGATTTTATATTCTGTAAATATAATCTGTAATATAGTCTGTAAAATATTCTGAGGGAGAGCCAATTACAGAAAATATACCCAACAGCAACTACTTGGCTCAGCGCCCATAGCATAGTGGTTATGATGCCAGCTACATACACCGAGGGTGGCAGGATGGAACCTGGCCGGGGCCAGCTAAACAACTGCAACAAAAAAATGGCTGGGCATGTGGAGGGCGCCTGTAGTCCCAGGTACTTGGGAGACTGAGGCAAGAGGATCACTTAAGCCCAAGAGTTGGAGGTTGGACAGCAAATGCTCACTTCTGCAAATACAGTGTGTTAATAGTTTCTAAAGTAAATCTATTCCTCATTCCAAGGAAATACTAGGATGATTAAAATATTATTAAATAAAATTAAAGATCTTC
>NW_003852427.1:4586195-4587662 GCF_000181295.1 Otolemur garnettii
AGTCTCCTAACAGCAGAATTACAATAGCTACTATAATTAGCTAAATAATTCAAAGCAGCAATAAATCAAGAAATCTGTTTTCAAATAAAGGAAAAGAAAATCACATTAAAAAAAAATCTATGGTGGCATCCACATTTGATAAAAAGAGAATAAAAACAATATCCACAAATTCTTAAGACCTCCTATGATGACATCATCTTGGAATAAAATGACAAAGACATTTATAACAAGTTAAATCTAATTGTGCATATTTCCTAAGCTCAACCGTTCTAAGTTGATGTTAATGTTATAAGAATCTTCACACAATTGAATATTGAATCTTTCCAGTAAAAATTGTGAGACCACAACTCAGAGATGCAATGTATTATTTTTAAGATGGAAAATATTAATGTATTTCTAAACAAATTATATGGAATTTTTAACTATATAAAGTGGAGAAGTATTAAGGATTTTTTTAAAGGACAAAGAAAATGTTCTCTCCAAGGCAGCAATATCATTTCCACCTAAAAATATGTATTCTACACATGTATAGACTCTGGTGGAAGTGGGGTTACATTACTTCTTTTGCATATGACTATACAAAAGCTTTTCAGCCCCAAAATAGAATATTAAATGTGGCACTTAAACCCACAACTCCACCCAGAAAGGAAACATGGGAACAGAACATGACTATGTGTACACATTTTCAATCCAAATGTTAAAAAGCAATCTTTAACATTTGTGCTTCAAAAATACTTTAAGAATTCAAAAAATATTCAGTCCTCCAAAACTAAAAGGCAGGATTTGTACACTGACAGTCATATCATGGTGATAAGAAACAGGCTCCTAGTCAGCTCCTAGTCCTTTCAATCTCAATTATCTAAAAGATATTTAAAGGTTGTATGTGTGGGTGTATGCATGTGTCTGTATGCATATATTAAACTTTATTTCAACATATATATACACACTTAAAGGAAATAAGAATCTATAAGAGAAAAATCTGAGCATTTTAGGAGTTAAATGTGCATAATGTTAAACATTAAATGTAACTCTTACCATCATATGCTAACTAAGAATAACTCAGAAGAATGTGGGTCACACAGATACTTAAGTATGTTTATGCCCAAAAATGCTGAAAGTAGATATGATTTTAAAATAATTCTCCTGTTAAGTCACTCACCATTACATTCATGGTGATTTTAAAAAATAAAGCTGTCAAGTGAACAAGGAGCATCAAAGTACTTGGTGTACCTGTATTATGATGAAGGTAGATTCTTACTTAAAATGTGAGAAAAGAAAAGAAACTTCCATGTGAGGAATAAGTCCATTTCAATTATTATGCCTAGAGAGACATTACGAGAAAACAATTACATTACATTTTATTTTTCCCTTGAGCTACTATTCATCTTTTGAAACTGCCTGCTATTATCACAAGTAGCTATAAATTAAACTAATAATACTGCACTAGACACTATAACTTATACACTA
>NW_003852427.1:4587908-4596275 GCF_000181295.1 Otolemur garnettii
TGATAACAACTAATTCTAATATGATTTTGAAATGTTCTGCTTAACGAACATGAACTTTACCAGCTAATACAGAGCAATGAATCTAGCTGGAGAGATGTTAATCACAATGCTTGAAGATGTATTATTAAATACAGTCTCCTTTGTTGAAAGTCTAATTTAATTTTCACTCTGAAATTCCTGGGAAATATTTGGTCATGAATGTGATAATAAAGAATTCCTATCATTGCTTAATTATACAATGGAATACCTACACAGAAATAAATACATTAAATTAATTAATGCATATATTGGGGGCCTCCATCACGTAAGCAAATAACACTCCTGGCCATCTTGTGCACCACTCCAAAATATCAGCTATGAATACTCCTTTTACTGCATGGGAAAAAAAATCTCCAATCTCATGAAGTTACACTAAATACTTACAGATGGTCATCTAAGAAATATCCTCTATTTTTTTCCCCATTAAACTATTTTGGGGTTCACTACAACTGCCATTGCATTTCAATGAAAGTAACTACATTTCAAACAGTAACAAAATAAAATTTTAAAATCAACCACTGGAAAAAATATTAACATCTCAAAGAGATGAGTGAATTTGTCTTTTATTTTTATTTTTTCTTTTTTTGAGACAGAGCCTCAAGCTGTTGCCCTGGGTAGAGTGTTGTAGGATCACAGCTCACAGCAACCTCCAATAATAATAAGGGAGGAAGCTCGAGGGATTCTCCTGCCTCCACCTCCCAAGTAGCTAAGACTACAGGTACCTGCCACAACGCCCAGCTATTTTTTGGTTGTAGCCGTCACTGTTGTTTAGAGGGCCTGGGCTGGATTTGAACCCACCAGTTGAGGTGTGTGTGGCTTGTAGCTTAGCTGCTTGAGCCACAGGCACTGAGCCAGTGAATTCGTCTTTTAAATCAACTAAGGAATGAGATTTTCAAAGTAATACTAAGAGTTTCTTTTGCATATCTGCATTCCAAAAATGTTTAAATGTAGGTTTTTCTACTAAATGGGTGAGTTTGAAAACCACATAGCTCTAATTCAACTGATATTTTTCCCCTTTTAAAAACAGCCTTGTTTAATGTAAAAGCTGATAAACAATTCTAGTTATAATTCTGAATAAAGATCTGACAACTCTAAAACCAAACATTTTATCAAAGAGAATTGGTCTTTACTGCTATCCAATATAGCAGCTGTACACTGACCTAAAAATCAAACTGTTTTCCCTCTATCTATTATTTGAAAAAAAATCAAAATCAAAACCAAAAATGCAACCCCTTCCTCCTCCCAAAAGCCCAGGTTCTCTTCAGATAACCAATAACACTATGTAAGTTGCTTTGCATACTTGTATTGCTTTACTTAGAATTCTAACTTCTAGACATTAATGTTATAGAGAAGTTCTATTTTATCACCAAAACTCTGGGGAAAAATTGAAGAGGTTTAATTCCCCACTACTATACAAGCCGAACTCCAGAGTTCAGTCTGGATGTATCTTCCTTACTTGCTTACCACCGCCTACCTGCCCCAGGCCTCTCTGGCCAGGAAATGCTGCTGTGGGCACTGTGAAGTATTATGTCCCGCCACTGTTAACCTCCTCTGCAGCTGCTCTGTGAAGCAGATAACGTCTTTTCTTATAATCATTCCCATTTACTTATCTGAGAAATGTCAGATAAGATTTTTCAGATAGTAGCTGATCTTAAGATATTTTGAAGACAATGTACAACAGAAGACCTTAATTTTAAATGAAGCTTAAGCTTCCAGGTAAGACTAAAAAGCCCAGTGACCAACATTTAAAATGTGCAAAATACCCATAAGTAGACAGGGTTTCTAAACTACATATCATTAAGCATGATGGAACCAACTATATAGTCTGGTCAAACGGGCAGAACCACCTAGAAACTGACAAAAAGAAGAGGACATGTGGAGAATTATAAATCACATAGGCCATAACACTCAGAAGAGGTCATATGAAAAAAGAAAATATATCTTTATGACCTGGCCACCACTGGTCATCCTGACTCTTACATAAGAAAAGAAAAATACTCAAATACTATAACTCTGGCCAGGCGCAGTGGCTCACGCCTGTAATCCTAGC
This sequence comes from Otolemur garnettii, assembly GCF_000181295.1. Classification (NCBI taxonomy): domain Eukaryota; kingdom Metazoa; phylum Chordata; class Mammalia; order Primates; family Galagidae; genus Otolemur; species Otolemur garnettii. The sequence goes on from NW_003852427.1 coordinate 4,589,998, forward strand.
ACTCTGGGTAGCCGAGGCAAGAGGATTGCTTGAGCTCAGGACGTTGGGAGACCAGCCTAAGCAAAAGAGAGATTCCATCTCTGCTAAAAATAGAAAAACTAGCCAGGTATTTTGGAGGGCACCTGTAGTCCCAGCTACTTGGAGGCTGAGGCAAAAGGATCACCTGGGCCCAAGAATTTGAGGTTGCTGCGAGCTATGATGATGCCACAGCATTCAACCCAGGGTGACAGCGAGACTCTTTAAAATAAATAAATAAATAAATAAAACAAAACCACAGACACACACAAAAACCATAACTTCTCTAAGTCCCAATATTCTCACCTTTAAAATTGGAATACTAGAAACTACCTCACAGTGTTAGTAGTGTCCCCCTCACCCCCACAGTAGTATTTTGAGGATAAAGTGAGATTACACATAGTGCTGGTCCATAGTTTGGGTCATAGCTCCTCTTCATAAACTGGCTAACTGGGAGCTACCTATACTTGCTTTCTAGATGAAAAAATTCAGGGAACAGTAAGTAGATTATCCCACCACCACCAAATAGCAGAACATTTTTTAAAAAGAAAGTTCTTCTCCATTCTGTTGATATCTAGGGGTCCCAGTACTTACCACATCACTTGCACTGGAGAACTCATTATTAACCAGACTTTCAAGAGCCATCCACCGAACTGGCCTGTTTTCATTGTCCCCCAAACAGTGATAGTCCATGGGGAATAAGTCTCTGGAGAGAGCATTATCTGTGATCTTAACTTGAAGCGTGTCATCAATGCTGAAAAGTAAAGACATGAAATTCAAATACAATCTGAACTCTTAAATACAACCCAAGTCCCACTATGACTCCTTGAGAGAACTCCAAGGCCAGGGAGTATTATACATCAAGTGATGGTGATGAGTTTATGGCACTTACACACAGTTCCTAGCAGCCAGGTCTTTGTGGATGACTTCCCTTCTAGCCAGGTAGCTCATTCCACAGGCAATCTGAATAGCCATGTGTACCAAATCTTGTTGAGAAATGGCCTGTGGTAACAGAAAATGAGAAGGTTTGCATACAGCACAAAAATTATGATGGTGGCTTCTTATTGTATCTCACAATCCTACTCCATCCAAAAATATTTCTGTACCCCTACACATTCAGTTTTAAAAAGCTATTTCTTGACCAAGAATATGTTCCTATATCTTCCTAAACTTACACTATGATTTTGTTACTCTGTAATGTAATTTGCCATTTACTTGACTGTCTCCTCTCATCTGTCAGAAGTATTTCCCCAACATCTAATAGCCACTCCATAAATATCTGTTCAATGAATGCTGAATTCTAAAGGTAACATTTCAAAAGCTTATTATTCAATAACCTGTTCTTTTCTTTTTAGACATTAGTTTTTATTAGGGGATTATCTTAGGGGCCCATATTCAAACTAATACAAGTCTAGAGTTCTCTCTACTGATAACGCTCTCTACCTGTATGGGGACTGAGAAATAAAACTCTCCCCAAGTGATGTAGATGGGCCATAGCTTCCAACCACTTGTTGGGAGCCAACTTTAATCCTGTCAATACGCAAAGCATACCATACATATTAACCCAAATATTCAATGCAGCCTTTGAATCCATTTTCTTTTGGTAACTATAACAAATACATCATTATAAATCCTAAAACCAACTTAATAGGACTACAAGATACAGCAAAACACCTACCGACCTTGACTACTACTACATATTTGAAATCTGACCAAATGCTTCACTGTTACGAACATTTAAAGTCTGTTTCCCTTCTTAGAAAGAAGATCTAGGAAAAGTGCCTTCAAAGATTTATCAAGAAAATGACTGAGATGGTATCACAAAGGGCTTAAAAGTCATCATAAACAATGAAAATACAGTAGAACCTCCGTAGTTGATCACCTCCTTACATTATCCACCTCCTTAAGCTGACCTAATTTTCATAAATGTACATGCACCACACATATGTATCAGTACAGTAGGCCTAATTCCTTATGTTGACCACCTCTGTATGTTGACTGGAATAGTCCTTTAGGTGGTCGATTTACAGAGGTTCTATTGTATATACAAGGAAAAACTTCACTATCAATAAAATGCGAGTCTCAAGATAGGAATCATAAATATCTTCATTTTCCTCTAAATCAATAGCTTATAAATATCTTGTGGTTCATTCGGAGTTTTTTTTACAGTTTATATCTAAGAATGTTAATATGTACTTTCAAAGACATTATCAGAAATTACTAGTAAATAACTGGTATTTGGGCAAACTTTTCTCACCTGTGGATTATTGGCCTCTACTAATTTGCACTGCCGTAAAAACAATTTAAGATTCCCCCAATTCATGTAAGGCAGTATCACCATGGGCTTTTCTCCTTCTTCTATACACACATGAGTAATAGGAAGAAGATTTCTATAAAATAATAAGAAATTAGGAGAAAGACAAATGAAATCAAAGTAATAAGAAACTGGGAGAAAGAAAAGTGAAACCTAAAACCTCAGGGGTTTATTTTTAATAAAAAGTATGAAGATAACTTAAAATCCCAAACACATTAAAAATGAAAAATTATAAATGCTCTATCTTTTAAACCAGATTTAAATGTTCCCCACATATGCACATTCTTGATAGGTAAAAGTGATAAACTCTGGACTATATTTTCTGAAAGTACATCCTAGCCACACTAAATGTTTACTCCAAATGGTAATCAGAGACACCTTAAAAATAACTCAACCATGAGTATATTATGACAATATCCCACTTATTTAAAAAAACAAAGGCCAGATCCAGACTGTGATCAAGAATATGATAGTCAAAAAACTCTCCAAGAGGCTAAAACTGCCACAAAAGTCAAGAAGTCTCTAGCTGGTTACATGGGATTTAGAATCATATTTCCAAATCCTAGATTTATCATTTATTACCTGTGTTACTATCTCTTTCTTGGCCTTACTTTCTGTACGGATAGCATGGGGACCCTACCAACCATAAAAGGTTGCTTTGATGTGCAAGATAAAGACAATCTTGTTCCTATGTTAATTTCTATGGCATAAATACATACATACAGTTTTAATTTATTTAATTAATTCATGTTATCCTACTGCCTAATGATGCCTCTTCCATTGATATCTGGAAATAACTCCTGATTTCTCCCAAGTTATGTAACCTGTTACATAATTACTTCATCTTCCCTACTAAGGTGAAAATTGCTAAAAGACAAGACTATCACAGACTTCCCCTGCCATGCTATCATATTCTTAAATTTTTACCACTACCTCTTTGTATTCTGTGACATAAAACATTTACACAATTTGTAATACAATATCTTTAAGAATATTCCTACTCCTTAACTTAGTAAATTCTGCTTTTATACATGTTTAATAAAAAAAACTACATCAAATATAAAAGTTACATGAACAAGGAGACTTAATACGATACTAATAGTAAAAAGTGCAAACAACTTGAATATCCAAGAGTAATGAAAGAATAAGAGGATAATATGTAACAGTCCAATGGTCACAAAGATGTAATGAATGAGTAAAAGTGTATCTCTTAGGAAAGCAAGATGCAAAATTCATGTGTACAGGATAATTACAAATACGGAGAAAAATAAAACTCTGCATAGAAATATGGCAATAGTTAGGAGTTGGGACTGTAGACAATTTCTAACTTGCTTTTCTGTATTTCTTGAAAATTGTCTCAGTTGAACACATAGCACCTTTTAAACCACAGTTATAAAATCGTGGCTTGACACCACTGCTAAGAGGCAGAGCTATGGGCTCCCCCTCGTGTTTGCAGGAGTTACTAACGGGAAAGGCACCAACATTGAGAAGCTAGGAAAATTAGGACTCTCAGTAAACCTGTAAGAGGCAATCTTTCTGTGAGTGGTAGCTGTTATCAGTCCCATTTTATAGGCAAGGAAACCCATGCCAGGGAAGAAAGGTTAGGTAACCTGCCAAGGACAAAAAGCTAGTAAACGGAAAAAAAAATTCAGATCTTCATCTGATTGCTAAAACCCTTGTGCTTTCCCCTGGACAATAGATAGGACACTCTTTCCCAAGGAAACAAGGCTGAGTACAGGGGAGATTATGGAACATCCTTTCCACCAACTCCCATGAACACTAAAATGACTACAGGTTTACACTCAGGATTAACCTGGGCATACCATATTTTAAGGTGAATATGACAAGTTGCCCAGTGTCTTTAACCCCCCAAAAGATGATTCCTCTGCTCCTTTCTACAATGAAAAATTTATTTAGCAAAGTTAAAGGCATTTTATCCAAGCATGGCAAGATTACTAGATGAAGTCAAACCTTTTATTCTACACAATCTGTAATACAATATTTTTGTATTATATTACAAATAATAAACCAGAGGGCTATCCACTAGTAAAGGGAGCAAATTTCATGAAAATATTTCGAAGTGCAAATGGCTGCTTTTCATCCTGTCCATTTTATAAAGAAAAAAAGGAGAAAGAGGAGGAACTAAGATCTCTGAAGGAGAGTACATAAGAGCCAAAGGAGCCGCTGTTGAGAAGAAAGGCGGCAGAGGAAGGAAGAAGGCTCTGCGGGCTTTTCTTAAGAACTGCCACTTCTCAGTCTTGCTGAGCACACTTGTAGCCAAAGAGCTGTGAGGCACTCAGCCTAAGAAGTGCCACCGTCAGGCATCCTTGGGCCAACAGAGGAGACAAACTACAAGCAGAAATAGCTTGAGTACTCTGACGAAATTCAAGTAGACTCGTATCTTTTATTTGTACTACTATTTTAACTACACACATACATTTACATATACAACAATTAATAACAACTAATTATTCCCACAAATTCTAGTGGAAAAAGAAGTGAAATGAAAAGATTTCAAAATGCTTTGAAGTATTTCAATGCTAGTACAATCCTTATTCACTCACATTGAAACATAAAGCAAACACACTGAGCTGCATGCCACACCAGTTAACAAGGCAAATCTGAAATTAGGTATCATTTCTTGCTGAGCATATTGCATTTGCTTGATAAATTCTATTATCTGATCTCTGAAGATCATTTCATTTTTATTCTTTATGCCTAACAGAGTTCTAAGTGCAACATGGGTATTAATGAATTAGAATGAAAAATGAAGAAACCAATACATACACAGAGCCTAAGGATATACTACAGACATCAGAAGTCAGAAAGAAATGTGTCGTAGGCCTGGGCCCCTTAAAAATGGGATGAACCACTACAATGAATGGAAAGAATAATATACTTTCCACATATTGACAGTGTGTTTTGTTCATTATAACTAAGAGTCTTGGTATCACTTCTTAGCCAGGAAGAACAATTAACCATAACAAAGCCATAATCTACCTTTATAAGACTTTTCTTAATCACTGAACCTCTAGTATCAAATAACCCCAACTTGGTATGTCATGTCATTCTATTCTGTAAAGCCATCCTGGGGTTACCACTTCATCCTAACAGGGTGTTGGAAAGCCTTACAGCTTAATTAATGCTGCACGAGAGAGAAAGCTGCAAATGCTTATTCTGAACATTTTCAGCCAAGACATCTTTAGGACTACAGTGAATATAAAACTACTTCTTGGAAAAATCCTGTGTCTATATTTATTCCTGCCACTCACTTCTTGTGCTCAAGTGATATAGGCCTTCCATTAGGGTGAGAATATTACTAGCTTAATATTATGTACTAAGATTAAATATTTTGGCTCTTCCCCCCTATGTTCAGTATAAAAGAACACAAAATACCTCTAACACTGCCAAAAAGGACATTTCCAATATTCCAACTTTGTTTCTTTCCTTTCTGCTACTGAGATTAATTTTTAACACTTCTTTTACCCAGAAGCTAAGAGTTATTTTATGTTTAATTGTAGCAAAAATATTTCTCTCCTTACTGCTGTTTTCTTTTCTACCTCCATAATGTCAAAAAACTCAGTTTCACTTTTTATTACCATTTTATTGATCTTATTGTAGCTGCCTTCTTTTTAGCCCTCAAATTCTTTTGAATGTGAATCAAAAATTTTTTTAAAAAAATCAGTACTAAAGCTCTATGTAGTCATCTTATTTTTAGCAGAGCTCAAGGAATTGCCCAAAGAACACAGAAAATATATTTTTTCACAAGTCCACACACATCTTCCAGTAGGAATGGTCACAGTTTCATTTTTAAACCTACTTGTTTAGTTCAAGCACAATGGCTCATACCTATAAATCCCAGCACTTTGGGAGGCCAAAGTGTGAAGATTGCTTGGCCAAAAGGTCAAGACCAGCCTGGGAAACATAGCAACCTCATTTCTATAAAAAT
>NW_003852427.1:4596295-4599286 GCF_000181295.1 Otolemur garnettii
AAAAAAAAAAAAAAAAATTAGGCAAGCACGGTGGTACGTGCCTGTGATTACATGCCTATAATCCCAGCTACTTGGGAAGCTGAAGTCCAGCAGTTTGAGTTTACTGTGAACTATGATTGTGCCATTGCACTCCAGCCTGGGCAACAGAGAAAGACCCTATCTGAATAAAAATATAAATAAATTTTAAAAATAAAAACCAAACATATATCAAATTGCTAGTAGACATACAAATTATATTGACTCTATAATAGTGCTTTAAAAAAAAACAAAAAAACTCTGGCCCAACACTGATACTGCCACACATTATGATGTTATACTTAAGCCCCTTCACAAAAAGTAGAAGTTTTTGTTATAGCCCTGTGGATAGGACTGATTATCAAGCTTTTAGCAAAGCTCCTCCTATAGCACTCCAAGTATTTTTTAAACATCATACTATGATCTAATGATCATATACAAGGAATTAGTTAAACATGTGGTACACTCTTTCAGCAAAATATTGTGTAGCCTTTTAAAATGACAATATAGATTTATAGTTCCATGAAAAATTGGACACATCAATTTGTTAAATTAGGAAGCATGCTAATTTTGTCAAGACAATAACAGTACTGTGATTATACAAAAAAAGTCTTCATTTTAAAAATACTTTGTTAAAAAAATGGTACTGTGATTGTACAAAAAAAGGTCTTTATTTAAAAACATACATGCTGGACATGCACTAAAGCGTTGAGATGTCTAACTTACTCTAAATATTTCCACCTCCACAAATACAGATAAATATAGAGATCTCTAGATATAGATGACAGATATACACACACAGAGAAATATGGCAAAGTATTATCGGTGCATCTAGAAAGTAGGTTTACTGGTATTTGTTATTCTTGTTTTTATTGGTATTGGTATTCTCTACGGTATTCTCTCTGTGTGAAATTTCATCACAAACACTGTTTAACATAGGAATTTCATTAGCCTATTTTTTTAAGGGAAGTACGCATGAAAATATGCACAAACTATTTCTGGAAAGCTTAACTATGATTATCCAGATGTGGGCTTACATATTGTTCTTTATACTTCATTATGCTTGTAAATTTTGTATAAAGAGCATGCATTTCACTTTTATATTCAGAAAAATCTCTTTCATAAAGCTTTCAGTTCAGAACACATCACAATGTTCTTTAAATGTGCAGCATTGTTGCCAAGCTCGATACCAAAATGCTAGAGGTTTGTCCCTCACCTGTGATGAAGGCCTCGCAGCTTGCAACTTTCAGTGAGCATCATCGTCACCTGAATTTCAGAAGCTTGATCTATATAAGGAAAAGAAATTGTCTTGAATAACACTATACATATGAAATTAACATTTTTGCTGTTAGTAAATAACTACATTGGACTACATTTTCATCCTAAATAATAGGTAAGCTAAATACCCATACATCTAGTCTAAAAGTTCTACTACAAGAAAGTCTTCTTAAGTAGGTTAAATTTCCCAGAAATTTTTACATAAAAATTAGTTATTCAATAAGGTTCTGTAAACAGAGTAGGAAAATTATTAACAGAATGGAAAAATATCTACAACAAATCAATAAGAAAAAAAATGGGGTAGATGATACATAGCTGAGAAAAAATAAAGCAAATGACCAACAAAATTTCAAAATGATTCTTAGCTTCACTCCTAAGTAAAGAAATGCAGGCCAGGGGAGTCGCTCATGCCTATAATCCTAGCACTATGAGCAGCCAAAGCAGGATTGCTTAGGGCCAGGAGATGGACACCAGCCTGAGAAAGAGCTCAAGACCCTATCTCTACAAAAAAAACAGAAAAATTATCCAGGCATCATGGCACATGCCTACAGTCCTAGCTACTTAGGAGGTTGAGGCCGGAGAATCGCTTGAGCCCAAGAGTTTGAGGTTGCAGTGAGCCATGATCACACCATAGCACTCTAGCCCAGATGAAGCAAGACTGTCTCAAAAAAAAAAAAAAAGAAAGAAATATAAATTAAACTAGGAGATACCACATCCCTCCCTCACCCCATAAGCTTTCCTACCCCATCAGTTTAAGAGACAAAATAATCCTGCTTGCTACCAGTTTGGGCAAGAGTGTAATTCAGGTGTCCTCAAACTACAGCCCACGGGCCACATGCAGCCCACCTGGGACATTTATCTGGCCCGCCAGGTGTTTTTGCCGCTGCTACCTGTTCTGCTTAGCAGCTGACTCATCCTGGGGCCCGCAGTCCAGTCCTTCAATGGTCTGAGGGACAGTGAACTGGCCCCCTGTTTAAAAAATTTGAGGACCCCTGTCAGGCTCATCCATAGTATTACCTTGGGTAGGTGGGGAAAGCAACAACAAAATTTTAAAATACAAGACACCCTCTGCATGATCAATCCCACTGCTAAGAGTTTATACTACAGGTAATAGTCCCAAGAGCTCATTTATACACACATATAATGTAACAAGAACAATATCCAATAATAACAGCAAAAAACTCATAATAACCAGTAGTATTCATCAAAAGAACTAATCAAATTGGCACACTGGAATACCATGTGGCTACTTTTAAAAAATGAGATAGGTCAGGATATACAGATATATACTGACAGAGGAAGATCTCTTAGTTACATTAAATTTTAAAAGCAAAGTGTAACCTGTTTGTATCATCAGTTACGTTTTAATAACAAATTTGAAAAATTATTATAAATGTAACAGACTATTTTTTTTACAGCGTCATATGTCATAATAAATTGTTTATGTATGGCGCTTACTTTTAGAGATAGGTGAATTTATATTTTGTACCTTTCTGTTCTACTTATACTTCCTAACTATACAAACATAGAACTACAAAAAATAACTACAGAAATTCTGATTGGAGATTATGGCTCATTTTATTGCTACCTTTTTTTTTTTTTCCTCTCTGTGTGTGTTTGGGTAGGAGAGACAGAGTCTAACTCTGTTGCCCTAGGTTAGAGTGCCTTGGTGCCAGCCTAGCTCCCAGCAACCTCAAA
>NW_003852427.1:4599346-4605054 GCF_000181295.1 Otolemur garnettii
TGTAGATGGGGTCTCACTCTTGCTCAAGCTGGTCTTGAACTTCTGAGCTCAAAGGATCCTCCCACTTTGGTCTCCCAGAGTGCTAGGATTACAAGTGTGAGCCACTGCAACCAGCCCTCTCCGTGGTTTTTAGACATAATAAAACAAAATACAAAGAATTAAATTAGTGGGAAATTAACTTTTTCATATATATCTAAAATTAGGATATGATTATTACATTTTATTCTTAGCTTCTGAACTTGAGTTTTGGTCCAAAGTAGCAAACAGAACTAAAATGGACTTTTAGGTCAATGCTTTTGAAACAAAACATCATAATGCAATTAGCCAGCATCTTTGGTCTGTATCTTTAAAAGAATTTTTAAAGCCATCAAATATTTGCACAAGTCCACAAAGATTCCTCATCTAATAGGAACCTCTATCTTTTTTCTTCTTTTTTCCCCTCTATCTTAATACTATACAAGAATCTGTCCACTGTTTGAAATGGCTCAAAAACCTTGATATGAAGAACTTCTGATGAAATTAAAATAGACTGACGTCTTTTGACTTATACAGGTATTTTAACTAATAATAAACATTATCCTCACATTTCCATTAAGTGAATAGTGCTTCCATTGTAAAGTTGAAAATGAGTTTGAATTTTTTAAATAGTTCTATCAAAAACAGAGTGCAGTGACTCCTTATAGACCCTTTTAAAGAAACCAATAACAAATTTTTATGTCAACAGTAAACATAATAATTCATAAATTATTATAATGCAATGCAATAGGAGAGAGAAAAAGACATTAAAGATTGGCAAAGCCAAGATCCATATTCCAGCCCCACCTAGTTAAATGTTTAACCAACAATAAGACCCAGTTCACTGAACTTAGGCACTATTTGTTTTTTATTTATTAAATCATAACTGTGTACACTTATGCATTTATGGGGTACAATATGCTGATTTGATATACAATATGGAATGCTTATATCAAACTGATTAACATAATCATCACCACACTTTGTTGTTGTGTAAGACATTTACACTCTACTCTTACTAGTTTTTTTTTTTTTTCCTTAAACAGAGTCTTACTATGTCACCCTCGGTAGAGTGTTGTAGCATCCCAGCTCACAGTAACCTCAAACTCTTGGGCTTGAGCAATTCTCTTGCCTCAGCCTCCCAAGTAGCTGGGACTACAGGAGCCTCCCATAACACCTGGCTATTTTTCTGTCGTAGTTGTTGTTGTTGTTTGGTAGGCCTGGGCTGGGTTTGAACCCAATAGCCATGGTATATGTATGTGGCTGGTGCCCTAGCTGCTGAGCTAGAGGCACCAAGCCTATTCTTAATAGTTTTGAAATGTACCATTGCATTGCACATAATAGGAGAGGTCCCACCAAATACCCTCCCCTCCCCTTCCCTTCCCCTCGCTCCTCTTCCTCCTTTCTTGAATACCGATGTATTTTATCATTCCTATGACTGTGTAGGGGATTATATATTGGTTTCATAATAGTATTGAGTACACTGGATACTTTATTTACCTTCTTGAGATACTTCACTGAAAAGAATGTTTCAGTTCCATCCATGTTAACATAAAACATGTAAAGTATCTTTTATGTTTACACGGATGGATCAGGCACTATTTGGTCCTTAAAAGTGGACCTGTTCAGAAATCTCAAATTTCATTTACTTCCAAGTCTACCCACTGGAATATCACTTCCTGCCTCGCTCCCTCTCCTATCACTTGCTAGAAGTACTTCCTTTCCAGACAACTTCTCTTAGTTAAGACTTTCGTAGGAATGCAAAATGGGTGGACAAAAAGCCAAGGTCTTGAAACACTTGGTATTTCTTTGGAAAAGGTGCTTTATACCAATGTCTGCTGGAATAAACTCTAGATGCCCAAAAACTACTTAAAATTTAGGATTGTTTAAGTAAAGGGCAGAATGTGCTTTTATTACTCTATGACCTAAATAATTTCTAATGAAATTATGGCCAGGATTGTTGGGGGCTGGTAGAATCTCTTTAGGTTAAAAACTTTAGAAGTACTCACCCAGTTAGAGTTTACCTTCTCCTCAAGTGGTAAGAAGACCCAAGTAAAACAAAAAGCAATTTCAAGATTTGTTATTTTATATATACTTTGTTCAAATTCTTAATTTTGATAACCATGTTCTATTAAGCAAGGAACAGTAGAACTAGATGATGATCTGAGAAAATTTTTAACTGAAGCAATAACACTTTATCCATTTATTAAGAAAAACTCATTTTCCTGAATTCCTTTCCCAGTCTAGTCCTACCTAATCTTTTAATTTTAAATAGTGAAAAGTCTATCTTCAAATATACACATTTGAAAATGGTAATATTAAATGTATTCTAAGAGTTACAAGAAAGTACAAAATGATTTTTTAAATTGGTTTATTTCCAAAATTATAAAACTTTAGCTGCTATAAAATAAGAATTTAATACCCCAAACCTCAAAGTGATCCATTTATTTTATGGAATTCAGTTTCACAAATTTACTGTGTAAGCTTCAGGTTTCTAATTTCAATCTCTGGAAATTTATATCAAAATATCCATTAAGTCTCTGAACAAAATTATTTTTTAAAAAGCCAAATTCCATTTCCTGCTTGTGCCCAAAGGCAAGGGTCAATGCTCTCTAAAAATCTTATGTTTTGTATTTTATGCTGCACTGCCAATTGTGCAGCATGTAACAAAGAATTCAGATTTGTGAAAGAACTCTGGCAGCTCTATTGGGTAGCTACAACTAAAACAATAAAAATAACATTCCAAAAGAATAAATCTCAGAGATAAATCAATCATGTGGCGTGACCTAACAATTTTGAGTCACCCAGTCAGTGCCCTTCCTCTCTGTCCCCCATGCAAAGGACTCACTGTGCTTTCTCTTATTTCCGTCCAGCTTACAGAGAACATTACAATTACAGTGGTGAGGCACAGAAACAACCAAGTGACCATAACTCAAGTATATATGGAAAGGGGAATCTTATCTTGGGAAACAGTCCCAGTATCCGTATTGTGTTTTCTTATCACTATTATTTCCTTTCTGCCCTTTTCCAACTCTAAATCAACCCAATTTTGTATGAAAAACCTCTTTTGTGAATTCAAGATTCATTCAGAATAAAGAAATATCCTACCTCTAACCAGTCCATGAAATATTTAAAAAAAAAAAAAAAAAGCCAGAATTAAGGAAAAAAGTTTCCTTTAAAAAATGAGGAAAAGAGTAACAAAGACAGTTGTTTTTGAATGTATGGTTCAAAATATCACATTTACAAAAGTAATATGCAAACTACCCTTCAAAACTAGTCAGAAAACATATTAGGACCTAACAAAGGTTAACCTTTAAAAATGTTTGAGGGCTGGGTGAATAAAATAAATGCTGAATGCTAATGTTATAGTAAGTTAAACCACGTTTTATAAAAGGTAAAAAGGGATGTATGGGCATGTATATTTGCAGCAGACTTAAGCAGTACTGCTAAATTAAAAGCAACTGATTTCTAGAGAATTTTTGTTAGATTGGTAAAATTCAACCTTTTAGAAAAAACAAACTTTTCATACTTTCCATGTATTCCTTTAAGTAAACTACAGTTCTTATAAATTAACTTTATAAAGTTCATAAAATTTTATCACCTTCTATTCATAAAAATGAATTTAATTTTCCCCTCAGTCTCTGTAAAGAGTTCAATTTTTTTCACAAATTATCTTGTCATTTCCACCTATATCAGACAGTGACAGACATTAATAAGCATCCTATAATTTACCACATTTTTCTTTCTCTCAAAATGAGCAAATAAAAGACTTAACTCAGACTTTCTTGAGCTTTGCCATAGGTCAGCAATGAAATTCTGAAAGTCTCACTAATTTATCAGTATTAGGCAATAAGTTATACACCTGTATAAATATTACTGTATTTTGATAGAGAATCTCTGATTTATTATATAAATCAATAAAGGAAAAATTAGGCATCACATTTCAAAAAATTACCGCAAAGAAGAAAACACTCTCTTCATGAAAATATAAATCAATGCTATCTTTTAGAGAACAATCTAATAGTATCTGTCAAAATTTTAAATGTATTCACCCTTAGGCTAGCAATTCTAACTATCGCTAGACCTGGTATGCCAGGAAACATAGATACAACACACAAACACACATACATACCCAGAGATATGGAGCATTATATAATAAGAGAGAAAAGGAAGGGGGTAACAGGTAAACAATGACTATCTACATAAGGCACTGTGGGTCTAGGAGTCATTTTAATATTTTTCTTTATAGTCTTTGATATTGGGAGAAAATTAATGACAATGTTTCAAAGGGTAAAAAGAGATGGTATCAAAGGATTTTAATCTAGAAAAAAACACAACATAAGATATAGCAACAATGAAGTCAAGTGGATACAGTTTAACACGAGGCTTAGCGCTCATAGCACAGTAGTTATGGTGCCAGCCACATGCACCAAGTGTGGCGGGTTCGAATCCAGTCCAGGCCAGCTAAACAACTGCAACCAAAAAATAGCTGGGTATTGTGGCAGGCACCTGTAGTCCCAGCTACTTGGGAGGCTGAGGCAAGAGAATAGCTTAAGCCCAAGAGTTGGAGGTTGCTGTGAGCTGGGATGTCACAGCACTCTACCAAGGGTGACACAATGAGATTCTGTCTCAAAAAAAAAAAATAAATAAAAAATAAAAAATAACTAGAAGTAATACCTGTTTAATGTCTTAATTTATCAGATTTATGTTTTTCTACACCTAACGAGAACCCAAATCTCCTAAAAGTTAGCCTCATATGAACTAAATTAACATAGACTGATTAAAAAATCCAACAGAGACTGAGAAACTAACACAGAATTTTCCTAGCACAAGCCACATAAGACAGGAAATTATACAGGGAAAAATATCTTACCTTTAACTGTTTTTACAAATGCTTGCTTTTCTTTATTTGGATCTTTTTCATCTACTAAAATTCCATGGAAAATACGCCCAAAAGTACCTAAAAGTAATAATTAATGAGATCATACAATAACCTTAATAAAATTACAGTACAAAACTTTCTAGCACAATATAACAAACAAACATAACAAGGACGTATGTGATCAACAATATTATGATATGTCTAGTCCTACAGCAAAAGGATGTGAATCTTTGGTTTTGAATGACTGTTCAAAAGTTCTCTGAGACTATTAAACTTCTTAACGTGCTTTCAGAAACATCATTATCCAACTAAACCAAGCATATGAGAATTTTTCCGAATTATCCTAAAGAAACCAGGACAAAGCCAGGAGCACAGGAGCTCAATATGGGCTACTATGCCCAGTCTCAGAATAATGAATGACAAGAGGAGAAAAATAAACTCCCCTCCTTGCTGTTACAGAGCTTTAAAAAGCACCTTCAAAGAAGGTCAAAGGGTGCCAAGTGTTGAACTGAGATAGTCTGGTTTCCAGTCCTTCTACTGTGCACTCCTTAGAGGATCTTAGACAAGCCACTTAGCTTCTGGGGTCACTGTTAAAATGTGTTCCTGAAAACCTTTACATTAAGAAGAGAAGTTAGTTATGACCTTACTGAGGAGAAAGGAGTAGTTAAAAATGAACTATGAAAATCCATCCAAATTTTATTAGCAATTTTGGAACTGCTAATAAAAAGCTCCCTAATAAGAAAATGGTCATTAAAAATGTTATTTTACTTTCTCACTGTAAAAAAAAAAAATTTTTTTTTTTTTTTTTTTT
>NW_003852427.1:4606007-4607738 GCF_000181295.1 Otolemur garnettii
AGGATAGCAATTCATATTCCTACAGCAATGTGTACGGAACCTGGTTCCTCCATATCTCTGTCAGTCTGGATATTATCGATCTTTTTAATTTTTCTTAATCTGACTGATGAAAAACAGCATGTATTCATTATTTGACTTAAATGTATCAGATTTCCAATGAATCTGATCATTTTTTTAAATGTTAATTAGCTACCATGTTTCCTCTTCTGAAATCAACAGAATTTTAAAATAAAACTATCATGGGCCTGAAAACATAACAAAAAACCCAAAAAAACTGTCAACTTGGTTCAGAATTTCCTCTTCAAATTATACCGCTTCAATAAGTTACTTATTCCTTCCCACCTGAGACCAAAAGAAACTACAAATACAACATTGCTCATTGGTCTCTCACTCAGTTCTTTAGGAAACGTGACCTGTTCCTACTTAC
Source organism: Otolemur garnettii (assembly GCF_000181295.1). Lineage (NCBI taxonomy): Eukaryota > Metazoa > Chordata > Mammalia > Primates > Galagidae > Otolemur > Otolemur garnettii. The sequence goes on from NW_003852427.1 coordinate 4,606,435, forward strand.
TGTCTTCAGACTGCACATATATCTAAAAACCAGATCTGCTTGGAAAATAGACAACCCTAACAAGCAGCATTCCTGTACTGAAGAACAACCTCAAGTTCTGCTGCCTCTAATTGCCGTCTGCCCCGGGAGGTGGTTTAAGTACTTAACTTAGTAGGAATAACTTACATATTGGTATCTAGGCTAAGAAGAATACACGACTCTTAACACATGCCAAACATTCCAAACCAAATTATCGCAGGGGTAAAAAAGTCACTACTTAACAACTTGAAGAGCTCTATGTAGTATTTTAATATTAATTTCTGTCTTCTTTTTTTACTATCTCCCTAATCATTACCCCTAAAACTCAAAAGAAAGTAAGGGCCAGCAAAAAGAGAAGGGAAGAATACTAACAACTATAAAACACTACCATGTGTTAGTTTATTTACTGTATGTCATTTCACTTAATCTTCATCACTAGTCTAGTAAGAGCTGACAATGTAGTCTAAATTTAAAGGAAAAGAAACTAGAGATCAAGGACATTAAGTGATTTCTCTAAGATCACACAAGTAATACATTGTGGGACTAGAACTAGGTTCTAACTCCAAAACCCAGGCACAGTCCCTCTGCTGGAACTCTTACATTATCTGTCAGGAAAAGACTTAGAATATTTCAAAGAGGTTTATTAGGGAGTGATCACTTTGAGAACTAAACAGGGGAAAAAAAGACCTTAAATAAGGTGACAAACTCTAATATATATGCTTTAATATATTTGAAAATCAAAAAATGAACTAAATTTATATAAGGCATTTTAAAGTCTAAAGAAAAGAAAAACGAAACTCTTTATTTTTTTTTTGGAGACAGAGCCTCAAGCTGTTGCCCCAGGTAGAGTGCTGTGGCATCAGCAACGTCCAACTCCTGGGCTTAAGTGATTCTCTTGCCTCAGCCTCCCAAGTAGCTGGGACTACAGGCGCTTGCCACAATGCCCTTCTATTTTTTTTTTTTTTTTTTGGTTGCAGCCATCATTGTTTTCAAACTCGCCAGCTCAGGTATATGTGGCTGGCGTCTTAGCCACTTGAGGTATAGGCACCGAGCTTTTTTTTTTTTCTTTTTTTGGCCAGGGCTGGGTTTGAACCTGCCAATTCCAGTATATGGGGCTGGTGCCCTACTCCTTTGAGCCACAGGTGCCACCCAAAATGAAAATCATTTTCATGAAAGAAATAAATTTTTTTTTTTTTTTGAGACAGAGCCTCAAGCTGTCACCCCTGGGTAGAGTGCTGTGACATCACAGCTCACAGCAACCTCCAACTCCTGGTGGCACAGGTGCT
>NW_003852427.1:4609092-4614876 GCF_000181295.1 Otolemur garnettii
AAAAAAATGTTAGAATAAAAGGAAAATCCAGTGCTGGCAGGTAGAAGCTGGAATGGCATCTCTAATGACTTATTAGCTTTGGTAAATATTGGGGGGAGAAGGAATCTTAAAATTTTAGTGGACCTATGCAATGGTCATCAATGGTTGCCAGAAGAACTACATGAAAGGCTTTGGACAACTTTATAATAGATGTAGGCTGATAACATCCAAAACCAGTGATCAACAGTTTTACTGAGAAATGTCTAGGTACAATAAGTATATGTGAGTGAGTGTCTATGTTAATCCTTCCTGGAGTTCTCTAAGTTTCTTAGATGTATGGTCTGCTGTACTCTGTCATCTTAAAACATTCTTGACAATTATGTCTTCAAATATTTTTTCTACTCCTTTTTCATTTTTTAATTTATAACCAAATATATTATTGGCCTTTTTAAAAAGTACAGGTACTGTCTTTTCAGCACACATAACAGAAGAATTACCTATCTCCTTAAGGTAATATGCATAATTAAAAATAGTAAATTTCTTATTAATGACTAAAATTTTTCAAAATAAACTTTTTCTTAGAAAGTATTTTTAGCATGTACAATAAATATAACTAACTAAAAATTTCTATAGAAGTGATTTAGTAAGCCATATTAACAGAATTAATCTATGGAAATCTCCTCAAAACAAAACTAATTCTAGCACTTAAATTTTATTTTTAATATCTCAATTTTAGAATGTTTCATTCGATGCTTATAGTAAGCAAAAGTTAAAGATCCTGCCTGGTTTTGCATACTTTAGATGTTATTTATACAACATGTCCTACAAGTGTACTAACCACACAACAACGCTGGCAAAAGGCATAGACAACTTTCATAAATTGGCTTTAGAATTAAATTAACTCTTACTGGTGATAGGAGTTGCATTGTTGGGTGTGTCAGCTCTCAGATACTGAGTTGTCTGGGTGGATGGCTGAGACAGCCCTTGGGAACTACTGCTGGCACTGATGCTGCAAACAATTTTTAAGAGAAAAATATTTGACAAGTCAGCTTCAATGAGAAATTTCCTTTTTCTACCCATACAAAATTCATGCATCCATTATAAACAGCCTAAAATCCTGACAGAGACCACAATAATGCATGTATCTCCATTACAATGTTCTATTTCTATTTCCAAAAACACTAAGCAGGTCCACTTTATCAAAATTATTCAGAAATGTAGGTACTAGTCCTTAGACATCTCAGATAACAGTCCTGAACCTCATACAAAATACATTCTGGGATTATGCATCATCTCCCCCTATAAAAGAGCCTCTGTCATTCAATTAGCTTGTTTTTTAGAAAAGGAGAAAGACAGGTCTCTTTCAGTGATGGCCCAAAATCAAATGGCCTACAGACAGGGGAATCAAACCAAATCAAATTTGCCAATATGCTCAAAGATTGGCAAGAAGTATCACATTTATTTCAATTTTCTTTAATCATACAGTTTGCTGCTTCTCCTTACCCAACGCCCCCTTTTAGAATTTATAGAACTTCTTAGAAATCACTAGTACTTAAAGTACTACATTACATCATATTCCTTAATACAGGAGACCCAGAAGATAGTAGGGTCAAACTTGAAGGCTCTAACTTTTTCTTAAAATGCAAAATCTTTTAATCTTTTAACCCCATGACCACTCCTCATGAGATAGTTCTGTATTTTCAAAAACTAGTGATTCAAAAAATACATAATGAAGCCATGCATGGTGGCAAGTGCCTGAAGTCCCAGCTACTCAGGCAGTTGAGGCAGGATTGCCTGAGCCCTGGAGTTCCAGGACAGTCTGAGCAATGTACCATTTTTATTATGTAAAATAACAAAACAAAACAATCCCATAATGACAAAAAGCGCTATATAATCTTCAATACTTATACATGAATTTTATTTTATCAACTTTAAGAGCCCATACATGTATTGGAAAAATGTAAATATATAACATTTAGGAAACGAGCGTTACATCCTCATGCAACCTTTTTATCATTAATAATATAATCTACTATTATCTGCTATTATAACAAAACCACTTCTGAAAATGCCATAGCAAAAATTATCTAAGATAAGTATGTTGTGCAATAAACATTATGATATGCAAGCCATTCTGCTCAGCACAACCATGCACCTGAAGATACAGGTTTGCCTAACAACATGCCCCTCAGCATGCCTTCCCCTAAGATGCTCATCATTTCCAGGTTATCTACTTCTTTCTGTGCCACTACAGTCAGCCCTGTTTCCTCAGCAACTTTGCTTAAGATATTCTGCGCCTCAAAGAGAATACAAAAAGGATTCATCAGGCAAAGCTACATTCTAGCAGAGGAATTCCTGTTTAATGTCTGTCTCACCTAACCAGACTACAAACGCTGTAAGGGCAGGAAGAGTACCTGTTTGTCCACTTCTCCTGCCACAGCCACTTAAGCCACAGCCTGGCCTAGAGAGTCCCTGGTGAGCCCAACTGAACCCCAGCAAGAGCTCAAAAAACACTTACAGGGGTCAATCAAACAGAGAAAACCACACTTCCCTAGAACAGAAAGACATTTGATATATACTGAAAAAGGCAAAGAATTACTAGCATAACAACAGTTTTTTCCTCCCTCCATTCATTCTTCATTCAACAAATAGTTACACATGGCTCCAAGTGCCCTGGTATGAGCCCGCTTCTAGCAATTTTATCCTGTATATAACAGGACTCTGGCTCCTAAGTGCATAGGATGAAGAGCTCTCTACCAATCTTTTCTAAGGAATTCCATGGAGCCCTGGGTTCCATCAAACCTTACAGGCCTGTTGTGAGGATCAATTAATGGAGTTAATCAATGTAATGCCCATGTAGCTAACAGTGCCTGGCACATAGCAAGTGCTTTATGCAGTTATGACAATGAGTTACTACAATATAACTATTACAATAATGAGTTCCTCCTGCTCTGCTCTGCCTCTCAAAGTGCAATCCTGGAAAAGTTATTCAGTCTCCTCTTTTAAGCCTCTTTCCCCACCTTTAAAACAGGGACAGTAAGTACCATACCCACAGTGGCCGCGGACATTAAGATAATACCTGTAAAGTGCCTGACACAGTACTGGTAAACAGAAAACACTCAACAGAGTGGTAGTCACTGTTATCTCAGTGACTCCTATACAGAGAAGCAGCAGATGTCTCTTAAACGCTAACTACTGAATGGGAACTTCTCTGGTGACCACTGTTAACCTGCCTGGAAGATAATAAATAACTACTAGTACGATAAAAAAAAGCTGAAGAAGAAATTCCTTCATTACTACTAATGTACTAAAAATTTTTGAAAACAAAAATCATAAAAATGGCACTATGTGTAGGGCTATGTTTTAAGAGCTTACAGTACTATTTCACAACATACCTAGTAGGTGTGTCTCTGCTTTATAGAGGAAGAAAACTGAAACAGACAGGCTATACTTCATGTAACTTACTCTACCTGGGCCATAAAATTAGAAAGAACAGCCAGCCTTCAAACAGGGATGATCTGGCTCCAGAGTTCATGCTCTCAACCACTACGCTATGCTCTGAAAACAAGTGATAGTATAAGCTGCTTTAACTCAGTCTAGAAACCTCTGCCTGGAAAGTACAGAGAACTGGAATACCAATTCATGAATGGGTAGCTGATCATTTCAACAGGCAAAAGTATATGTCCCATGGAATTCTGAAAGTTCTTACACTCTGGCCCACACGGGTCCATGGCTCTAGCTCACAAATGGAACTCTCTGTACATATGAAGACTGACTTCTAAATGCCATGCTCTTCAATAACCCCTCTACTTATATCCTCTCTCAAAGTCCTATCAAAATGTTCCTATTACCTCTTCTCTCCTTCAATTGCTTTCAAATGTTTCCTCCTCTATAAATCTTAACTTCAACACCATTATGAACACAAAATATATTGTGAAACACATCACTCTCACATTTTCCCTTTCATTCTTATCCCTTAAAAGTAAAACAGTGGGGACAGAGAGTACCCACGGGCAGGTACTGAATCCAACCAGTTCCTGTACCCTCATGTTCTTGTTGATACCACAATATGCTTAACTGCCATATGTATGACACCGTGTTAGGAGTGGGGATTCAGCAATAAGTAAAAGACTCACTGCTCTCTAGGCTGAAATGGCTTACATCCTAGAAGTAATAACTACATAAAAAATTACAGGAAGAAAAAAGTACAATATAAACCAAAAAGAGAGACAGAGACAGAGATAGAGAAGGGACAGAAAGATAGTTAGGAGGCTTAGAAAAAACTTCATGGAAGACACAGCTGGAATTTAAAGAATGAACAAGTTTGGACTGGTGGAAAATGCAGGAAGCCCTGTGGGCACCAGGAACGAAAGTCCTAAAGGGCAGCTTGTAGGAGAAAAAGTGAGGAAGGAGTCACTTGACAGAAGCACAAGGGAGTAAGAAGGGTAGAAAAGGTTCAAAGAGTATAGAGGATACATCTCCACATAAAAGAGCGCTTTGAAAGCCAAGTCATGAAGTTGGGAATGTCTTTAGTCAGCAACTGGGAATTACTAAGGAGGGAAGCAAAAACTGTGTGTTGTGAAAATAAACCTATCATTCCAGCTTTGCCTCTCACCCCATCCTGAGTATAATCTCCTCCTCCTTTTCATCTCTGACTCATCCATGCTGGGGCAAGCCACCTCTTGGGTTCCTATAGTATGCTATACACATCACAGTCATCAAATTTGCACACTTTTATAATTAGGGGTTAATGTCAAAGATTAAATCAGTGACACTATAAAGTACACCATTAATTTTCATATTCCTGGCACTTAGCATAATATCTAACTCAGTGTATCTCAAACTGGATATATATTAGAATCAACTAGGAAGCTTTAAGAAAAATACTGACACTCAAACCCTATCCCAAACCAATTACATCAGAATCTATAGAATGTGGATCCAAGTAATGGTATGTTTTAAAAGCTTCCCCATGCCTCTAATGTGTAACCAAACTGAGAACCAATGGGTTAAAAGCATAGTAGGTGCTTAGTAAATGTTTCCTAGATGGATGGATAAATGCAGGGATGGATGGACAGATGGATGTATACAGGGATGGATGGATGCATGCATGCAGGGATGGACGGATGGATGTATACAGGGATGGATGGATGTATACAGGGATGGATGGATGCATGCATGCAGGGATGGATGGATGGATGGATGTATACAGGGATGGATGGATGGATGGATACAGGGATGGATGGATGGATGTATACAGGGATGGATGGACGGATGGATGTATACAGGGATGGATGCATGCATGCAGGGATGGATGGATGGATGGATGTACACAGGGACGGATGGATGGATGGATGTACACAGGGATGGATGGATGTATACAGGGATGGATGGATGCATGCATGCAGGGATGGAGGGATGGATGGATGGATGTATACAGGGATGGATGGACGGATGGATGTATACAGGGATGGATGGATGGATGGATGTATACAGGGATGGATGGATGCATGCATGCAGGGATGGATGGATGTATACAGGGATGGATGGACAGATGGATGTATACAGGGATGGATGGACAGATGGATGTATACAGGGATGGATGGATGGATGTATACAGGGATGGATGGATGCATGCAGGGATGGATGCAGGGAGGGATGGATGGATGGATGGATGGATGTGATGTATACAGGGATGGATGGATGTATACAGGGATGGATGGATGGATGTATACAGGGATGGATGGATGGATGGATGTATACAAGGATGGATGGACGGATGGATGTATACAGGGATGGATGGAT
>NW_003852427.1:4615990-4617258 GCF_000181295.1 Otolemur garnettii
ATCGGATGGGAAAAATATATTTGATCTCCATTTCTTCCCTGCAATAATAAATTGTAATTCCTGATTTCACAAATTTTAAAAAATAAAAATAAAATGGAGAAACACAAGGACAGTGATTAGACCACTTACTCTCCCCTTGGCTGGGGCTTGATCATCTTCCTCCCTCCCCTGCACCAGTATGCATGTAGGTGTGTGGTTTCTCAAACATATGCAAATAACTATTTTTTTTCCTTTCCCAAAACATGTACAATACCTGTCATCCAGTTCAATCCTTTTCATACTATGAAGGTGCAAAACAGCTAATATTATTGCTACAAGAAATATTACTGCACAACAAACCCCTACACTGATATAAAACACACGCGTAGAAGTGGTTGGAGCTGCATGTACAGGATCATCTGAAATAAAAATGAAAAGCACATTTAGCCTTGTAAGCCAATGACTGATAACTTTATGACCCATTATACACAATGAGTATCTTGCTCTTTGTAAAAAATATTTCCATTTCATGTGCCCATTCCTTGATAAGATGAGTTACTAGTAACATGTCAGTATAAGTTCACACAATTTTGTTTGACAGTTTTGTTGTAGTTTTAAATGAGAATTTTAATAAAATGTAATAAAATTTTTGGCTAACAAGTATAACAGTCACTCACAAGTGTATATGTAAAATATACCAGTGCATAAAATATATGGTAGCAATGCTATCCAAGAGAACTTTCTGCATTGCTGGAAATGTTCTTGAGAGCCCTGTCCCAACGGTAGCTACTGGCCATACATGGCTATTAAGCACTGACATGTAGCTATCATAACTACTAACTACTGAAATGTACTTACTACAACTGAATTTCTGGAGTTTTAACTTTATTTCATTTTAATTAGAGTTAAAAAACCACACAAGGTTAGTAGTTACCATAATGGACAGTGCAGATCTATAGATTCTTCATATTTCCTTAATAGTGATGGCTGTTGCCAAGGACCACTGACTCACAGGAGAAGGAATGAACAGAGGGACCCACATATTTAGAAAAATAATAGCAAACATTGAACTCTTTTCTCTTTTGAGAGCAGTATAAATTATTTTGCTTATGTTTTAAAGACTTTAGTCACTAAATAAAATGATACTTGGCTTTATATTATTAAAAAAAGAAAGAGTAACAGAAATTCTCAGCTTTCACACAGAGGCAAGTGAGACAAGACATACAAAAAAATATATGGCATGAGTGAGCAGAGTGGAAGACACACAGAGAAGCAGAACTGGTGTGACT
>NW_003852427.1:4618402-4619813 GCF_000181295.1 Otolemur garnettii
GCCAAATGTACCCTGATGGATTATCTCCACCTTCCAGGCTTGTGTATGCACTATTTTCCTTCCTTCACTTTGACACTTCACCTGTCCCCTCCTGGTCATCCTTCAGCTCTCAAACGAAATGTCACTTTCCTCAGTAAGCCGTCCGCATGTTCCCAAAGCCCCCTGTGTGTACCTTCTCCTAGATGGCCATGCTGTGTTGTTTTCGCTGCCTATTGCCTTGTCTATCTCCCTTGCCACATTATAACCAATCAAGGGCAAGGTCTGTTTGCTCACGGTTTAATCCTCTGGGCCCCAGTCACTTGGGCCCCACTTGGTATGTCACAGACCTTCAAAAAATGTTGGATGAACGGATAACTAGGAGGGGAGGAAAGACAGGAGGGGAGCAAGGAAGACACACACACAGACTAAGAATATGCAATATTGCTCTTTGGAAACAGTGATGGTTTTAAAAATAATTTTTTCTTTCTTCTAAGAGAGAAATCCAAATAAAATATTGTATCAAGTAGACAATATTACTTTATCATCAAGAAAGGCCTACTTTCAGACATCCAGACACTCTACACTTCCCAAGGTGATAAAAGATGAAATAGAAAGCACACAGCATCACTTAAGAACTATTCTGGCCATAAGAGTTGGTCCTAAATCTGAGTTAAAATCTGACTACTAGTTTATGAGAGAGAGAAAATCGTGTCAAATGACACTAGGAGGATATTGAATGTGGGAGAGTCTATGGGACCAATGATACATAAAATTTCTACAATAAACAAATAATGTGAATAAAGTGGTGGTTGTTTCTGATTAATAGAAAATGTATACCAACCTAACATAGCTATGTAGGCTTCAGTTGGACCCTGACACAGGGAGAGGAAAATATAATTTTTAAATAATCAGATGAATTCAAACCTGAACTAGCTATCACAATATATTAAGGAATTACTGTTAATTTTGTTATATGTGATAAGTAAAAGTGAACAGGTATTGGGTGATTGTAGATATTTTTTAAGGCCTTTTAAAAAGAGATCCACACTGAAATATTTATGAGTGAAATAATATGATGTCTACTTTGTGCTTGAAAATACTCTACCACACCACCAACCAACTACAAAAGAAGGAAGAAAACGATGGAAGAACACTGGCAAAAGGTTAATCATTACTGAAGTTAGGTGACAGGCACATGGGGTTCATCAAAGCATACTTTAACTATTTGTTTGAAATTTTAAAAAATATATATTTTTTCTACTTCCATGAAGCAAATTTAAAAGCATCTTTTTAAGATACTGCTATTACTACTATCTCAGGAAAAATAAGACTCAATGATGTGTCCGTGTCAGAAAAGAAGAAAAGCAGCCTGTAATAGTATCTAAACACAACCCATACCAAAAAATAAAAATCCACTCTGCATATCTACTCT
>NW_003852427.1:4621281-4622218 GCF_000181295.1 Otolemur garnettii
AGAGTTCTAGGGTAACAAAACTAGTCCAATCCATAATTCCCAACCACATATGATAAAGGAAACTCTCCTTGCCAGTAACACCTAGTAATATTCCATATAGTACAGATACGTTTTCTGCTGTAGTTTTTGAAAAGTAATAGGTTGGAAAACCAGATAAATAAATTTGGATTACATATTAAAGTGAGAGTTATGAACATGTACTGAATGACCACCAAATTAAAGAGGGGACTACAATATTAAACTTAAATCTACAACAGAGCAGAAAACTACACCAATAGAATTTTAATGTCAATTTTCATGTGCACATTAAAGAAAATAGAGAAGGTGTGGGATCATTCTGAATATCAGTTGATCATTATTAACCTTAGCAGATACTAGCATTGATGGGATCCACAGACCACACCATGTCTGGTCATCATTCTCCCTTTAAGAGCAATTGATGAAGTACCATGGTATAGTCAGTCATTGCCCACTTCCCTGGGGACCAGGAAATGAATGTTCTATACTCCTCATAGACTGGCTGCGCCACCTAAGTGGCCTTTCTAAGGCCTAGTCTCTTTATATCAATTAGAGAGTCTCTAAAATCCCCTGTGGCTTTAAAATTACACGAAAGTAGGTACACAACTGAATACACTACAATTGAAAAATGTATCAAAACACTAAAGCTAAAAGGTGTTAGGTAACTTTTCATTCTTAAAATGTCTATTCAAATGCAGTACAGACTTGCCCATATCTGTGAAAAGACAACAAAATTTATTTTTGATCTCATCATATCTACATAAAACATATTTTGGTAAGCAAATTCCTTACTTTTGTAGCACATTTTCCTTCGTTTAAAATTTAGGACTGTAAAATTTTTTGCAGAATTTATTGTCAAATTGAGCTGCATTAATATCATAACTTCAGAATCTACTTTGCCAGTACAGGAGAGCTCGAC
>NW_003852427.1:4623966-4631769 GCF_000181295.1 Otolemur garnettii
AGTGCCACCAATGCAGAAAAGGAGATAAGAGCTGAGCACAGTTTTAGAAGGACAGAAAAGGGGGAAATTGTTTAAAAATGTGGTACAAATAATGTTTACAAAACTTATAAGAATTTATACATCTTATATGCATTAAGTAATACGAGTAACACACTACACATCAGTAGTTAAACTGTTCTTTTGGGGATGAAGACACAGTTGAAACCAGTAGGTTAATTCTGTCTTTGAAGACTCTTACTTACCTGATAAAGTGCGTGGAACTTCCCCCTGAACAGAAATATTGACCTGGGGCATGTCCATAGCCACAAAATTATCTACTTGGAAGCCTAGCTTATACTCAACCTGTAAGATGGAGAGAAATAAACAAAATGGATCTGTGATAAGAGAAAGGATACTAACAACTTGACTTGATTAATTAGCTCATCAACTAATTGATGCATGGTCTTTCATATGTTCAAATAATCTAGCTATAAAAAATAATCCAAACTATCATAAAGAGTCCTAGGAATTTTCAACTGGATAAAAATTCAACCTCATAAGCCATTCCCTATTTTAAGTCCTCAACAGTACAACCACTCTCCCATAACACCTAGGATTCAGAAATCCTGCTAAGAACTACACATCTGTCAACAGAGAAGGCTTGGAGAGCCAGATATGAAGAATTAAGGAGTTAAGACATGTGCTGATTGATAGACTATAACTAGTCACCAATGCTAAAAGCAAAGTTCTGAAGGCCTCCACATGACTGGTAAATAAAGATCTGCCTTACAGACCTACTCACTCAATAAACAGATCCCAAGGCACAAATTTCTCATAGAATATCTATGTCACATTCTCTAGACTGCCTTTCACCATAAGAAAGGTCTTGCTTGGATCCCCATCTAACCTCTGGACCTATTTCTCAAGTGATTCACAATCCAGAAGGGAAGACAGGCAACCAATGAGACAGACATCCCTAGAACACCAGTATTATCTATTAGCCTGCCCAATGTGGATTAACAAAACCAATTAGGATCAACAAATAATTATAGCCTGTTGCTACAGATAGTTCATGGAAGCAGCAGCTCAAACTGCAAAGCAATACTCATAGCTGAAACTCAGAATGGCTATCACCTTCAAGAGCTTCAGTGAGGCCTTACAGTTCATAACACTCTTTGTGGGGACTTGGTAAATATGGTACCCCTCTCCCATTCAGTGGTCACAAGGGGGGCTTTGGTGGGCTAGGACTGACACAGCTGTGGGGCAATGGGTTGGTAAAAGAGTGGGAGAAAGAGGTAAGAAACCATTTTTTTAAGAAACTTAACTAGAAAGAATGGGAGACAGGCAATGTATGTGTGTATGTACACATGTGAGCAGGTGGTGGAGGTATCCAAAGTATTTCTTCGTTCCTTAACAGGAGACAAGTCAAATATACACATATATCTATGGGGGACAAAAAGCCAATGAAACAGTACATAATAAAGATGAACAGAAAAAGGGAAAGAATATGACCCCTGGGCATTGGCTAAAGAGCCGGATAAGAAGGTAGGCTCAATCCAGAGTTTGGTTCCTCTTTGGATTTCTACTTTCACACTCTACTTTAAAAATCTCTAAGCTAAACGTTGTGGGGGCATGTAAATATTAAATACTTACTATGCAGTTAAATGGGCACATAAACAGCTGTTAAAGGCTGCATTTGGCAAGTGCCACTTCACAACAAAGAAATTGTTCTTGCTGCAGCACAGCCAGAAGTGTTCACACTCACCTTAGCGTACCACAATATCATTGCTGCCACCAGAGGGTGCTAGAGAGCTACCGCTAAGACGTTCCGGCTCGGAATGAGCAGGCTTTCCTTCAATAAAATCTAAGAGAATGCACTGACTATATCCCTACATCCACACTGTCTTTTAACAGAACCATATGTGACAGGCAGGTGCACAAGGGAAATTAACACAGTCGGCAAGAATTGGATTTAGAACCATGAGACCACATGATCTTCGGGTAAATAAGTAACTTTTCTGAGTTTTAGTTTTTATAAAATAACATGGTATGCAGATCAAATAGGATAATTAAGACAATATACCTCTTAGCCTGGTACAGGTCCACCCTGATAAATGCAGATACAGTGGCGTTAGCAGTCATTCCAGAGTTGCCACCTTATCGCCATGCTGCACACCCCATTACCACCAGCCTACCCGTGACCTCTGGGATTCTGACACAAACCCTCCTGTACTCTGTCCAGAACACTATTGCAGCTCTTCTGTTCTGCCCCTATTTGGGAACCTCACTATTCTGAACAGCCTGGTACAGTGTCAGCCTCTTCACAAAGGTCTTCTCCACCTTCCTTGCCAACCTTGCTTTCCTCCGAAGTCACCTCTTCCCCCGTCTATCATGTAGATCCTATATCATCTCACCCCCACAGCCTAGTCAGTAGGGTTGGCATTAATTAAGAATCATTAAGTTCCAGACATCCTTTCCTCATGCAAAATCCCCTCTGCTCTGAAGCTTATAACTTCTATTCATAATGGCTGTTTCTCAAGTCATCAACACCAATGACACACACAGGACTTTGCAGAGGTCTGGAGCCCTTGGCTCACTTTTTCTTCTGCCATCTTCCTGCTGGCTTTAATATTTCAGTGTTCAATATTCCTACAGACTAAAGAATTGCTCCATAACCCAAACAAATGCAAAAACACCATTCCATCAGAGATCCTGTCACTACCTTTGACCACCCATCTCTGATTCCTACAAATCCAATTCTGTCTCTACCACTCCAAGTCAGCCAGGGGTTGTGCCCACAGCTGGGATACAGTGGCCAATTAAGCCACTTGCCTGCCCCCTCCAGCCCAGCCACGACCACCTGGTTTCACACTCCCCACTGCCTGCGCCCCAAAGACATTATCAATGAAGTCCTCTTGGCACCTTCAGTTGGCCCATTCACTCCTCCATGCCCTCACAGGGCAGCCACATCATCCTGTCCACCACTGTGCTACTGCTGCTGCTGACCACTGCCAAAGGAAATCAAACCCCAAAGAGAAGGAGTGCCACGTAATGCTGATCCCAGTCTCAGGGGCTTCAGCAATCCCTTCCTCATCAAACCCTCTCCTCTCACAGGGGTATCTAATCTTTTTTCTTCTCTGCCACACACTGGAAGAAGAGTTAGTTATCTTAGGCCACATACTAAATACACCAATACTAACAAAAGCTAATGAGGAAAAAAAAAGATCCATTCATAATTTTTGCAATAAATTACATCACAGATAAGCAAAATAGTCCTCAAATAGTACACAAGCAGGGTGCAGCAGGTAAGACAGCCCTGCTAAGTCTTCTCACTCCAAACCTTCCAAGTCCTCCCAGCTTCCTCACTCTCAGGCAACGTACTTGTCCCTTGCAGCTAGCACAGAGGGACCCTCTTTCTGCCTTTTTTCAGCACCAGGCAGATCTGATAGAGCACTCATCTTTTGCACTCCAGATCCAAAGAAAGCTCCATTCTCCTCTTCAAATAATAAATCCTGCTATCCTAATATACTAGATTCTAGCCATTTCACCACTGATGGAATTTTGTTATCAACTTGTCTCTCTTGCTCTCTTTTGTCTTCAATCTCTCCCACATGTCCAATTATTAGCCAGACATACCTACCTAATAATCCTACGGCCTCCACACTTAACAGAATCCAAGCCAAACTTTGTTTCCCCAAACTTGCTCTGTCTCCTTTATTCTAGGTCTCGGTTATTGCAAGTAGAGGACCAGCTCACCAGGGACCAGAACTCCTAAGAAAGCATTAGTCTGGCAAAGGGGTCAAGGGCCCTAAATGGCAGCGCTGAGGCTGAGAACAGGACTGGTGCCCAAGTATCTCAGTATAGTAAAGGAGAGAGGAAGGTGAGAGGAAAGGAGATAAGATTAGGAGTGGAGCTGACTAGAGTGAGGACCATGGTGAGAGGTGGCAAAGGCAGGTCTGAGAATACCAGCAGCTTAGAAGGATATGAAATATAAAGTATACAAAAGCTTGCCCTATGCTGGCTCCTGTTTTGAGGGACTGTCTAAACTTGGGAAGCATTCATGAGGCAGTTCTTTTCTCCCTCTTGCAGTCCTTATGATATATATTTTAAAATCACAGTTTCTGGGATCAGAATAGAAATTGTGAAAAGACATTATTAAAGTTAAATTTTCTCTACTTCAGCACGTATCAATCTCTGAGGAATCTCACTTGCCAATCATCTTTTGAAGAAACAGATCTGGTCAAAGCTACATTTATAATCTATTGGAACAAAGAAATCTGAACAGCAGTTGCTTATCAGAAAAAGGGAATGAGCCAAAATACTTCAAAGAGAAACCAAAAAATATATAAATATTTGAATAAGTTAAAAAATAAACATTTTTGCTAATCTTCCCTTACTTGGAAACAAATGGCAATTGCAAGCAGGCCATTTCCTTCAGGAACACAGTACATATTTAAGTGAATACACTTTTCTATAAACAAACAGCTTTTTAATTTCTCTGAAATTAACAGAGGTACCTCTTTCTGATAGAAATCTCACTGTGCTGCGGACATAGCAGGCTGGTGTCCAGGGGCTGGAATTTGGACCCGCTCTCTGCAGACCCTCATAGACAATAAAGAAGAGTTCCTGAAACCAGAGAAGAGCTATGGGGTAAGAGCAGGTGTTAGGAGTATTCTGCTACATTTTTGGTGTATTTTTGCCTTCCAGCTACCTAAAATATCCACTGACACTTAACAGAAACAGTTGCATGTTGTTTTTCCTGGATACTGGAGAATGTTCCAGAATACAGAAGAAATTAATTCTCTGTTAAAGCCTTCCCATAGCCGCTTTGAGTGTGTGGTCTTGTAAAAGAGGAGCAATAGCAGAGTTGCACTCACATCTCAAGATGCAATTAACACAAGGGCCTTTCCTGACCACTCACTAAGGTATGTGTGACATAAATGTTAAGAATAAGATACAGTGGAGACCCCAGTCTGTTTGGCAAGACAAAACAGAATCCTGTAAACACTGAAGAACAACACTATTAGCAGAAGCTATGATATATGAAATTAAAATATCTTCAATGTTGAACTGACATACCAGGGAATCTAGAAATTTTTGGAAGCAAATACTTCACCTTCTGGAAAATCTTAAAGCAAAAACCGAGAGTTTCTGTTAAAGTGTTAGAGTTTGAGAGCTATGGCCTGCCTTCAGAAAGTTTATGATCACATCTCAGAGTCACATGATCAGGGTAAGAACCCCTTACCATGCCTCCCTTGCCCACTTATGTGACTTTCCTATTTTGGGTCCCCTCTATCTCCTGCTTTCCCTATCCCTACTACTATTTTAAGCAAATCCTTTCACAATCTTGTCTTGGTTTCCTCTCAACCATATAATAATGATACAATCATTTGAAGGAGAAAAAAGCACAACCCTCCATGAAGAGACAGAGATCCTCTACTCTCTGTGTCCTCAGGACACACTGTTCAGTGTTCTGCAAACTACAGAAAAGTACATTGTGTGTGTGTGTATCCCTGTAACACACACAAACACAATAGATACTGTGTTTCTCCGAAAATAAGACACTGTCTTATATTTATTTTTACTCAATAAGACACACTAGGGCTTATTTTCAGGGGATGTCTTATTTTTATTAAGTATAATACAACAATCTACATTTATTCAAATACAGTTAAGTTTTCTTCATCTGGAACCTGACAGGGGGAGCTGACCTTGTTGGTGGGGCTGGCGCAAGTGATGTGTGAACTCCTTTCCCTGAGCCATTCACACGTGCACAATAGGATGCCTGCAACCTGTGGTTACCACACACACACACCTCCGCAAGTGCAAATGGCTCAGAAAAAGGAGCTGAGGCAGATAAAAGGTATTCCAGTCTTCTTTACTGCTCTGCGCCAAAATGCTATGCAGCCAACCTGCATAGCCACACCCATAACTAGGTCTTATTATCAGGGTAGGCTTTATATTTAACAAATGCATAGAAATCCTGCTAGGGCTTATTTTTTGGGTAGGTCTTATTTTCGGGGAAACATGATACTAATCCATGCACAAACTACCTCTAAAAAGACAAGAATGAGGCAATAATGGCTGACTCAGGGAAGGGGACCTAAGTGGCTAGAGTGCTCAGGAGTAGTACTAGAAGGTGTAGGGCAATTACAGTAGAGTCCCCATAGCTGATCACCTCCCTACATTGACTATCTCTTTGAATTAACCTAATTTACACAGAGGCATGCAACACATGTATGCATCAGCACAGTAGGACTCGTTTCTTATGCTGACCAACCTCTGCATATCAACCCGTTTGTTATAGTCCCTTGGGTGGTCAACTTACAGAGGTTGTACTGTATACTTTTCCCAATTTGTACCGTGTGCATATATTATCTACTTATAAGAGTAATAATTTTTTTAATAAATAAACTTCAATCAGCACCAGATTATGGCCTACAATTAGAAGCTGCAATGGTGGCTGAAGTCTGAAACTAGAGTAAACACACATATTCCTTAGTTTTTCAATATAAAATATTTTAAGATATAAGATGAGTGGTTTATCTAAATATTTATGCCTATTACAGATGAACTTGTGAAATTAGTTTAGTTTTCTATTCAACCTATGAATTACATTCATTTTGCCAAACTTAAGATCTCCCTTTATTCAGAATAAAATACCTGAAAATTCCCATGTCTAAAACTACGAGTGAGTGTATGTAGTCCACACTTTCACAATCCTAGAAACAAGAAAATCACCACTCCTAAAGCAGCACAGTCCAACTTTGAAAAGCACTAACTGCCCAAGTTTCCCATTTTTTGAGCTGCGTTCTATGGCTTCTACCCGCACATGTCTTCTGTCGTCAGTACCCCATGTCATGCTAGACACCTCTGAGTTGCTCAACAACTAGGAGGGAGAGAGAAAAGAAAATCAACTATTACAATATTCTTAGAGTATGACCATGGTCATTACAGAAGAGAGTAGCACTGTGAATATAGAAAAGGGCACCTTGGGCAGCACCTGTGGCTCAAGGAGTAGGACCCCAGCCCCATATACCAGAGGTGGTGGGTTCAAACCCTGCCCCAGCCAAAAACTACAAAAAAGAAAAAAGGTACCTGACACAGCTGCAGAAGAGGCAACACCAGGTCAGTTTTATGAAATAAATAGCAATTAACCAGGTAAAGAATGGGGAAAGGACATTTGAACAGCAAACAGGAGCAATGTGACAGATGACAGAGCATTCAAGAAATTGCAAGACAGACAAAATGGGTCTCAAGACAGAAAAGAAAGAAGAGACCAGATTATGAAGGCCTCCCCCAAACTCAGAGTTTTATACTGGTAGCAAAAGAAAGCCCTAGGGATGGCTTTGTGGAAGGTACAGTAAGAGGCCAATCCAGAGGCAAGGAGCCCAGTTGGAAGACTACCGCCATATCTAAAAGAAACAATAAAGGCCCAAACTAAGGATGAGGTATTAGGTCCCAAGGGAAGAAGGAAATCAATCTAAGATATAATTATTAAAAAAAAACCAACTGAACTTAGAAGGTACAGTAGGAGATCAGGATCCCTTCTAGGCTTCTGGCCTGGATATGTAAATAAATGGTGATGCTCATCAACAAGTCAGGGAACTCTCACCTTATCAGAACCTTATCATACCAGCAGTAATAGCATTTATACCTGCCAAAGAAGCAGCTTAGAAATTACGCTACAAGTTAATGTGAATATCATGAAAGTACAATCAGAGACATAGCAAGGCTCTTCCTTACCAAAATGTGCCATATCAGCACTGCTTCCTTTCCAAACATACACTCAGACGAGCCTCCTTCTAGCTACTCTCTTCCACT
>NW_003852427.1:4632300-4633895 GCF_000181295.1 Otolemur garnettii
AGACACCGCCCAAATTCACTATTTTAATATATACATATAATTTGTTTTTATATTCAACATCAAAGGTAGGAATAGTATCAATTCTTTGGAGAACATAAGAAACTTCTCTGTCTAAAGGATACGCAGAAAAACACTGGGTTTCGGAGTTGCAAGGAAACTTAAAACTCAAAAAGAGCCAATCCACAAATTCCTTCTACAACACCTTCATCAAATGGTTGTCCACTGTAAGTCCAACTTCTTCCAGTGAGAGGAAACCTACTGCCCACCACAAAAGTAAAAGCTAGTTCTAAACACAGATACATAAACTAATGGCTGAAAGGGAAATGAGGAAGGAGATATTTTTTAACATAGTTACAAATTATCGCCCACAAATTACTTAATTAATTATAAAAAGGAAAACTTTCCAGTGAAGAAACCTTGCACATGGAGCATTCAGCATTAGCATTACAAGTAATGGGACAAACTGAGGTCATGTGTGGGGTGAAGGACAGCTCTTTTGTGTATTACTGACAAAGAGATATTCCTAAATTTAATCATGAAGAAACCTCAGACAACTCAAATTCAGGGGCATTCTACAAAATAAATGGCCTATATGTTTGTTTCAAAAATGTTGATGAAAAAAACACAAAGAAAGTGTGTATAACTATTCCAGATCGATAGAGAACTAAAGAGACACCAACTAGTGACAAATTAACTATAAACAACATTATTGAGATAAGAGATAAAAGGTGAACACCAATATTATTATTATAGCAACACTAAATTTCCTGATTTTGATCACTGTACTTTGGTTGTGTAAAGAATCTTTGAAAATACACACTAATGTAAAAGGAGGAGGGAGCAAATGGAGCAAGCCAGCAAAATGGGTAAATCTGGGTAAAAGATATGAGTTCTTATCTTGTTCTTAAAACTTTTATGTCTGAAATTGTATCAAAGTTAAAAGTTACCAAAAAAGAATAACACAATGTTATGTTAGAATAACAAAAAATGTTTTAGCCCAATTTGTTTACATGGGTGTCCAAACTTTTGGCTTCTCTTCCATACTGGGAAAGGAAGAGTTGTCTTGGGCTACACATTAAATGCACAAGCAGTAGCAAAAGTTGATGAGCAAAAAAATCCCACACATAATTTTCATGATATCCACCACCACAGACAAGCAAAAAAGTCTTCACATAATCCACATGCTGCCCACAGGCTGCAGGTTGGTCACCCCTGCAAGAGTTCAGGTGCCCACGCGTTAAAACTGACATCTCTAAGTTTAATATGTCTCAAGTGAACCTTTTCTGAATTATCTATACCATTTATTTTAGTATTTCACATATCCAGGTTACTGTTCACTAAATATTCTTAACTGTTTCACATGAATTTCCTTCTCAACCTCTGTTTTTACAGCCTTAACCCTAAAGAGATCTACCCAGGAAAGAGTGTATCCTATATTTAGACACTATACAACATATGTCATAACATCTCTTTTGTTTAAAAAGCAAAAAAAAGGAAAAGAACGTTGAAAAAGTTATACCAGGCTGGGCGTAGTGGTTCACATCTGTAATGCTAGTACTCTGGGAGGCCGAGGCAGGTGGATTGCCTGAACTCAC
>NW_003852427.1:4635878-4637052 GCF_000181295.1 Otolemur garnettii
TCCCCCATGGAGTCCAGATTCTTGGGCATTTTCTCAAGAGGTGTGGGCTGTTGCTGGTCTGTGCTGATTCTGTGGCCAGAGTAAGGAGAAGACAGTAAACAGAGGGAACCATACAGGAGAGGGAGAGATGGTGCCCCACAGCACAGAGCAGCAGCGGCAGTGGTGGGAACAATAGGACTCACACCTCTGGGGATATTCTGGAGAGACACTTCCTGCCTCTCTAGGCAACCAGAGGAAGATGGGTATCTTCTCTGGTGTCAGCCACTGGCAGAACAGATCTGGGATGGAAATGCAGGCCCCATGAGTAAAGGGTATGCCTGAGGTGGCACCTGCCTGGGCAGGCGCAGGATGGGGATGGAAGCTAGAATATGCGTGTGCAGAAACGGCATACTCCCAGGGCAGGGCTGAGCCAGAAGGACTGCTTTAGTGAGCCTAAGAAGCACCTGTCCCTCAGGGGATCATAGCTGAGACAAAAGCACACAGGGAGAGGCAGAAACTGAGACCTGAGTGTGAGCTCGAGCCCCGCCCACCCCAACACAGAGTGCAATGGAGATAAACATGCCAGTTCTAGGCAGCAGAACAGACCAGGGCTGAGTCGTAGTTTCTGTGAACTCAAACAGTGCCTGGTCCACAGGGGAACATAGCTGGGACAGAAACAAATTCTGCAAAACCATATGTGTCAGCAACATCAATCAGGGGCAGGGCTGGAACTGAGTGAACCACCCCAGCTTCCCTTAACCACCTGAGGTTGTCAGGCCTCAGGTCTCCCTGCCGAATAGTGGCAGAGAGTGGCAACCTGGCTGAGAAGACATAGATCTCTCTGTGACTCAGGCAGGCACAACCCCCTGGAGTATCTGCTCATTGGAGGGAACTGAGTCACAACCCTGTGGGGTTACCAGTGACTAGGTGTGACAGACATGTAAGGTGAAGAAGGAGGCATCAACCTTCCCAGATTAACTCATTTGCTGGGTGGGTCCTTCTGACCTCACAGAGGACCGGAGTGAGTCATACTCAAGCTGCCAGCAGATCCCTGCTATCTAGTTGCTGTAGACCTTTTGAACTCTCCCATCTGAGACAAGTGCTGACTGGGACAATTGATTTGAACCTCTTGAACGGGGCCAATCACCTGAGGACTATCCAAAGTGGTATACCCTGGGTGTGTGGTTGTGGGAAG
>NW_003852427.1:4645828-4647088 GCF_000181295.1 Otolemur garnettii
GGAACATATTCTTCTTAGCAAAGTATCTCAAGAATGGAAGAAAAAGTATCCAATGTACTCAGCCCTACTATGAAACCAGTTTATAGCTTTCATATGAAAGCTATAACCCAATAACAGCCCAAGAATTTGGGGAAAAGGGAGAGGGAGAGGGAGAGGAGGGGAGAGGGAGAAAAGGGGAAGGGGGAGGATGGGAGAGGGGAAGATGGGAGGGGGGAGGATAGGTGGAGGAAGGGTGATCAGTAGGACCACACTTATGGTGCATCTTATAAGGGTACATGTGAAATTTACTAAATGTAGAATATAAATGTGTTAATATAATAAGAAAACGCCATGAAGGCTATGTTAACCAGTTTGATGAAAATATTTCAAACTGTATATAAAACGAGCACATTATACCCCATGATTGCATTAATGTATGCAGCTATGACTTAAAAAAAAAAAGATTTAAATATAAATCTAAAAAGACACAATATTATTATATAATAGCAGACTGCCCAGTGACCCCTTTGTACAGACAGCAGCCCAATCCTCAAATATAGCCCTTGCCTCTGGGTGATCCTGTCCACAACATCTGTTAACTTAACCACTTTCTTACCTTGGACTTTGCATGCCAAGTGAAGTGCAGGAAATTTGTCTCACTGGGTACTAACAGGTTAAAAGATAGAGCATAGTGACTAATAAGGTCGTTTCTCACATAATAAAGTTCTGCATCAAGACCTAGAAAAAAATAGGGAAAAAATAATTAAACACCTAAAATACCCTCAAAATCATACCCA
Source organism: Otolemur garnettii (assembly GCF_000181295.1). NCBI lineage: Eukaryota > Metazoa > Chordata > Mammalia > Primates > Galagidae > Otolemur > Otolemur garnettii. Next base: position 4,646,605 of record NW_003852427.1, read on the forward strand.
TCAGTATTTCAGATACTAATCATAGAATGATGATAACATGACATACAAATATACATCATAAATGGCTCTCTTATGAAGCAGGAAGGACAATGAATATTTTTTGGAGACAGTTTCACTATGTCGCCCTTGGTAGAGTGCCATGGCATCACAGTTCACAGCAACCTCAAACTCTTGGGCTTAAGTGATTCTCTGTGTAAGCCTCCCACGTAGCCAGGACTACAGGTACCTGCCACAATGCCTGGCTATTTTTTGTTGCAGTTGTTGTTGTATAGCTGGCCAGGGCTGGGTTCAAACCCACCAGTCCCCATGTATGTGGCTGGTGTCATAACCACTATGCTATGGGCACAGAGCCAGGAAAATGGATTTTATCATCACCAACAAAGATGAAGAAATTGGGACTCAAAACAATTAACCAGATCTCTGGCAGCCACTCTCCATCTTCTGAGGGTTGGTATGACTCTCTGTCTTCTGGATGTGGGGATTC
>NW_003852427.1:4647489-4648774 GCF_000181295.1 Otolemur garnettii
ATTTAGGAAGAAAGATTCAAAATGAAAGGGAGACAGACACCTAAGTTAAAACATAAGCCTGGGCCGAGGCCTCACACTTCCAACCAGAGATGACCTCTGCTTTCTCCAAAGCACAATGTCCTTGTCATCCTGAGAACATTTACCAGGGTACATTTATACCCCTTGTCCTCTTCTCTACCTACACTAGAGGTGAAGGATAATAAATGTTTCATCATACCCTCAGGTCAGTTCTCAGCACAAAGCAGACATTCAGTAAAAACTTGTTAGATAACAGGTTGAAACTACAGACAAAACAGAAGTAAACAAAAGCACCAGAATGCTGGAGAAGAGTCTCCCAAATTTCACTCATTCCATACCATTCCCATTCTCAACCAGGGCACAGCCAACCTCCAATAAATATCACATTCTCCAAATGTCATATCCCTTTGTCCTACCTGTCTTTAGTATTTTTCTTTAAAATTGACTTAATTTTCTAAAATAAATTTTAAAGACAAAGTTTAATCACTATCTTGAGTGGAAAATCAATAGTTATTGTGAAAAAATACAGAGTAACAAAAAACAAAAGAAAAACAAAACAATAGTACTAAATTGTAGCTACACAGTGGTGCCTCCCAAATAGTCAGTGAGTTTGAGTCCTGCCCACCATTTACCAACAGGGAAGAGGAGGGTATTAGCAAGTATTTGAGAGAGGTTAAAAAAAAAAAAAATTGGGTGGCTCCTGTGGCTCAAAGGAGTAGGGCGCTGGCCCCATATACTGGAGGTGGTGGGTTCAAATCTGGCCCCGGCCAAAAACTGCAAAAAAAAAAAAATTACACCCTGGATTTCTTCATGACTAATCCAGAAGAAATGACAAAATAAAAGCAGGGAGTAACTTTCTCTTGAACGTGTGCTGATCTTTAAAGTTCCAACCAGGTTTCCCTCTAGTAATACACGGCATACATATTCCACAAGTTAGAGTGGAAGAGGTACAGCAGAGATCAACCAAAGTGTAAATTTCACATTTACTGAGCATGCACTATGGTATGCAGAGAGGTGAAGAAGGGGATTTCATATCTCCTAAAAACACAAATAGAGAAACAACTCTGTTTCAGGTATTTCTCCTATAAAAATGGTTTTCTCGTTTCTGAACTGTATCTAATACAATCATTAATTCAAACATGACACTTGAGGTGTACATAGGGGAAAGCTAGTGCACTGGCTGGGTAGCACTGCTTTATTTATCCTATAGAACAGCAGTTCTCAGCCTGTGGGCTGCAATCCCTTTGTAACAATGAAAATACATCCT
>NW_003852427.1:4649189-4650888 GCF_000181295.1 Otolemur garnettii
TAAATGAAAAGAAAAACAAAACAGATGAAGCAGTATTAACGTAAGACAAACTAAAACTCAAGGTAAAAAGATTAATAAATCTGATTTCATATTTAAACAAGAAGATACAATTAGTGTAACTACACAAAAACCTTCAAATATAGAAAGCAAAAACCCACAGGAAAAAAAGGCAAGAATAAACAGATAAATCCACAATCACAGTTTAGACTTAAAACATTACAAGCCTTTAGACAAAGCTTCATTTCTTTAGCCAATTACAAATCGAAGAATCTTTAAACCCACCTACAATCTGTAAGGCCCCCAACCCACTTAATGTTTTGACAATTCCCACCTTTTGGGGGCCAAACAAATGCATGCCTTCCATGTATTGATTTATGATTTTGCATGTCATTCCTGCTTCCAGGAATGTATAGTACCAAACTATAACACAGCCACCTTGGGGTCATTTTCTCAGAATCTCTTGAGGTCATATGCTCTAGTCTGTGGGCCACACACATTTCGCTAAGAATAAACCTCTTTAAATTATTTTACAGCCCTGGTGTGATTCCGTCCTGCGCAGCTGTTCCTTGGAGCAGTAGTCATTTATCTCCATCTGCCTTCTCGCCCACCTAAGTGCGTGCCACCACCTCACGGAAGATTCGATGGACATGGACATGAGCCCCTTGAGGCCTCAGAACTATCTTTTCAGTTGTGAACTAAAGGCCAACAAAGATTATCACTTTAAGGTGGATAATGATGAAAATGAGCACCAGTTATCTTTAAGAACGGTCAGTTTAGGGGCTGGTGCAAAGGATGAGTTGCACATTGTCGAAGCAGAGGCAATGAATTATGAAGGGAGTCCAATTAAAGGAACATTGGCAACTTTGAAAATGTCCCTACAGCCAAGGGTTTCTCTTGGGGGATTTGAAATAACACCACCTGTGGTGTTACGGTTGAAGGTGGTTCAGGGCCTGTGCATGTTAGTGGGCAGCACTTAGTAGCTGTGGAAGAAGATGCAGAGTCAGAAGATGAAGAGAAGGAGGATGTGAAACTGGAGAGCGATCTGCCCCTGGAAGTGGTAGCAAAGTTCCACAGAAAAAAGTAAAACTTGCTGCAGATGAAGATGACGACAACGATGAAGATGATGAAGATGATGGTTTTGATGATGAGGAAACTGAAGAAAGAGCTCCAGTGAAGAAATCTGTGCAAGACACTCCAGCCAAAAATGCACAAAAATCAAACCAGAATGGAAAGGATTCAAAACCATCAATACCAAGATCAAAAGGTCAAGAAACCTTCAAAAAACAGGAAAAAACTCCTAAAACACCAAAAGGACCTAGTTCAGTAGAAGACATTAAGGCAAAAATGCAAGCAAGTATAGAAAAAGGTAGATCTCTTCCCAAAGTGGAAGCCAAGTTCATCAATTATGTGAAGAATTGCTTCAGGATGACTGACCAGGAGGCTATTCAAGATCTCTGGCAGTGGAGGAAGTCTCTTTAAGGAAATACTTTGAACAGTTTGTTAAAATTTTCCGTCTTATTTCATTTCTGTAACAGTTGATATCTGGTTGTCCTTTTTATAATGCAGAGTGAGAACTTTCCCTACCGTGTTTGATAAATGTTGTCCAGGTTCCATTGCCAAGAATGTGTTGTCCAAAATGCCTGTTTAGTTTTTAAAGATGGAACTCCACCCTTCACTTGGTTTTAAGTATGTATGGAAT
>NW_003852427.1:4651382-4656846 GCF_000181295.1 Otolemur garnettii
TGTGGTAAGACAGAAGAAGCACAGGATGAAGCAAAACTGTCATTATTCACAAACGACATGACTGTGTGTGTACATAACACTATGAAAGCTCCTTAAATACTACTAAAAATCAATGAGTGAATTAGTAAGGTCTGAGAATGTAATATTTTAAAAAATCAACTGAATATCTGTATTAGCAACTGGAAAATAAAATTTGCAAATCAACCCCATAAAGACCAGGGACCTAGTAACTAAAGCTGTGCAAAACCTCTAGACTAGGTAGGCACTTCAGAAGCCACGGGTCACACTGCAGACATGGCCAAGTCCAAGAACCACACCACACACAACCAGTCCCAAAAGTGGCACAGAAATGGTATCAAGAATCCCCGATCACAAAGAGATGAATCTCTTAAGGGGGTGGATCCCAAGTTCCTGAGGAACATGCGCTTTGCCAAGAAGCATGACAAGAAGGGCCTGAAGAAGGTGCAGGCCAACAATACTGAGGCTATGAGTACACACGCTAAAGCTATAAAGGCCCTTGTAAAGCCCAAGGAGGTTAAGGAGGTTAAGACCAAGATTCCAAAGGGTGCCAGCTATAAACTCAGTCGACTTGCCTACATCACCCACCCCAAGCTTGGGAAGGTGTCATTGCCAAGGGTCAGGCTCTGCCAGCCAAAGACCAAGGCCAAGGATCAAACAAAGGCCCAATCTGCAGCTTCATCTGCAGCTCCAGCTTCAGTTCCCAGCGCAGGCTCCTAAAGGTGCCCAGGCCCCCACAAAGGCTCCAGAGTAGAGGCATTTGTCTGCCATAAGGACAAAAGGACTGGTGTGACCTCTAGGCTGCTGTCTGCATGGGGATGAGGTCCTCCTGTGCTGTTTATACCAATAAACTTGAGGCAGGGCAAAAAAGAAAAACCTCTACATGAAAAACTAGAAAACACTGCTAAGAAAAATAAGAGAAGTCCTAAATGAGTGGAGAGATCTACTGGATCATTCTTTTTTTTTTTTTAAGAGTCTCACCTTATCGCCCTCGATAGAGTGCCATGGCATCACACTGCTCTCAGCAACCTCCAACTCTTGGGCCCTAGAGACTCTCCTGCCTCCCGAGCAGCTGGGACTTTTTTTTGTTGCAGTTTGGCTGGGGCCAGGTTCGAACCCACCACCGAAGGTACATGGGGCCGGTGCCCTACTCACTGAGCCACAGGCGCCGCCCTACTGGACCATTCTTAAATAAGCCTTTATATTGGTAAGATGTCAAAGTTACTCAAATCATATGCAGATTCAAAGTAATTCTAATCAAAACCTCAATGCAAATTAAATGCCAAAATAATTTTGAAAATGAAAAAGCAATGTTGGAGGATTCACATTACCTGACTTAGCAATATCTTGGAAAGCTCTAGTAGTCAAGACAGTGTGGTACTGGTATAAGGAAAGACCTACCAACAGAAAAGAATAGAATCCAAAAATAAACCTGTAAATACAGAGCTAAAAGAATTTCAACAAAGGTACCAAGGCAATTCAATTACAGTATTAAAACAAGTGCTGCTAAAGCAACTCTACAGATAAAAACCTGGAAAAAATAAACCTTGAAATGCAAATTAAAACCACAATGAGATACCACCTCACTCCAGTTAATGAAGCTGGTGGAGCTGTAAATTAGTACAGCCACTATCGAAAACAGAATGGTGGTTCCTCAAAATACTAAAAATAAGAAATACCACATGATCCCATTACTGGGTATATCCAAAGGAATGAAATCAGTATGGAGAAGAGGGACCTGTGTTCTCAAGCTTATTGCAGCACTATTTACAATAGCCAAGATACAGAAACCAACCTAAATGCCCGCAGTAGATGAACAGATAAAGAAAATATGTATATATACATTACAGAATACTATTCTGCCTTTTAAAAAAGTAAATCCTGTCATCTCCACAATATAGGTGAACCTAGAAGACATCACATTAAGTGAAATAAGCTAGATACAGAAACACAAATACCAAATGACTTCACTCATGTAGAATATTATTAAAAAAACAAAAAAGTTAGTATCACAGACCAGACACAGTGGCTCATGCCTGTAATCCTAGCACTTTGGGAGGCCAAGATGGGAAGATTGCTTAAGGCCAAAAGTTTGAAACCAGCCTGAGCAAGAGTGAGATCCCATCTACACACACACCAAAAAAAAAACACCAGAAAAATTAGCTAGGTCTGTGGTGGTAAGCACCTACAGTCCCAACCACTTAGGAGGCTGAGGCAGGAAGACTGCTTGAAACCAGACATTTGAAGTTGCTGTGAGCTATGATGATACCACTGCACTCTACCCTGGGCAAGAGAGCAAAATTCTGTCTCTCAAAAAAAAAAAAAAGAGTTAGTATCACAGAATCAGAGAGTAGAACAGTAGTTACCAGAGACTGAGGAGGAAGGGAAATTGGAGGATGGGAGAGGTTAGTCAATGAATACAAACTTACACTTAGAAGGAATAAATTTTGGTGTTCTATTGTAAACCAGGATAACTATGGTTAACAGTAAAATATCATACATTACAAAATAGCTAGAAGAAAGGCTGTTGAAGGTTCTTACCACAAAGAAATGATGAATGAATGAGGTGATGATGGATGCACTAACTACCCTGATAGATCATTATACAACATAGACACAGATATGAATCAAAACATCAAATTGTGCCCCACAAATATATACAATTATAAGTCAATTAAAAATAAAAATGTAAAATATAACATTGTAAAGAATCTTATCCTAGGGTTAAAAAATAAGTAAATGAATAAACCTTGACCCTTATCTTAAAGGTTTGATTTGAGATATAAACCTAAATTTAAAAGCTAAAACTATAAAGCTTTTCTAGAAGAAAATGTAAGTAGGTATAGAAAATCTTCACAACCTGAAATAAGTGAAGATTTCTTAAAGAAGTCACATAAAACACAAAGAAAAAAAAATCTGAAAACTGGTTTCATCAAAATTAAAAATTTCTGGCCCTCCAAAGACGTTGTTAGGAACGCAAAATTCAAGTCACAAACTAAGAGGAAATTTTCACAATACATTATGTCTAAAAAAAAGTACTTGTTTGAAGGGCAATAAGGATATGTTGGATAATTTTTTTAAAAAAGACTACTTCCAGAACATTCAAAGAACCCCTCCAATCAAAAATAAAGATAATTAAATAAAATGGACAAAATATGTGAGCAGACATTTCATGATAAAAAAGACAAATGACATAAATGGCCAACAGCATATGAAATGTAGGTAAATATCATGAGTTAACAGAGAAATACATAAAGTTTTAGAACTGGCAACACTGATTTACAATGATACTAATTAAATCAGTGGTTACCTGGAAAGGGAAGAGTGGTGAATTTATCACAAAGTGGGTAGGGCACCAGGGAACTTCCTGGGGTGATGGAAAAATTCTATATTTTGACTGCAGTGGTTACATAGGTAGATGCATTTTTCAAAACTCAACCAACTAAACATTTAAAATCTGTGCATTTCATTAGATGGAAAGTTTACCTAATTTTTTTAAAAGAGGTGAAAAAAGAATACATGGTTTTTACCTATTTTCTAATCTCAAAAAGTTTGCAAATCATAGACTACTACTTGCTCTAACATAAAAAGTTTTAGGAAAAAAAATTAAGTAACCAAAAATGTCCAATTTTAAACTTCAAACACCTTTCACAGAGAAATAAAGAACTCTGTTCCTAACAAATAACAGTTTTATTATTACTGATAATAACGACAAAAACAATGTCTAAGTACTTAAGTTTTCCAGAAGCAGTTTAAAGTATCAAAATCATCCAGGCGTTCTGTAAATTCAACTACCTATTAAGCTAGATGAAAAAGAGCTGGAAGCAGCTAGACAAGAAATAAAGAATAAAAGTCAAGCTCATTTTCAAACCATGCATGCAGTCATTTAATAATCTGTCCCTCTGTCCTACCAGAAATTCTCTAAATTCTTAACTCTCATAAGACTGAGCCAATTCCTTTCTAACCTCCTGAGAACATCTGTTCTCCCCAAACTGTACAAGGTCTCATTAGTTCCACCAACCCAAACTCTTCAATAGAAACCATGGTTCCTAAGTACAGAAAATTCTATTTGAACAATACCCACAGCAACTTTTCCCCAACATTCCAACTGAAGGTTGGGGCAAGACTGCAGTCAGCTAACTTTCTTAGGCTAAAAACTAGTTGGACCTCAATTTGTGCTGGCATGCTTGTCATCCTGGCCATCTATCCTCATCCCCCTTCAATGACCCTTTTCTGTTCTGCCATCCACTAATAACACTCTGATTTTCACCGTCCTGAAGTACAACTTTTCTCTGATGCTGTGGAGCCCAAATGGCCCATTCACCCACCCTCAGTGAACGCTGCCCTGGATCCCCACTTCAGATATTACTTGAGCATCCTTATCAAAAGTGCCATCTCCTTTAGAACCATGCCATCAAACTATGCAGCCCTCTACCCTTCCCAATCTTAGCTACCTCATTCATTAAGGATTCTGGGATCAGCTTATAACATTTCCATACATCCTTCTCCTGTCTTTATCATGTAAGACTCCCAACACCCTTGAGACTAACCCACTCTCAACCTGCTCTTTGATGTCTCTCTTATTCCTCAACTCCAACAACCTCTATCCATACCAAAACAACCCATCTCCACGGACAATAGCAATAAGTAAATTACACTGCTCCAAAATCTTGAACTGTAATATTGCAATAGCTAGTACCTTTTCAGCTCTTTATTTTTACTACCAAAACAGCTTTTCTCTGGGCTCATACTACACCAATATCTATAATCCTCATGTTCCTCCCATTCTATTATAGTTATACTAATCATTTACTTGGTTTCTTTTTACAGCCTCAATCTCAATTACTTTCTTACCAATACCCTCAACTTTCTCTCACCAGCCTACAACAGACATACATATACCCTACTCAGAAAATATCCAATCTTGAACTCAATCCTCTACTTCTAGTCTGCTCTCATGCTATAATTGAATCCTGCATAATCCTGGATGAAGCCATTCTCACAAATCAATTACTACAAAATGATGCTTTTATAGTCAATAAATTAATACTTATAGGCTTCTGACAACTTAGAGCCATGTGATCTAAATCTCCGTGAACACCTAATAGCCACCAAAATAAGTTGTAAATTTGAAATTTACTCTCCTAGACTGAAATATTGAAATTGCAATACAGCTGTCAAACAGAGTTGCTCCTTTCCTTTTTCCTTTCTTTTCCTCTCTCTCTCCCCCCCTCACTCCCTCTCTTTTGAAACAGGTTCTGAAGCGTTATTATTTTCTGATTACAGGATTTGAAAACATTTGTTCTGAAAGAGACATTCCTTATTAGCTACAGTAATTATTCCCTGTTTGAAAGGGTTTGAATTACTTGAAAGAAATGATTAGATTCATATTCAACTATCAAATTAATAAATACAGTCTGTTTTGCCATAAGACAGGCTCTTGGCT
>NW_003852427.1:4657908-4668485 GCF_000181295.1 Otolemur garnettii
TGCTGGTGGGAATGCAAATTAATTCATTCTTTTTGGAAAGATATCTGGAGAACACTTAGAGAACTAAAAATAGACCTGCCATTTGATCCTGCAATTCCTTTATTAGGTATATATTCAGAAGACCAAAAATCACATTACAACAAAGATATTTGTATCAGAATGTTTAATGCAGCCCAATTCATAATTGCTAGGTCATGGAAGAAGCCCAAGTGCCCATCAACCCACAAATGGATTAATAAGTTGTGGTATATGTACCCCATGGATTATACAGCCCTAAAGAAAGATGGAGAATTTACCTCCTTCATGTTTACATGGATGGAACTAGAAAATGTTCTTCTTAGCAAAGTATCTCAAGAATGGAAAAGTATCCAATGTACACAGCCCTATTTTGAAACTAATTTATAGCTTTCATGGGAATGTTATAACCTAATTATAACCTTAGAATATGGGGAGGGGGAGGGGAGGGGGGTGGGGGATGATTGGAGGGGTCACCTCTATGGTTTATACTACAAGAGTATAAGTGAATCTTTCTAAAAGCAGAATATGAATGTCTTAACTCAATAACTAAGAAAATGACAAGAAGGCTACGTTAACCAGTTTGATGAGAGTATTTCAAAATGTATATGAAAACACCACACTGTACCCCATGATTGCATTAATGTACACAGCTATGATTTAATAAAAAAAACTAAAAAAAAAAAAGAATTATAACTTTCAGTAGGAAAGGATAAGGCTTTAACTTAGTTCAACTGTGGCCAAGCAGAAGCCCTCTCAACTCTACTTTAAAAATATTAAAAATGAGCACCTGTACTCAGAGCTCCCTGTTCCCAGTAATACCAGCCTTTTTATGATCCTGGATCCCAGCAACTTGCATTTTTCTCCTGAGCCCACCTTTATGGCAACCCTACTGGCTGAGAAAGTTACTTTTATCTGCACTGTCCCAAGACTACACCAGGCATGCAATTTTCATCCACTTATATTTTATTATCTTTAAACTCTTCTGAGGCAGCATAAGACATTCTAAGTGATTTCACTGGGCTTCTCAAGTTATCTCTAGGGTCTGCCTTTAACTTCAATTTTCCTATAAGTCTTGTTATTATTAGTAAATAGGCAATCTTAACGTTTTAAGCAACACATTTGATCTTATAACAGGAATACCTACACTGTTCAAATACAAGCAATGTGTGACTATATAAAATGTTTTATAAATACTTATATTCTTTGACCCAGTAATTCCTTTACTAAAATCCATCCTAGGGAAAACCAAAGATAGAAAATTATATATACAAATATACTAACCAAGATAAGTAAAACTGAAGAAAATAACATAAATTATCAGCAACATAAAAATGATTAATAAGCTATAATGTAACTACAAGAGAGAACAACCATTTTCAACAGTTTCTTTTTCTCTGGAGAAGTGGTACCCCAGTCCATTATATCCTTTCAATCAAATTGCTCCCAGTTCATCTATGAGACATGCTCGGCTTCCCCTTTGAAGACAGATCCTAAAGACCACAAAGAGTGACTATGAAACCACAAAGAGTTACTACTTTACTACAATTAGAATTGCCATTATTAAAAAGTAAAAAAAAAAAAGCTGTTGGCTTGAATGCAGTGAAGAGGGAATAGCAACACATACACTAATGGTGGAAATAAAAATTAGTGCAACTTCTATGGAAATCAGTATGAACATTCTCGAAGAACCATAGATTTGCCTTTTAATCCTGCAATCTCACCATTGAGTAGCTACCCAAAGGAAAAGAAATCATTATATCAAAAGAATACCTGCACATGTTTATGGCAGCACAATGCATAATCACAAACATAAGGAATCAACCTAACTGCCCATTCACCAATGACTGGATGAAGAAAATGTGGCGCATATATACATGGAGTACTACTTAGCACTAAGAATAAAATAATGTCTTCTGCAACAATTTGGAGGGAACTGGAGGCCATTATCCTAAGTAATTCAAGAACAGAAAAATAAATGCCCGGTGTTCTCACAAGTGGGAGTTAAACGATGGCTATACAACAACACACAGAGTAGCAAAATGGACACTGGAGACTACAAAGGGAGAAGGATGAAAAATACCCACGGGGTACAATTAACGCTATTCAGGTGATGAGTACATTAAAAACCCAGACTTCACCACTACACAATATATTCATGTGAAGGAATTCAACTTGTACCCCCTAAGTCTAATAAAATTTTATAAAAAGGAAAAAAAGAGTGACTATAAAACTCTGAAAACGACTATGAAGCCATGAACAGAACTGTCACAAATAAATTTTAATGAAATTAGTTTTGCTTAGAATATAACATTAAATGAAAACTGGCAAGATAAAAACTATATACAGCAATATTTCAGCAATGTCTGGCACCTGGGATAGTTCATGCATATAATAGGTGTTCAATAAATGCTCAGTGAATTAAAGTTAAATATATATGTATGTGCATGTTGTATATATGTTCCATTTTTTTTTTTTTTTTTAAGACAGAGCCTCAAGCTGTCCCCCTGGGTAGAGTGCCGTGGCATTACAGCTCACAGCAACCTCCAACTCCTGGGCTCAAGTGAGTCTCTTGCCTCTGCCTCCCAAGTAGCTGGGACCGCAGGCGCCCGCCACAACGCCCAGCTATTTTTTGGTTGCAGCCGTCATTGTTGTTTGGCAGGTCCGGGCTGGGGATTCAAACCCACCACCTTAGGTGTACATGGCTGGCACCTTAGCCGGTTGAGCTATAGGCGCCGAGCCATATGTTCCATTTTTTAAAAAGTAAAAAATTATGCTTAACAGTGGTTGACTATATATAGTGAATTATGTATTCTTTTTCTTCTTATAAATTTTCTATAAAAGTGGTTAAACTGGAAAAAATAAAAGCTAGATTTCAAAAACATGCTTTAAAAAACATGTTCACTGTAGCTCAGTGAATAGAGCACCAGCCACACACACTGAAGCTGGTGGGTTTGAGCCCAGCCCGGGCCTGCTGAACAACAATGACAACTGCAACCAAAAAATAGCTGGGCATTGTGGTGGGGCTGGCATCACAAAGGTGAAGTGGGCTGTGAAAAATGGTTAGAGAGGCAGTGAGAGAAATAATTTATTAAGTAAAGCTTTACTGAAGTAGTTCTGCAGTAAGCCAAGAAGTAGCTAACTCTATGAGATCCGGAAACGCAGTCTAGTTCTAATAGAAGGGAATGACTAGGAAGGAAGGTTAAGGTGCCATAGTCAGAACAAGGACATTCTAAGGCAGCAGTTCTCAACCTGTGGGTCACGATCCATTTGTAACAATGAAAATATATCCTGCATATCAGATATTTGCATTATGATTCTTAACAGTAGCAAAATTACAGTTATGAAATAGCAACAAAAACAATTTTATGGTTGGGGGTCACCAACAACATGAGGAACTCTATTAAAAGGTCATGGCATTAGGAGGCATTAGGAAGGTTAAGAACCACTGTTAAGGCTGAGATCAAGTCTAAGGTGGTCAATCCAAAGAGTTCCTTATTTGGAAAAGAGACCTAGGAACCAGGACACCAGCATGGTCACAGGAGTAACAGCTGAGAGAAAATCTCAGTAGGTTCTGATGCCCCTTTGGGATAAAAGAAGGGAATAAATGAAAATTAAAGGAATAAAGCAATTGAGGATTATCATTATGTAGAGGTTTGATGATTCCATGAACTCCAATGAGTTAAAGGTCATATAGGTAAATGTCACAGAAACCAAAAGAGAAGATGCTGAAACACTGTCCTCGCGCAAAATAATCAAAGTAGAAAAGGAAAAATGTAATGCATGATAAGAGCTATCCCTTAATAAATAACTCAAAAAGAAAATTAAAAAAGGACTCTAGGCCAGGTGCAATGACTCACACCTGTCACACCTGTAATCCTAGCATTCCAGAAGGCCAAAGCAGGTGGACTGCCTGAGCTCACAGGTTGGAGACCAGCCTGAGCAAGAGTAAGACCTCATCTCTAAAAACAGCCAGGCATTGTGGGGGGTGCCTGCAGTCCCAGCTACTCGGGAGGCTGAGCCCAAGAGTTTGAGGTTGCTGTGAGCTGTGATGCCATAGCACTCTACCAAGGATGACAGTTTGAGGCTCTGTCTCAAAAAATAAAATAAAATAAAATAAAATTCCATTCACAATAGCATCCAAATTACTTAGGAATAAACGTAACCAAGAGGTGAAAACTGTAAAACATTCCCGAAAGAATTAAAGAAGCCCTGACTAAATGGAAAAACATTCCATGTTCAAGAAATGGAAGACTTAATATTGTTAAGACAGGAATACTACCCAAAGTGATTTACAGAGTCAGTATAATCGCTGTCAAAATCCTAATAGTCTCTCTTGCAACAATGGAAAAGTAGATTTTCAAATTAGTATGAATTGCAAGCAGCCCCAAGTAACTAAATGCAATCAGCCCCAAGTAACTAAATGCAATCTTAAAAAAACACAGTTGGAGGACTCAGACTTCCTGATTTCAACACTCACTTTAATCAAGACAGTGCTGTACTGGCATAAAAAAGAGACATGTAAACAAATAGAACAGAATTGAGAGTCCAGAATTGAAAACAAAGTTATGTATTTCTGGCTAAGTTTTACCTTTTTTTTTTTTAAGAGATGGGGGCAACCCAAGCTGCAACCTTGAACTTCTGGGCTTAAGCAATTCTCCCACCTCAGCTTCCAGAGTATTTGAGGCTATAGGAACGAGCCCCCACACCAGGGTAGCTAGTTTTTGACAAGGATGTCATGAGAAAAAGGGGGTCTAATGGAAGGTAGACAAGAATGGACAGCCATGGACTAAAGAGGTAGCATTCTGATATTAGAATGCATAGACTTTTTTTCTGACTTAGGATAAAAACACTTCAGCTCTTCAATAACCAAACTTAAATTTCTCACTGCCAATTCCAGCAAAGTAGGAATGTTGTTCTCTTATTAGAAAGCATGGCATTTGTTCATAATTTATTTTTAAACAACCCAAATTCCAAGCTGAAAAACCAAAGTTATTTTGCAAAACTCATCAAGAAAAATTCATTGTTCCCTAGACAATCAAAAGTTCAAACTTAATTCAAAGCCTGTGTTCTACATGACCTGGCCTGCCTAGCTTAAGTTCTAATAATTCACTAATTCAAAAATGTTTTCTGAATGATTTTAAAAGATAATTATCAGTTTCCATGGCCATAAATATAGTTGATGAGCGCCAAATCAACACTAATCTCCTTCTACAAAAACAGCCATCCTGACAGCACTTAAAATACCTTGCAGGGAGATGTTCACCCATCTGCCTTTCCACTACTTTGTGCACTTATTAGCAGGGCTGGGTCTTAGTTTATTTGTAGCGGCTCCAATACATTAATGGCTGGCTATTGATAAAAATCAACTACAACAAAGGTGGGGTTTTAAAAAATATTATAAAGAAAATATCAGGAATCAGTTGAGGTAAGAAAACAAAATTCATGTGGAAATAGCTAAATAAAGCAGAGTACTTCTCCTAACTTTACTAAGCAGCTGAGTGATGCTTGTCAATAATCACTTAACCACTTTCTCCAGCCATCAGTTTTCTCAACAATAAAACAAAGGAGTTAGACCAGATGATGTTAATGTCTCTCCTCAGCCACAAAATTCTATTATTCTATGTACAGTGGTTCTCAACCTTTCTAATACCACAATGCATTTTCATTGTTAAAAAGGGGTCGCAGCTTGGCACCTGTGGCTCAAGTGGCTAAGGCGCCAGCCACATACACCTAAGGTGGCGGGTTCAAATCCAACCTGGGCCCGCCAAACAATGATGATGGCTGCAACCAAAAAAAATAGCCAGGCGTTGTGGCGGACGCCTGTGGTCCCAGTTACTTGGGAGACAGAAGCAGGGGACTAGCTTGAGCCCAGGAGTTGGAGGTTGCTGTGAGCTGTGATGCCATAGCACTCTACCCAGGGGGACAGCTTGAGGCTCTGTCTCAAAAAAAAAGGGGGGGGGGGCGCGACACACAGGTTGAGAACTGCTGTTCTATGATCTTATCCATGGTTTCCAACTGTCAGCCAAAACACTATTATTCTATGATATTATCCCACAATTTCCACATGGCAATCAAAACTTAAGCAAAAATTCAGTCAAAATAATCTTCTAGGTTCTGAGGAAAGTGCTATAAGAGACATTAATAAAAGGAAAACCAAAGTCGCTTAAAACACTAAATATACTTCAATGGATGCTAAAGGGAAAATAAATAAGGTGCTCTTATTTCAAATGTTTCTAGTTTGAAGTTGAAATAGGTGAAATAACAGTTTCTTCATCAGAAATCTAATAAATCTAGCTATAGTCAGATTGCACCCTAAAAATTAGCTGAGACTTAATATT
Source organism: Otolemur garnettii (assembly GCF_000181295.1). Taxonomy (NCBI): domain Eukaryota; kingdom Metazoa; phylum Chordata; class Mammalia; order Primates; family Galagidae; genus Otolemur; species Otolemur garnettii. The sequence goes on from NW_003852427.1 coordinate 4,664,265, forward strand.
TAACAGCATAAGAAAAGGCATTACAAATGTTAGACTGTGGAACAGAAGCATCCTTTCCTCATAATTAAAAAAAATAAAGCACAAGAATCTTTGATCCCCATAGCTGCTCAAACAGTAATCTTTTGAATTAAATAAGATTTTTCATATAATCCTCTGCCATAGTTAGCATTTCCTTCATACAGTTCTCTTAAGTGTCTGGATAGAACTGAGTTGAGAGTATATACTCACACATAGGGAGAATTAAGGATTACAGAGAGCTTTTTTTTGCTTCACTCTCTGTCGCCCTGAGTAGAGTACCCTGGTGTCATAACTCACAGCAACCTCAAACTCTTGGGCTCAAGCAACCCTCATGCCTCAGCTTCTCAAGATGCTGAGACTATAGGCACCCGCCACAATGCCCAGCTAATTTTTCAATTTTTACTAGAGTCAGGGTTTTGCTCTTGTTCAGGCTGTTGTTAAACTCCTAAATTCAGGCAATCCACATACCTCGGCCTCCCAGAGTGCTAGGATTATAGGTATGAGCCACTGTGCCAGCCTAAACAGAGCTTTTAAGAGAAAGAAGATAGGCATGATCACCAATAACAGACAACATAAAAATGACCCCACCCTCCACCTCTTCAGGCAGCCTCCTTTCTGCCTCAGACTGGCTTCCACTAGACTAAGGAAGGCAGATAGGCCACCCACTATTATGGTCCAGAGAGGTGGCCTAATAAATCAGCTTCAAGAAAATATGGAATGGAATTGCCTGATCTTCCCAAGAAAGTTAGGCATCTGAAGTCACTGAGCACTTAACTTTGCTACTTTAGGAAGAAAACAAGGTATGCGGTCAAAATGAATAGCTCACTTAAAAACAATCCACTGGAGTGGCTATTAGTTGGACCTGCTTTAACAGACCAAGCTACAAGGCACAAAGATCTCTAATAACCATGTCCCCTCCCCCATCCTCTACAGTAGATTTTCAACTGGTGTGGAGAGAATCTTAGGTGTGTCTCGAAATTTTTTATTTATTTTGAGACAGTCTCACTATGTCACAGCTCACAGCAACCTCAAACTCTTGGGCTTAAGTGAGCTGGTACTACAGGCACCCACCACAATGCTCGGCTATTTTTTGGTTGCAGTTGTCATTGTTGTTTAGCTGGCCTGAGCTGGATTTGAACAAGCCAGCCTCAATGTATGTGGGTGTATGTAGTTGGTGCTGTAACCACTATGCTACGGGTGCTGAGCCATCGAAAATTTTTAAAGATCGTTAATTAAATTATTTTTGAAAGCGATTCAAAACATAGTAAGTATATTCTTTTTTTGGATCAACATAATTTAAGTATGTCACAGAAGATTAACTATAGGTTCAAGTGCACTGTGAGATGAAAAAGGTTGAAGAACACTGCTCTAAAGATTTAGAATTTAACTTTCACTGTAATCTGTGATCCCCAAAATAGAAACCCAAAGCTATCTACCACAAAAGCTGTAATCAGATTTGCCTCTCTAGTACTGTAGTGATATCTCCTTTGGGAGAATGTGGTCACTTGATTTCAGAGGGATGACTCAATGAATACACTGTCACCTGTCCTCATAAGAGCTAGAGATATTTACTTACACAGGGTCAGGGAATAAGATTTCACATTCAATGAATATATAGTAGACTCTCTGTAAGCTGACCACCCACGGGACTATAACCAAAAGGTCAACATAACAACAACCAGAGGTGGTCAACATAAGGAACTAGCACTACTGTACTGATATGTGCAGTGGTCCGTGTCCAGTCTATGAAAATCAGATCAACTTAAGGAAGTGATCAATGTAGGGAGGTGGTCAACTATGGAGGTTCTGCTGTATATGTCAGAAAAATTGGTAAAAGAATTCCCCCAAAGGTGTGATTTGTGCCACAAATGCAGAGATGTTAAAGGTGCTTCCCAAATCCTACCCTAGGACAGTAATTAACAGGAAGATAATGCACAATCTCTAGTACTACAACATAAAATACTAACCATACCATACTGGAAAGCCAGAATATTCTAATATCTGGTAAAAAGATACTTCAGAATTTAATTTGCCATTACCTCCTGCCCTATCAAAGACAGAAAATGATCTGACCAGCTTATACAGGTATAACAGGTACAGTTCTATAATAAAGATGGAATAATTTACTCAGAATTTATTATCATTCAACTTTCATGGCCAACTCCTAATAGAAGTACACTCTCTACCTCAGTCAATCTTAGAAGCCATTAGTAATTTAGAGTTGGCTGTTACGTCAAGGGGCTCAAAGAACAAGGGAGAATTTCTTCCTGCCAGCAACAGAATACACTGCAAATTGCTAATCTGGAGTCAGTTCCAAAACTAATCAAATTTTTTTCTCAGGCAAAGTGTATACACTCAATAAATAATTATTCAATGAGTAGGTGAATAAATATTGCTAGCGAAAGCAATCAACCAGATGGTATCTAAACATCCTGTAACTTTGGGTTTTAGCCAAAAACACACAAATCCCCCACAGACTAAAATAGTTTTGAGGATTATGTAGCATTTTTATATACATAACAGCTTCTGTGCCAATAAATCCTTGAAAAGCATCCCATTTTACATATGAAGAAACCAAAGCTAAGAAACATTACTTACCTATCCACATACAGCAGAAGATGAAATTAAAACTCAAATACAGTTGGCGGTGCGCATAGCTCAGTGGGTAGGGCATCGGCCACACACATCGATGCTGGCAGGTTCGAACCCAGCCCGGGTCAGCTAAAACACTGATGACAACAGCAACAACAAAAAAAAAGCCAGGCATTGTGGCAGGTGCCTGTGGTCCCAGCTACTTGGGAGGCTGAGGCAAGAGAACTGCTTAAGCCCAAGAGTTTGAGGTTGCTGTGAGCTGTGATGCCATAGCACTCTACCCAGGATGACAGCTTAAGACTTTATCTCAAAAAAAAAATAGAAAATAAATAAAACTCAAATACGCATATGCAGATTGCAAATCCAATACTCTCTCCCATCCACGTTATTTATCTACTATACACCCACATGTGTATGCACACATGCACACTCATATATACGTGTAAACCTTAAACATTTTTCTTCACATTGGACCAAGTTCTCTACTTTAACAAATAATTTAAGAGGTTAATTTCAGGGAAGATGCAAAATATCAAAAACACACTCTTAAATCATTTCCACTTCTGAGCATCTAAAATAATCTCTCACCTTAAATAACTCAAAATGGACAAAATGTAAGAAACACCAGTTTAAGCTAACATCAGCTAACAAATGACAGCGATTCCTGAGAAAAGAGACACTAAGTAGGTGAATTCTACAACAGTAGCACAGAGAGGGGAGTTAAAAAGACAAACCTGAAAGTCCAAAAGGACAAACCCAGAGTATGAGGGGAAAGTACCAGAAAGGAAAGAGGTAAACAGAGAGAGAAAATCCCAAGATCTGCAGAGAGGTCCCCTCTAGTATTTAGCTGAGTACTGATCAGAACATACATATAAAAGGAAACTACATAAGGAAGGAGAAAGAATAAAAGGTTAACAGTGCCTACCAGTTACATAGAATCTGAAATATCACCTGTTTCCACCAGCCAGACTAGAAGACATCATGATTCACAGGTCAATGGGTTAAAGTACACAGGTTCTTGACTCAAGTTAGTCGGGGAAAATTAGCTCTATACCGAGCACTGCTCCTGTCCCATCCAAGTTCTAAAGCAAGATTTGAAAGGATCAAACTGTTTCCAAGTAACTTAACTGCATCTCAGAGCAAATTCCAAGAATGTTTATAGGTAAACAAAAATATGCAAGCCAGGTATGGTGGCATGCTACTGTAGTCCCAGCTACTTGGGAAGATAAAGAAGGTTAACTTGAGCCTAGGACTCTAAAGCTAGCCTAGGCAACACAAGTGAGACCCTCGTCTCTAAAAATTATAATAAAAGGAAAAAAAACCTAGGGCAAACATATTCAGCACTCAGCAAAGTAAAATTCACAATGTCCACCATCTAGTCAAAAATTATCAGGCATGCAAAGAAGAGGAGGGAAAACTATATAATATGCATATATGTATATATAAAAGGGGGTTAATTGAAATCAATGCAGAACAGGCATAAATGTTAGAATTAACGAATATGAACACTGAAACAACTATTATAACTGTACTCCACGTGGTCAAAAAGTAGAGACATAGATGATATGAAAAGACCCAAATCAAATTTATAAAGCTGAAAACTACAATGTA
>NW_003852427.1:4669156-4669386 GCF_000181295.1 Otolemur garnettii
GTGACAGAGACTCAGGAAAATTAAGCAACTTCAAAGCTATCAAAAACTAACTTATTTAACTTTTCATTAATAAGCGTAAATTTCCCTTTCAGATAATAACTTAGTAGGCAATGCCCAGTAAGACAGAGGATAGTAAATTCTTTTTTAAAAGATAATTCATTTATTTATTTATTTACTTATTTTTTGAGACAGAGTCTCACTATGTCTCCCTCAGTAGATTGCCAGTGTCA
>NW_003852427.1:4670593-4672412 GCF_000181295.1 Otolemur garnettii
GGGTTTGAACCCGCCAGCCTGGGGGTGTGTGGCTCACTCCCTACCCACTGAGCTGTGAGGACCACCCATTTTAATTTTTTAAAGGAGAACAGAACTAGCTGAGCAGTGGTGCCTCCTCCATCTTTTATGAGAGGTGGGAGGTATGGAGCAGGCCACTGCAGACAAGCCGGGGGGCAGCCCAGGTGGGAGTTGAGAGTGGCCTGGATGACTTGATCACCCAACCTTCCCCATCTGTCTCCTCCCACCCACCTTCTCCCTCACATCCTCTCATTTCCTATTCCCTCCTGTGTAGGTCAGTGGTAACGTGGCCATGGCTTCTTCACTGAGAACTCTGATGGACTTATTTCCCAGGAATCTGGTCTGAAGGACCAGGTCCAGGCCTGCATTGCCCCAGGCTCCTAGCAGTAGATCCCTACCCTTTTTGGGCTGCCCTGTCTCTCACGCAGCTGGCCCCATTCTGAAGACCCTAGGAAACTGTGCTGAAGAGGACACTTTCCCTGATGATACCCCAGTGAAGTGCTCTACATTTATATTTCTGTTTAGTGACTAGACCATGACTTCCTTGAGCCATCCAGATTTGGGACACTCAGTAACATCAAAATGAATGACATCAGCTTTTCCCAAACCTGCAAATCCTACAAATTACCCTGGGGGACTGGTTAAAATGAGGCCCCTGAACCACACACAGATATACTGAATCCACTCTCCAGGAGAAAGGCCTGGGTATCCATTCTGTTAACACACTGCTGACCAGCCACAAGTTACCCTGTAATATGGATAGTTTCTGTATAAAACTGCCAGTCAACAATGTATCAAGATGTTAGAAACACTAAGTGATTCTATCCCATAGCATCTCAGAGATGAGGAGAAAGAATAAAACAGGTTGAACTTAGGACAACCTGGAATTGAAACTGGGAGAAAGGAATCAGGAACAGCTGCTATGTTAACACATTAGTGACTGGCAATTTTACACAGAAACTATGTTACCAGGTAACCCATGACAAGTCAGCAATGTGTTAACAAGCATCCTAGGTGGTTCTTGCTACTGACAAATCTGGGAAATTATACCAACTCAACACCATGGGGGTTCAGAAACATCCTGGGTTCAAAATTAATCTATGGGTTCAGGTACCACCAAGCTTTCATACTTTATGAAGTATTCTCACAGACATAAACTTCACAACAGTGTGCTACTAGTAGAACTAGGTCTCAGAAGCCCAGTCTCAGACCCCAACTCAGGGATCTTCCTCCTCAGCGTGGTGTCCCAAAGGGCTCTGAATCAGACCAGCTATGCAATAGAGACAAGACAGTCTCGAATACCATCAGGAGCCCAAAACAGGCAGGTCCCATCCTGGCCTCTCACACCAGCTTCTAGGAAATAAGCCTGCTGGGGTTCTCAGTGGAGTGGCCATGGCCCTGCCAACAGACCTGGGTGGGAACAGACAATGAGAGGATGTTGGGACTAGAGTGAGCCAGGAGAACAGCTGAGGGAGGCCGGGTGCTCAGGTTGCCCAGACCACTCTCATCTGCAACCTGAAATGGCTCCCAGTTTCTCTGGAGTGGTGGCTCTGCACATTGTGCCTCTCACTGCACATTGTGCCAGGCACCACTGTGAAGCCACTTCCACCCTCCTTTCACTACCAACACTAACTGTTGCATTGCAGTTGGCAGTGTGCCTACTTCCAAGATGGCACTAGTGGTGGTGTCAGCACAATCAGTCAGGCAGGCTGTAGGTTCCTGCAGCTGTGGTGCCTACCCAGTGGAGAAGGTGGCAGGTAGCACTGAGGGGGTGTAATTATTGTATTTCAAGGTATTGTTT
>NW_003852427.1:4673777-4677583 GCF_000181295.1 Otolemur garnettii
ACTTACTGTACTTTGAACTTCTTTCAAAAACAATGTAATTAATGATCTTTAAAAATGTTCATAGCACACCTAAGATACTCTCACAGAACATCAGTTGAAAATCACTAAATTAAATAAATTACTCAGGGTAGGTCAAGGAACCTGTATTTTGTTAAAGCTCTTCAGATGATTTTGGTTAGATAAAGACTAACTGCTACCCTTCAGAGGCAGAACAGTAGAGAAAGTGTGCACTCTGGAATCACAGAGCTCTACACATATCCATGATCACAAATTCTATAATTTCTCAGAGCCTCAGTTTTATCTGTAAAAAAATGTAAATGCCAACAGCCACCTACTTCCTATGGTTGATAAAATATAAAGTACCTGGCACACAGCAAGATGTGTTAATCCTCCTCCTCCTTCCTAAATTATAGCTGATTTCTAACTAGAGACCTGTGTGCTATCTATTTCAGAATGAGACCCTTGAAACTTAGCACTATCATTTCTGGGCACAGCAAGAAGAATCAGTCTATAAGGGTTTATTATGTAACTCAGCCAGTCACATACACACATTTATTTTGGCACATTGTAAGAGGTCCTACACAACTGAAAGCTGTTCAATAATATTTTAGAATATACTGTACTTGATTTACCTCAATAAGGAAGCACATAAAAAGCATACTTTTAAATATAATTTCGGAGTAGCTAATGGTTCTGTTTCATGTACAAGTTTATGTTTTGTTTTAGGATGTATAGTTAGCAAGATTTTTCAGAACCCTGGCATAATTGCATCAAAACCCCTCAAGCAATGCCATGGAACTTCTCGATTCAGACTGCTTGGATAAATACCAACATGTTTAATTTGTTCCTAAAGTAACGCTTTAAAACCAAAACAACACTTTAGGCAGCACCTTCTGAACTGACCAGTCAACTCAGGATGTGACTCATAAGGGACAGGTTTAGCCATAATTGGTTAGAGTTCTCCCACATGTGTATCATAAGAAAAAAAGCACCAAAAAAAACTCAAACCCACAATTGCACAATGTCTCAGCCTTGCACTGCCAATGAAGAACACATGGATTTAAATTAATGCTGTGTCAATACCACCAACCCCACCCAAACGCCTAGGGTTAAGGGTTTGCTGCAGAATACTAACCTACCAACACTCTACCTGGGATCTGGGCTCCAAGGCAGGTTAGGCCAGACACATTAGCAGAGAGGTGCCCTCCCCACCAAGCCCTTGGCCTGAGCCTTAAGAGAAAAGAGAGGTTCTGGGAGGAGAGGAACACATGGTTCATCTTTTCTTTCCCTCAACCACCTATTCCCAAAAGGAAAATATCCCTATGTTCGACTGCCCAAATCTGAAACCTTAGAGTCCTCTGTGACTGCTCCCTTTTTTTTAACCCTAAAGACTCCCCCCACTAAGCCTTCTCCAACCTTCTAGCTAATTCCTTACAAATCCATCCACCCCCTCAACCGCCCTACTTGATACTTATTATCAAAAAGGTAGCTCTATCCAATTTTCCAGATCCAGCTTTTCAGTCTCTAAGCATCCTTTTCACTAGGGCCAAAATAACCTTTTCTGTAACCCAGACCTTCATATGTACTCCTTTTCTAATTCTTCAAAATTGAAGAATTTACATGTGAGGTAAAATTCAAATTCCTATTTTAACCTCAACCTACCTCCCAGCTTTATATTCTGCCATTCCGTAGCTTTACTAATTTTTCATCTTACCCACAGATTTTTTTTACCTTTTAATTTCACACATAGTTACTTCTATACTTCTGGGACTTGGTTCACACTATTAACTCAGCTTGACATGAACTACTCTTCTTTTCTTCTTCTTTTTTTTTTGTTGTTGTTGTTGTTGTTGTTGTTGTTTTAAACTGAGTATCACTCTGTCACCCTGGGTAGAACACCATGGCTTCATTATAGCTCACAACATTCTCAAGCTCATGGGTTCAAGGATCCGCTTGCCTGAGCCTGCAGAGTAGCTGCTAGCATGCCCAGCTAGTTTTTCCTATTTTTAGTAGAGATGGGGTCTCACTCTTGCTCAGGCTGATCTCTAACTCCTAAGCTCAGGCAATCCACTTCAGCCTCCAGGGTGCTAGGATTATAGGGGTGAGCCACTGCACCCAGCCACTACTCCTCTTTTCAAGATAAGGTCCACATGTCTTTTCTGAAACACCTTCCCTAAATACTCTAAGCTTCTCTTCTGTTTCTGCCACCCCATAGTCAAAAGTTATACTCCTGGCTCAGCACCCGTAGCACGGTGGTTAGGCACCAGCCACATACACCCAGGTTGGTGGGTTCGAGCCCAGCCTGTGCCAACTAAACAATAGTAACAACAACAACAAATAGCCAGGCGTTGTGGCGGGTGCCTCCCAGATACTTGGGAGGCTGAAGCAAGAGAATCGCCAGGTGCCCTCAAACTATGGCCCGCGGGCCACATGCAGCCCATCTAGGACATCTATCCGGCCCACCAGGTGTTTTTGCCACTGCTGCCTGTCCTGTTTAGCAGCCGATTTGTCCCAGGCCCATAGTCCAGCCCTCCAACGGTCTGAGGGACAGTGAACTGGCACCCTGTTTAAAAAGTTTGAGGACCCCTGCAGCCCAAGAGTTTGAGGTTGCTGTGAGCTGTGAACATCACAGCACTCTACTGAGGTGACAAAAAAAAAAAGGCACTCCTATAATAACTTATATAAATCTGAAATATAACTTTTATGTGTTATGCTATAACTCTTGGCCTTTCTTACGAAATTCTGAATACCTCACAGAAAGGAATCTAACAATTCTGAATCACCATTTTCTACCACAATGGTTTAGCTTCAAAATTTTTTTCTGGACTAATATGGGGAGCAATGATCTCAGCTAGTATTGACCTGATTTTAAATATGATGCGAACATGCTTAACTCTTCTTTCAGAAGGTACTTATTTTTAGAAGTTATCCAAAGTGAATTTCTAATTGGTGAGAGATGGAGTCTATCCTCAGAAGTCCCCCAACCCCCAATCACCACAAATTCCCTATCACCACACCACTGTGCCAGGATCAGTTTATACCACTCACCCACTAGCTTTTTATTCCCAAGCTTCTGGCACTGCCCCAGCAAGCTCCAGACTTCCACAGAGCTCAGTACTACAAAAATTATCAATTAAATAAAAAACATGGAGGATGCAGATAATAACCAAGATGAGCACACCACACGTGGCAGCAGACATGCCGATTCTACTTCTGAAGCATTTTGCTTTTAATTGCAGTTTCTTGAGAGCTGACAAAGGCAGTATATATTCCAGACTCAGGCAGGACCAAGTTAAGACCACCAGGCCCTCTTACTCACCGTCCAAAGGGCCCTGAATCAAGGTCCTCATCAGTTAAGATGTGGAAATGGATGGCTGCATTACAGCCTGTTAAGAACAGTGAATGAGAGCAACGAAGCAGGGCCTAGGGACACAGGAAGACCACAAAAGATTAAAAGCTCCTGAAGTTTTTGGACAGAACAGAGAGACTTCCATCAGAGCTGCAGTCTGGGTCCCCTCCCCAAATTCCTACCTCAAAATCCTAGTCTCCAAGGTGAAGGTATTAGCAGGGGAGGCCTTTGGGCAAGCGATAAGGTCATAAGGGCAATCCTAATGAATATGATTAGTGCCCTTTAAAAAGGGCCTGAGGGAAGTCATTCACCCCTTTCACCATGTGAAAACACAGCTGTTTCTGAATCAGAAAGTGGGCCTCCACCAGACATCAATCCACCAGCGCCTTGATCTTGGACTTCCCAGCCTCCAAAACTGTAAGACATAAATTTCTATTGTTTATAAGCACTCAGTTTA
>NW_003852427.1:4678427-4679375 GCF_000181295.1 Otolemur garnettii
AAAATTGACAGATGGATGCAATAAAGAATAATATTCCCCCCCCCCCAACATTCAGAAGCACCACAAGCAGAGACAAAATAAAGCACCTACCATAATACCCGCAAAAAATGCAAATGTCCAGATATCTGCTACTACTGAAAACTTCCCTTTGGGACCTGTCAGACCTTTCTCTAAGGGGTCAACTCCGGAATCCATAAAGTCTCAACACAAGAATCCCATAAAAATTTTCAAATTAATTCCTCAAGTGACAAAGCTAAAAAGGTAAATAGAAACCACCAACTCACCCAAAGCCAAGTTCTCCTTTCTCTTCGACATTTGTGACCTAAACAAACACAGAAAAGAACCCTGAAATGAATAAGTACACTGCAGGAGACAGAACAGTATTAAAAATACATTAAACAAAGAAAAAAATTAAAATACACACCTTAGAGGTAAGTAAAGATAATACATCTATAAATTGAGATGCAATGAAATAGGAACAGAACAAAAAGATTCTAAAACTGAAAAACATGATTAAAATTCTAAAAATGAAAGCTTTAGAAGATTGAGAATTCTCATCCTGCCCAGCCCTTCCAATACAAAGAAATAAGAGGTGAGATAGGTTAAGAAAATCTGAAGATCAATTCAGATAAACATAACTGAACATAAACATAAAATTATGAACTGTGTGACCTTGAGCAGGTTACCTAACACCTCACTTTCCTCATCCTAAAATGAGAATGACACCTACCTCACAGTTTCACAAGAAAATTAGAAGAAATAATGTGTACAAAGCATGTAGGAATAGGCATATGGCAAATAATCAATGTCAACCCCCTTTGTCCTCTGTCTCCCACCTCGACCCCTGGCTCAGAAGGAAGAAGAAACAAATGTAAACAAAGTCACAAGTTATATAGGTGCTTTTAAACAAAAACCATACAAAATCATGAGTGATAAATATTTTCTAAA
>NW_003852427.1:4680160-4689191 GCF_000181295.1 Otolemur garnettii
GCAAAAAATGCAAATGTCCAGATATCTGCTACTACTGAAAACTTCCCTTTGGGACCTGTCAGACCTTTCTCTAAGGGGTCAACTCCGGAATCCATAAAGTCTCAACACAAGAATCCCATAAAAATTTTCAAATTAATTCCTCAAGTGACAAAGCTAAAAAGGTAAATAGAAACCACCAACTCACCCAAAGCCAAGTTCTCCTTTCTCTTCAAGGTATTCAAAGTAGGAGATTAGCCCAGAAGTAAAGGATCAGTACTCCAAACTCCAATACATACAAAGCAAGAACCAAAAAGATAGCGAACCTAAAATGGTCTGCTACTTAGCGATTCATTCACTATTTAAAAACATGCTCATAAGGGTCCCAAGGTTCGGAGGCTGCCTCCAACGTTTGGTACCCTCGTTAAACTTCTCCCTCTCTTTCTTTTATTTTTGTAAAAGTATGAGCACAGTAGCATGACCTCTACACTGGAGCATCAAAACCACAGCCCAAGGGTTGCAAGTTTAGTATAAAACGTGAATTCTGAGTTATCCAAAATCCAGGACCCTAGAGTGGCATGCTCACGAAAGGTCAAAGAAACTTTGGCGGGGAGGAAAAATTGTAGATGCGCTCAACTCGTAAGGAACAGGGAGAAGGTTTGAAGAGGCAGTAAAGATGGCAGGGGGTGGATCTATTGCGGTGGCCCAGGGGTCCCCAGTGCGGCGGGACAGCGAAGGCTAAGAGGGTAGGCCAGGAGGCTGACCTGGGGCGGGGGCCGGGCAAGGACCACACCTCCCGGCCAGCACAGCAGGCAGGAACCGGGGCCTTGAGGAGCACCCGGGTGCCGAGATGGGACCTCAAGTGCTGCGAGCGGGGAGGGGACTCGCTCGAGGTCTGTGGCCCGCACACAGAGCCACGGGCGGCCGGAAGCAGCCCCCGCCGGCCCGGGCGCCCGCCCCGGCCGCGGCCCCACTCACCGATGAGCCGGCGCACCTCGTCCTCGCTCAGGTACAGGCTCACGCTGGGTCCCGCGGCCGCAGGCGGCAGTTCTGGGGGCCTCGGGGCCGGGGCGGCGGCAGCGCCAGGCGCCGGCAGTAGTGGCAACAGCGCGAACAGAAGCAGCGGCGGCGGAGCCCTCAGGCCGCGGGCCCCCGGGAGGCGGCCCCGGCCCAGAGGCCCCAGCTGCGCCGCCCCGCGCATGGCCACCGCCGCCGCCGCCGTGGAGGAGCGTCTCCCCCCCCCCGCCCCACCCCCCCCCCCCGGCCCCGAGCCCCTCACAGCCCCGAGCCGGGGGCGGCCGCCCAACTCATCACGCCGCCAGCCCGTGGCAGCCAGCCGCGGATTCAGACCACTGGAGCGCGCCGCCGCCGCCGCCTCTTCGGCGGCATCGTCCACTGAAGGGGGCTGGTCGCGAGGGCGCGCCCGTGCGCGCCGCCGCCGCCCCGGGAGCGCGCACGCACTGCCCGTTCCGGGCGGGTTAGTCCCTGGACTGGGAAGTGTCTGGCATCAGGACCTAGTTAGCGCTCTCTGGTCATCTTCTCTGAAGAGCTGGTCCCCGCCCCACCTTGTCACCGCCTCTTAGCTTTGACTGTGGTCTGTAAGCCTCCTCCCCCGGCCAAGCATCCTAGCAGGCAGGCCCTGGCCGCGCCTGCAGCCTAAGAGAGCCCCGGGTCCGCAGAAATGCCTGGATGCCGCGCTCTGGTTGCCAAAGAGAAACATGTTTAGTAAGAAAATACAGGTAAGTAGAAATCACCCTTTATCCCTCCATAGGAGGTCAACATTTCCATATCTGTTCTCATGGGTTTATATTATATACGTTTGTTTTCCAGAAAGAGCTTAGCAAACTTTAGCAACCTTATTTTTACACGTTACAGATTTTTATTTTATTGTATTTATTTATTTATTTATTTTTAGAGACAGTCTCACTATGTTGCCCTCGGTAGAGTGCTGTAGCATCACAGCTCACAGCACCCTCCAGCTCTTGGACTTAGGCGATTCTCTTGTCTCAGCCTCCGGAGTAGCTGGGACTACAGGTGCCCACCACAACGCCCGGCTATTTTTTTGTTGCAGTTTGGCCAGGGCCGAGTTGGAACCCGCCACCCTCGGTATATGGGGCCGGTGCCCTACTCACTGAGCCACAGGCACCGCCCACAAATTTTTATTTCTTATAATTGTTCCACACCACTATAATCAATCCGCAGTTGTTAACCTGCGATCCATGCCAGGCCACTACAGTCCCTCGATGATATGAAATTGTGCAAAACTGTGTATCTCTTCAGTGTGTATTTGCATCTGTATACATCACTGTATGCATGTGTGTATCAGAAGTGATACGTAAGTTACATTTTATCATTTCTTCTAATAAGTCCCTGTCCTGCCCTAAGGTGTCCCAAATACACCTCTATGTTACAGACAGCAGAGCAAGGTGGTGGGTGGGCCTCTGAGCCCATGGTGTGTGTTTTTTTATGAGCCACCAGCCATCGTGGCCAGACTTAACTCCAGGGGCCACCCCCTCTCTCAGTGAGGTTCCCATGTGTCCCTCCTCAACCTCAGTGACCTTGTCCCAGCGGACAGATCCGGGTCCTGACCCCGACCTTCCCCCCAGGCTGTGCACCTTGGGAAGCAGCTGCTCTGGGTTAGGTCCAGTTTCAGGGCTCAGTTGCTTCAGCGACAGTGAGGTCCCAGGAGGTGGCTATTTTTATCCTCTGGGAGAGGAAGGGGAAAAGGGAGTGATGAAGAGAGAAGTCCTTGAACTTGATTTTCTCCTTTTCTAGCAAAAGAGATGGATTTGGTTTAGAGATAAGCTGCCCTCGATTTGTCAAGCTTCAGCCCCAGCACAGAATATCAAATCCACCATCTTACAGGAAAACATGGGGAAGAGAGAAAGAGCTAAGGAAAAGTATGCAATCAGAGAAGATTAAAAACTACAAAAGTCAGTTAAAAAAAACCTTTGGGGAGCCACTGCTACCTGGTGGAGGGCCAGCACTCTGCTAACAAGAGTTTGGGGCTGGAAACATGCTGCCTGAACAGGGATCTCAATTCAGACAGGAGGCATTTTTTTTTAGGAGACATTTTTTTTTTTAAGTTGGCATATTCCCTGCATTTTTGTTTAAGTGGCTCACAGCCCGCAAGTAAGGAGGCTGCTGTCTTCTATACTCTAGAGCAGGGGTCCTCAAACTTTTGAAACAGAGGGCCAGTTTAATGTCCCTCAGACCATTGGAGGGCCGGACTGCGGGCTCCAGGACAAGTTGGCTGCTAGGCAGGACAGGCAGCAGGGGCAAAAACACCTGGCAGGCGGGATAAATGTCCTAGGCGGGCTGCATGTGGCCTGGGGGCCGCAGTTTGAGGATGCCTGCTAGAGGTTCTTTAGTACTTCTAGATCTTCTCTTGTCAGTGACTTCTTGAGGCAGACAGATGTAAACAGCACAGGGCTGTGAGTCAGGCCTGGCTGGGGTCTGTCTGGTACTTATTAATCCTGTGGTCTTGGAAAACTGAAATTCTCCAAGTCTTGGTTTCCTTATTCATGAAATTGGTGTGATAACGCCTAACTCTCAAGGTTTTTATAGGATTTAACTGGAGAAGGTATGTAAAACACCATCTTAGGTAGACACTTGGTGTGTGTCACACCTGTTATTATCAGGAATCCTTCCCTTTTAATGGCCACTTCCTGTAAAAGTTTCATCACCCTTACCTCCAAACAGTTCAAAGCAAGAATCCTTAAGAAGTTCATTCAGTAGCACCATGCCTGGCCCAGAGCCTGAGCTCACTCAGCATTGGTGCCAGTCATCATGCTAGGCACTGGGAACACAGGGGTGAGCAGAGTACCCTCCTTGAGGACTTGGATAAACAAATGATTGTTCATGTTTTCTTCAGTGCTATGAAGAAAAAGTTAATGGTTCTCAAAGTGTGGTTCCCAGACAGCAGTATCATCACTTGGGAATTAGTAGAAATGCAGATTCCTGGGCTCCACCCCAGGCTAACAGAGATAGCAACTCCAGGAGTAAGGACTGGCAATCTGCTTTCCAAAGCCCTCTAGGTGTTTCCAGTTCTGGCCACTCATTTAAGAAAATCTCAGCTCTACTGTCTCTCCTCTGGTTTGTTACAGTTGCCTCCTCATTGATCTGCCTGTTCTCTCCCTTCTTCAACACAACAAACAAAGCAATCCTGTTAAACATCAGCCTGAGTCCCTCTCTGACTTTCAGACCACCAGTGACCCCCCAATCCATCTAAAATAAAAGGCAGAGAGGTGTCAAGGCGTTCTAACTCTTCACCTTCCTCCCTTGCCTCTGACCTTATCTTCTTCCACTCTCCCCTATGGGCTCTCCCATAGCTCCAGCCACATTGCTCCTTTGCTGTTCTGCCAACATACCAGACACAATCCTATCTCAAGACCTTGGCACTGCAGTTCCCTGGGCCTGGAATACTCTTCCCTCAGACATCAATATGGCTTCATCTCTTACCTCCTTCAGATCTATCCTTCTGAATAAGGTTAGAAGTGCAAACTTCCTAACACTTTACTCATTAAGCCCTCAGAGAAAGAAGAGATTCCCAGTCTCTCCTGTTTCTGCAGGACACTTGGCCTCACGCCAAGGTCTTTCCTCAGTCCCCAACCCATCCCTGAAGAGGAAGTTTCTTCTCCCTCTCCTGCCAAGGTGTGGATAGCAACTTTTACAATTTTCCAACAAGCCTCAGCTGAAAAATATTGGGAAGCCCTGCCCTCAGCCTCCTGAGGTTTCTTTGCCTGGGGGAAGTAAAGGCCACAGTTATCACTCCACTCCACACACTGACCCTGCTCTTGGTTTTGCTTCTCATGATGGTTGACCTTATTCTCATTCAAAAAACATATTTCAGAGGGCCAGGCAAATATCATCAGCAGGACTTGTTGCTTCACTGTTCCGAAAAAAAAAAAAAAAAGCCAGCCTTGGAGTTGATGAGTGAGTGGGTGTGCTGGTGGCGGGCCTCAGGGTGACAGGCGGATCAGGCCAGTAGGAGATAACAGATGTTTCATGCATAGACTCTGGTGCCTGCTAAAAGTACCTACTGGCTGGTGCCCACAAAGATAAGTGCTAGGGGACAACTCCCCAACCTGGACCTGACTGTGCCCACTTAGCTGGGGGAGGACTCTGGGAAGTGGAGGCTCTAAGTTCTGAAATGGGCCTTTCCTCTGCAAGGAGTGGTTGGAAACGCTGCTGTCTGTAAACCTCCTCCTTCTACAAGTAATATTAACGTATTAACCCATTTTCATTGTAAAAGAAACAAGTGGCATGAAAGTATATAAAGTAAAGTATAAATAATCCCCTCCACACACCCTCATCTCTTCCCCTACCATCCAGTTTGGTGTACGTTCCTGTGGCCCTTTCTCTAGGCATTTACTTGTGTACGTATTTGGACACACAGCTATGTATGTGTGTTTTTTCCCCAGTCTTACAGAAATGAAAGCATGCGAAAAGTAATGGTCTACACAACTTATAATATATTTGACTGGTCAAAGTAGGTTGAGCTCTTGGAGGGTGCTCACCTACAGAGGCACCTCCATGGTGTTCTTTTGGTTGGGTTGGACTGAATGGATTTCACCAGTGCTGGTGATAGACCTCACATCTTGTAAATACATCTTTGTGCCCATGTGTAGATACTTAGAAGGGTAGATTTTCTGACATGGAATATCTTGAGTCAGAGGGAGTCATGTCTCTATCTTGATAGATTCTGTTGAATAGTCCTCCAAAAGACTTTACCAATATACATTTCCACCCATGACATAAATGAGAGAGACAAGGTAATATATCGGTGTTTTTCATTTTGCTTCTGGCAGTCAAGGGAAAGAAAAGTTGCTCATTAATGTTTAATCTACATTGCCCTCATATATTTTTGCCTATACAATTTAATGAGAGGTTTTTTATTTAGCTTTGGGGGATTGGTTTGTTTGATTTCTTTGTTTGAGACAGAGTCTTACTCTGTCACCCTGGGTAGAGTGCTGGGACATCATCCTAGTTCATGGCAACCTCAAACTCCTAGTTCCAGTGATCCTCTTGCCTCAGCCTCTGAGTAGCTAGGACTACAGACTAGCACCACCATCCTGGCTAGTTTTTCTTTTCTTTTCTTTTTTTTTTTTTGCAGCTTTTGGCCAGGGCTAGGTTTGAACCCACCTCCTTCCACATGTGGGTCCAGCGCCCTACTCTTCCAGCCACAGGTGCTGCCCTAGTTTTTCTATTTTTAATAGAGATGCAGTCTCACTCTTGCTCAGGCTGGTCCTAACTCCTAAGCTCAAGCAATCTACCTGCCTCAGAGTGCTGAGATTACAGGTATAAGCTGCTATGCCTGGTTTTTTGAGTTTTTGTGTTTTTTTTTTAAGAGACAGAATCTGGCTGTGTTGCCCAGGCTAGAGTGCAGTGGCACACGACCATAGCTCATTGCAGCCTCAAACTCCCAGGCTCAAGCAACCCTCTTGCCTCAGCCTTACCACCAGGCCTGGCTAATTTTTTCTTTTCTTTTCTTTTCTTTTCTTTTCTTTTCTCTTCTCTCTCTCTCTCTTTCTCTCTCTTCTTTTTCTTTCTTTCTTTCTTCTCGAGACAGGGTCTCAACATGTTGTCCAGCTAGCCTCAAACTTTTGCCTCAAGTTATCCTCCTGCCTCTGTTTTCCAAAGTGCTAGGACTACAGGCATGAACCACTGCACTCAGACTCAATTTCCTTTTTGAAATGTCTGTCTAAGTGTTCTGCCATTTTTTTAGTTGGATTGTCTTCCTATTGATTTGTGGGTGTTTTATTTTACTGTATCCCTTGCCATTTAGTTCTGTGTATGGTGTTCTTTGCTTAATTTAAATTGTGGATTTCTATTTTAGATAAATCTGACAATCTTTTCCATTATGGTTTCTGCATTTTATGTCTCAGTCAAGAAAGATCGTACAATTAATAATTTTTGAATTTTGTATTTTTCTCTTTTAAAAAAATTATCTCCTTAATCTGTCTGGAATTTATGTTTATGTATAGCACACGATGCGATCTTATTATTTCCATATGGCAAACCATTTGTCTTAAACACTGTTTATTGTATTTATCGAATATTTTGCCAAGTAGCTACATTTAACTTTAAACAAGTATCTCAACCCGCTTCACATCCCTCCTCCCCCCCACACCGTCCACATTCAGATCACCTAGAACTATGCTGGCTAGTACAGCAGACACTAGCCATGTGTAGCTATGGAGTACTCAAAATATAGCTGGAAGAAATTAAAATATTCACTGGATTTTGAAGATTTGGTATAAAAAAAGAATGCAAAATATCTCATTAATAATTTATATAGTCATTGAATGTTAAAGTAATAATAGTATATATATATATATATATACTGTGCTAAGCTGTATTATTAACATTTATTTCACCCATTTCTTTTGATCTTTTTTTGACTTAGCCACTAGAAAATTACATATATGGCTTACATTATATTTCTGTTGCGCAGTGCTAATTTAGATGTTAGTTCTAGATTGTTCGGTATTTTATTTTAAAAATTATATTTTTCAGCTGGATGTGGTAGTTCATGCCTGTAATCCTAAAACTTTGGGAGGCCAAGGTAGGAGGATTGCTCAAGGACAGGCGTTTGAGACTAGTCTTAGACAACATAGCAAGACCCCACCTCAACAACAACAACAACAACAAAATAATAAGAAGAAAAATTAGGCAGGTATAGTGGGGCACACCTGTGGAGGCAGAGGCAGGATTGCTTAAGCACAGGACTTTGAAGTTGTAGAGAGCAATAATTACACCAGTGCGATCCAGGCTGGGCAACGCAAAGTGACTCTGTCTCAAAAAAAAAAAAATTTACATTTTTCATATCACTTTAGATGATTAACAAATTGCTTGAGCTACAGTACATGAAAGTAAAATCAGTAAGTGATCATATGAGAATCCACAGTATCATAGGTGATCTTCATCTGTTGCAAACTTTTTTAACCACAAGCCTCAAAGTTGAGTTGCTCAGAACCTTCCAAAATACCACACACACATATACTACCTGTTCTCCCCATTGCCATATCACAGACAACGTGTATGTAATTATGGCTATGTAATTACTATTCACAGCTGAGCTATGTAAGAATAACTTTTTCTTTCTTGCACATCTTCCCTACCACTACCTCACTGGAATTAACATTTACTTCACTTGCTTTGTTTCCATGTATTTATCAATAATCCCTGCCAAATTCATCCCCTAGTTCAGGCGTCCTCAAACTACGGCCCATGGGCCACACACGGCCCACCTGGGACATTTATCCAGCCCACCAGGTGTTTGTGCTGTCGCTGCCTGTCCTGCTTAGCAGGTGACTTGTCCCAGGGCCTGCAGTCTGACCCTCCAACCGTCTGAGGGACAGTGAACTGGCCCCCTGCTTAAAAAGTTTGAGGACCCCTGCCCTAGTTGTTTAAATCCTTTCTCACCAGCTGATTCATCGATTTTATTGTCCTTATACATCTGGATTCATTACTCTGTATGTGCTTCTAAGTGATCATCTTGCCATGTCCCATCATGCAGTGGACTTCCCATGCAACCCTTTTGGGCTTGGATTCCCTATTTTCTGGATACTATCCTCTGTCTTGATTTGCCTTCTTTGTATAGTAGGCACGTCTTCCAGAATTTCCCTTAAAAAGTGTACATGAGAAGTAAATTTTGTTGTTGTTGAGCTGGAGACTCACTTTGATGCCCTTGGTAGAGTGCCATGGCATGATAGCTCACAGGAACCTCAAACTCTTGGGCTCAAGTGACTCTCTCACCTTAGCCTCCAGAGTAGCTGGGACTACAGGCATCTGCCACAATACCCAGCTGTTTTTAGAGATGAAGTCTCACTATTGCTCAGGCTGGTCTCCAACTCCTGAACTCAGGCAATCCATCCACCTTGGCCTCCCAGATATTTTGAGAGTGTTTATTCAAAACACGTTTATGAACACTTTATTCATAACACTAAGACAAAGAAAATCCCAAAATAGGAAGCAACAATTGCTCCAGATGAGAAGGAATAGCAAAAGAACTCGAGAAACATGAAAAATCAAAGTGAAAGGACACCCCCCC
>NW_003852427.1:4689335-4694716 GCF_000181295.1 Otolemur garnettii
CAATGCAGGAAATGAATAAAATAGTCACTAAAGGAAAATTGAATTTTTTTTTAAAAAATCAAGCACAGCTTCTGGAAATGAAAAATTCATTCAAGGAAATACAGAACACAGTGGAAAGCCTTAACAATAGGCTAGATCAGGCAAAGCAAGAATGTCAGAACTAGAAGACAATACCTTTGAACTAAACAAATCACTCAAAGAAAAAAAACAGAGAAATAAGAGGCATGAACAAAGCCTACAAGAAATATGGCATTATGTAGAGAAACCTAACATGAGAATCCTAGGTATCCCTAAGGGTGAAGAAGAAAATACACAAGGGCTAGGAAACCTATTTGAGAAATACTTGAGAAAAATTTCCAGCTCAGTGCCTGTGGCTCAAGTGGCTAAGGCACCAGCCACATACACCTAAGGTAGCAGATTCGAATCCAGCCCAGCCTGCCAAAACAACAATGATGGCTGCAACCAAAAAAAATAGCTGTGCCTTGTGGCGGGTGCCTGTAGTCCCAGCTACTTGGGAGGCAGAGGCAGGAGACTCGCTTGAGCCCAGGAGTTGGAGATTGCTGTAAGCTGTGATGCAATGGCACTCTACCCAGGGGGATAGCCTGAGGCTCTGTCTCAAAAAAAAAAGAAAGAAAGAAAAATTTCCCATGTCTTGCTAGAAGTCTGGACATCCAGGTATTAGAAGTTCAGTGGACTCCTTGGCAATGAAGGGAGAATCATTGCCAAGAGGCAGTCACTGTGACATATAGTCATCAGACTGGCCAAAGTTAACTTGAAAGAAGAACTCCTATGAAGCCAAAGGTAAAAGCATTAGGTAACTTACAAAGAAAAACCCATGAGACTAACTGCAAACTTATCACCTGAGACCTTCCAAGCCAGAAGGGACTGGGGTCCCATTCTCAGTCTTCTCAAAAAGAATAATGGCCAACCTAGAATTTTGTATCCTGCAAAACTAAGTTTCTTATATGAGGGAGAAATAAAGACTTCCTCAGACAAGCAAATGCTGAGGGAGTTTGTTAAGACCAGGCCTGCCCTGCAGGAAGTACTCAGAGCTGCATGATACACTGATCAGTATAGTAGACACACATCAGTGTAAAATCATCCAAATGCTAAAATGCACAGCCCAGATACCACAATGACTCGAGAGGTAAAGCAAAGCAGTAAAGTTCTACTCAGCAGAATGTACAGAAATCTACCCCACTTATCAATTCTTTCAACAAATGTGAGTGGATTGGACTCAACTCTCAAGAGACATAAACTGTTTGAATGGATTTAAAAAAAAAAACAAGCCAAGTATCTTCTGCTGTCTCCAGGAAACACATAAGGACCATTTAGACTCAAGGTAAAGGGATGGAAAACAATGCAAATGCCAACCAGAAGAAAGCTGGTGTGGCCATTTTCATATCAGATAACAGACTTCAAAATAACAAAAGTAAAGGATGACAGAGATAGTCATTACATAATGGTAAAAGGAACAATTCAACAAGTAGACATAATAATTCTAAATACAGGTGCACCCAGATTTACAAAGCAAACCCTATTAGATTTGAACGAAGTGATAAACAGCAACATTGTAATAGCCCCTTCCCAACATTGCCACACTGAGTATCAAATTTCATGAGGCTGGAAGGGGCAAACATTCCAAACCATACCTAGAGAGTATTTGGAGTTTTAACAACTTCTTAACTTTAAGCTGTTTAAACAATTATCCCATTTTCAATTTATTTTATATTTATTTATTTATTTATGTTTAAGGCAGAGTCTTACTTTGTCACGCTGGGTAGAGTGCCATAGCATCAGAGCTCATAGCAACTTCAAACTCTTGGGCTCAAGAGACCCTCTTGCCTCAGCCTCCCGAGTAGCTGGCACTACCGACACCCACTAACAATGCCTGGCTAGTTGTTCTATTTTTAGTGGAGACTACTGTTTAGAGTACAGAGCAAAAGTGTCACTCTTGCTCAAACTGGTCTCAAACTCCTGAGGTCAAGCAATCCACTCACCTCAGCTTCCAAAAAAGCCAGAATGATGGGTGTGAGCCACCACACCTGGCTCCCATTTTCAATACCATCTTCACTCCCTTACAGAGCTAATTGGTACCACCAATTCCTGTCTGTTAGTTTCATTCTCTGCTTTCCCTATTTCTGCCTTAGGATTCCTCTATCTCAGCTCAGCAAAATCAGTCACTACATGTCCTTCTGCTTTCCAGCTTTGAACATCTTCCCACTATTGTCTCTTCTGTCATTTTTTTTGTCCTTATTTGTTTTTGCCTTTTAGTGGGGTTTTACCACTAATAGTGGTTTTAATGCTGTTTTAAAAGAGACTGAAAGTCAATTTTTAATCAGAAACCTCTGTATTTGCTTTCTGTGTTACTCAGCCCAGGCTGAAATAACAGAATACCACAGACTGGGTGGTTTAAATAACAGAAACTTTTTTTTCCTCACAGTCCTGAAGGCTAGAAGTCCAAGATCAAGATGCTGTCAGGGGGGCTTTCTGGGGCGGCCTCTCTTCCTGGCATATAGATAGCCACTTTCTTGCTATGTCCTCACATGGCTTATGCTCTGTGTGCCCAGAGAGAAAGAGAAATATCTAGTGTCTCTTCCTTTTCTTATAAGGAAAGAAGTCCTGTTGGATTAGGGCCTCACCCTTATGACCTTAGTTAACCTTAATCACCTCCCTAAAAGGTCCTACCTCCAAATGTAGTCACATTGGCGGTAAGAGCTTCAGCATATGAATTTGGAAAGGGACACAGTCCATTACACTTGTCATTATAAGTTTATGATGAATGTATCAAAAAGGTTCATATTGCAACTTTTCTGCTTGTTCTTTCACTGGTGCCTAGACATCTCATTATTCAGTTAGCACTAGAAATAGTTTCTAATCATTTTCTACTAGAGTTAATAGTTTGGTGGTTGTGGGTTTTTTCTTTTCTTTTTTTTTTTTTTTTTTTTGGTGGGAGGCATTTGTTTGTTTGTTTACTTGTTTCTGAGATATCTGGAGAGCCTTCCAGTTCTTTCAGTTGCAGAGTACAGTTAATCCATAGTTTGATTTCATTCTCTTTTTCTGTACCTTTAGGATTTCAGCTGTTCCACGATTAATTCACTGAGTTCGTTATGTCACTTAGACATGTCGGTTTTCTATAGTAATTGTTTAATTGTTGCATGCTCTTAAGTTTATTGTTTTCTTCATGATTCTGGAGGTCAGACTTCTATTTCTTTTCCCCCCATAGTTTAGTTTCATTAAATCATCTTTTTCGGCTCGGCGCCTATAGCTCAACGGGCTAAGGCACCAGCCACGTACACCTAAGGTGGTAGGTTCGAATCCAGCCCGGGCCCGCCAAACAACAATGATGGCTGCAACCAAAAAAAATAGCCAGGCGTTGTGGCAGGTGTCTGTGGTCCCAGCTACTTGGGAGGCGGAGGCAGGAGACTCGCTTGAGCCCAGGAGTTGGAGGTTGCTGTGAGCTGTAATGCCACGGCACTCTACCCAGGGGGACAACTTGAGGCTCTGTCTCAAAAAAAAAAAAAAAATCATCTTTTTCTTCTGAAAGTTTTAAACATTCTTCATAGAAACAGAGACATGTCCATAGATTTCTGTCCTCTCAAGTTGATATACAAATATCAATGTTATTAAAATATAATTCATATGTTATACAATTCACCCACTTAAAGTAGAGAATTTAGTGACTTTTAGTATATTTGTAGAGTTTCATAACCAATAGCACAATCAATTTTAGAGCTGGTCAGTACTTTTCTAGTAATTGTTTAGCTGAAACTACTGAACTTACCAAAGCTTCGAGACATGCCAGGTCTTCTGTTTTTATCTCTAGGTCAAATTCTAAAAGCTTTGCAGATATTAGATCTGGGTAGATTTCAATCTCTAGAAGTCTGTTTAAGCTAATTCAAGCACATGATTCAATTTTTATAAATATTTCATGTGAAAAGAATACTTGTTTTACAAAAGTTGAAAGCAAAGTACTGTGTAATATATAGTTCACCGACTCATCGATATTTTGTTGTTGTTTGTTTGTTTTGAGATAGGGTCTTGCTCACTCAGACTAGAGTAAACTCACTGTAAGCTCCAACACCTGGGCTCACAAGCCTCCTGCTTCAGCCTTGCAAGCAGCTTGGACTACAGGTGCATACTACTTTGCTTGGCTGATTTTTAAAATTTTTTTGTAGAGGTGGGGTCTCACTATGTTGTCCAGGCTGGCCTCAAACTCCTGGCTTCAAGCAATCCTTCTGTCTCAGCCTCCCAAAGTGCTAGGATTATAGGTGTGAGCCACTATGCCTGGACCCACTGATGTTTTTATTGCTCTGTTAATATGTTATTTGTCTTAACTATTGTGGTGGTGTTTGATCTATTAATATGAGAACTATGTCCTATTCTCTCCCTACCATAATGAATTTATCTGTTTCTTCCTGTACTTCTGTCAATTTGAGGTTTAATATTTATGTATTTTGAGGCTAATGTAATTACTGACATGGAAATTTTAAATGATATATCTTCTAGACAATTTAAACTTTTGAATCCTTACTTATGACCTGTTTTATCTCCATTGATACTTTTTGTCTAAGAGTCTATTTTGTCTAATGTTAATAAAACCATGCTAATCTGCCAGCTACATCTACACATATATTATTTTATATTCTGTCACCTTCAACATTTCTGTGTCCCAGTGTTTTAAGAGTAGATTTTGTTTTGTTCCAATATGTAATATTTGCCTTTAACTTGAGAATTTAGTTTACTACATTTTTGGATTTATTGACATCATTTTATTCTGTGTTTTCTTTTCTTTCTTCTCCTGTTCTCCTCCTCAACCCCCTCTCCCCACTTTTTGCCTTCTCTTAGATTATTTCCTTCTTGGTTCACTTTTTTTCCCTTTTCTATTTGTTAGACGTTATATGCTTAATGTCTATTCTTTTACTAGAGCTTAAATTTAATTAGTGCATTTACCTTCCTCCTGAACAATACAAAGACTTTAAAATAACTTGTTTATGATCCCCATGCTTACTCATTTGCTCTTATTGTCCACATTTTAGTTCTTGCTGATTCCCACGCACTCAAATAAACACTATTATTGTCACTTGGTTTTGTCACTGCTTGCTTCATTATACTGACTGCTGTTCCTTTCTGCATTTCAGACCTTCCATCTGGAATTATTTGCCTTTTGCCTGAAGTTTATCTTTTACATTTTCCTTTGTGGGGGTCTTTTGTGGTTAAAAACTCTCAGTTTTTGTTTATTCAAGTAAAAATGCCTTGATTACCTTATTCTTTTTTTTTTTGAGACGGAGCCTCAAGCTATCCCCCCCTGGGAAGAGTGTCATGGCATCACACTCACAGCAACCTCCAACTCCTGGGCTCAAGCGAGTCTCCTGCCTCAG
>NW_003852427.1:4694973-4698383 GCF_000181295.1 Otolemur garnettii
AAAAAAAAAAAAACTTTTGCTTGTTATAGAATTCTGAGTTTCCAGAACATTGGTGATCTTTCACTGTCTTCTGGTTTTCATTATTGCTTTTGAAAGGTTAGTTGTTAACTCTAAAAGCCACTTCTGCATATTATCTGTCTCTTCTCCATGACTTTAGAAAGAGTCTTTTATCATGCCTGTGGTTTCTCTGGGATGTATGGAAGTGTGGATATCTTTTCAGTTACTTTGCTTGAAATGTATTGACATTTTGGATCTGATATCTTTCATAAATTCCAGAAACTTCTCAGCTCCATTTTCTTTATCATGGATAGACAGACAGAGAGATGAGTAGATAGATATATACTTTGCGTGAACTGTTTGAGAATAGGTTGGAGATATCGTACCTAAATACTCCATTGTTCATTTCCTAAAAACGTTCTCTTTCATAAACATAACACAGTTATCAAAATCAGGACATTTAAAACTGATATAATACTGTTTTGTAATTTGCGGTTTATATTCAAATTTCATTGATTGCCTTAATATAGATTTTTATAGCTTTTTTCTTCTTGATCTGGGGCTCAATGCAGGATCATAGAGAGTATTTATTTGTCATGATATTTCAGTCTTTAATCTGAAAAAGTTTCTTAGGTGTTCTTTTCTTTTTTCTTTTTTTTTTCTTTTTGTTTGAGACAGAGTCTCACTTTGAGGCCCTTGGTAGAGTGCTGTGGCATCGTAGCTCACAGCAACTGCAAAAACTCTTGGGCTCAAGTGACCCTCCTGCCTCAGCCTCCCAAGTAGCTAGAACTACAGGCACCTGCCACAATGCCCAGCTATTTTTAGAGAAGTGGGTCTCACTCTTGCTCAGGCTGGTCTTGAACTCGTGAGATTAAGCAATCTGCTGGCCTCAGCTTCCCAGAGTGCCGATATTACAGGCATGAGCCACTGTGCCCAGCCCAGGCTTTCTTTTGCTTGAGGTTCTTGACCTTGAACAGTTATTTTGTACAGTATTGCTCAGTTGGTGTTGCCTGACATTCCCTCATGATTAGATGTAGGTTATGCTTTTTTTTTTTTTTGCTAGGAATGTTACAGAAATGATATATTCTTCTCAGTGCATGTCAGGAGTGATATGGTATCAGTGTGGCCCATTATTGTAATATTACTTCTAATCACTTGCTTAAGGTTAAAGTCTTTAATACATTTCCTCTCTATAAAGTTATATTTTTCCTTCATAATCAATAATAAATTTGGAGGGAAATACTTTGAGATCACATAACTCTCCTGTTCCTCATCAAACTTTCATGAACTAGCTTGATGACACACTGATAGTTTTCTAACTTTATTGTTCTTTCCATATTTGCTCAGCATTTAACCATAGGGGAGACCTTTGTCTTTATTTACTTATTTATTGCATTCTGGCTTCATGGGTCCTATTTGATGGGTTATGGTCCATTACTATCATTATGTATTTCATGCTCAAATTGTGCGGGATTTGGCCTGTGGGAGCCCCTCCAGCTGGTTCCTGTGTCCTTTTGATATGTCTCTACCACTTGTTGAGCATTTTCATACTTTTTAGAATAACAAAATATTCTTGTCTCTCTGGCCCAGTGCCTGTGGCTCAAGCAGCTAAGGCATCAGCCACATACACCTAAGGTGGCGGGTTTGAATCCCCAGCCCGGGCCCGCCAAACAACTATGATGGCTGCAACCAAAAAAATGGCCAGGCATTGTGGCGGGCGCCTGTGGTCCCAGCTACTTGGGAGGCTGAGGCAGGAGACTCGCTTGAGCCCAGGAGTTGGAGGTTGCTATGAGCTGTGATGCCACGGCACTCTACCCAGGGGGACAGCTTGAGGCTCTGTCTCAAAAATATATATATATACATATATATATTCTTGTCTCCTCTTGTACTTTCTTGCCTCAACCCTGAAATCATTTTTTCTCAGGAGCCCCAGTTCCATTTCATAGAGAATGGTATTTAGAAACCAAGATTTGGGAGCGAGATATGCTCATTGCTGCTAGGTTATAATTGTTTATAGACCCTTTCAGAAGACAGACCAAACAAACAAATGCATCATGGGCATGTATATGTCTGCATATGTATATGTTCATATACATAGCGAAATCTGTAAAACCCAGGAGTTCACATTAGTGCCTCTGATTCCAGTCCCTCACCATTCCTTCCTCACTCCCTGTTTGTAACAGTAAGAAACCTGGCTCCCATTACCCTTGATGAATCTGCTTATTTGCTCAGTATTTCCATAAGTGATCCAACTCCTGGCTCAGCATTAGCTGTGATTTTGCCACCATGATGACACCACACAGAAGAGGCCCACAGCATTTTTCATAATTTAAATATAATTGATTTGCTCTCTCACTTTTGTTTACATCAGGTTCCCACCACGCCCCAGCCCTCATATACTTAGGGCCTGCAGACTCCAATTTCATCCTACCTGAAATGCCCAGAGTCACAGGGGTGCCCTTCCATCTCTGCTGTCTGCTCTGTGTTCCTAGCAGATGTGACAGAACACAACCCTTTTCCTCCTCTTATCGGACCATGGAGGATCCTTTATGTAATAGGCATTGTTAAGGATGTAGAGTAAAGGGCAGTGAGGTTGAGTGCAGAATGAGATTGGTTATAGAGCCACAGAGAATGGCTCAAATCTTGAGAGGACATATTAGAAACACCTGATTTTTACATGCGCTTCCCCTCCCCCATGGCCTAATTCCCTCCAGCCTCCCACTGAGATGGTGAGGTGGCATCCCCCCTAAGGCTTTCCTCACTTCTCTTCCCAGTCCAGATGCCTTCCATCCCCATCCCTCAAATCCTGGCTTATTTCCTCTGCAGGGAAGTTTAGTTATCTCTTTGTTTTAAATTCCCAACTGTTCACCTTCTGTTCACCCAGGTGTTCTGCCAAACAAAGAGCCTTGTGCTCAGGAGGAATGCACGCCTTAGGGGAAGATGCAGCTGCAGTCTGTTATTATTTTAAATATTAGCTTCCCCCCTGCTGCAATTAGGAGAGATGTGACACAGTCAGACAAGCATGTCAGAGGGATCATTTTGGTGGCGATTCAGAGGATGGACTGGAGGGGAAATGGTAACATCAGAGGCTGGGAAACCAGGCAGTCTGACTTTCCCAAAAGACTTCGTGAGAGAGGATTGAGACTGGACAGGGCAGGGCAGTGAGGATAGAAATGGGGGACTGATGAGATGCAGCAAGGAGGTAAGCCAAGAACCAAGGCATGCTCAATGCATCTGCCAACCAGAAGGACTCTGTGGCAAGCAGAAAGCCGACTGCAAAGGTCGCAGCAGAGAGGGTAGGCAAGGAAGTGGCAATAATGAGAATGGAAGATATTTTCAAGAAGCCTGGTATAAGAGTAAGGATTCTTCTCTTCTCTTCTCTTTTTGGTTTCTTTTCCTTTTCTTTTTTTTTT
>NW_003852427.1:4699150-4703513 GCF_000181295.1 Otolemur garnettii
GAAGGCAGGCAGTGAAAGGCAGGGGCCAAGGGTGAATTCTAAGTGCCTGGACTGGTGATAATAGGTGTTTGGTGGTGCCATTCTGATGGGTACTGAATAATAACAATATTAATGCTAAACTTCCTTCCCCTTCTCCTCCTGCTTCTGCTACTACTAATGAGTGGGGCCATTTACTGAAGGTGGACAGTGTGTCAGACACTCTGATGAGTGCTTGGCGTGCATCTTAGTCCATTTTGTGCTGCTCTAAGAGAATACACAGACTAGATAATTATTTTTTGTTTGTTTTTTTGAGACAGGTTCTCATTCTGTTACTCAGGCTGGATTGCAGGGGCATCATCATAGCCCACTGTAGCCCTGAACTGGTGAAGTGGATGGAAGATCATATTGACCGGGGGTCTTTAAGTTCTGGGCATTGTTGAGAGTGAAGCTGAAACTGACAGCGACTCTGAATCTGTGTATTGAGCAGTCTGTTTGCAAAGGGAAAGAAGATATTTTCAGGCAGATCCAGAGCAGTGGAAGTAGAAAGAAACAAGATTATAGAGGATATTTAAAGTGACACTTCATGCCATCTTGCCTGAATAATTCCCAAGTGAAACCAGAAGGGGCTAAAATTGAATGGAACACTTTTGCTTAAAGGTGACAGATTAAACACAGCTTTTATTTCTGGAAACTCTACTAAAATGGCAGGAAAGGAAGTTTTGAAGAGGGCATAAGACCAAATGACAAAGGGATATGGCAGTAGAGACCAAGTAATTACATTTTGAAGGCAGAAAGCAAGTAAACAGTGGCAACTGGCCTGGCTAAATTCTAAGTCTGAAAATAGAAGAACCAGGTATCTCTGAAAGGGGCAATGCAGGAAGGGCCAGGAATAGAACTGATTGTCTCTTTGGGAAGTATATAGATCCCAGGTCCTCTCCCCAACCTCAGCACAAAGCAAGAAGTTTATGATCCGGAAAGGATGAAATAGAGGTCTTTGGGCTGGAGGACATGTCCACGGACAGAAAGCAAGGACATTTTTTAGACTGCCAGAGAAAATAGTCTCTAGGACTCTTTTTGTGCCTGTTGGCTAATAAATATTTGAACTTTTGGAAGAATTTTATCTCATCATGTTTATTGCCAAGAAGCAAAGTTGTGGGAAGAGATACTTAGAGCCACAGACCATGGGTATTTACCAAAAGAATCTAAAAGATGTGGAATGGAATGTCCATATTGGAAAATCAGCAGATAATGCTTAAAACTGAAAAATCAAGTAGCGTTTAAAATCAAGTAGCGTTATAGTTCCGTTCTTCAAGAAAGGATCCAAAGAACCAGCTAAAGGAGTGAAGTGAGAATGGGAGCAGAGGACAGGAGAGGAGACCAGAAGACTGCTGCTTTCCTAACGTGCTAGAGAATTATTTGACCCCTCGAACTATGTGCATGGATAACTTTGATAAGATGAAAATTAAATGAAAAGATTGGAATGGGGTATTAGGAGGCCCAAAGAAGGGCCCCATGCACTGAGCAGCCAAGAAACTTTTATCCAACTAGTTTAGCTTAGTAAACACCATATGATTTATAAGACAGACATGACATAAAATATTAATTTGTGGCAGTCTAAATGCTGAGACATCAAGGAGCACATTCAGCCTGCTCAGGATGGGAGACAAAACAGCCTGGGAAATATGCGCAAACTTGGAGAACTGGTTTCTAAGAGCGCAACAAACGCGTGCGTGTGTGTGTGCATGCGTGTGTGTGTGTGTGTGTGTGCGCGCGCGCGCGCATGTGCGCGCGCACGCCAAACACATGCACATCTTTTTTACTTAGATCAAAAGAGCTTTGTGCTGGGGTGGAGAGGGCAGAGGAGAGAGAGTTATAGAAGAGTAAAGTGATTAAGTGGTGAAACAGCTCTCTCCATCTACAGGAATTCTGATATGAGGAGAAAGGGAAGGGCAAAAAAAGAACATTTCCTCAGGGGAGAGAAGGAGTATCCCAGAGAAAGGAAGACTTTGGGGCTCAGTTTCCCAGCTGCAGTTGCTCATATGTGTCCTGCACCTCCTGATAAGGTAAAGCAAGAGGAATGGTGGCATGGTGTGTTGACACATGAGCACATCCCCTGAGTGAACTCATGATGAGACACAAGTTACCTGGTAGTGAGAGACAAGGTCAGGGGAAAGACACCTACCCACTGTAGGGACCAGTTTGGCCTGTTCCTGAAAGTGAGGGAGGGACAAGCCTGACCCCTAGATAGGAGGCAAGGACAAGACTGGGTTCTGCAAGATGGAACAGAACATGCCACTGACCAGATATGCTGCAGCTGTCATCTCTGAGAGAGCATCATAGGCCACATGACTGACTACAGCATGGGAGACCTGAAAAGGGACCCACTCTCCCTCCTCAAGGTGACTGTGCTAACAAGCAGAGCTCGCATATTACACCGGGTCAAGGAGTATAGAAGTGCAGATAGAGGTCTGAGTTCCAGGTTGGTAGTCACCCCAAATTTGGCTGAGATGTCAAGGGGTGGCACTGCATGCAGCAGAGTCAGGTGATCTTATGGGAGTTAGGCAGGCACCACAGGATTAGAAATTAAGGCCATAGGAGGCCGAGATTGCTGTGAGCTGTGATGCGACAGCTCACTACCAAAGGCAACAAAGTGAGACTATGTCTCAAAAAAAAGAAAGAAAGAAAAGAAATTAAGGCCAGTTCAAGAATTATGAAGGCTCATTTTTTGCACTTTTGAGTTTTGTAAATGGCCATACTGGGTATTATTAATGTTATACTTACTAATATCCTTTGATTTGAGAGGCCACAGAGGCCTACAAACCTAGTTGTCATAATAGTCTAAGAACTATTGTTTATTGTTAATTGTAATTTTTTAAGAGCAAAGTGCTTTAGACCCAGGACTTCATTTACTTCTCATACACCCAATGATGTAGCCCCAGTACAGGCCCCACTTTACAGGGGAAGGAGCCAAAGTTTAAACAGGTAAGTTAACAGGTAAAACAGGAGTTCAACAGGTGAAGTAACTTGACCAAGTCAGTAGTATAAAGCTGATGCAGCCTGTGTTGATTCCGAAACCCATGCTGACTTTGAAGAATGTTGTATCCAGACCATGCTTAGCCACAGAGCGGAGTTTTCTAGAAAGCAGCAAATGTCTGGACATCAGTCAGTGTGTGCACACACGTACTTTCTGGAGGGTCTGTTAGCACTCCAGAAAGTTGCTGCTGGAGCCAGGAAGGTACGGCTGGTGGTGTGGAATGGCAGCCCGGTGAAAGCCTTGACGTGCAGGTGGGTGCTCCAACCTGTTGACACAGCAGAGGCAAGTATTGAACCAGAACCCTGAAAGCCTTCAAACTTGACACATGCCCTTTCCTGAGTGATTTTGAAACAGATGAGGAATTTCTTAACTTTGGAATGTGTTCAATAAATGTCTATTAAGTTAGATAGTCTGCACAGGTTCTTTGAAGTTATGCCAACGAGCTGTCAACTTAGATCACAGAAGATCATAACATTAAAACCTCTCTGCTCTGGCAAGATTCATCAAGCCCTGTGCATTTAACATTCCTCCACATTTGTCTTTTCTCTCTTCTTTCTCAGGTACCCACACTGGCTTTCACCTTTATCATGGGCACAGACCCTACAACAGCCTCATCCAATTAGCAGTATGGATTGAGTCCTACTCTGGGTCACAAAGCAGGCTCACACTGGTGGCCAGAGATGAAGAAAATGTGGTCTGCCTTCAAGGAGCTCCCAGACTGAGAAAAAGATGAGAACTTGAGGCACTAACTGTCACTACAGTCCAAATCCCTTTCCTCCCCAGTAATGGAGTTACTGTTTTAACTGGTGGCCTCGCTGGACTGTGTTTACTTAGTTTCCCTTGGGTTTCCAAGTTTTTGACAAAAATATGTGAAGGAAGTGACATGGTCACTTCCAGATCTGGGGCATCAGGCCCACCTCCTATGCTTCTCTTCCCTCTTCTGGACTGCCTGGAACTTAGATGTGGTGGTGACCAGTTTCTACCATGCCCTGGATGAATTCGCCTGAAGGGATGGGAGAGCAATGACTTAAGGACCTGGGTCCCTAAACAGCCAGGAGGAGCAGAACTAACCTTATAACTGTTACATATAGGATGAGAAAAATAAACATGTACATAATTTGAGCAATTGTATATTGGGAACTTTGGGTTGTGGACACTTAACTTTAACCATAATGGGAATAATTAATTTAGAAATAGTATTCCTGGTGCTATGGTTAAAGTGGAAAAATCAGTTTAGGTAGAGAAGAAAATGGAAGGAAGAAGGGGAGTCTGCCTGGTAGAGCTGAATCTTGAAAGATGAATGTTTTAGGGTCGCGCCTGTGGCTCAAGGAGTAAGGCGCTGGCCCCATA
>NW_003852427.1:4703726-4710050 GCF_000181295.1 Otolemur garnettii
AAAGAAAGAAAGAAAGATGAATGTTTTCAAGTAATTCTACTCACATTTCCTATCTACCCGTCATCCTTTCAGCTTGTTTTTGTCCATGTTACTTCTTCCAAATATAAGCTCTCTCATCTCGAGTTTCTGTCTATTGTAGCTTACCTAGGCTTCAAGGCTCAGATGGAATCTTCCTTCTTCAAGAGAAGCTTGACTGGCTCCCCCCAGGTGCTAGCTCTCTTCTCCAGAATCCTGCACCACTAACTCTTTGTTATTTACTGATAACACGTTTAATGTCTTCTCTACCCCTGTTTGGCACATTTTGTTAGCCTCCCCAGCATCTAGCACACAAGGTAGACTTTGTTCTGTATTCCCCAAGGGTATGGGTTGTTAATTGCTTTGTAACAAATCCAAATTGTAGTGGCCTGAAGCAACAGTTTATTTTTCTTGCTACAGTTCTGGGAGATGGCTGGTCTCAGCTGGGTGGTTCTCGCTTAGGGCCTTGCTTGCTCTTGCATTCAGATGACTGCAACTGAAGGGCTGACTGGAGGCAGCTGAACACTTGACTAGGAGGGTGTTTAATATGGTGAACAGGGAATATTGCTGTTGGCTGGGAGCTTATCTGGTCCCATCAACCAGAATTAATATGGTTGGCCTCCTTAAGTTACTTGGGCTTCTCACAGAATTATGGCTGGTTTCTAATGCCCAAAAGGACTGTGTAAAAACCTTGTGATTTAACCTCAAAAGACGCATAATCTCACTTCTACCATATTCTGTTGATCAAGAAAGTTCACTAAGGCCAGCTCTGGAAGAGGAATTAGACTCCTAATTAGATTCTCTTGTAGCAGATTCATCCGGGGAGGTAAGGAATTGATAACAGCTATCTCTGGAGACTGTCTCACCACACTACATAAGCATGGGGATTTGGCGTTTGGTTGCTCCCAAATAAAAGAGGTGACCATCCTACATTTCCTCTTAACAAATCAGAGACCCGGGGAGATGGTACTTCCTTTCTTCCCTGAGTCAATGAGAAGAGTCAAGGTTATTCTGGCATTAAGCTGGGGGTAGGAGAGACATTCATACGCCAGGATAGTCAACAAAATGTGAATGGCTCAGTGAGCCAAGAGATGGCCAGGAGAGGATGGAAGAGGCCATGGAGAGCAAACGTCTGTTAATTGGGGATAAAAGTATCTGCTCATCTCTGTTTCTTTTTCTTTCTTTTTTTTTTTTTTTTGAGACAGAATTTCACTATGTCATATGTCACCATTGATAGAGTGCTATGGCGTCACAGCTCACAGCAACCTCAAACTCTTGGGCTTAAGCAATTCTCTTGCCTCAGGCTCCCAAGAAGCTGGGACTACAGGCGCCCGCTACAACGCCCAGCTATTTTCTGTTGCAATCGTCGTTTAGCTGGCCCAGGTTGGGCTCGAACCTGCCAGCCTTGGTGTATGTGGCTGGTGCCGCAACCACTGTGCTACGGGCGCCAAGCCTCATCTCTGTTTTTCCTGAGAATCACTTACTGCTCATCTTCGGCCCGCTAATGTGGAGGTTAAAGTCAAGCATCAGAGCAGAGTTAAAATTAGAAAACAGTTGCACTCTAAACTGAGAAGGTTTTACTTAGCCCCTTAGCCACCTATTTGAGTCAGGCTGAGGACCCAGCATGGCCTTTGGCTACAGGAAGAGACCACTCCTCCCCAAGCTACCACCAGCCACATTGGCCTTTGAATCCCCAGAAACTGTGAATATGTTCTATTACATGGCAAAGAGGAATTAAGTTTGCAGATGGCCTTAAAGTCACTAAGCAGCTGACTTTAAAATAGGGAGAGATTCCTGAATTATCTGGGCAAGGCAGAAGGTTTCTTAAATGTGAAAGGAAGGCAGAAAGAGAGCCAGAGTCAGATAAGGAGATTGCCGATGAAAGCAGAGGTTGAAATGATGCAATTTCTGGCTCTGAAGATGGCAGCAACCCTGTACCAGTGAATACAGGAGGACTCCAGAAGCTGGAAAAGGCAAGAGAACAGGCTCCCTTCTAGACACTCCAGAAAGGAATGCAGGCTAACCAACACCCTGATTTCGGTTCAGTGAGCCTATTTTGAACTTCTCAACTAAGAATCATAAACTGCATCTGTGTTGTTTTAAGCTGCTAAATTTGTGTTAATTTTTTACTGCAGCAGTAGGAAGCTAAGACAAACCCAAGGACCTCAGTGATTAAAAGGAGAATTCTGTTATTGGGGATAATGGGCTCTTACATCTCTTTTGAGTGATAACATTGGAAAGCAGGAAATATCTTGTCAGGACAAGTAGGGTGTGCTGGGATGAGGGGTGCAGAGGATTGCAGTAGTAGCTGAGAGCAGGCCAGGCAGCTTCGCCTTGGAAAACATGGATGAGGGAGGGGGTGGGAGTGAGGAGAGAGAGCTAGTGGCCAGAGGAAGGAATAGATCGCATTTTATGAAGGAGACTTCCCCCTCTTCACAAGACTTCCCCTTTTGGGAGAAATTGCTGTGTTGGGTGGCATAAATTTCCCATTATTGTACCTTTTGGCAAAACACTTAGTAGAAGTTGTCTTAACTCTACAACCTTTTGGAGATAGATTTGTGTTTGTTCTGGATATACCACTGGCCAAGTGTGGCCTCAGAGCAACCAAAGAAGTTGACCAAACAAATGTATTATTTCCTTGTCTAAGGAATAGAAACTCAGGTCTGTCTGAGCAGCCCCTGACTTTAGTCCAAGGAGGGAATGTGAAAAGCCAGGGGATAGAGCACGCAGTCAGGGAGAGAGGAGTCAGAAGCAGCCATGTTGTACAGTTCAGTTTACTTGACACACGGAACAGAATTATCCTTCACACCAACAATGATCAAGGTTTAGAATTCAAAACCCAAAATAAGTTTCCTTAGAAACTTATCTCAGAGCAGGTTCCCCAACTAAAGCTAATAAAAATAAATAGAAAAAAAGCCAGGCTTGGTGGCTCATGCCTGTAATCCTAGCACTCTGGGAGACCAAAGCAGGTGGACTGCTTGAGCTCAGGTGTTGGTGACCAGCCTGAACCGAAGTGAGACCCAGTCTCTAAAAATATCTGGGTGTTGTGGCCGTCGCAGCTACTTGGGAGACTGAGGCAAGAGAATCACTTGAGCCTAGGAGTTTGAGGTTGCTGTGAGCTATGATGCCATAGCACTCACTGAGGGCAACAAAGTGAAATGGGGGTGGTGCCTGTGGCTCAGTAAGTAGGGTGTCAGCCCCATATATCAAGGGTGGTGAGTTCAAACCCAGCCCTGGCAAAACTGCAACAACAACAACAAAAATAATTTTAAAAAAATAATAAAGTTTAAAAAAAAAAAGTGAAACAGTCTCAAAAAAAAAAATGAAGAAAGGTGAGGTTGGTGACATTAAATGAATGTTTATTATTCCCTTTGTTATCCATCTGTCTCTTTTTTCTTTCTTTCTTGTTTTTTGTTTATTTTTTAATTTGAGACAGAGTCTTGCTCCGTTGCCCTGGCTAGAGTGTTGTAGTATCATTGTAACTCAAAGCAACCTCAAACTCCTAGGCTCAAGTGATCATCCTTCCTCAGCCTCCCACGTAGCCAGGGCTATGAGCACACACCATATGCAGTGAATTTTTTCTATTTTTAGTAGAGACAGGATCTTGCTCAGGCTGGTTTGAAACTTTTGGCTAGAATGATCCTCCCTCCTTGGCCTCCCAGAGTACTGCATTACAGGCATGAGCCCCTGCGCCCAGCTGCCATCTGTCTTTACTGGAGACCATGGGGGAGGGTGGGCTACAGAGGAAATGACCAAAGACACTCCAGCGACAGAGCCTTCACGACAGAATCATCTCTTCAGAGTCCCACCTCTCAACAATGTGGCCTTGAGGATCAAGTTTCTAGCACCTGAACTTGGAGGGACATGTTAAAACCATAGCACTGCCAGTGTCTCGTTCACAGGAACTGCCTGTGCCCAAGCCCAACGGTTCATTCTCTTCTTTTGTCTTTCTTCACCTCTCAGCAGCATTTCACACAGTTCTTCAGGAAACTCTTCTGGTTTTCTCCTGCCTCACTGATGCTACTTCTCAGCTTCATTTGCTGGCGTCTCCTTCTTATCTAACCTTTCAGTGTTGATTGGTCCCCGACCCCAGTTCTGTGCTCTCTCCACTTTTCTGTCTATGTAAGCGATCTCATCCACATTTGTATCTCTTGTTCAACTCTTTCTACACAATCTACCCAAACTCCAGATTTAGTTTTTGAGACAGAATCTTCCTCTGTCACCCTGGGTGGACTGCATGGCATCATCAGAACTCATAGCAACTTCAAACTCTTGGGCTCAAGTTATTCCTCTGTCTCCGCCTCCTGAGTAGTTAGGACTATAGGCGCCCACCATGATGCCAGGCTAGTTTTTCTATTTTTTTTTTTTTTTTGTTAGTAGAGATGGGATCTCACTCTTGCTCAGGCTGATCTTGAACCTCTGAGCTTAAGCAATACATCTGCCTCAGACTCCCCGAGTGCTAATATTACAGGTGTGAGCCACTGTGCCTAGCCCAGATTTTTTTTTTTAATAATACCCTTGTTTGTTGGTTCTTTTTTTAAGAGACAGAGTCTCATTCCATCACTCTCAGTAGAGTGCCATGGCATCACAGCTGACAGCAACCTCCAGCTCTTGGGCTTAGATGATTCTCTTGCCTCAGCCTCCTGACTACAGATGCCCACCACTACACCTAGCTATTTTATTGTTGTTGTTGTTGTTGTTGCAGGCTGGCCGGGGCTGGCGCCAAATTCGAACCTGCCACCCTTGGCTATGGGGCTGGCACCCTACTCACTGAGCCACAGGCGCCACCCTCCTTTTTTGTTTTTTAAGTCAGAATCTCACTCTGTTGTCCAGCCTAGAGTACAGTGATGTCATCTCTCCAGTAGCTGGAAACACCATGCCTGGCTAATTTTTTTTAGTTTTTTGTGGTGGTGGGGTCATGTCATATTGCTGAGGTTATTCTCAAACTCCTGGCCTCAGATGAACCTCCCACCTCAGCCTTCCAAAGTGCCAGGATTACAGGTATGAGCCACCATACTGGCCATGAGAGCCTTTTTGACAATTCTACTTGCGTCTTTCATAAACAGTTCACAAGGTCAAACTTGGTTTCTCTTGAATCCTATTCCTCCTCACCACTGCTCAACTCAATAAATTGTACCCCTTATTTGCCATGACTGGAGCCAAGTTTAATCTCTTCCTTTCTGTTTCCCTTATTCTCCTAATCCATTAGCAAGTCCCACCTTGTCTGTTCGGAAAACATTTCCTGAATTCCCCAAATTGTTTTCCACTCCATCCTCTCCTTAGAGGGCTCGTCCCTGACTCAGTACCATCCGCACATGCATATACATGCATGCACACTTTCTCCCCGCTGTCCTCCCTGCTTGGTGAATCTCCCTCACACTCTGCCTTTAGAACATTCACGCATTTGCAGTTGCATGGTTTACCTCTTCCCTGGCTCATTTACATTCAGTCTGCAGAGGCTGAGAGGAGACTGGCACTCGCCTCAAGCACAAGCCCTAAGGGGGCACTAAACAAACTCAGTAATCAAGATTAGTGTTATTTAAATGCAACATTCTGAAAAATCAACTTGCAAAAAATTCCTAATAAGAAAAGCAAATTTCAGCATCACTTAGTTTTTGTATCCATAAATTCTCCAGTATATTGCTCTATAAATAACCACAACAATAAAAAAGTAATAACAATCTCATTACCGCACCTAATAAAATTAAAAGCAATTTCTTAATATCAGTTAATATTCAGCTCATTTCCTTTTCTTTAATTGTTTCGCAATGTCTTCTTATAAATTTGAATTGATCACTAAGTAGGATCCACCATCATCTTAAATTGCTCTCTCTCTTATTTTCCTATTTTCATTCTCTCAGGCCATTTGATAAAGTCACTTATAGGTAGAATTTCCCACATATTTTCTATATTTCCTATAAATTTGGAGTTAGATCTAAGGATGTGATTAAATTCACTTGGGGTTTTTTTAGCAATAATATTTCATAGATAGTTGGCTGGGCTTGGTGGCTCACGTCTGTAATCCCAGCACTTTGGGAGTCCAAGGTGGGCAGATCTCCTGAGCTCATGAGTTCAAGACCAGCCTGAGCTAGAGTGAGACCTCCATCTCTAAAAACAGGCATCGTGGCAGGCACCTGTAGTCTGAAAATAAAGGGAAAGAATTAATTATTTTTCTTGCAAACTATATTTCAGGGTCGTCAAATAGCTGATGAGAGAAAGTTCTTTTTCATAAAAGATACCCAGCTAATAAATACTAAAGCAGAGAAAGACCCCATCTCTAAAAATAGCCAGGCATTTTGGTGGGTACCT
>NW_003852427.1:4710944-4712291 GCF_000181295.1 Otolemur garnettii
ATTGGCCATGATAATTATCAGTGCTGAGTGATGGTTATATAGAGTTCAGTCTGTATAACCAGTTGTACATAATAAAAAAGCTTTTAAAAGGGAAAATTAATAAAAATAAAGTTGTTCAGAAAAGAATTGAGTCCTAAGTTCAGATACTGTCAGCCTACAGACCCATCTATTATGAAGTTCCCCCTTAGTCTTTCACTCAATGGTTTCAACAGTCATTGATGATCAGTGCTCATAGCCATTATTTCATTAGTGCAGACTCCTGACATTCTAACTTTGTCATTCCTTGCATTGGTATTTATTGCTGCACAACAAAATTTAGTGGCTTAAAACAACAAAGCATTTATTATCTCACAGTCGGGAATCTGCGAGTGGCTTAGCTAAGGAGTTTTGGTTCATGACACTGCAATCAATCTGCTGACTGGGGCTGCAGGCATCCAGCCTCCAGCTCACTCACATGGTGGTTGTCAGGCTTCAGTTCTCCACCGCCTCTTAGTTTGATCTCTTAGTTCTCATCTAATGAGTGTCTCTATATAATACCCGAGTATCTTATAATATGCGGCTGCCTCTGAGTGAGCTATGGGGTGGGAATAGAGAACAAGATGGACGCCAAATTCTTTTATAACCTAAGTTCAAGTGACACGCCATCACTTCTGCTATGTGCTATTGGTCACACAGTCCAACCCTGGTGCAATGCGGGACAGGGCAGGGTGTGAATACCATGAAGTAGGCTGAGAGGTTTCAGCCTTTTGCATATATTAGCTAGAAATCGATGATGAAAAACTTGCCTTCATCAACTACACTGTTACCCTGACATATAGTTTGTATAGCAGAGGCAAAATAAGTGCTTGATTCCTTTGTTTTTCTTTACCACTTTCAAAATGATGCATTGCTTTTTAGCATCTACTTACCTGAACAATGAATGATTTTTCATATCAATTTGAACCCACGGATTTCAATATGTTTATGGTTTTTCAATTGAGTACACCCATGTCACTATTTTCTCAGGCAATTTTTGGTTGTGCTTTTGTTTGTTTATTTTTGTTATTCAAATTGTTCCATCTTTGGTTCATGGGAAGTTCTTCCTGTCAGCTGCTGCGTCTTTTTGGCACAATCCCAGTTGTCTTTGATGGCTTCCTTGTTTTCTCATGTGACAAGATTTTCCAGGCTCATCTTGTACATTTTTTTTTTCCTCCAGCCACATCTCCAAAGAGTTCTGGTTACTTTTAGTTTTTGTTTATCCCTCCAATTTTTTTTCTTTTAAAAAATTATGTACGGCAATGCCTGTGAGTAGGCACCAGCCCCATATACCAAGGGTGGCCTCGGCCTAACTGCAACAAAAGAATAGCC
>NW_003852427.1:4713254-4716199 GCF_000181295.1 Otolemur garnettii
AAAATGAAAAAAGAAGAAACCAGAACAAAAGGTTGATGAGTAAATAAAGATTTAAGACTTCTGTGTTACCACCAAAACAATGGAAATAAAATAACCAAAATTAAAAAAAAAGATAAGAAGACCATAATGGGGGTTGGGGGATGGAGACTCAAAGATCCTATTACCATATACAAAGACTAACATCTTTGTTATATAAAGAACTTATAAAAATTGGTTTAAGAAATTAAAGCTTGATTAAGTAAGCCAGCATTTGTGCTCATAAATTACACAAATGGAAACACTGTCATAAATGAACATGGCCAAAGCTTAAAGCACGCTGTAATCACAGAAATACAAATTAAAACAAGCAGCAAGTATGACTTCTTGCCTGTCACAATGGCAAAACTAAAACAATGATAATTTCTAGTCCTGGCAACAGTGCAAGGAACTGAAATTATAGATACCACATATCCACCACGCATATCTTGGAAAGCAATTTGTCAACCTGATTTAAGAGCCTGAAAAAATACGTTTTTAATACTCTGACCCACTTATCTCACATCTGGGAATATATCAGTCATGAACAGTACAAGCTCAGACATAAGCAGGTCTATACAAGTTTGTGTCTTTCCACAAGGTCAGACTTTCCTTGATGCATAATCTATCATAAAATCAGCAAGCTCCATGGAGTTCCCACAGAAGAATTCTGTTTTAGTGCTACCCGTTCACTAGGTGGTCAGAGCCACAGGCACACAGGCTCAAGCCAATACACAAGTCAATTAATAGGTCAAGCCATACATAGCAGTGTTCTTAATTGATATATAAGTGTTATAGGTTAAAATCCCCACATCGAAGTAACATTTAACAGCAAGAGAAAAGGGAGTAGAAAAGGTGTTAACAAACCAGCCAAAGAGAGTGATATGGACAAGGGCAGTGTCCTGGGCTGATCTGGATGGTTATAAACAGTGCAAGGAAGAGTTCTTGATTTGCGCAGAGCCTTCAGTGACAGATGCCAGGTGCCTATCATGGGTGAGAGCAAGACAGTGTCTACGGAGATGCCTATGTCCAGATGGTGAAGTCCTGCTCTTTGTATGGCCTTGAGTCCTCCGGTGAGGACTTATGGTAAAGAGTTACGCCTTTATCTGGTTGAATGTAGTCTTTATTGACTAGCTGGCCCTCTGGTCCCTGCTGGCAGATGTCTTTTGAAATATAAGATTGCTCCAAGGGTGCTGGGTACATCATCCTAGGAAATAAACTAAGAGAAGCAGGAAACTCTCCTGGGAGGTGTCATTAAGGATCACTGATCTCTCAGGGGTTCTGGGTGGCCTGGCCCTCAGTCTACCATGCCCCCCGTGAGTGATATTAGTGGATAGTCCTCTCCACAAGGATGGGTTTGCATTAGTTGATGTGCCCGGCAGCTTAGAGGTTTGGATTGAAGAGTGAGTGAGAGTCCCTAGGGAGGATAAAGATGAAGACCACAGGGTTGGGAGGGTGTGAGTCTCCACTACTCTAGGACTGGCTGCCTCACCTGGTTTGCGATCTGTATGGGAGGAGCCAAAGGCACAGAAATAACCAAGTGCTCCGTGAGATCTCACGTTGAAACAGGGCAGCTTCAGGCCCGATGGCTGGCTGAAGATTCTCCTGCTTCTCCACTCAGCCACAGATCAGCCACACGGATGTTCACAGGCCCTGCGCCCCCGCCTGTGCTCTGCCCTATCCCCAGAGGTTGCTGGGCACAGTGCTTGGCACACAGCGGGCACACAATGCAAAGTTCTGAAAGAGATGAAGCATCTGAGGACTTGGGAGTAGCCGAGGCTCCTCCTGGGGTCAAGGGGGAAGCATGAGAGCGGTAGGAAGGGACGGTGGCCCAGATCTGACAAGATCACAGTATAGGTGCCGGTGGGATCCCAACTATAATCTCCATGAAACTGGGACTTTCAGAGTATATTCGAATACCGAAAGCTTCAAAACAATCTAAACATCTAACTTAAATTACGGAATGTACAATTAATGAAAAGTAACACAGTCCTAGAGCTGAGGCTGTTGTTCCCTCTCAGGTCTCCTGTTCCTGAACACAGACGACTCCCTTTCCCAGCCCTCCCACACCCTGCCCTTTGCCCAGTGTTTGTATCTCAACCTGTTCATGAATAATAAGGAGGCAGCAGTGATGCTTTCCCACTTGTGTGAGTGTGGCCGAAGAGACCTGTGGGCCAGCTGTGTTCTGCCCCACCCCAGCCCCTGCCCCAGGCCTTCAGAGGAAGCATGAGCTCTGGACCAGGGAGACACAGACAGAGCTGCTGAAGTCCCAGTAATGTCACTTATGAGCTCTGTGGCCTTAGGCGATTCCCTTTCTAACCTTTCTGAGCTTCTAGTTTCTTCTCTGTAAAAAGGAATAATCTC
Source organism: Otolemur garnettii (assembly GCF_000181295.1). Lineage (NCBI taxonomy): Eukaryota > Metazoa > Chordata > Mammalia > Primates > Galagidae > Otolemur > Otolemur garnettii. Next base: position 4,715,634 of record NW_003852427.1, read on the forward strand.
AATCTACTTCTTGTGACATCTACATAAAAGGAAAAGCTCTTTGGAAAGTGTCAGTGCTGGGGAAATGAAAGGTCACCTTATTATTTTCCATTGCAGGTGTGGGACCAGGGGATGGAGAGGGGGGCAAAATTGGTGCCTGCCTTCCCCCAGGAAACCATGCTGATTCCCCACAGCTGCCGGACCTGGTGTAGGTGCTTGTAACTGGCTCAGATTTACCTCTACGTAGGCCAGGGCTAATTTGAGTTCTCCAAGCTCTAGGAGGTGAAATGGATGAGCAGATGAACACCTGGGTCTGAACAGGCCCCTTCCCCAATTGTGCCTCTCTACTCCCTCCCCAAGATTGCTCCTAGGAAAAGAGGCAGCTGCTTCTTGTGGAATATCTACGTCTGCTCCACCTTTCCTAACCTTCTCGCAGTATGTGGAGCATGTGACTGATTCTGCACAGAGGGCTGTGAGTGCAAGCGACAGCCTTCACTTCTGGGCTGGTGCATTTAAGAAGCAATGTGTGTCCATCTGTCTCTCTCTTTCCCTGACCTGAAGGGGGTGAGCAGCCACACTTCCGAAGA
>NW_003852427.1:4716568-4720077 GCF_000181295.1 Otolemur garnettii
GGAACACTCCAATTTCATCCTTTTCATTCTTTTAAAGTCATAACATATGCTATCGGTGACATTTGCTCTTGACTGTCAGAGCTCCCAATCACTCTGAATCTTCAGTCTTGGCCTACTAAGAAAATAAGCTATATTTTTAGAAATACTACTCATTTATTTAAAAAAATTAAAAACACTAGTAGAAAGGGAGAGGAAGGGAGGAGGGGAGGAGAAGCTGAGCCAATCAGATTACCCCTGCTTTTGATAGCACCCCTGAAAAGCCCTAGCAAGGCCTGGGACGGTGGCCAAAGTGGGCCTTGAGCAGAGACGAGTAAGTGGAGAAAGATTAGAGCAAGCCTGCCGAGGAAGAAAAACAAAACAAAAACTCCTTTGTTTCTGGACTTTCCTGGCTATATTTCCTGCCCTGGGTTTCATCACTGGTTCAGCAAATATTTATTGAGTGTCTGCTATGTGCCAAGCAGAGGCTGATGCTGGAGATTCAGCTGGGATGAAACGCAGTACCTGTCCTCCTGGGCCAGACATTTTAGTGGGGAGACAGACTGCAAACCAGTAAGTGTGGCTACGTGGTATGTTGGAAGGTGACACAGTGTTATGGAAAGAAAGCAGGGAGAGGGGGCAGAAGATAGGGAGGGCAGCTGAGGTTTTTTAGAGGGTGTCAGAGAAGGCCTCCCTGAGAAAGTAACGTCATGGGGCAAAATCTGAAGTAGAAGGAGCAGGTAATGCAGCTGCGAAAGGAGTGACAGGAAGGGGGTGTGGCTGGGTTGCGGTGTCAGGGAGAGAATAGGAGGAGGTGAGATCCCAGAAGCACTGAGGAAGGCCGCTCATCATACAGTCCCTGTCTTTGATAGGACTTTGCTTCCAAGCTGGGAAGCTACTGGTGGACTTTGAGCAGAGAAATATATGAACTAGTTTACATTTTAAAAGGACAACTCTGGTTGCTACAGAATAGGGCCGACAGAATCAGCAAATAAAAGTTAATAATCTCTAGTTAAACTTTAATTTCAGATACAGAGAAATGAATAATTTTTTATGTAAGTATATCCCATGCAGTTTGTGACCTATTTATGCTAAGGGTGTATGGGTTGTTCATCAGAAATGCAAATGTGACTGAGCATACCATATTACATCTGGCAACTGGTACCTGGGCGTAAGAGTGAGAGTAGGGAGGTCAGCTAGGGGGCGTACCAACAATCCAGGGGAGAGACTGAGGTGGGTTAGACAGGGAGGTAGATGGCGGGTGGCAAGAAGTGACTGGATTTGGGATATATGAGCTCTGCAGTGGACTCTCTGTCTCTGCCTCTCTCACACACACACAAACACACATACCCAAGCCTTTTATGTGAGCTAGTTTGATTCATTTTTGTCACCAAAAATAGAGGAAAGGGGGTGGCGATCAGTGGGAAGGATGTGGTGTGGGCCTTCTGGTGCATGGGAAGGATGTGGGTTTCACCACAGGTCTCCTATCATTTTAGAGAATCCGCAAGAATAGAATCAGCCATTCAAAGGTAGAAAAGCGCCACAGGACAGGTGACAGCCCGGAGAGAGCTGCTCTCCACCCACTCAGGCACATGGCGATCAGCCCCTGGAGAGAACTGTGGCTGCGACACTTCCATTTTGGTGCCTTGCCCTTTAGCTGGTGCCAGCAAACGTTCTTTGCAGGACAAAAAGTAGAAGAGAGCCTGCTGAGGGCATGTTGACTTGTAACTAGATTTTTGTGTCCAGATCTTGAGGTTGCTGTGAGCTGTGATGCCAAAGCACTCTACTGAGGGTGACAAAGTGAGACACTGTCGCAAAAAATAAAATAAAAAATAAAAAATAAAAAACTGGGGACATCACACTATCAGACTTCCAAATATATCACAAAAGTATAGTAATCAGAACGTGCCACTGGTATGGAGGTAAACATGTGGACAAATGGAGCAGAATAGAGAGGTCAGGAATAAACCCATATGTTTCTGTTTACTGATTTTTTACAAAGATGCCAAAACCAAACAAGGGGGAAAGAGCAGGCTTTCAACAGATGGATATCCACGAGGAGAAGGATAGAATTAGACTTTCATCATACACAAAAATTAATTCAAATGGAAGAAAGCCTTCAAGTAAGACCTGAAACTATAATCCTACTAAAAGAAAACACAGGGAGAAAGTGCAATGATTTTGCAAATACGACCCCAAAAACATAGGCAATAAAAGCACAAATAGACAAATGGTGTTACACCAAACCAGAAAGCTTCTGCACAACCAAGGAAACAGCCCATGAGACAAAAAAACCTATGGAATGGGAGGAAATATCTTTGAGCCATAAGTCTGATAAGGGGCTAATATCCAAAACATATAGAAACTCAAATAACTCAGGAAGAAAACAGGCAAAGGATTTGAATAGACATTTCTCAAAAGAAGATATACAAATCACCAATGGGTATTTGAAAAAAAAAATGTCACCACCACTGATCATCAGAGTAATGCAAATTAAAACTCTAAGGATAGCACCTTATATCTGTTAGACTGGATATTATAAAAAAGATGAAAGGTAAGTGTTGAAGAGGATGTGGAGAAAAAGGAACCCTAGCACACTGTTGATGGGAATGTAAACTGGTTTGATCATTATGGAAAACAGTATGGATTAAGTATAGAGTATAAAAGTCTTAACACAATAATCACAATAATGAAGTAAACGAGATGAGGTATATATATATATTTTTTGCAGTTTTTTTTTTTTTCCTTTTTGGCCGGGGCTGGGTTTGAATCCACCACCTCCAGCATATGGGGCTGGCACCCTGCCTTTGAACCACAGGCACCACCCGGAGATGAGGTATATATTAACCAGTGTGATGTAAGTGTTCCTAATTCTGTATGAAATCTGCACATTGTACCCCATAAATGCATTAATATATGCATGATCTATGTGTTTGTGATTTAATAAAAAAAAAAGAAGAAGAAAGAAAACAGTATGGAGTTTTCTCAGTAAATTAAACATAGAACTACCACGTAATCCAGCAATCCCATCACTGGGTATATATCAAATGACATGAAATCAATATGTCAAAGGGATAGCTACACTTCCATATTCACTGCAGGACTATTTACAATAGCCAAGAAATGGAATAAATCTGAGTGTCCATCAACAGATGAACAGGTTAAAAAAAAAAGTGATACATACACAATGGAATACTATTCAGCCTTTTAAAAAGGGAAATCCTCTGATTTGTGACATGCATTAATGTGAAGAACATTATGCTAAGTGAGATAAGCCAGGCACAAAAAGATAAATGCTGCATGTTCTCACTTACACAGATTTGGAATCTAAAAAGTTGAATTTATAAAAGTAGAGTAGAATGGTCTTGGGATTGCATGTGGAGCGAGGGTTGGGAAGATTTTGATCAAAGTATACAAAACTTCAGTTAGCTATGAGGAGTAAGTTTAAGAGGTCTAGTGCATAACTGTAGTGGTGACTATAGTTAATAGCAATGTATTATATTTTTGAACATTAAGAGTAGATTTTTTTTTTT
>NW_003852427.1:4720642-4721521 GCF_000181295.1 Otolemur garnettii
GCCCAGGAGTTGGAGGTTGCTGTGAGCTTTGATGACACGGCACTCCACCCAGGGGGATAGCTTGAGGCTCTGTCTCAAAAAAAAAAAAAAGAAAAGAAATGAATACATTTACTTAAAAAAATATTCCAAGGAGGGCAGTGTCCAGAACAATTTAATGGTTTATTTAAAATTGTCATAATGATGAATTGCTTTATGAATTAAAAAATCATAACTAAATGAAAATAGAAAAAATAAACTTGCTAATATATGTATCCAATTAAAAATAAAACAGAAAGCCCAAGCTTCTATTATGAAATGACTGGTTAGATCAATTAGGGTAATCACGTGGGGAATATCAGGCACCTGTTCAAAAGAATGCCTGTAATCTAATAGCATGATCTCTAAGAAATACTGTTTCAAAATATAAGGTAAGAAACATTATGTACTGTATGATATCCTGTGTGCAAGAAGTGGATATATGTAAACAGTCATTCTCCTTATTCTCAGTAGTTATATTCCATAAAGTTGCTGAGAACACTGAATACCAAACCCTTTGCTCCCAAGGGAAACAGAGGGTTAGCTTCCTATAAGCCTCTGGTCACAATGCAAACCCACCCATATATAACTGTATTTTATGTGTGCATTGTTGATTTAATACATTTAATATACTATACATTATTCATTTAATGTATATTTAAAATGTTGTTGGTTCATTAACACTGAACTCCTGGCCAAAAGTGCTCCAGCTCCTGCCTGAATGCAGCTCATCTAACACACGTTTTCTCCACAACTGATATCACAGCCTTCTTGGGCTAAGGATTGCTAGACAGCACCTTAGCAGTACATTTGGCACCACTGTAAACAGCAAAATCACCAAGAAAACACAAAAAAATGCCAAAC
>NW_003852427.1:4721935-4727092 GCF_000181295.1 Otolemur garnettii
CCGAGCCACTGTAAAAATATCTTAAGGATTGATTTGGGGCTTACAAATAAAGTTTAGTGATTAGGCAGATTGCAAATACAGAATCTGTGAAGAAATAATGAAATTACCATTTTTTCTTTTTTTCCTCAGGCTTAAACATAAGTTGCAAAAGTAAAACTATTACGGGGATACTTACCAACCTTTACCCAGATTCACCTGTTGGAGCATTTGCTTTATCATTTGTGCCTTTCTTCTCCTTCTGATAGATATTCACACGCACACACACATCACTCAAGCCGTGGCTCTTCACCCCTAAATATGTCAGTGCGTACTTCCTAAAAAAGGGATAGTCCTTATGTGACCATAGTACACTTACCAACTTTGGTAATTTAACATGGATGCAATGCTTTAACCTATCACTTCCCTCAATTCTGGAACATGGCCACAGCCGCTCTTTGTGTTTTGTGATCTTGATGCTTTGAGACGATACTATTATTGCACATACACATGCTTTTTAAAAAAGTAGAACATTTCTCAGTTGGGGTTTTTCTGACACTTCCTCGTTGTTAGATTCAGGTTGTGCATTCTTTCCTGGAATACTACAGAAGGGATAATGTAAATTCTATCTGCTGTAAAGTACATGCAGTCTGATGGAAGGAAGCTAAGGAAACTGGTAACAGGAATTGTCTGGGGAAGACAACCGGGAGTCTGGAGGAGGGAAGACTGGGGAAGGAGGAACAGAAAAGAGGCGATTTCAGACTGAAAGTGCTGTGATCTGAGGGTAGCAGACGTGCAGGTACACAGGCCCCATTCAGATCTGCAGAGAGGATTAGGATCTTCTTTGTCAGCCCCACCCTACTGGGCTGTAGCCTAGGCTTGCTTGCCTTTAAACCGCAGACGTGTCTTTCTCCAATGAAATCTCCTTTCATTCTGAATATTCAGCCTGTTTGGAGTTGAACTCCCTCGTGTGGCTGCTTTCCATAGACTCTCCCAGAAAATTCAGTGTCTCCAATCTCTGTCTTTCTGAGTGCTCTCCCTTCCTCTCCCCAAGATGTCATCTGGGTATCCAGATAAATAAGGGCCCTTACTGTATCCTCTGAAGTTGGTGGGGGCAGGGCTTGTAGGCACCTAGGTCCTCTGGACCTCTGCTGAGAGGGGTGTCTGCTCCTGACAGTGGACCTGAGAGGTGAGACGGGTCGTGGCATCCAGCAGTAAAGTGCTGCCAGAGGTGGCTATAACATTTACAGGGGACTGCGCAAAATAAAAATGCAGACCCTTACTCAAAAGGCAGGGAAAAAATACTACTATGAAAGTTTTTCCTTTCTTCTGGGGTCCCCCTCTTGATTTATCCTGGTGCTTTTTATTTGCTATTTAATGTCATTTTAAGTAGAGTAAAATTAAAATTGTATGCTATTAGCAGGAATTTTACCATTCATCTTTATATTGTGCAATGACGGTTTTAGAGAAAAAATTTAAGAGCATTTAATTCATATGCAAAATCATGGAAATTGTATATTTCATAGTACGTACACGCACCCGTAATTTGCTCTTGCTAGAATGGTGGAAACATAGCATAAGACTTTTTAAATTTTGGGTGGCACCTGTGGCTCAAAGGAGTAGGGCGCCAGCTCCATATGATGGAGGTGGCTGGTTCAAACCCAGCCCTGGCCAAAAACTGCAAAAAAAAAAAAAGACTTTTTAATTTTGCTTCTCGGTGTGAGCACATAGTGCCAACATTGCTGCCTTTACTTGCCGATTATTATTACTGACAGTGAAAGGAACTAAGGTTCGTCCTGTTATTTATCTGTCATCATTTTGAATGTAATTGATTGGCTAATATAGGAAAAGATATGATGTGATTCCTTGATGATGTTTCCTCAGACACCACTGCCTTCTTCCTGCATTTGAAGCAAGTTCTGTTTGAATAGAAAGTGTGGCCTCTCAAAGTTATCAGCACTCCTGCTTAGGCACAGATAGAACCTGGATACCTTATACTTGCTTTGAGTCTTGCTGAAATTGTGGGTTCACTGGAATTCTGTGCTGCTGGGGGTATTGCAAACATTATAATGGGATGGCAATACAAATATCCTTCATTACCCTACTGGACTTCACTTATAAAACACAAGTTGAAAGATAAAATTAATTCAAAATTCAGGCCAGGTGCAATGGCCCCTACCTCCTAGCACTCTGGAAGGCTGAGGCAGGAGGATCCCTTGAGCTCAGGAGTTTGAGACCAATCTGAGAAAGAAAGAAATTTCTTTCTCTACTAAACATAGAAAAATTAGCTAGATATAATGGCTGGTGCCTGTAGACCCAGCTCCTTGGGAAGCCAAGGCAGAAGGATCACTTGAATCCAGGAATTTGAGGTTGCACTGTGAATTAGGCTGATGCCATGGCGCTCTAGCCTGGGCAACAGGGTGAGACTCTGTCTCAAAAAAAAATTAAAAATTAATTAAAAATTCAAAATGGCAACAGCAGAACATTAAAACAAACATAGAGGCCCCTGAGAGTGAGGACAGGAGTACGAGCTAAGTGTGTCATGACAGTGGCATAGCAGGGACTACCAATGTAACATGGGAACAGGGTCTGGAAGGACCACAGCACACATATATTACATGAATCCCTTCTGCTCACCCACACATCCATTATCCCATCAGACTTCATTTCCAAAACTCAAGTCAAAAGATAAAATTATGGGGCTATTGCCCCATAATTAAACCAAGTGTGGGCCTTCTTAGCATGGGTCCTGTGCAGTCTCACAGGCCCATCTGGTTCAGGGTGCCGCGTCCTCTCCTGAAGTGGCCGCAGTCAACAGGCACTGTCAACAACAAGAGACTGGTTGCTGTCCTTTGGCATCTGCCTTGTCTTTTAATTCACACCCAATTTGTAGCTGAAAACTCCATATCCCCACCTCTTTTCTACATGGGCATGGCCAGCTTAGTTTTGGCCAAGAGGGTATAAGTGGGTAAGTGTGTACAGTTTCTGAGAAGGATGTGTACAGAGTGTGGGGTATGAGGATGAAGCCCATGTTTTAGAAAGCTTGACGGATAAAGGTCTCACACTTTGCCAGCCCTGGATGGCCAACCCCCAGGCCTATACATGAGGGAATAAATCTGTGTGTGTGTGTTCTAAGCTGCTATTAACTCATGCATGTTTAGGCAACTATAAAGACAAACTTAATGCTATCTAATATGGCACCTTGCATCCTCTTGCCTGAGGCATAGGAAATTCTGATCAACCTCAAATCACTCCTAGGTGGTGGGAAGCCAGGAATGGGACCTCTGACTCAAATATCCAGTTATCTAGCTGGATAGTTTGATTGCTGAGCCATCTCCTGTGCTATATCATAGTTGGCAAACCATGGCCCCTTGGCTGGCTACCTGTGCTGTAAATAAAAACTTTATTGGAGGCTTGGCGCCTGTGGCTCAAGTGGCTAAGGCGCCAGCCACATACACCAGAGCTGGCGGGTTCGAATCCAGTGTGGACCACCAACAACAATGATGGCTGCGACCAAAAAATAGCCCGGCTTTGTGGTGGGCACCTGTAGTCCCAGCTACTTGGGAGGCGGAGGCAGGAGAATCGCTTGAGCCCAGGAGTTGGAGATTGCTGTGAGCTATAATGCTATAGCACTCTACCCAGCTTGAGGCTCTGTCTCAAAAAAAAAACAAAAAAATTATTGGAATATTTTTGGGCTCCTTCATTTAGGGATTGTACATGGCTGCTTTGGTAACAGCAGAATTGAACAGTTCCAAGATACGTATTATTGGGCTCTTTAAGAAAAATTTTGCTGACTCTTATCTCAGCAGATTTCCCCCTGCAGGAATTCCACTAGGTCCCCACAACCCTTCTAGCCTGAGGGTCTCGCTACCTGTTTCCACCACCTTTATCATCTCATAATTCTTCAGGCCAGAAGGGTCAACTTTCCCAAGGCTGTGCTGGTGAGTATTTAACAACTGGCTCTTGGGAGGCAAAAAAAACAAAGCCCTGATGTGTATGGCACTTGCCCATGTCTGAAGTATAAATATTCCGACTATGGCTGATTTCAGGCTAACAACATGATGTCACCGACAGCGGGGAAGAGATGAAGACGCTCAGCTCTAAAAATCAGTGACAGTCCCAATACATCACTAAAGAAACTTCCTTTACTTCTGGTTCTGGACTCTTCCTGATTTTGCATTTAATGAAACCTTAAAATCAAATCTGCCAGGCCTGGTCTTTGACATACAGATAATCCCCAACTTACTACGTGTGGTTCTTAAGATTTTTTGACTCTACTATGGTGCAAAAGCAATACACATTCAGTAGAAACTGTACTTTGAGTTTTGAATTTTGAGCTTTTCCTGGGCTAGCAATATGTGGTAGGTAGAATGCTCTCCTGTGACACTGGGCAGAGGCAGCGAGCTGCACCATGGTTAGCCAGAATCACCAGGGCAAACAACTGATTCCCTGCAGTGCGCTGTGCTGCTGGGTGATTTTGCCCAGCTGCAGAAGAATCTAAGTGTTCTGGGTGTGTTTAAGGCAGGCTAGGCTAAAGTATGCTGTTCAGTGGATTAGGTGTATTAGATGCTTTTTTGACCTATGATATTTTCAAGAGAGGATAGGCCTATCAGGATGTGATCTTGCATAAGCTGAGGACCATCTGTACTAATTGCAGCTAAAAGAATTTAGAGAATTTAGCTCCCCATATTTCAGCACTGTTTTCCCTTTAACTTTGTCAAGGCTTATACTATTTATATTGTGTTGTATTCATTTTGTTAATGTTTTTGGTTTATAGATGGTATCCAAGATATTAAACCCCATATTAATAACATTATTATAACATATAATTATGATATTATATAAATATTATTTGCTACAGAATCAAGTAGTATGTTTTAGAGCTCTTTTTTTTTTAGAGACGGAGACTCACTTTATCAACCTCGGTAGAGTGCCATAGTGTCATAGCTCACAGCAATCTCCAGCTCTTGGGCTTAGGCGATTCTCTTGTCTCAGCCTCCTAAGTAGCTGGGACTACAGGCACCCGCCACAATGCCTGGCTATTTTTTTTGTTGCAGTTTGGCCATGGCCAGGTTTGAACCCACCACCCTCGGTATATGGGGCCGGCGCTCTACTCACTAGCTACAGGCACCATCCTTTTTTTTTTTTTTGAGACAGAGTTTCACTTTGTCACCATTGGTA
>NW_003852427.1:4734538-4738239 GCF_000181295.1 Otolemur garnettii
AGAAAAAGAAAGACAGATTCAGGTGTCAGGAAGGGAAGAGAGACAAGAAAACAGTTGTGGGATGTTTCTAGACCCCTGACTTGGAAATGGGAAAACAGATCCACAGTGATCCAGGGAGCTGCAACTTTAAGCATGAGTTATTTAAGCTCAGAATGTCTGTTCAGAAACAAAGTTTCCCATGGTGGGTGGTTCCCGGTGCCTCTCCCACCCCAGCTCACTTCCCAGCTGCACAGTTATCCTCTCCAGAGAAGTTGTAACACTGTAGCAGTGTTGTTTTCCAACTAGCAAGAAAGTAGAAACATTGAAGCAGCCGCATTTTGCATTTTCTTGAATGGCAGTGGTGGGGACAGAGGAAGCATTGATGGCTTGTGCTTAGCAGAAACAAAAGTAGGCCAAAGGCAGGCCCTCCATTCCTGTACAGAAGAAAATGGGGTGAGATGAGTAGGAGAGAGTATCCAAGGGGAGAGGAGGATCCTGAGGTAGGGGCAGCCTCAGCACCGGCAGAGCCCTTCCCTGGCCTGGGCACCTATCCTTCACAACCCTGGTTTGTTAATCCTGCCGAGCACATGGTAAGTATTTGATAAGTAATATAAATAATACGCTCTATGAGCTCAGAGACTCTTTCTAAGCTGTAAGGATGACTATCCTTAAGTTAGAGGCTTGTAATCAGGAGTGGGTGGGGAGCAGTAGTAACCAATGGTCCACGCATTTTGGCTTTTCAGATCATGGTGTGTGTGTGTAAATTTTCCTGGTGTGTAGAAGGACCAAGGCCCCCGAGGGGGGTGGCAGATCCTGTTTTACCTGTTCTAAGCCACCAGACCCTCCTCCTTCTCCATCACGAAACCCAGACAAGGCCCACATACCCTTCTGCAGGTGGTGAGGAGAAAGCTAGAGGAACAGGTGGGGTTATGAGCTTTTGGCAGGACCACATTATACGTGGATGAAGCCCCAGTAATGGGCAGGGTGATCACAAGGTGCTCACCTCACACCTTGTCCTGGCTTCACCTGGACAATGAGAGCCCAAGCACATTCCAAAGAGCTGGGTGGTGACACCCCTTTGACAGCCACCTGAGCAGAGGAATCCTCCTGCCTGAACTGGCTTTGTGTACTTTCAATTATTCTGTCCTGCTGACTTCAGGAGTACAGTTATCAGTCCCCACACCACTAGTCTATACTAACCTTCCACCCTTCGGTCAGAGCCAGCTCTGTTGTTTAACCTTTGCCTCTATTTGAAAGTCTTTTGATAGTGTTGGCTTAGTTTTGCTAACCCTCCCTAGCATGTAGGTGATCAATAAGTAAATGTTGTATGAATTAATAAATGCTTTATTTATTTATTTATTTATTTATTTATTTTTGTAGAGACAGAGTCTTACTTTGTGGCCCTTGGTAGAGTGCCGTGGCATCACACAGCTCACAGCAACCTCCAACTCCTGGGCTTAAGCAATTCTCTTGCCTCAGCCTCCTGAGTAGCTGGGACTACAGGCACCTACCACAATGCCCGGCTATTTTTTTGTTGCAGTTTGGCCAGGCCGGGTTTGAACCCACCACCCTCGGTATATGGGGCCGGCATTCTACCCACTGAGCCACAGGCGCCACCCTAAATTTTTTTTTTTTTGGCAGTTTTTGGCCCGGGCTGGACCCGCTGCCTCCGGCTTATGGGGCTGGCACCCTACTCCTTTGAGCCACAGGCACTGCCCTTCTAAATTTCTTTTTTAAATAAACTCTTATCCTTTCTCAGAATCTAGCTCTGCAATGTCCTTAGAGACATAAGTGACAATGACTTCCCCATTGTCATTACTTTGGGATGTGTATGCACTGATCATTTGCATTTTTTTTTTTTGAAACAGCTTCACTCTGTCACCTTCAGTAGAGTGCTGTGGTGTCGGATCCTCAAAATCTTGGGTTCAAGCGATTCTCTTGCCTCAGCCTCCTAAGTAGCTGAGACTACAGGCACCCATCACAATGCCCAGCTATTTTTAGAGACAGGATCTCACTCTGGCTCAGGCTGGTCTCGAATCCTGAGCTCAGGCCTCCCAGAGTGCTGAGATTCCAGGTGTGAGCCACCACACCTAGCCTCTTCTGCATTTCTGCTATGTATGTGGTTGTGCACCTACACACACACACACACACACACACAGGCTTGCACTTACTACACTTGCCCAGGACATGCCCACTGCTCGGTTGTGTCTGTCAGCACAGGAACACCAGACTTCCTGACCATGAACTCCTATACTCCCTCTAGGGCTGTGCCCAGAGATATTTTCTGGGTGCTTTTAAATGTCTAAGGTCATCCACTTCAAGCTTCATGACCACTGTCATAGCACGTGTCCTTCCCATGTGGTAGGCACTGTTTGCTGCTTTTCATTCATTCACTTGTTCACTTCTAGCAACAACCTTAAGGAGTAGGTCTGGTTATCCCCTTTTGATGCTGAAGACACTGAGTCTCAGAGAAGTTAATTTGCCTGGGATCACACAGATGAGCCCAGATAGGAACCTGGGTATTTCCTAAGCATATCTATACACATAATCACTTCATCACACTTCATCATCAAAGTCAGGGTTCGACAAGTCTTAAAGCAAGGTAAGCGCAGTGGCTCACACCTGTAATCCCAGCACTCTGGGAGGCTGAAGTGGGTGGATTTCTTGAGCTCAGGAGTTTGAGACCAGTCTGACCAAAAGCAAGATCCTGTCTCTAAAAATAGTCAGGTGTTGCGGCAGGCCCCTGTAGTCCTAGTTACTCGAGAGACTGAGGCAAGAGAATCACATGAGCCCAAGAGTTTGAGGTTGCTGTGAGCTGTTAAGTCATAGCGCTCTACCGAGGTTATAAAGTGAGATTGTCTCAAACAACAGCAACAAACACATTATTAAAGCAAGGAGCTAGGATTTCAAGGCACTGCATGTTGGAGCCAGCAGGGGCCACTGTTTCTCTGTGCTTGGGCCAAGAACCCAGCACAGGCCTGGGGAAGGCAGTCTGAGCTTGGCTTTGTGCCAGAAGAGAGTCCCACAAATTCTGTTTGGTCAGGAGCCACCAGCCTTGCCTCAGCACAGTCTTTGGACCCACCCCCAAACTCCTGAACTCCAGATGTGAGCGCAGGGAGGTTGGCAGTTGTAGATGCCGAAGTGGAACTCTGACTAGAACAGGTGATTCTTCTGCTGTATTAGAAGCCCTTCACACTGAGGGGCCTGTCTGCCTGATTTTCAGGGAAATAGCTAACTGCTGGGTCCCCTTCCTGAGATAAGGCTGGCTTTCGGAAATATGAGCCCCATGGATGGGAGGATCCTGGTCAAGTCAGTGACCTGCAAACTGGGGTATATAAGATGATCTGTTGGGGTACAGGAAAATATATTAACACTTTTATTTTTGTATTTGTAGTTTTAATCTAAAAATAAGAGCCAGATGCCCAGCTGCTAAGGAGGCTGAGGCAAGAGGATCACTTGAGCCCAGGAGAAGTCAGCCTGGACAACATAGTGAGACCCAGTCTCTAAAAGAGAAAGAAGGAGGAGGAGAAGAAGAAGAAGAAGAATGGGGCTTCACTAATATTTTATGTTCAGTTTGATGCTGCCTCCTTCATTTGAGTTGTGTGTTAAATAGTCCTGAGTTAGGGCTCGGCACCTATAGCTCAACCGGCTAAGGCGTCAGCCACGTACACCTAAGGTGGCGGGTTCGAATCCCCAGCCCGGACCCGCCAAAACAACAATGA
>NW_003852427.1:4738339-4741645 GCF_000181295.1 Otolemur garnettii
GTTGGAGGTTGCCGTGAGCTGTAATGCCACAGCACTCTACCCAGGGGGACAGCTTGAGGCTCTGTCTAAAAAAAAAAAAAAAAAAAAAAAAAAAATAGTCCTGAGTTAGCAAAGCATGTGTGGTGACCTGAGAGAGAGTGGGACACCCTAACAGGAGCAGGACTTAGCACCCTGTTCCTGCCGGACTGGATTTATAGGAAATCCTACCTAATTTAACTTGAAGTGATCCCCACGGAATGGACAAGTAACTGTTAAGGATTTGTAGGGGTGTGAAGGTAATGCTATCAGTAGGAATTGCACGTGTGAACCAGAGGAAGCCACCTGCACTGTCACATCCACTCCTTCTGTGATCTCAGCTGCGTTAAGACATAAGAGCGACAGTCTAAACAAACCTGACAAGATGACAGTTTCCCAATTTCAAACCTGTCAAAACAATTTGAAATTATATCTATTATTATTTAAGATGAGCCTTGCTTTAGTATCAAGAGATCACTGTGCCTTGACATCAGTAACAGCTACCGACAAGACTATAAGCTTGCGGCATATCCAGGGCAAGCAAAAACAGGTTTAGGGGCTGAGCCGCAGATCAAAACGTTGTTGGCTCAGGCTGCTGCCAACAGGTCAGCATTCTTAATTTGTTTTGGGCCAAGGGCTTGAGCTGTTGAGTTTTGTGAAGATTGTTGCTGACACTGCTCAAGTGTTAGACATGGAACTATGACCCGTGGGGACTTTGGTTCCCATTCCAACTGAGGCATTGAAAGTCAGGTGGCTTTTGTTTGTTTTTGGTCTGCTTCACCAGTGAGGGTCCAATTCCTGTAACAGAAAGGAGGAGGAGAAGAGAGGGAGGAGGAAGGAGGAGGTAGCCTTCGCTTGTGTAGGGCTCAGTAGTGCTCATTGGGGTATGTCTACTTTGTGAGGCCCCCGAGGCTCCACCCTTGGTTTACTGGGCATTTTCCCATTCTGCACAATGGCAAAGTCTCCTTCCAGATCCCATTCCCTAGACACATCCTTTCTGGGACAGAAGATATAAAAATCTCATGGGATTTGTCTGAATTTTGACAGAGGGGTAGTTTACTCTAAGTGGACTTACTGACAACAAACATAAGCTGTCTGTATCAGTCATTGTCAAAGTATGGCCCAAAGTTCAACAGCATCAGCATTCCTTAGGACATTTTTTTTTTTTTTTTGACTGTGTCTTGCTCTGTTTCCTGGGCTAGAGTTTCATGGCATCAACCTAGCTCACAGCAACCTCAACTCCTGGGCTTAAGCAATCCTCCTGCCTCAGCCTCCTGAGTAGCTGGGACCACAGGCACCTGCCACAACGCCTGGCTATTTTTTTAGTTGCAGCCATCATTGTTGTTTTGGTGGGCCCGGGTTGGATTTGAACCCGCCACCTTAGGTGTATGTGGCTGGTGCCTTACCCACTTGAGCCACAGGCACTGAGCTGGGAAAAGCATTTTAAATAAGCACCTCTCCCTGCACTCCACACGTCAGTGAATCTGAAGCACACTAACATTTAAGAAACTTTATTCTATACAGGGGTACTTAGGAAAACTCTAGTTTTTCAAAGAGTTTATTGTTTAAATCCATTTCTTTAACATGGGAATTGTTAGGGCCTTATTTTAAACACAAGGATAAAGTGAGGCCTGAAGGAGGTCAGCTAAGTGTGCAGGAAAGGTCACAGGAGATGGAGGGTAGTCCTCCCTGCAAGACCCAGCCCTCCCTGCTCAGTTCTGCTGCACACACTGGACACAACAGGTATGGGGAGCAAGATGACCACACCAGGGGGAGGGCCCTGGCTGAACTAACTCCAGGGAGAAGGGGCTGAATTTCTGAAGCAAATTCATCCCTGAAACCAGACCCCTAACAAGGTCCATGGGGAATACACAGTCCCATTCATCTTTAGAAAGAAGATGCAGGACCTAAAGGCTAGCCAGTCTAACTGCATGACCAACAAAATCCATGGAGGTTCTTTAGCAAAAAATCAGCACAACAGCATGTTGGCCTCAGAATACTAAAAATGACTGTAGAATGCAGAAATGAAAGAGTTCCCTCTCCTGGCACAGCTCCCCTCCCCTCTCCACCACCCTTGGCCAGTCCATCTCCATCAGGACTCCACTGGAGAGACACCCCTTTCAGAAGGCCCACTCTGCCCTGCTCTGCTCCACGCTAGTCCAACACCCCTTGCAGTCCCAGTGCTGCATCTGGGACCTGCCTGTGTTGTGTCACTCATTACACTGCACTGAAATGGCCAGGTGTCTGCCTTTTCCAGGATAGCGAGTTTTCTGGGGGGTAGGGCTGTTTATAATGTGTATAAAATGAATAGGCTAGTCATTGGGCTCCTCTGCCATCTGGCTTAGTCAGCAAGCACCCTCACACTCCGCTAAGACAGGGCCTTGGCACTGCCATCTGATGAGCTGCCAGGACCCTGTAAAATGTCCAGAAATGTCCGTTTTCTATGTCACAGGGAACAGGCAGACCCTGAAACCCAAGGCCACGTGGCTACTTGCCACCTTGGCACTGTGGGCAACACCCCTGCCAGGCAGGAAGGGGCCGCTTCGTCTTCCTGCTCTTAGAGGTTCAGAAACCAATCAAGCAAGGTAAACCAGCCACAGGGCCC
The DNA here is from genome assembly GCF_000181295.1 of Otolemur garnettii. Classification (NCBI taxonomy): domain Eukaryota; kingdom Metazoa; phylum Chordata; class Mammalia; order Primates; family Galagidae; genus Otolemur; species Otolemur garnettii. Next base: position 4,740,960 of record NW_003852427.1, read on the forward strand.
CACCTTGACTGAAGCTGTTCCACCCTTTCTCGCAGGAGATATTCTCCAATCAGAGTTTGGCTTCTGCTTTGCCAACTTTCCTGGCAACCTGCACAACCCTCTGGGACGCTGAGCAATGCAAGTTCCAGGCATGCCTTTCTTCATTACTGGGCTCCCAGGTGTCACTTTATCCACAGGGTGAGTCCCAGGTAGGTCTGTGGACTGATAAAAATGCAAATTTCCTTGTGCAAATAGTGTTAGGCTCTAGCTCCTTTCCCCTTAAGAAAGATGTGTCACCCAGCTGGGAATGTGTGGAAGCCCATGCTCTGCCCCCACTGTCCATTATTCAGGCTGACCTGCAAACTGGGCCAGGGCCCCAGGCAGCGAGCAAGTTAGCACCAACACTCCCCTCCCCCACATCCCTGGAGGATGGCAAGTGACTCGGACAGGTAATGCCTGTGCCCGGTTTTAGGTAGGGTCGTCTTTCACTTCTGGGTGCCGGATGGGAAGCAGGAAGTGAAGCCACCTAGGAGTTGGAATGGTCATCAAGGCTCTGAGGAGCCACCGAAGGTTTTGACCTCGTTTGTGTGGGAGCAAACAAAAGTAAAAACGACAGCGGACTGGGGGTGCAGGGATAGAAGTGACAGCGTCCTGGGGAAGTGGAAGGGGGATTCCAGGATGCAAGGGCGGCCGAGATGGGGGGGGGG
>NW_003852427.1:4741715-4749478 GCF_000181295.1 Otolemur garnettii
GGACCAGCGTCCCGGCCGTGGTAGGGCGGGGCGGGCTGGGAGCCGGGCTGTGCTCGGGCTGCGGCCTGAGGAATGTGGCCTTTGGCTCGTCCCCGGCCGGCATTCCGGCCGGCGCAGGAATGTGAACAGGGTGTTCGCTGCGTCCTGGACTGGCAAGTTCGTTCCTTTCCAGTTGGAGAACGCCAGGCAGCGGCTCCCGAGGGGCCCCCTCTCTGCCACCCCACCGAGTCCGAGTGGAGGCAGCCCCTGAGGGCTGTCAGACCAGGGGGCCTCACCGCTAGCCCCGGGGCAGGTGGGTGCTTTGAGACTGGTTGTCTTTGGAAAAGCAGAGAAAGTAGCCTACTCAGGCACTGAGAGAGTGGGCCATTAGCTGGAAGGGAGCTAGGATTTGCCCCTCTCCACCACCAGCCTCAAGGGGAGCAGGATTCAGATCCCAAAATGTGCCCATCTTTGAGGCACACTGCAAATGGGAAGACCTGGCAGGAGAAAGGGGGAAAGCAGACAATCCGCTGTGGGACTAGATGCTCTCTGACCAGCCAGGGAATGACCGAATGCCCAGGAGTAAGCATTTAATTCCTTCAACAAATATTTACTGAGCCTCTGTTCTGTGCAAGTCCCTGAACTTAATCCTAGGGGCACAGAAGTGAAGTCATCTCTGTCCTCCAGCTGCTGACATTCTGATCCCAGAGACAGACTCGGAAACACCCAAAGAGAGCCGGAGAAACTGACACTGTTGAGGAACACAGAAGAATAATCCAGATTAGGGGTCGAGATCCAGGCGGGCTTCCTGGGAGAAGTTGCAAAATGACCTGAAAGACCAGTAGGAATTAGTTCCAAAGAAGGGGGGAAAGCATCTAGACAGAGGGAACCTTGTGTGTGGTGGGAGAGCATGTAGTGTGAATGGCCCCCCAGCAGAACATGGGCCTGCTCACCTCTCCAGCCCCATGGCTGCCAAAGGCCCAGCAAGGATCTGTGTCCAGCTCAGTCAACCCATGAGGTTGGTTGGTTCACAGAACCCCCACTCTGCAGAAGGCGCAATAATGGCCTGGGAGAAATGGAGAGGATGGGGACTCACTGCACCCTGCTTTGGGAGTACTGTGGAAACGGAGGGGTAATGTCCATAAAGCATGTGGCACAGTGACTAGCACCTGGTAGGGGCTTAGTAAACATCGCCTGGTCTTTCAACACCTTGCTTAACTCACTGACTCCTCTTCCCCTTCAGGGTAGTAGTTTCTGCCTTTGAAAAGGCAGCAGTTCACTCCTTCATGCCTAGGGAGGTGCCTTGCCAACGGGAGGACCATGTGGGTCTGGTCATGGCACTTCCTGTTTTGTGTCCCTTCTGGGTTTAGGGGTAATAGCGGGCAGGTGGTAAGACTGGTGTGGTAGAAGCCGTCATAAAGGTCCTAGAATGCACCCAGGGCACCTGGTGCTGCTGGTAAGGACTCTTTAGAGTGGAGAAGGGACTCACTTGGAGTCCCTGCAGTGTGGGGAGGGGACCATGGCTGAGGACATGATGAATGAAGCAAGGAAGGTCAGGGCCAGGAAGGCTGGACTTAGGCAATGATCCAGGGGAGTGATGAGAGCTCAGAGGGCTGGGACAGGAAGTAGAGCTGGGAGGTGGTGACTGAGAGGCAGATGAGACCAGACCCTTCTGCTGTGAGGTGGGGTCAGGGCTCCAAACCCACAGTTAGATCCTCACCCAGCATGGGTCAGTATGGATCTGAGCACAGGAAGCCACCAAGGATCATAGCCTGTGTGAGTCTCAAATGTCACTGAGTGATGGAAGAGGAATGTTTATATCCACAAGTTCTTTGTTAGGGCCCCCCTGCCAGGAATGCACTGAGACCTAAATTCTTGTGTACAGAGGAAAAGTGCAGGCCTTGGAATGGCCTGTCTAGCATTGTTCCTTGGCAAACACAGGAAGATGGGTTTCCTTTAGTTTTGTGGTGCTGACATCTGAATCCGGACCCCCTCCCCCAACCTTTGGGGTTGGGGAGGGAGGCAGAGGACCAGGCAGTTGATGGAAAATAAACACCCACCTCTGCTCTTCTGACTTATTTCATGTTCTTAGAATTTCCTCTTGGATTCTGGCTTTGTTATTTTAAAATTCCACACGTTAGTTAGGGCTGAGAAAATCCCCTATTGCCATTGCTGTGGAGAGGCAGCTGCATACTTGGGGCACAGAGCCTTGGCACTGGGGGAGCAGTGGCCTGGGGCCACAGGGACTGTGGCCCAGTCTCCAAGTGAGCTCCTGAGTCAGCCTGTGTGAGGGGGGCTCCTGAGTCCAAGTGAGCTCCTGAGTCCCTCTGTGTGAGCATGTGTGGGTCCCACATGCTGGGACGTGGCAATGTTTTAGTTCCAGCTGTCTGGGCCTGGTCCAGGCCACAGTAGTGATGGCTCTACCAGGGACTTTCAAAGGGAATCTCAGGTGGGCCTGGCAGTGCATACACTGGACAGACACCCCAGCCCACCAGAGAGCTGTCTCACGCCCACACCCACATGACTCAGCCTCTGGGCTCCATGCTGTGGACACGTGGTGGTGTGCTCCCTGTCTGTCGTGGCTGCTGCCCTTCTTTCCCTCCCTGGACACCCATTCTCTCCCCTTTCATGGGATGTGTACAAAGATTCAGGCACAAGAATGATCAGTGTAGTGTTTCCTTCCTTCACCGATTCATTCATTCATTCATTCAACAAGTATTTCAGTGTCTACAGCGTGCCAGGCATTGTGCTGGATTCTGGAAATGTAGAGATGAATAAACTGGAAAAATTGGGAATGACCTAAGGACCCTGATAATTAGTGGCATGAAGTATGGAGTACCTACATGACACTAGGCTGAGACTAGAGGGTGAAGCAATGAAGTAGGGGTGTCCCCAAACCCCATAACCAAGACAAATGGTATTGTAGCATGACATTTTAAAACATAAAAATGAGGTTCAGCGCCTGTAGGAGAGTGGTTATGGTTCCAGCCACATACACCAAAGTTGGCAGGTTCGAATCCAGCCCAGGCCAGCTAAAACAACAATGACAACTGCAACAAAAAATAGCCGAGCGTTTTGGTGGGCACCTGTAGTCCCACATACTTGGGAGGCTGCGGCAAGAGAATTGCTTAAGCCCAAGAGAGTTTGAGGTTGCTGTGAGCTGTGACGCCATGACCCTTGTCTACCAAGGGCAACATAGTGGCTCTCTGTGTTAATAAATAAATAAATAGGCTCGGCGCCTATAGCTCAACCGGCTAAGGCGCCAGCCACGTACACCTAAGGTGGCGGGTTCGAATCCCCAGCCTGGACCTGCCAAACAACAATGACGGCTGCAACCAAAAAATAGCCAGGTGTTGTGGCGGGCGCCTGTGGTCCCAGCTACTTGGGAGGCAGAGGCAGGAGACTCGCTGGAGCCCAGGAGTTGGAGGTTGCTGTGAGCTGTGATGCCATGGCACTCTACCCAGGGGGACAGCTTGAGGCTCTGTCTCAAAAAATAAATAAATAAATAAATAAATAAAAATGAATTCATAGGGAACCAAATATCTGTAACTGTGCTGTGCTGGGTCATCCTGGGACCTGAAGGAAAAGCAAAGAAAAATCAGTCACCCTGATCCTTTGTTTACCATTGAATATGGTATTGACAGAATGTCAAGCAGGCATTAGAATATGTTGTAAAGTTTGCAGATTGACTAGAAAGAAACTCAGGGTGTATTGTTGAGTGACAAAAAGGAGATTACAGAGCCACACATAAGTACGGTCTTATTAAAAATACATATACTTATGTGCTAGAAACCCTGTAAGAGCCTAAGTCTGGGTGTTACCGGCTCTTTTCTCTGGAGTTAATTGTTATTCTATCCCCTTCTTATTGCTTATCAGTGTTTCCTGGCTATTTTAACACTGAACATATAATATTTGTATAATTTTCTTGAAGGCATTTTTAAAATCCAAGAGAAAGGTAGCAGAGCGTCTGGTGTGTAGGGCCTAGCTCAGCATGGATGTTCGGACCCACCAGAGGCTGGAGGTCTGCTTCCCCACCTCAGCTCCCTCTGAGGCTCAGTGAGGCTGAGTGTTCTCAGAAGATGCCATGGGGGTCGTGATGGAGCCAGCCTTTGAATGCAGGCCTGAACTGAGGACCCACATCTCCCCTCTTGTGTCCCACCTTAAGCCGAACCTTCTACTTCTCTCATTGGCTTATCTCTTCCATGGATGCTTTCGCCAGCTGAGAGCAGAACTGCAGAAAGAAAACCTGGTGGATGTGCCTGGCGCCCCGGCTGGGTCCTTGGCGAATGACAAGTGGACTTGTGAGTGACTGAGGGAGGGAATGATTCCAGTTAGAAAGTATTTCCAATGTTGTGTTTTTCTCTCTGGCACAGACACACCCTGCAGCCTGGCATGAATCATAAGTAATTCCCTAAAGCCCCCATCTGCCTGGAAATGCCTAGTGGTATTTCCCACAGTTCAAAAGCCATCAGCCCTGCATGCCAGCAGGCTTAGCTATTCCCCACCCAGCCACAAACTCCTGCCCATCCCCTGGGGAAGACACTGAGGGAAGAGGAACTTGAGGCAGGGATACCACCTCCAGAGCCTGCAGCCACTGTAGGATTTTGCTCACACAAGCCTCTGGGATCCTTCCTAGTAGCTTCTCTGTGACTTAGTTAGGCCTGCTGCCCTACGCACGATGCCTGATAGGCCAGAAGAGAAGCCCTTTCTGGCCTAAGAGGTGGGTTCTCAGGCTTCAGTTCACTTAGCAGTGTGTTGTCTGTCTATTGAGTCCCAAGACAGGAGTGTTCTTGTTTCTAAGTGTGGGTGTAACAGAATGCATTTCTCAAAGATGGTGGTGACAAGATTACAGCTAACTATGGCTACTATGTAACCAAGTTACGGCCAATGACATGTAAGTGGAATTACCATGTGGGGATTTCTGGAAAGATGCCTTCAAAGGGAGGTGGAGTGCCCTTCTTGTTTCTTTCTCCATCCTGCGGCCTGTAATTCAGATATGTAGCTACCTTCTCGGACTGTGAAGACTTGGGGTGGGGGAAGGCCTTAAGAAAGACCAGAAACCCAGAAGCTATAAAAGGAAAGATAGGCATATTTGAATGGATTAGGATTTTAAACTTTTTGAGGCAAAAAATAGTGCAAAGATAATAGATAAACAGATTTGGAAACCATATTTATGAATTGGATGACAAAGAGTGTGGAGAATACTTACAAACTGACAGGAAAAAGATGAGTGATTAAATAGAAATATTGGCAATTTATGGAAGAGCACTTTCAAAGAGCCAAAAAATATGAAATATCACTAGTAGTTAGTGAAATGGTTAGGCTGACTTGAAAACAATGAAAAAGATGGATAATTCCTATTCCTGATGGACCTGTAGAAAAATGGATAATCACATACAGTGTTAATAGAAAGAAGCATTTTTCATACCTTACAAAAATCAGTTAAAATTAGTATATAAAATTCATAATTTTGTACAATTTAACTTCTATAAATTATATGTATATAAGTAGATTTTGATCACCAATCCAGTCCTTACCCTCTGTTCTCACATATCTGTACAAGATAATTATTGCAGTATTTAGCTTCCAAAAATTGGAATCCAAGTGAATGTCCATTCACAGTGAATGGCTGAATAAATTACGTTGCATCCATATTTGGGGATGCTGTGCAGCCACCGAAGAGAATGAAATAGAGAAAAATCAGTGATGGGGACTTGATCAAGCTAAAAAGCTTTTGCACAGCTAAGAGTACCACAAACAAAGCAAACAGACAGCTATAGCAGCCTGTATTTGGCTAGGAGGAGTGAGAGTTGTAAGAAATACCTGTAGCTCAATAATGGAACACCTTGGTGGAAAGGGCATGGAGAGAGATTTAGCGCTCCTAACAGGCATGAGAGCTCGCGAGATGAGCACAGTGGTGAATTGGCAGTCTCTACACCTGTGGTGTTGAGCGGCAGGAGATCAGCCTTGTATTAGGCTGGAGGAGAAGGCAGTCGGGGAGCGTGCACTTTCTATCATGGACTCGCTTACTCTGACTCTGTCTCCTCTTCTGCCTGCAGAATGCCAGCGCAGCGTCTCTCTGCTGAAGATTACCAAGCTCTGCTAAAGACTAAGATCTAGCTATGCTAAGAAGACTGCTTTACTCTCTCTAAGACACACACACTCTCTCTCTCCAGCTAAGGTAGATAGCGCTCAAGCACCTAAGAGAAACTGTTCCTGAGCAAGGTAGCTTAGTGGTCCGCGTCTGGAACCTGCCTAAGCCAGGCCTGAGACCTGGCCAGTCCCAGGCCCTGACAAACAGCCTTCAGAATGGGAGAAAATTTTTGCATGTTATGAATCTGGTAAAGGCCTATAACCAGAATCTATAGAGAATTTAAACAATAAGAAAAGTCAAACAACCCTCTCTATAAGTGGGCAAGAGATTTGAACAGAAACTTCTCTGAGAATGACAGACGAATGGCCAACAAACTCATGAAAAAATGGTCAATGTCTTTACTTTTTTTTTTTTTGAGAGACAGAATCTCAAGCTGTTGCCCTGGGTAGATTGCTGTGGTGTCACGGCTCACAGCAACCTCAAACTCTTGGGCTCAAGCGATTCTATTGCCTTAGGCTCCCAAGTAGCTGGGACTATAGACCCCCACCACAACACCCAGCTACTTTTTTTTTTAGTTGCAGCTGTCTTTGTTGTTTTAGCTGGCCGGGACCGGATTTGAACCCACCAGTCTTGGTGTATGTGGCCGGCACCCTACCCACTGGGCTATGGGCGCTGCCATGTCGTCTTTAATCATCAGAGAAATGCAAATCAAAACCACTCTAAGATATCACCTAACCCTAGCAAGATTAGCCCACATCACAAAGTCCCAAAACACCACAGGCTGGCGTGGATGTGAAGAGAAGGGAACACTTCTCTATTGCTGGTGGAATTGCAAACTAATATAGCCTTTTTGGAGAGAAGTATGGAGAATCCTCAAAAATCTAAAAGGAGACCTTCCACGTGACCCCACAATCCCATTATGACGTATCAACCCAGAAGAAGAAAAATCATTTTACCACAAAGACATTTGCACTAGGATGTTTATTGCAGCTCAATTTATAATTCCCAAGTCATGGAAGTAACCTAAATGCCCATCAGCCCATGAATGGATCAACAAACTGTGGTATACGTGTACCACAGAATATTATTCAGTCATTAAAAAAGATGGAGACTTTACATCTTTTTTTTTTTTTGGCCAGAGCTGGGTTTGAACCCACCACCTGTAGGCATATGGGGCCTGCACCCTACCCTTTTGAGCCACAGGCACCGCCCGAGACTTTACATCTTTTACATTACCTGGATGGAGTTGAAATACAGTCTTAGTAAAGTATCACAAGAATGGAAAAATAAATATTCAATGTACTCCATACTAATATGAAATCAATATATAAACAATTACATGCTCATAAGAATGATAAAACACTAACATAGTCCAGTTCGGACTGGACTCCTCCTGGAAGTGGGAGAGAGGAGGACATATGGCAGAAGGAGGAAGGGCATGAGGCCCAGTCTCACCTCATGTGCACATTGCCAGGGTGTATGATATGCCCCCTGGGTGAGGGGCTCTTCTACTAATGGAACTTTACCCTGGAAGTGAGAACAATGTAACCTAAAAATTGTACCCTCATATTTATTGGAATAAAGCTTAATTTTAAAAAATGAAAGAAAGAAGAGGAAAGTCAAAAATCTACTCAAGATTTTCATATATATACATAATAGGCTCGGCGCCTGTGGCTCAATTGGCTAAGGC
>NW_003852427.1:4751293-4753065 GCF_000181295.1 Otolemur garnettii
CCCGCCACCTTAGGTGTACGTGGCTGGCGCCTTAGCCAGTTGAGCTATAGGCGCCGAGCCAAATTCCAGGCTTCTATATTCAACTTCTGTAATGACATTTGAAGAAGCATCTCAATTTTAACATGTTCAAAAAATGAGTCACTGAGTTCACCTCCCACCACTGATCCGACCTGCCGCCCTCCCCAGTCTGATTCCTGTTTCCCTGTACCTGACCTGTTTCCTTCCTACTGGAAGCCTTAAGAATCTTTCCTTTATGTCATGTGCTCTGGAATCTCACTATCACTTGTCTTACTATGGGTCTTGCTCCATTTATTGTACTGGGGACTTGACGGGCACTTCACTCTTGTTCTGGGATCTGATGCCCTTCCTCGGGTCTCTGCTGGGGACCTCTCAAGGAGGAGTTCAGAGGAATGATCTTTGTGTCTTCTGGGGGAAGGTATATGGGACGAGGGTGATGAGGGGATGTAGCTTCCCGCCTTTTGGGCCATTGGAGGGCTTGCCACTGAGTCACTCTCATTACCTCCACTTTTCTAGGGAGGAGGCCTCAACACCAAGCCCAGAGCAGTACAGTGAGTCACAAATGAAGCTCCTGGCCCACCCACCCCCACCCTCGAGTACTGCTTACCGGGTCCAAGTTCCCAGGCAGCTGTCACCACCAGTGCCAGTGAGAGGGCAAGGCCTTAGGATGGCCCAACAAAGGAGGAGGTCTCAAACAGTATTTATTTATTTATTGAATAAATAAAATTTCCATATACTTTTAAAATTCAGGGTTTTTTTCTTCCTCTTTAAACTTTTGGATTGAAATACAGTGAAAATTCTCCCTCCCAATAAAATTGCACAGTTTGCTGGGGGCGGTGGCTCACGTCTTTAATCCTAGCCACTTTGAGAGGCTGAGGTGGGTGGATTGCCTGAGTTCACAGGTTCGAGACCAGCCTGAGCCAGAGCAAGACCTCGTCTCTAAAAATAGCCAGGTGTTATGACAGGCCCTTGTAGTCCCAGCTATTTGGGAGGCTGAGGCAAGAGAATTGCTTAAGCCCAAGAGTTTGAGATTACTGTGAGCTGTGATGCTATGGCATTCTATAAAGAGCGACCCAAGTGAGACTCTGTCTTAAAAAAACAAAACAAAAGGCTTAGCGCCTGTAGCTCAAGTGGTTAAGGTGCCAGCCACATACACCAAAGCTGCCAGGTTTGAATCCAGCCCGGGCCCACCAAATAACAATGACAACTACAGCCGGGCTAATCAAAAAATAGCCGGACACTTGTAGTCCCAGCTATTCGGGAGGCTGAGGCAAGAGAATCACCTGGGGTGACAGCTTGAGACTCTGTCTTTTTTTTGTAGAGACAGAGTCTCACTTTATCACCTTCGGTAAAGTGCTATGGTGTCACACAGCTCACAGAAACCTCCAACTCCCAGGCTTAGGCGATTCTCTTGCCTCAGCGCCCTGAGTAGCTGGGACTACAGGAGCCCGCCACAACGCCCAGCTAGTTTTTTTGTTGCAATTAGGCCAAGGCTGCGTTTGAACCCTCCACCCTCAGTATATGGGGCTAGCACCCTACCCACTGAGCCACAGATGCTGTAAATTGAGACTTTGTCTTAAAAAAAAAACAAAACAAAAAAACCTAAATTGCACAGTTTATTAGAGGCAACTAATGCTAGTTTTTTGCATATATTTCAAGAAATATTTTAATTCGGCTCGGCGCCTATAGCTCAACTGGCTAAGGCACCAGCCACATACACCAAAGGTGGCGGGTTCGAATCCCCAGCCCGGACC
>NW_003852427.1:4753431-4760434 GCF_000181295.1 Otolemur garnettii
CAGGAGACTCGCTTGAGCCCAGGAGTTGGAGGTTGCTGTGAGCAGTGAAGCCATAGCACTCTACCCAGGGGGACAGCTTGAGGCTCTGTCTCAAAAAGAAAAAAGAAATATTTTAATTTAAAAAATAAGGTAAATAATCTTATAAGTCTACAGTCCCTTATCTGGAACCCTTGGGTGTGTTTGGGAATTGGGAATTCAAGGAATGTCAGAAGGTATCGTGTGTATTGTGCCACACTCTCCCAGCAGAGTCTGTGATAAAACATGCAAATATTTCTGCACAAGTAGGTTAAATAAAACCATAGTCAGCCTTCAGTCCATTTGGTTTAGTTGAAGTTTTGCTACCAAATGTGTTTTGCCATTTATTTCTTTTTAAACTTTCATTTTTCAATTTTTTTTTTTTTGAGACAGAGTCTCACTATGTCACCCTCAGTAGAATGCCATGGCGTCACAGCTCATGGCAACCTCAAACTCTTGGGCTTAAGAGATTCTCTTGCCCCAGCCTCCCAAACAGCTGGGACTACAGGCACCCACCACAACACTCAGCTATTTTTTGTTGCAGTTGTTGTTGTTTAGCAGGCCCAGGCCGGGTTCGAACCTGCCAGCCTCGGTGCATGGGACTAGTGCCGTAACCACAGTGCAATAGGTGCTGAGCCATTTTTCAAATATTTTTGAATTTCATAATTGTGATTAAGGAAATATGGACTTTCTTTCATACTATTCTATTATAAACTGTGGTAGTATTCTATGCACACAGTGGTTCAATACTAAAGAGCTTCTTTATTATTTTTTTGGTATCCACATAGTATTGCATTTGATACATATACCATCATTAATTTAGCCTGTTAGTGGACATTTGAATTGTCTCTAATCTTCTCAATTGCATCAGTGCTGCCATGCATAACATTATACACTCAGTTAGCACCTGTGCAAGCGTATCTGTAGGACAAATGCCTAACAGTGGAACTGCAGGGGCAATTAATAATAATGATAGTTAACACTGATAGAGCTGGAAACTGCTGTAAGTGCTCTACAATAATTAATGCATTCTTAATCCTTGAAATAATCTCCAGAGGGAAGCGCTATTGTCATCCCATTTTGTAGATGAGAAAAATGGAGGCCCAGAGAAGTAAAATGACTTACCGAGATGGAATTCAAACCAAGGTGTTCTGACTCATTCAGTGCCCTTAACCATTGCATTCTATTGCCTTTTGAAGGTCGTGGGAATTTGTAACTTAGAGAGACATTGCCAAAGTGTCCTCCCCACGGTTTTACCAATTCACATTCTCACCCACAGCCTGTGAGCATACTTGTTTCCCTGCCAACACTGTGCTGAATCAAACTTTTTGATCTTTGCCAATCTGATAGATGAAAATGGTATCCTGGTGTAGTTTTGGCTTGAATTTCATTCACTGTGAGTCAGGTTGCGTGTCTTTTCATCTAAGGGCCGTTTGTGAGCTCCATCTATAAACTGCCCACTTATCTCTTTTGCTCATTTTTCTGTTTGGTTATGTCTGTGACTTGTATTGAACTTTTTAACCTTCTTTGACGATAAGCTGTTGGTGATCCAAGAGGTGCAGATCTTTGCCCAGCCGGCCATTTCTCTTTTGATTTTGGTCGTGGTGGGTTTTAGGTGGAGTACTATGAGGAAGGAAGGAAGGCTTCAGTGCTGGGAAGTGGAGGGATAGGACGGAACGGATGGGGAGAGGTACCTCTGTTTAGGGAGGGGGAGGTGATAGAGAGAGTAAAGAGGGCCCCTGTGGAGACAGGCACACAGATGTGGCTCACTTAGCCTGGAGCCTGGGAGAATGGGGGACTCCAAGACAGCCACGAAGATGCATTGCTCAGATGCATCGCTCTAAGACAGGTGTCCTCAAACTTTTTTTTTCCTGCGTTCTCTCCCTCTTACTCCCCCAAAGGGAGAGAAGAGCAATCATCAATGGTAAATGGCAGTTGCACAAAAGCAACACCAAGAGCCGGCTTCAGGCTCAGGAGAGAACGCTGCGCCTCCTCGTGGTTTCCGGTGCTCTACACGTTCAGAGAGACTTCTCTAGTAACCAACTATAGAAATGATCCATGAAAGTATAGTCTTGGTCCTCAGACTTTTTAAACAGGGGGCCAGTTCACTGTACCTCAGACCGTTGGAGGGCCGAACTACGGGCCCCAGGTCGAGTCGGCTGCTAAGCAGGACAGGCAGTGGTGGCAAAAACACCCGGCGGGCCAGATAAATGTCCTAGGCGGGCTGCATGTGGCCCGCGGGCCGTAGTTTAAGGACACCTGCCCTCAGATGTGTCCAACAGAAGAAGCATTGCTCCAGGAAAGGCTTGCCCCGCTGCGAGGCTATGCGTACAGCTGTCGGCTCCCACAGGGTTCACTCAGCTTTCAGACCAGGCTTATGGTCTTCTTGGGGAGGCTCTGGCCAGTGACTGAGCAAGGTGGTGGTACAAGGGGCCAGCCATTTCCACCTCAATGAGAGTCCTCTAATGGACAACCCTTGTTTGAGTTCAGTGACTGGCAGAGACTGGCAGATCCTCCTGCCCTCTTTCATTCACAGGTGTTACCCCCGTGGGCCATAAGTCTTCCTTTATTCTCCTCTCCATCGGAACATCAGCTTCCTGGAAAACCTAAGCTGCCCAGATTCCTAAATTCCTTTTGTAAAAATTGACCAAAAAACTTTTTTTTTTTTGAGACAGAGTTTCATTTTGTCACCCTTGGTAGAGTGCCATAGCATCGTAGCTCACAGAAACCTCAAACTCTTGGGTTCAAGCAATTCACTTCCTTCAGCCTCCCACGTACCTGGGACTCTAGGCACCTGCCACAAGACTCAGCTATTCTTAGAGAAAGGGTCTAGCTCTTGCTCAGGCTGGTCTGGAACCTATGAGCTCAGGGCAATCCACATGCCTTGGTCTCTCAGAGTGCTAGGATTACAGGTGTGAGCCACTGCGAACATTTTTTTTAAATCACTGAAATATATTTCATATTGTGTGAATCTAAACATTTTTCTGTTTGTTTTCTATCTGGTGGTGACTATGAATGCATCTTTTGGCTTTGACATAAGGTGAAAATATTGACCTGTGTTAAGGCAGTTGAGGGTGGTCCTCCCAGCACCTGAGGAGAGTCTGATCTCAGCTCTGAGCCTGGCAGAACAATGTGGAATGCGCTGTTGGCACTAGAGTGCCTGGCTGGGCCGGCCTGGGGCCTCGGGAAGCATTCCTGAGTAAGCCGTGTGGGAGCACCTTCATCGCAGGTGCTGGGCCTAAGAACATGCCACACAGGGCGTGGGGTCAGAAACACCTTCTTTGGCAGCCCTTGGTGGACCTGACAGAGGCCACCACTCATCTGCAGTCACTCTCTGCCTGGCCCTCTCTCCCAGGTCCTGCTGTAGTGTCCTGACTGGTCTCCTGCCCTTTGCATGTTGCCGGAACGATCTCATCACGCCACTTGCAGGCTTTGGATAGTACGTGTGAAACCTGGAATCCACCCCTTTGGCCTGTGATTCAAGGCTCTTCATATGCTGTCCCTGGCTCCCCTTTTTAGCCTCTTTTTCACCAGCCCATCCTTTCCTCCCTGCACTTCACACTCACTGGACCCCTTGCCATGATGAGAACCAGGTGGGCTCGTGTCCTCTGTGCCCCATCACTGCTGGTCTCTCTGGCTAGAACAGCTCTTCGGTATCAGCTGCTCACATGTGCGTTTTGGGTAGACAGAAGAAGGAGAGTTGATACAAGTGTGTGTGTTTGGTTTGCCATGTTCAGGTTTCTGTAACAGACTGCAGTAAATATTTGAAGGACTTTTAACTTGAAAACAACTCTCATCACCCACCACCCTGCGGAACTACCACCCCTTTGAAGATGCTCAGTGCAGAGACTGGACGACAGGAGGGCTGGGTTATATGGGCTGCATGTACATTGCTGGGAGACAGCCTCAGAGGCATTTCTTGCCTTTCTTCCCATGGCCATTGCCACCATACATATCTCTAAGACCACAGTCACTGATTGACGATAAAGCCTCTAATTTGTATTAGGCATTCTTTTAACTTTGTTATCAAGATTGCTTGGAATGTTGAAATGTGCTAGCATGTCAGTCTTCTGGAAACCACTTACTGAGAATATAATGTGGGAATGTGGGCAGTGAATGGTGGGAGGTGATAGGTCAGCAGGTTACAGGGAAGTATAATAGGCAACATAGTACCTGTTTGAATGGGACCAAATTGCTCGTTTCTCAACCTGCTAACTGATGGCTGTGAATGGTAAGTGGCACAGGTCCTCATGATAGGGGCCCTTAGAAGAAGGCATTCACTGCAGCTGGGGCGGCCAGGGAGGACTTCCCTCAGGAAGAGGGGCTAGAGTTGTGTGCTGAAGAGTGATAGGAGTTTGGAGAGACTAGAGAAGTGAGGAGGAAAGAAAAGATGAGAGAAGGTGGCTTGATGAATCACTCAGGAGGAGCCCCACGCCCTGCTGATTTTGTCTGATGAGCCTGGGATGCATCAGATATCTCCTTAAAGCACTAGTTCTCAAGACTGACTGAGCATTTTAATTACCTGGGAAGTTTAACAAATGCAGGCACCTGGGTCCCACCTCCAACGAGGTCAGTCGAATTGGCCTGGGGTGTGGCATGGGCATGAGTGTTAACAGTTTTCCAGGACAATCTGGTGGTGAGAGAGTTCTCTCCCACCAGTTCTCCAGCTCACACAACTGTTGTCGGGCTCGACACTTCTGAGGTGTGCCTCTCACTAGTTCCCAGACTGTGACCACCCGAGGGAGGGTCCTGGCCTTTCCTAAATCCCACTCACACCCTGGGCCTCAGGTTCCCGGGAGGATTTCTGTCTGCTTGGTGTTCAGGCCCTCACCAGGTAGTCTCCCAAGCCGCTCCTGGGAGGCTGGGTTTTCCCTCCGTCTCAGTGCCTCTCTTCTGCTGTTTTCCTGAAGCTCTGAGGAAAGTGGAAAAGGTCCCTGTAGCCCAGCTGCAGCCATTTCCAGAGGGCCTCGGGCCAAGCTTCCTCCAGGCACATCTACGCACACCAGCTGGGCAGGGACCTGTGTGCTGGCCACAGGGGTAGCGCCGGAAGGCGATTTTCTCTCCCTGCATTTCCTGGCATTGACCAGGGTCTGAGTAAAGTCCCACATGCCTTTTGAGGCTGTCTCCACTGAGTGGTCTCAGGAATGCTGTCCTTTATTTCAGGGAATTCTATAGGTGTGGCTCTTGGCCACCAACCAGTCTGTCCAATGGGGAACATGTGCCAGTCACAGGTCCTACCCCACCCTCATAGGGGCCACTGCCACCTCCTCTTCAGCAGTGTGCAGTCATAAACTGGCTGCAGGAAAGAGGACAGAGGGGAGACATTACGATTTTCTGACAAGAAAGAGTGGTAGACCCTCAGGTTACTATCCAGGCAAGAGATAAAAAGCCCTAGCTCTGAAGCCTTTTTATTTGTTCTTCAAAATTAACTTTATTAATTTTGTTTTAAAATAATACGTGCTCCTTATTGAAAGAAAACATGCAGGGCAGCGCCTGTGGCTCAAAGCAGTAGGGCACCGGCCCCATATGCCGAAGGTGGTGGGTTCAAACCCAGCCCTGGCCAAAAGCTGCAAAAAAAGAAAGAAAGAAAGAAAATGTTTAAAAAAAAATAAAAAAGAAAACATGCAAAACAAAAAATGTAAACAGAAATGTGCCCAGAAGAAATTGAAATCCCACCGGGCAGAGAAAGCAGATCTCGGTAATGCTTCCTGAGCATCTTCAAAGCCCATTTCAGGGGCACTGGGTGTGCTTCTGGGCAGGCGCCTGGCTAACATGGCCTTTGAAAGCACTCTCAGTCCTGGGCTTACATAAGTAATGCGATGACTCTCTCCACGTAGCCCCTCTAGAGACTTCCCACCACTCTGCCTTCTTGGAAAGAACATCCAGAGTGTCCCACACCAGAACCTGTCCAAGGAGAAAAGATGCCGAGGTGGTGGCTCATCTTCCTCAGTCCCGCAGGGCCCTGGAGCATTCGTCTCTGTTGCTTCACAGCCCTCCAACTATGCCAAGAATGCAAACCATTTCCCATGGGGCTGGCAGCCGTGAAGCAATTCTTCAGCCCAACCTCCCCAAATATCTGCTTTGCAAACAGATAAAACACAGAAGCATCCTGAAAATGTGATCTTCAGCCATTCACCTTAGGTAGCTGAGCCTGCCAGCAGGGTTTCTGCTGCCAGGGGCTAACTTGGAACTGTTGGGGAGCCAGTTTGGGATGTGGCCAGGTTCCCAGAGCAGGTGGGGAGAAAAGAAAGAACTCTCTGGAAGGGGCTTCCAAAAGGATGGGGACCAACATAGTACTCTGGGTCTTTTGTAGGGATCTGACCCCCACTCTGAGTCTTTTGTAGGAATCATTGCTGACCAGCTCTTGGGGTCATTGGGTGTCTTTTGGCTCCTGAGATATCTGGGCATACAAGAACCCATGTCAATCAGCCTTTGGTGTCCCCAGTCCATACCACCTCCAATGTGTGGCCTGAGTGGGCGAGGGCAGTGGCAACAGGAGCAGGGGGAGGAGGTCCATGCCAGACCTGGCACAGGGAGGGGGAGAGGAAGACAGAGGACTCTGGCCTTCCAAGGGACTCTGTAATGCCCTGCTACACTTGGCAAGCAAGGTCAGGACCTAGTGACCTACATAACCTTCCAGACATCAGGCAGGTGGGACCCCTGACTCATGTCAGGAAAGTCTGACGGGGGAAAGTCGGGGTGGAGAGGATTTATAATCCTGAGATGTTGAAACTCACCTAAGTGAGCCACTGGTATGTCCACAGTGTGGAATATCATGCAAAAGTGGTGATAATGGTCTTATTATGAAGACTATTTAGCAACATTACAAATGTGAGTGATATAACATGAACAAAAGGAACGCACATGGTATTTTGGCACCTGAGCAAGAGGAGACTGGAAGGGGATTAAAAAATAATAGTGGCTCGGCGCCTGTGGCTCAAGCGGCTAAGGCGCCAGCCACATACACCTAAGGTGGCGGGTTCGAATC
>NW_003852427.1:4763350-4770059 GCF_000181295.1 Otolemur garnettii
GGGCTGGATTCGAACCCGCCACCTTGGGTGTATGTGGCTGGCGCCTTAGCTACTTGAGCCACAGGCGCTGAGCCGGGAAAGAAACTTTTGACACATCCTTTAGACATAAGTGAACGGAGGCTCAGACAGGTAACTCATTTGCCACACAGTTGAGAAGTTTCGGAGCCAGGATTCGAACCCTGGCTGCCTGGCTTTTGTGCTAGGCCCTTAACTACCCACTACCCACATTCCTGAGTACAAAGTTGAGCCTGCAGTGGGGAGGACCAGGTGGGTCCCTGGTCCGGGAGTGCAGCAGTAGCTTCTTGCTGCAGAGCACCGAGTCCTGGGGCTGCCCTTTCAGGTGTAGCTGGAGGGGTAGAAAAGCAAAAGGCAGGAGAAAACAGAGTGGAGTAGGATGCCTTGTGGAATTTCTGGGCTTTATTGAATTCTGGGAAGAGAAAAAAAATGGCCATGCTCATTCCAAGTATGTTAAGACAATAAGGAGCTCCTTATCCTTTATGTGCAAAAATCTGTGGCAGCTGGCACCTGTACACAAGAGGCCAAGATGCCCCGAGGTGGGGCCCTGGGCTCTGTAGTGGGGCAGCTGGGCTGAGATGGGATGAGGCAAGAGGGGAAGGGCTGACAGGACTGTCCTTATAGCCCCAGTATTTCCTGCAGGCAGCATGTGGTCCCTGTCCCTGGAATGTGGGTGGGCTTCTCCTGCGTGGAGAGGGAAGAGAGCCAGCTGCCTCCCTCAGTCTCACTTACCATGGCCTCCGCTCCCTATACCCTTTTTCCTTGGGAGCATTAGGCTGTCTGGCACAGCCCCACTGCTTAGCACCCTCTCCTTAGAGAGGCCCTGGGGGCTCAGAGCTCTGCAGAAGCACACTGGGTTATAAAAGGCAATCAGCTTTCAGAACCCCCAATTCCTGTGCTCTCCCTTGTTTAGGACAGATCAGGTTAAGGCAATAAAGCAGAAGAGACCCAGGTAAGAAGTAAGGGCGTGTTTGGGGCTCAGACGTGGAGGGGCAGGGATAACAACAGATTGAGGCTTCTCATTCTCTGGAATGCTACTTATTCATACAATTCCAAACATCTGAGTTTAAAATGGAAAAGAGCAATCAATTAGCTCTGTCCATGCCTTTACACTCCTATGAATTCAGTCAGCAAACCTTTGTTCGTTCATCAAATGTGTGCCCTGGGGCTGGATATGATGCCAGGAGCTGAGTACTTGGAAGTCTCTGAGAATGTCCAGAGTGATGTTTCTCACCGGGGAGTGGAGTGGACAAGCTTGAGAATCAATGCTCACGAGGTCCACCCAGGACCCTACCCTGCTCCAACCTGAGAATTACCTTACAACTTTAGAGAAGGGGTCTGGGAATGAGGACTTTGAAATGGTCCCCTGCTGACAGGAGCATGAATCTTTGGTCCAGGTACAATGGCCAGATTGAAAATCTATTTGTCCAGATGTGCCTACAGTCCTATCTCCCCAGGAAGGTGCGGACATGGTTCCATTCTTTGGTTCATTCATTCCACTAGAATTGTTGAGTTCTTGCCAGGTGCCATGCCCTGTACTAAGTGTGGGGTTGAGGACTGGCCCTGCTCCTCTGGGGCTCTCGGAGGATGCCATTCCCCTCCCCTGAAGTGCTCCCATTTCGTTCTCATAACAGCCAAAGTCTTCCCAGTGAGCCAGTGACCAGACCCAGTACCTCCCTCTGCCCTGCTCCAGCTGCCTGGCTCCAGCCAATTCCTCTGCAGGCCTAGCTTCTAGCTGTGCTTTCTGGAATGCTCGCCCCAGAGGTTCCCTCTGCTCACTCTGCTGTGGCTACAAACTGCCCCCTCACCCCAGCAATGCCCCCTACCTGACCTTATGTGTTGGTTTTCCCCGGCACTTATCACCTTCTACATTTCCTGTTATTTTCTTATTTATAATTCTGTTGTTTGTGGTCCTCTGCCTCCCACCACTCCCGGGAAAGGCAAGCCCCTGGAGGGCAAGGTCTTTGTGAAAAAAAGGCAGCCCAAACATCCAGAGTAGTGCCCGGCCTATTATGGGTGCTTGGTAAATATTTGTTGAGTGAATTAAGCAAACAATAACACAGATAAGTGTAAAATTACACCTGTTATAAGCAGGGGCTGGAGAGTGAGTTAAGTTAACTCTGAGCTCTTCCCAGTTCATTGACCATAATTTTATTTTTGTTTTTCTTTGAAACGTCAGTGTTTGTGAGTGTCCTGTGGTCCAAGACATTCTCTCTATTTTTGTTATCACTGTACTTTTCCCACGGCCCAGCCTCAGGAGAGGGGCATGTGTTGGAGTCAGAGCAGCCAGCTTGGTAGGGCCACAGCCCAGGCTCCCTGGCATCCCTGAGAGTGAGGCCAGCAGGGGATGGTTGGTGGCCAGTCACGTATTCAGTCAGCACGAGACACTGAGCCTGTTCAGAAGGCTGAGATAATGGAATTTCAGAACAATTGTAAAAATACCTAACATGCCAGCGGGGTATTAGACAGCAGATTCACAAGTTTCCAAGGCTTCTGACCTTTCATGGAAGCCAAGCGAGAGAGAATTCCAAAGAGAGAGCGATGTGTCACCTCAGGTACTTGGAGGGGGTGGTGCTTGTGTAGATAGAGGGCCTAGTGACCTTGGAGAGCAAGTTCTAGAGGCCATGATGGGCTGACCACAGTGACCTCACCCCAAGAATTCTGCCAGAGATTGAAAAAACTACCTCTCTGAGGCCAAAGGACCACCATAACAAAGGACTAGCCAGTCGGAGACAGGATGTGTCAGTTAGAGCCCTGGAGGCAGCCAGTCCCATCCCAGCAGAGGGGTCAGCAGCCCTAGTCCAGCCATCTGAATACTTCGCTGTCCCAAGATCCCAAGGAAGGGCTGGAGGGCAGGTCACTATGATCTGATGCCCTCAGTCAGGCCCCTTTCTTCCATCTCCACATCTCTCCCAGCCAGCTCTTGGCATCTGCCTGTTGGGGTGAACTACGTATTCAGCATCCTAGTCAGGGGAACCCTGAGGGCCAGTCCATGGCCCAGCTAGTGAGAGCCCCTTTCCCTAAGACCAGGGATGGGCTCCAGGCTGGTCAAGAAGAGCATGTCATTCTGTGTTCTCTATAACAGGGAGGCCACATGTCAGCATTGTCCTGAGGCCAGAACAATTGCTTGGTGACCCAGAGCCACCACCTTTCTTTAAAAGCACTGGGGCGGGTCCTGGTGAGCAGAAAGTTGGTGGTGCAGATGGCTCAGCTGGTGTCTACAGGGAGGATGGGAACGATGGAAATAGCCCCATGCGTGGTTCTCAGCTAGGGCAACGTGAGGCTGTTCACAGGACCCCACAGGGGTGCAGAGGTGACAGAGACAGCAAGACAAGGAGGCTATAGGGAGGGAGTTCAGGCAGGGGTGGCATGAGCCAGATCAGAGCTAGCACACTGCAGCAGGAGTGGAAACTGGAGCCCACAGGGGAGAAGGAATGCCAGGACTCCCTTCTGCTAGGAGTGAATCCAGACTGGACTTGCTTGTGGTTTTGATCAAGTCATCCCTGGCTCTAGCACCTTCAGTGGTTCTGATGTCCCCAGATCCAAGTCCAAATCCCTTGTCACTTACAAGCCCTCCACCACCAGTGCCAGTTTCCTTTCCTGGCTTCTCCCAAGCCTCGGCCACTGTGCCTCCAACTTCCCATCATGGTGGTTCCTTCCTTTGTGCCTTTGTCCTTGCCCTTTGCCTTCTCCCACCTGTTCCTCAGGACAAAAATGCTACCACTTCCTGGAAACCTTCCCCAAACACGCTGGTGCCCTTGCTGACCCAGAGTGGCTCTTTGATCTGGGAATGTCCCTTCTTGAACCACAGACACATCAACACAGGTGATCCAGGCCTCAGGCAATGTGCATGGAATGGAGAAGTCTCTTGTACAGGCTGGAGATCAGAGGAGTTTGCCTTCCCCATTCTCTTTCACCCGAGCTCATGTAAAACCTCCAGTTCAAAACCAACCCTCCCAAATGGCAAGGGAAGAGCAGAGAAAAGTCAGCATACAAACAACAAAAAGCACAGAGGCTTCCAAAATCCTATCTCTTACCCTCCGGTTCAGTTCAGCAGGCTCTCGAATGAGCTTCTTGGAGTCAGTAACTTATCAGGGACGAACAGAGTCCATGGCCAAATGCATCTCCCCCTCTGGGTGGTTCCTGTGGCTCAAAGGAGTAGGATGCTGGCCCCATATGCCAGAGGTGACAGGTTCAAACCCAGCCCTGGCCAAAAACTGCAAAAAAAAACAAAACAAAACAAAAAATGCTTCCCATGCTGTATATGCCTCTCATCCACCAGCACATTAAAGGCTCTGAAAAGTCCTGCAGGAAAGTGCCTGTTTGAGTTTATCTAACCCAGCACTTCCCAAGTTTATGTAACCAGGGAATCTGTGTGCACATGTGTGATGTATGTATAACGTTGCCTAGAGCTTTGGCCTTGGACAGGCTTGAACTTCCTCTGTGCCTGATTTGCCACATGACTTCAGTCAAGTTCCCTAGCTCCTCTGAAACTCAGTCATGTATTTGCAAAACGAGTTCCTTATGTGGTCAATGAAAGCACAGGTTTGGCTAGGGGTCCCAGGAGGGGAGATTCTCACAAAGGACACTCAGTGATTCTAAGGGTATAGTTATGAGCTAGAGCCCATGGGACTGCAGGAGTGAGCAGTTTGGAGAGTATTATTCTGGTTTGGGTACCCAGGAACCCTGGGAGGAGCCATATTCCCCTACCCAGTCAATGGACATCGGACCAAAAAGCTCCCTTCCAGGCAGCAGGCATTTCCCAGGGTCCATGATCTCCTGGGCACCCTCTCTCCTGGCCCATTTTGTACCTCCTGGCCCTCTACTCTGCAGCCATCTAGAATTTCTGCTGTCCTCCCCCACTGCACCTTGTTCTTTGTCATCTTATCCTGGCCCATTCTCCTTCCAGAATCACTCCCTACTTTAACAGCCAATTCAATCTGCAAGAGAGAGAGCTGAGAGCTGAGGGCTGAGGGCTGAGATGCACCCTCTGTGAGGTTTTCTGGCTCGCCCCAGATCATGAGTCTCTGTGCTCCTATGGAACTCTACTTCCTACTTCATAAATACTGCTCCATGTATTGTCAGCTTTCTGCCATCTGCCTCCAGCTAACTTGAGATTCTCTAAACCAGAGCAGCTGCACCATCTGTGTCCAGCCAGCTTGGTATCAGAGGAGGTGCTGAAGGTCGTGCTTGGGCATGTGGCTCCTTGTTCGCTCTTGGCCCCTCTGGACTTGTTCCTGTGGGGAACTGGAGACTGAATATTTTGCAAATGAACATGATGAATTACCTGTCCTTAAGTCCCCAGATGCTGGGGGTACAGGGCAAGTATTGTGGCTGGGGCTGGTCACAGGGAGGGAGGGAGGGAGGGGTGGCTGGGTGCCTGTGTGAGGGATCCTCTCTGACCCCCACCCTCTGTGTCATTGTGGTTCCTGACACCTGAGGCTGTGCAGAGTTATAGTAGTGTGGCCCTCAGCTTGGGTAACCCAGGAAGATGCTGAACTGGGCAGTGGCAGGGGTGGGGAAGGACAGAGCTCAGAAGCACAGCACAGCCCAGGCTGCTTGACAGGTGATGGTGACAGGGCAGCCCCAGTAGCTGGTGAGGAGCCAGGACCCAGGGTGGCTCCCTCCCTGAGGTAGGATGCGGCAGCAGCACTGACGCAGATACAGGTGAGGCAGGGCGCTAAACGTGGCCCTAGTGCCTTCTAGCTTGGCCAGACCAGCCCAACGGGAAGCCAGGGCTGGGAGCCAGACACAAAGGGAGAGGCTTACCAGCCAGGCCTGGTGCTGTGAGAACCCAAGAGACTCCTGAAGAGGGCCCATCTGGGTGAGGCCAGGCCTTGGTGGTCATACTTCTTCCTGTGCCCATGGATTCTGAGTCTGGGCAAGCCTGAGCCTGATCCTTCCTGTAGTCACTGCCCACCAGTGAATCTGCTGCAGTGGGTGCCCTGGGGGGCAGCTGCCCCTGGGCAACTTGCCTGCTCCTGCCCCTGGCTTTATCCTCCACCCCTCTTGGGGGTCATTGTTGGGAGCTCGAGGCCACAGCTGCCAAAGAAATACCACAGTGCAGAGCATCGTGGGCCTTGGCATGGAACATAGTGGAGCAGACAGGGTGAGTCCATAACTCTTCCAAAAATGCTAATTTGACCATGCCATTCTATGCTCACAACTCTTCCCTGGTGCCCGGTAGGCAATCAAGGACAGCATTCGACTCTGGCTTCAGCCCACTTGGCCCTCTGGGATGGTCGTGAGCCTCCTCTAGCCTTACCTCTCATTCCTCTCCACCTGGTGGATCACTTTCCATTTCCCTCTGCCCTGAGCACTTGAGTGCTTGGTTTGGACACAAAGGTCACGCTGGTATCCAGCCAAGTCCTGCTCACTTTCCAATTGCTGTTTCAGAAGGGGTGTGACTCTGGAGCCCTACCCTCCCTGCCTATAGCCCCAGAGCTCCTGCCTGTCCTATTGAGGGAGCCCACACACAACATTCTTGACAAATCACTGGGGATATAACAGCCCCTGCCCAGAATTTCCTCTCAGTGTCAGGCTTCTGCATGCTCAGCCGTCTGGCCACAGGGTCTACCCTGCTCTGCCAAGCACCAGCTTGCCCTGCCTGAGTCTGGGTCCTGGCCACCCTTCTCCTGGGGGTTTGCATGTGGGGCCTTGATCATGTGGGCATTAAGGAGTTATTCGGGCAATG
>NW_003852427.1:4770345-4773502 GCF_000181295.1 Otolemur garnettii
CTCCCACTGCCAGCTCTCCCTAGGGTTCTCAAGTTGTCATTTATTCTCCAACAGCTCCCACTCCCGATGCTGAGCCTGGAGCTGGGACTGCTGTAGGGGCAAGCCAGGCCCTGACTTCAGGGCTCTTACAGCCTGGTGGGTGAATAATTTACAAAATCATGTTGCCTGTTAACTTCAGGTGGCAGAGCAAGGTGCTGTGGCGGTTGGGTGGGCAAACAGGGTTCTGTCTAGTGGAGCATCTGGGAAGATATATTTGAGCTCCTGAGGGCCTCTGTGACACTCACTGATCTCTGATTGTAGCTTTGGGTACATATTCCTTGAACTGATCACCTGCTCTCGTGTCCCCATCATGGGCTCCATGTGGGTTGACCTCTTGGCTGCCCATGGACTAAAATCCTTCTGCCTGTTTTACTCAGCCCCCAGCACAGTACCTGTTACTCAGGAACAGTTTGAAGAAAGAAGGACTCTGACCTTTAGAAGCAGGCCATTCCTCTGGTCCTAGGCAGCTGGGTACAGGGCTTCATGGAAGTCGTCCCCCTCTAAATTCTCTGCCTCCCTCCCATCTGAACCAAAGGGCTCACCTATTGTTACTGCGGCTTATTAAATTGTGACAGGTATGTTTGTTGCTGGGGCAGCCTGTTCCAGGCTCTTGCGAGAGCAGAAGGCAGGAAACCTACAGCAAAGCCAGCCCACCATGGGCTGGGTGGCCCATGACTGCTGCTGAGTGAGAATGTGTACAGAGGCTGGCCTGCCCCATGGTCTTGATGACAGAGCCCAGGCATGAGGGTGCTTGAAGAGGTTCAGCTCCGTTCACCTGCTAAGCACCTCCAATAAGTCCCAAGTTGCAAGGTGAAGGCTATAGCTAGAAACTAGGTAACCACCCTAGTGCACTGGCAGCAGTCCTACCAGTACCTGTGTCTCACTGGCGCACCTTCTTCTACAGGTACAATAACCTGGATGCACCCAGCTCCTCAGCAAGCACCCATTACCATCATGGCAGGTCTAACCCTGCCTCCTTCTCCACCTGATCCCCAGGCCCGGAAATCACCTCTGCGTCCCAGCTGGGCTGTGTCAGTCCACATCCTATGCCTTTGTACAAGCTCCTAAGGCTTTGTCCAAAATATCCCCCATGACCCCTCCCACATCCTGCTTCCCACCAGGGAGACTCTCCCACAGATCTAAGGCTCCAGGTAGGCCTCTCTTCCTATGAGGCCTTTGCAGGCTCCTCAAAGCAAAAAGGACCAGACCTGTTCTGTGCTGAGACTGTGGCAGCCCCCATCACTCTGCCTGCTGCCTTCTCTGCCACTGTGACCTTTCAGAGGAAAGGGTCCATGGCTTCTCTGTTGTACTGCTCAATAAACACTAAACAAATCAACTGTCTTAGTCAAGATTCTTTTGGTTACAAGTTTAGGCACAAGAAAGTTTCTCTGAAAAAGGTCTCATAACTGCAGGAAGAGAAGGAGGCTGAGGATATCTGTTGCTGGGGCAGTCTGCTCCAGGCTCAGCTCCAGAGACAGCTGGAATCCAGGACTAGCAGAGCACCAGAACTCACTTGCGTCTTCTGCCCCTCCCCTGACTCCTCCCCTTAGAAAGGGACTTGACCACCAAAGGCTCCAGAGCTTTCTGGTGCCAAATTCACAGGGTTTACATTCTCTTTTTTTTTTTGAGACAGAGCCTCAAGCTGTCCCCCCCTGGGTAGAGTGCCATGGCATTACAGCTCACAGCAACCTCCAACTCCTGGGCTCAAGCGAGTCTCCTGCCTCCACCCCCCAAGTAGCTGGGACCACAGGCGCCCGCCACAACGCCCGGCTATTTTTTGGTTGCAGCCGTCATTGTTGTTTGGCAGGTCCAGGCTGGGGATTCGAACCCGCCACCTTAGGTGTACGTGGCTGGCTCCCTAGCCTGTTGAGCTACAGGCGCCGAGCTGGGTTTACATTCTCACACTGACAAATTCCAGGGAAGAATGCTGATTGACCCAACTTGAGCCAGCTGCCCACCCGTGGACCAACCACTATGAGGAGGGTATCAAAGAAGATGGTTCCCATTCGACACTCAAGGTTAGAAAAGAGTGAAGGGTAGACCCTAGGAGAAGGAGATGCTGTTGTGGGCAGATAAGACAGTCAAACCCTACACCAGTGAACAAATGAAAAATGAGTGAGCCAAGAGCTACTTATGTCCTTACAGACGATGCTACAGCCTCTGGAATGTTTGCAAATCATTCTCATCAGTTCTTACAAAAGCTCTATGAGCCCACGTCTCACAGATAAGAAAAGAGGCTCAAAGTCACACTGCGAGTAAATGCAGCCAGAATCCACCTCCAGACGGCACATTAGATGTGTGTGCTTGTAGGTTCTCCTCCCACATAAGTGGGGGCAGCGTGACCTCTCCTGAGCAGTCACTGGAGAAAAGGGTAAGTGTCCACCCTCAAGGGAGGAAAGGGACTCTGCCAAGGGTTAACTTCAAGCACATTTCTGCACCAACTCTCTTATTGGAAAATCTCAGGCTTCAGTCAGCACCGTACGTGAGAACATAGGATCTGAGATTATGCCATTCTTGCTTTAGGGTTTAACTATGATCCTTCACAATGATTATTTTAACTTGTGACTAGAGCTGTAAGGGCCAAGGATATGGGGGTTATCATCCAGAAACACAAACAGATGAGAGGGCCTTTGACTGGAATCTAGAGAGCCCGGGGTCAGCTCAGTTTTCACCTCCTTCTCTCTTCCACACACACAGGATGGTTGGCGTGTTCTTCTATCCATTTACTCTAACACGTGGCCATTTCTTCAGTGCATTACAGTCAGCTGCTAGATCTACTTCTTAAAAGTCTCCACTACTCAGGAGGCTGAGGCAGGAGGATTGCTTGAGCTTGTTCAAGGCTGTTATGAGCTATTGTTATGGCATTGCACTCCAGCCTGGGCAACAGAGCAAAACGCTATCTTAAAAAAAAAAAAAAAGCCTGGGGCCCGGGGCCCAAAGGGCCAAAGCCCCAACAACGAAAACCAAAGGGGGCGGGTTTGAACCCAGCCTGGCCCGCCAAACAACAATGACGGCTACAACCAAAAAAAAAATAGCCGGGCATTGTGGCGGGCGCCTGTGGTCCCAGCTACTTGGGAGGCAGAGGCAGAAGACTCGTTTAAGCCCAGGAGTTGGAGGT
>NW_003852427.1:4775022-4778052 GCF_000181295.1 Otolemur garnettii
GGCAGGCACCTGTAGTCCCAGCTACTCGGGAGGCTGAGGCAAGAGAATCGCCTAAGCCCAGGAGTTGGAGGTTGCTGTGAGCTGTGTGATGCCGTGGCACTCTACCGAGGGTGATAAAGTGAGACTCTGTCTCTACAAAAAAATTTAAAAAAAGAGAGAGATTAGTGTTCTGATGGTGATTTTGAATTTCTTCATTCCTTATACATTTATTAAGTGGAACTCTTGCGTAAGGGAGAGTTGTCACAAATTCTTCTTTGGTGACAGTTGTGAAGAGTTTTACAAGGATGCAATGAGAATACAAAATTGGTGACCTAATTCAGTATAGGGTAGTTTAGAGAAATCTTCCTTAAAGATTTATCCTAATTTCTGAAGGATCGAGAAGACTTAGCAGCACAAATCGTTGAGGGTGAGGGGGAGAATGTTCTAGGCACAGGGAATAACATTCACAAAAGATCTACACCCAGCACTGTTAGAGACTGATAGGAGACTGCAAGAAAGCCTCTGCCCGGCAGAAACCTTGGCTGCCTGGAGGGACTTTCTCATTTGAAGGAGGCAGCTGCTTCTTGCTCCAGCCAAAGTCATTCCAAGTAGAAATGAGCGTCAAATGTTGCCAAGAGTTTCTGTTGTACAGCAAGCTAAACATCTGGATATTCTTTCCCTAAAACTTGTCAAGCTTTTGAATGTTAGCAAGGAATCCTATTCTCCTTAAAAATCAAATAATGCTTGTGAGCTGACCGTTTTTTGCCTGTGCATGGTCAAACCACAATTTATTTGTCTCCAGTGCCTGGGCCTTGGAGTTGTTTTCTATTGTTCGGTGTTATAAACAGTGCTGCAACGAACATTCTTGGACAGACACCCTTGACGATTTCTCTAACTATGAAAGGTTCATCCAGAGAGTGACTTGTAGCCTTGCAATTGCCAGTCCTGTGGCCTTTCCAAGCCCCACCCTTCTTCACCCTGCACAAGCCTTTTCAGTCCCCTGGCCATATTTCTCCTTCTACTTTTCCAATTGGTGAGGGTGAGGAGTCTGTGAGGTTATCTGGGATGTGTTCCCATGGAAGGTATTCTGCTCCCACCTGGGCTGAGGGCACAGCTGGTGCTGATCTTGGGGCATTTCAGGCCAAAGTTCTGGCCCTGCTGGCTCTGTTCTGCTTCCTGGAAGGAAAGGGCCTAAGGCCAGCACTACAAGCATCCTGGTTGCTGAAGGGCAGCAAATACATTCTTGATTAATTTACTGCCTTGCTTTGATAAGGCTGGTATGGAGGAGATAAGGGACTGGAGGCCTGATGCCAGCATCCAGAGAGGAATGCCCACACGTGGGGAGAGAAGAATATGGAATCCTCCTGGAGCTGGCAGGCAGGGCCGTCAACCCAGCTCTCTGTCTATGCCCAGCTTTCTTCTCATGATGCCGTCTTGTGCCGTGCCTTTGTGTTGCGACTGGACTGTCCTTACTATGGGAGTCAAAGGCCCATCTGACACGTGGTGGGGAGACTGAGGGGGTGAGAGCAAACACAGTTTTCCTGCCCCCTAAGGCTCGTATTCAGTGAGACAGTGAAAAACATTCTTTCTTGCTTGGCCTGGAAAAACCCTCATCTATGTCCAGGTGGTTGTTGAGGGTAATGCCTTGTCAACTGCTTCTGCAGGGACCTCATGATCTTTGGGTCTTGGATGGGCCCAAGTGGCACCTAGTAGGAGAGACTACCAGATTTTTAAAGTTATAAATAAAATGAAGCTACAAGGGAGTCTGTCAGTGGACATCCTTCTAGTATAATAGTAAAAATAATAAAAATTAGCATAAATATAATAATGCCCCTATTTACTGAACACTTATTCTATACCAGGCATCATGCTAAGGGGTCTTCATCATCTCATTTAACCCTCATGCCAGGCCTCAGAGTTCAGATTAATAGTCCTGGTTTCAGGATGAGCATAACAGTCACATCCCAAGGTTGGGGGGCAGGGGCGGGGGCTAATGCCACTGCTTTTTCTTCTTTTTTTGTATATTTGTTTATGCAGGACAACAGAACATGCCAAAACAAAACTTCAGTAGGGTCAGTCCCTAACTCCCCCATTGGCATACAATCGTTTTGAGGAACCTGCTTAAAAGTTGTGTTAAGACTATGCCTGCCAACAGGAATAGCCTTGGCTGCCCTAGGGTCACCCCAACCCAGACCACATCAGATAGAACTCTGCCATTCACAACTTAATGTCTCATCTGTCTTATGTTTAAGAGCCCTAGATCATTTGTCACCATTCTGCGACCTTGCCACATTTCCTTTAGGTGGGGACAGTTGCATATGGAGGGAAGCTCCAAGTCCCCATAAACTTCTGCCTCTTGGTATAGGACCTAAAGTGAGACACCTTTGACTATAGTGGACAGAGCTACCCAATGTTCCACTCAGCAAGAACATCATTCTGAGTTGGGATTTTTCATAACCACTGCTGCATCTACAATTTATGTGAATTTTGCATATTCAGCCATTTGAGATAACATAATGCTCCATTGCTCACATGAACTCCTTGGAGGTTCATGAGGTTCACTGACCATTTTCTGCACCTGGCATTGCTAGGGGGACTGAGACCACTGCACTGAGCAGGGCAGAGGTGGCTCTGCCTTCCTGGGTTCACATTCTAGGGCAGTGGTTCTGAACCTGTGGGTCACCACCCACAGGAACTGTATTAAAGGGCTGAAGCATTAGGAAGGTTGAGAACCACTGTTCTAGGGGAAAAGTGCCCAGCCAAATATTAGCAAAGTGAATCCAGTAACGTGTAAAGGATTATACACTATGACCCAATAGGATTTATCCCAGGAGTGGAAGATTGGTTTAACATCTTGAAATCCATGTAATATACTATATTTATAAAATTAATGACAAAAACTACATAATTATTTCAACATATGCAGGAAAAGCATTTGACAAAATCCAACACTCTTTCATGATGAAATCACTAAAAATACCAAGAATAGAAAGGAGCTTCCTCAGTCCAATAAAGGAAAACTATTTAAAAAATCCCATAGTTGGCTCGGCG
>NW_003852427.1:4778305-4779666 GCF_000181295.1 Otolemur garnettii
TGTAGTCCCAGCTACTTGGGAGGCTGAGGCAGGAGACTCGCTTGAGCCCAGGAGTTGGAGGTTGCTGTGAGCGTGATGCCATGGCCCTCTACCCAGGGGGATAGCTTGAGGCTCCGTATCAAAGGAACAAACAAACAAACAAAAAAAATCCCATAGTTGGGTGGTGCCTGTGGCTCAAGGAATAGGGCACCAGCTCCATATACCAGAGGTGGTGGGTTCAAACTTGGCCCCAGTCAAAAACTCCAACAACAACAACAACAACAACAACAAATCCCATAGCTAAGATCATACTTAAAATTGAAAGTTTTCCCCCTAAGGCACGAGACAGGCTACTTGTTTCCACCAATTCTATTCAACACTGCACTGGAAGTTGTAGCTAGAGCACTTAGGCAAGAAAATGAATTAAAAGACTCCTGGAGAGGGAAGAGGAGGAGAAGGGGAGAGGATGGGGAGGCCAGGAGGAGGGAAGGTATTGGGGGGAACCTCACCTAATGTGCATAATGCAATGATACATTTCGAAACTATTAAGAATAAAGTATGAATGTCTTACCACAACAAAGAAGTAAGCGAGGAGATGGTTAGGTTAATCAGTTAGATGCAAGCATTCCACATTGTATATCAAATCAGCACATTGTACCCCATAAATGCATTAATGTACACAGTTATGGTTTAATAAAGAATAAAAAAAAGACATCTGGATTGGAAAAAAGGGAGTAAAACTCTCTTTATTTATAGATGACATAATCTTAGGGTACACAGAAAATCCTAAGGAATCCACTAAGAAGCTATTAACAAGTTCAGCAAGGTTGTAAGACACAAGATTAATATATAAAAATCAGTTGTATTTTCATACACTAGAAATAAACAAGTAGAAAATGAAATCAAGAAAATAATTAAAGATATCCTAATTACCTTGATTTGATCATTATACATCATTGTATTATTGTGTCAAAATATCACATAGGCTGGGCGCCTGTGGCTCAAGTAGCTAAGGTGCCAGCCACATACATCTGAGCTGGTGGGTTCAAATCCAGCCTGGGCCCGCCAAACAACAGTGACGGGTGCAACCAGAAAATAGCTGGGCACTGTGGCAGGTGCCTGTAGTCCCAGCTACTTGGGAGGTGGATGCAGGAGAATCACTTGAGCCGAAGGAGTTGGAGGTTACTGTAAGCTGTGATGCCCCGGCACTCTACCCAGGGCAACAGCTTGAGGCTCTGTCTCAAAAAAAAAAAAATCACATGTATTCCATAAATACATATAAGCATTATGTATCTATAATAAATTAAAAATTTAAAAAAAATTTTTTTTTTTTTTTTTAGTTTTTGGCCGGGGCAGGGTTTGAACCTGCCACCTCCGGCATA
>NW_003852427.1:4780817-4808721 GCF_000181295.1 Otolemur garnettii
GGAGGCTGAGGCGGGTGGGCTTGCCTGAGCTCATGACCAGCCTGAGCCAGAGCAAGACCCTGTCTCTAAAAATAGCTGGGCATTGTGGCAGGTGCTGGTAGTCCCAGATACTTGGGAGACTGAGGCAAGGGAATCACTTGAACCCAAGAGTCTGAGGTTGCTGTGAGCTATGACACCACTGCACTCTACTAAAGGTGGCAAAGTGAGGCTCTGTCTCAAAAAGACAAAACAAAAGTACATTTAGTGAGAATAGTTAAGAAAATGGAGGGGAGTCAGCTTGGCCAGGCCACACTGTCAGGAGGGGGCAGGCAGGCCCAGCAAGACTTTACCACCGCCTTGGCAATTCACACCGTTTGCAAAGTCCCCGAGCGCTGTGCCTCCCCGCCGGGTTCTGCCTGCCTTTGCTCAGTGACCTTCCCTTCAGGAAGGGAATTGGGGTGGTGGTGGCCGTGATCACAGCCCTACAATTAGCGCCTGTATTTCAAGTTGTGCAGGTGATGAGAAGTTAGTGGTACGAAGTCCAAGAATGGCCTCTCCTCTTGAGAAACTGCCCGGAGACTCTGACTCTTCAAGCCTTGTACACAGGCCATACCTTGGAATGTAAGTTATCTACGACTTCCTGCTTTTGGCAAAAGTGAAAGTTGTTTATTGGTTTGTTTTTTAAATAAGGTTTTGATTTTAGAACAATTTTAGATCTGTAGAATTATTACAAAGATAGTGAAAAGAAAAGTATACCTCATGCCCAATTTCCCATTTTAATATTTAGCTTCAGTATGGTACATTTATCAAGATTAATAGGCCAATATCAATACAGCATCATTAATTAGAGTCCACACTTTATTCAGAGGTCTTTTCACTAATGGCTTGTTTTCTGTTCAGGATCCCGTTGAGGATACCACTACCATGTAGCATTTAGCTGTCATGTCTCCATAGGCTCCTCCTGCCTATGACAGATTAAAGTGCAAGTTTTAGCTTCAACACGAAGATGTTGAAAGCCTGGAGTCAAACAGGCCTTGACTCATACCCTAGCTCTGCCCCATTAGCTGGGGATCTGCTGTAATTTATTTAAGGCCTCTAAGCCTCAGTTTCCTTATCTATAAAACAGAGACAAGAAGATCTAACTTGCAGGGTTGTAACCTGCAGGATAGTACATGAAGGACACCCAGGATAATGCTTGGCGTACAGGTGTGCCCAAAAACAGCACTGTTAGTGATGAGCCCACTGTCTCATTCCTCCTTCTCAGTGCCCCGGCCCCTCCTAAGCCCTTACTCCTGCCCCACCATTCCCAGTCTTTGCGGCTCACTTACATCTGCTGCATGCTCCCCAGCCCCAGTGCCAGAGACCTAGCACAACTCAGCCGCATGGAAAGCCAACACCTATTAACACCTGCTGGCCCAGGACAGCTGGGTTTTCCCCAAGTCGACCTTAGGTCCCGGCATGTGGGTCAGCACTCCCCGTCATGGTGACCTACTTGTCGGGAATGCACAAGGCTGTCTGCTGCTGGCCTTGAGTCAGCACCTAGGAGCTCTGAGTGGATTCCTGCCCAAACCTGACCAAAAGTATACCTCACGCCCAGATCCTTGCCCTCTAGAAGGCCTAGTATTGAGGGGACAAGCCTGCTACCTGATCTTTCAGGGCTATGTCAGTGTGGCCACCTGGACATGTAAGTAAACTTTGTCCCATACATCAGTTTGCCACTCACTGCAGATGCGAGGCATTTGCTCAGAATAAGAGCTCCCAATAAGCTCTCCTATAGGGTTGAGAGTTCATGTTCAAAGGCCATGTGTGTGTGTTGGGGGGGGGGTATTGTGTGGCTGAGTTCATGTTCAAAGGACATGTGTGTGTGTTGGGGGGGGGGTTCTGTGGCTGAGTTCATGTTCAAAGGACATGTGTGTGTGCTGGGGGAGGATTGTGTGTCTGTGAGTGCAGGACCACAAGAATATGTATGTGCAGGTACATATATATGTGCGTATACGTATACATCCCATATTGTGTGTCTGGGGGTTTATTGTGGGTGTTTGTGGGCTAGCGTGCATGTGGCCAAGCCCTTGAGTGCATTTCACATCTGTGTGTTTGGTGCAAAAGTGGGTGGGTGTATGCGACTGGGTGTGCATGTGCATGTGCAGTTGTGGAAGCACATTCAGGGGGAGGAAAGACTTTATCTTGCCACGTGTTCCCTGTGCCATGTGCCCTGTAACTGAGCTCCAATGCAGAAATAAGTCAGACGGATGGAAACTTCCCCACCATCATGGCCCTGCCTATGTGGCTCAAACCACTTCTAGGGCCAAAACTTCTCTTGTGTTTTCAGGTGGAGGCAGGTATACTGAGCATGCTGGACAATGGCATTTTACCAAGAGGATGGTTTGTGTTTGGCAGTCTGGGTGCCCCAGGAAGTGACAGCTGGCTCGTGAAAGAAGGTTCTGAAAAGAGAGGGACCAGGTAGAGGCAACTGTGCCCTTGCTGAGGTTGCTAGTGATTCTAGGAAGGCCCTGCCTGGGCCCTGCCTGGAGCTCTCTGGGACTGAGGATCATCCCAGGCCTGCCAGGATGCAGAAGCCACCTCAGGATCTGGGAGAGCTGTCCTTGGGGCCTCCTCTTCCCAGGCATCTTCGTTCCAGCCCCTGCCCCTTGTTCTTCCAAGAAGCTTCAACCAGCCAAATTCCATCTTTATAAACTCTCTTTCCCTTTATTAAAGCTTCTGCCTGCAGTGCTCCCTTCCCAGATACACACGTGCCTCACTTCCTCACCTCCAAATCTTTGCTCAAGTGTCACCTCCTCAATAACCACCCTTTAAAATCCCAACTCTCTGCCGGCTGCACCTCCTTGCTTCAAACTCCTCATCTCTCTTGCCTCCTCTGTTTTCCCCCAAAGGTCTCATCACCTTGTTGCACAGTGTGGACCAAGCACCACAGGAGGCCGCAAACTCAAAAGAGAGGAGGACATGTTTAGAAACTTCTCTGCTGCAACATCTAGTAATTTGATATTGCCCAGAAATTCAAATACATTTTGGAAAAAAATCAACTGGCTTTTCACCACAGAGGGTTTGAGAATCACTGTTGTACCAAGCACTTCAAGGCTTACTTAGTTTCCTGTCTGTCTTTTCCTCACCCCATACTGCTTGAATGCAAGGTCCACAGGGCAGGGATTTCATCTGCCTTATATTCTACCAGCTCCCCAGCACCCAGAGCAGTGTCTGACTGCCAGCAGGTGCTTACTGGATATCTGTTGAATGAATGCAGGTGCAAGAGGAGATCTAAGAAGGTGGCTATCTATGGCTGGACACAAAGTGGGAGAGCAGCAAAGGCTCAGCCACAGGGTACCAGTCCTGACCCCACTGTTCTTCAGGCCCAGGTCTTGAAGGATCAGCCTTGGGACTGTAAGAAAGGGGTGCAGGCCTCGTGCACAGACCTTTGATAATACTTCCATGACTCAAGGGCCCTGACAGGTGTGGAGGCCAGAGTCTTTCTCATGGTACAGGGTGGGGAGGGGGATCCCCCTTTCTTGGGAACAGAAGGAGCAGAGGCTGGAAGAAAAACCCTTGCATCCCTCAGAAGGATCCCTCCCCTCCATTCACTGTGGTGCTTCTGCTTCCTCTGGGAGGGAAGAGAGATTGGCGTTTGAGGTTCCATGGAGGCTCTGGGTCTGAACCCTGTGAGTTGTTCTTGGGACCCAAGTATTGTAGAGCATGGCTGTAACTGCCGCCCTGATAAAAAACAGCCTCACCCCTATCCCACCCCTACCCCTTCACCTGGCTTGCTGCCAGAGAGGCCTAGGCTGTCAGGGCCAGGCAGGAGCGGCTCTCTTGCGGGAGGAGGGTGTCCTGGTTCCTCCTGCCTTTCCCACGGCTGGGGCTGGCCCAGGCACATGTGACTGTCAGCGCCAGCGTCTGACTCAGGGGCTAGCCATCTGGCAGAGCCTGTTTGGAGCTGACATACCCACCTCCACCTGCTCATCCGCTTCTCTTCACCTCAGTCCAAGCCCTCAGGCTCAGTTTCTCCTGCTTTAACCTGGAGACTCTACCCACAAAGTACCTTTCATCTTCTCCCACCTCCAGTGAACTGGGGACAGGGGACTGACCACCAAGAAGGGACTCAGACACTCTGGTCAAATTATCCTAAGTGGCCACTGTCTGGGCAGTATTTGGGACCACCTGTGACTCCACAGTGGGCACAAGAATAAACCACTGTATAACTAAAAAGGTCAGTTCTGTCTCCTTACCTGTGGCTCCCGCTTACCCAAGCAGAGCCACAGACTAATGCTGGCAAAAGTTGCTTCAGTCCTCAAGTCTCAGCTCTCCTCCCTCTCGTGGGCAGCTGGAGAGGAGAGGCTGCCAGAGGGAAGTGGTGCTCAGACTGGAGAGGAAGGCTCAGACTGGCATTCCTGGGAGAAGGAATGGCAGGTGCAAAAGCCTGGACGTGAGAGAGGTGCTCTCAGAGGCGTCCATCCATTGTGTGGCTGTGTGTGTGCAGGAGGCTGATGGAATCCAGAGCCAGAGAGGCAGATGGGTCCAGTTCTTGGCAAGAGTCCTCACTATCCAATGCTTATGAGTACCCAAGCTTATGTGCTTGGCTTGGTATGGAGTATAAGGCTCAGGCAGATAGGAGGAATGTGAAGTGTCTGGACACATACTTTGCCTTATTTGTCACTGTGCCCTCAGTGCCCACCATAGTTCTGGGCACATGGTAGGCACTCAATAAACACCCGTAACATGAGTGAAAGAATGAAGAGATGGCACAACTGCTTGCAGAGAAATAAAATGGAGGAAAAAGTCCATTTTTCTGCCTCCATAAAAGTCCCTGGGAAAGAGGCTTATTTCTCTTTCTTTTTATTGTACGTTAAAGGAGATTATTGTAGTTTTTAGGGCAAACCTTAGCTGTGGTTTGTGTGGTTAATCACTCTCTGGTTGAGATTTGAGTATTTTTGCTGCTAATGCAATATGCTATGAAGATTTCCACAGCACTTTGGGTTATGCAAGCAAAGGCTTCAGAGGAGAGACTAGGCAGGGCCTCTTAGAGCTCAAAAAAGTCCACATTGATGCAAGAAGAGGCAAACTAGTGCAGGGAAAGGATCACAGTGTTGCCCAACACGCCTGGAATGTGTCCTCAGGTGGGAGCCTTTGGACTTGCAAGAGGCATTTGTCTCAGAACAGATCATGACACTTGGCTGGCTCAGAATCGGCTCCTCAGAGTTGAGAATGTGTCCTTGCTACAATGAGTGTCATGGCTCTTCCAGGCACCCCAACAGCTGACTGGCAGATGTGTTCCTGTCCCATTCCAGTTGGGGCTAGAGTTTTGATGGTGGGTGCAGGCAGGGTACAAGTGGATATCATCTAGAGATTTGGTCCTTGGTGAGCTGGTCAGTTTTTTTGTCTAGGCTCTGTGATGACACCCTTCCACTTGGACCCCATACTTCCTTTGTGGGCACCTCTGCCCCAAGGGGGGTGGGTATAGTAGGTACTCAGAAACAACCATCCCATGTGGTGCTGGTAGAGAAAAACTACAGCTCTGTTGCTCTCCAGATACACAGAAGGGACAAGGGTGAACCCAAGTCACAGGCACTTCCCAGGGCTTCATTCCTTTGGGGAGACAAGATGCCCAATGCCCAGAGAGACCCAGGTTACTGTGAAGTTAATGAAGCTCACACCTTGGGGTTTTCACTTCAACAAGCCCCTTCCAGAACTCTAGACTTAATTTGGATTCACGATTTTGCATTCTTTTTCTTAAAGAGGGTCCCCAAATTATATGTGTCTGGCCTCGTAAATGGACATACGCCTGCCAACACTCCTTGACTCCAGAAGACCTTGAGAAGGCAAAGGGAGCCTCAGGGCTTAGGATTCATGGGCCTCCTTCCTAAACCTCAGGCCATGATCTCTGCCCTAGTAGCGTTGGGGGTAAGCTGCAGGAGAGGGCCAGCTCACAGTGGACCAGTGGAGGTGCATTGGGACTGCTGGAGCAGGATAGGAGGAAGGAGACTGTCTGCTATAGAAACTTCACAGTACCGTTCCGAGAAATTAGCCAAGTGTGAATGCTTCAGATCAAATAGCGCTTCTAATTGTGGTCATGTGGCCCACTGGTGGGGCTTTTGGTGATGACCTGTGATTGAGTGTTGGCTTAAAGTGGATGCTGTGATATGAAACACCACTGAATTATACACTTTAAAGGGTGAATTTTGTGGTATGGGAATTCCATCTGATTTGAAGTGGATGCTGAGAGCTCAGCTGCTTGAGCACCTTTCCTGTGTATTGGATCCAGGCATGGTGGATTCGAGGAGGCACTGCCTGATGCTAGGGTTTCTGGACCACATCCTGAAGGGTAACACCCAGCAAGGGCTGCTCAGGAACAACTCCATCATGGCTGGGTCCTGACTTGTGCTGGGAGACAAGAGAGGTACATTGCAAACAAGTTTCACATCCAGCTACAGGCCTTGGGTATCTCTGGGTGACGGGGCCCTCATTTGCTGCTCCTGTCTTGGCACATGTTTTTTTTTTTTTTTTTTTTTTTGAGACAGAGCCTCAAGCTGTCCCCCTGGGCAGAGTGCCATGGCATTACAGCTCACAGCAACCTCCAACTCCTAGGCTCAAGCGAGTCTCCTGCCTCCGCCTCCCAAGTAGCCGGGACCACAGGCGCCCGCCACAACACCCGGCTATTTTTTGGTTGCAGCCATCATTGTTGTTTGGCGGGTCCGGGCTGGGGATTCGAACCCTCCACCTTAGGTGTACGTGGCTGGCGCCTTAGCCGGTTGAGCTATAGGCGCCGAGCCTCTTGGCACATGTTTTGCCCTGCTCCCTGAGCTGGGCACATGTTCAAGCCAGGAGAAGAGTTAACAATTAACCAGGAGGTGAGAGAGAGAAGGCCACCCTCCCTCTCTCTACCTGGGGCAGTGGGCTGCCCCTCTGAGCAATACTCCCAGTCCTGCTGGAGCAAGCACTGGGTGGGGACAGGGCAGGGAGGTTAGGGCTATACCCCAAAGAGGAACTTGGCTCCCTAGGGGCCCAGCAGAGCCACCTGACTCTGTTTGGCCACCCACCACAGCCTGCAGCTCCAGCAGCTCGGGAGCTTGCTTAGGCTGCGTTTCAAAGTGCACTGGGCAACCCACTCAGCCCTTCTCTGAGGAGAAATGGCCCCTCAAATTGATGACCATGCAGCTGAAGAGCTTAGTGCCCTGGAAGGGCACAGCCCAAGGCATTTGTGCCCCTCACACCTTTCTCCAGGACATGTGGTCAGGCACACGTGCACACACAAATGTACATACACGTGCACGTGTGGGAACAAAGGGATCGATTTCTCATCCTCTTCTGTCCGTGCCAGGGAAATGTGAAAGTAACCTTGGACAGACCAGATCCCACAGAAGGGACTGGGGCTATGAAAACCCCTGGCCGAAGGTTCTGGGGTATATGGTGCTTCTTGTTCTGCAGGGGACAGGTGGAGGTGAACAGGAATCTCTTACCCAAGCTGTTCTTAACTCCCTGCCTTAGGCACTGACAGTTTGTTCTGGACACCAAGTCTTAGCAAAAGTAGTCCTGGGCTAGTGTGGCCCAGGGAGGAACAGGGTGGGGTGGTAGGGGCAGGAGCCTCCAGGGACCAGGTCTGCCTCTCAGGTG
Organism: Otolemur garnettii; assembly: GCF_000181295.1. Classification (NCBI taxonomy): domain Eukaryota; kingdom Metazoa; phylum Chordata; class Mammalia; order Primates; family Galagidae; genus Otolemur; species Otolemur garnettii. The sequence goes on from NW_003852427.1 coordinate 4,788,417, forward strand.
AGCAAACTTGCCACAGAGCCAAGCTGCCACCATGGCAGGTGGCAGGGGGGAGGGCTGGGGAGAGGTTGTGGCCATGGTCCATCTGTGCTGTGCTGGGTTGGGAATCCTGCATGGAGAGCTGCCTGTCCACTGCGTGGACATCTGCAGAGGTGCTGGGAGTCTTCGCCTGCTCCCAGTTCTCTCACCCGCCTGATTTCAATCTTGTGGGCCTGCAGGTTGGCTTAGGGACACTTTCTCTAAGATCCCAGGTTGGTTACTTGGATCTGCATGGCTGTTAAGTTCCCACACCCAGCCTGAGCACTCTATGCCTACAGCCACAGTGGGCTGTAGGCCCTCCTGTCGCATGTCCTCTGTGGGCTGCCTGACATACTTATAAAAGCAAGGGCAGGTACTTTTATTTCTGACACAAGAGCATGCAATGATTCTCTTTTGTTTTGGATCAGAGCAATGTGCTTTTTTGAGTGTCGGGAAAGAGTGGTAATATTATAGCAAAGGACGGAGACAGTGCCCAAGAACGTACCACGCACTTGAACGTCCTCTGCACATCCACAGGGCAGGCATGGCGCCTGGTCCCTAGGATGGTTGCAGACAGGGACTCTGTGTGCTGAGTGGGAGGGGAGGACAGGAGGCCGGGGAGAAAAATCCACCTTTGGACCTCTGCTCCCACCGCACAGTAACCACAGCACATGGCCAAACAAAGCTGATTAGGGCAAAGCTACCTAGGGAAGCTGCCATCTGCCAGGCCTTCTCTCCCTGCCTTTGAGAATCATTCTCTGTAAAAGAAAACACTCTGGAAAAAACCCAACCACATCCTCATTCTTACTTGCTCCTTAATGCAGCCTCACAAAACTTCTGAGCCTTGTCTTAGGTCCTTGAAGAGACTAGCTAGGACACAGGTGTACCCCTGACATCCACACCCCCTTTCCTTAGTGCAAAGTCTTGCCCGTGCAAAGACTACTTTTAACAATTTTTTTTTATTAAAATACTGTTATACCCAGTGGAATGCAGCAGCAATCCTGGTACAGGGTGGCATAACAAAACAGCCATGTTTACATTTTAAATATTTACGATAACTTAAACATACAGACACACATCATGGTCTTTGGCAGAAAACGTTCACAGCACAAAAAATACTTTAAAAGAAATACCAAATATTAATCCAAAATATATTAAGTTGGTTTTTTTTCTTTCACAATATTTTTTGCCTTTTTTCTTTGTAAACAATGCACATGAACCAAATGTATTTTTCAGCTTTAAACAGGGGTAGGGGAATTAAAAAAAATATGCAATTGTCCAGCAAATGCAAATGTTTAAAAAGGAAACTTGAGGAACCATGGGAATAAAACAACACATACATAACCTAAAAACAATAAGGGAAAAAAAAACCCCAAAGATTCAAGAAAACCTAGAAACAGTCAAGACAAAACTGCTAAAATCCACCAATAGTTCTTGGGGGACTCTTTTAAGACTAGAAGTCAGTCACTGCTGTTGATAGGCTGCCATGTGGGTGCTTCACCCCAATTCCATCTGGCCTTGCTTCAGGACACTGGGCCTGCGTGGCATGAGGACCCAGCCTCACGGGCGCCATGTTGGGATGGGGGCTCCATTCAGAGGACTGTTTGAGTCGTATCTTCTAGCTTATTAACCAGTTTTCAACAGCATAGCTCCCTCTCCCAATCCCTCCAGGTGGGAACAAAGAGATTTCTGAGAAGAAGACATTTCTCCTGCTTCCTCAGAGAAAACAGGTGCAGGGTAAGGCAGGCCACCCAAGCCCTCGTGAGGGCATGGTGGATATCCTCATGTGGTGGCTCATTTCATCTGGCTCAGAGCTTAGAACCCAAACTGATAGGAGGTCCCAGGGACAAGAGCTGTGGAGCCATTTCAAGAGGCTGGTGATGGGGCTTCCATGGGCATTTAATACAGGGCTCAAGACCAGAGGAGCAGACAGCCAAAATCCTGCATTAAAATCCATGGGCCAAGAACTTGAGGAGGAATAACTGAGAGGCCAGGCAGAAGTTTCAGGAACTGTGGCAGCAGGGACAGGAGAGCACAGTGGAGGAGACAAATCTAAACCAGCATGCCGTGCCTCAATCTTCCATTCCACAGAAAGGCAATTATATACAAACTGCGGTCTCCCACTCAGATGGCCCCTAATCCACACCAAGGGAGAGGGAGTTTGGCAGTGGCTTCTGCCAAACTAACACTCAATTGTCCCCAAAAGATTCAAGTCTTAGTGATTCCAAGGAGGCAGTGAGGAACCGAAGGGCAAAAGAGGTGGGCTTGGACTATACTCAGCCAGAGAACAACATGCTGACTTGATCAGTCCACCAGCCACCTGGTGTCCATGGGCAGCCATCCTTGGAAATCTGCCCTCCAGACCAGTTTGTCCCCTCCAGCTGGTGAGGGAGGGGGCCCAGCTCCTTTCCAAGCTCTCAGTTGCCATCCAGCAGTAAGCCTTGGGCAATACAGAGGCTGAATCCTCATTCTCCATAGGCCCAGGAGGAATGTGGGCTGAGAAGCAAAGTTTTCTGGGGTGCTGGTACTCTCACAGTTCTCCTTTCCCCTGTAGTATTCCTCCTGAGCTCCCTGACCGGGTGGTCAATGTGAACCAGTGTCTGGCTGGGGGACAGTGAGAGGACAGCAACTGGACAGGCCTGTTGGAATGGCAGAGGGCTGAGGAGGGGACGGAATGGCTCAGAGTCCCCAAGCACCATCTCCTTCAGATCAATATCTCCACCATGTCCGGTAAGTCCTGGACTCTGGATGTAGCTACAGAGTCTGGAGAGAAGAACATAGGCACATGCCAGTGAGTGTTACTGGATTGTCTTTAAATCCTGGAGTGGTTTTAAGATAAAGATCTTTCCTTACCAACCTCCACTGCCTAGGTACCCAGGTTCCCATAACTTGGCTAACTGAGCAGTGCTCTGCTCCCTCTCAGCTACTGGCCCAGACACCAGTACCCCCAATGTGGAAGATGCATTTGTTTATAACTTTGACCGGGTTGGAGGGCTTGGAGGGAGGACAGAGAGTCCTGAGGGAGGCTGCAGCATTCTTTTCATGCCTGTGGTTTCCAGAGATCATGAGGCACAGGCAAATATGCAGAGGCCAATGTGAAAGGGGGACAGAAAAAGAAATGGCATCTTCTCAAATTCCTCTTTCCTGGACTCCTCTTAAACAAAGTCTTCTAACCTGAGAATGCCACCAGCATAACTCACCAAGCTCCCTTCTCTTAGATATTCAGATTGGTAGTTAAATAGTAAGGAAGACTAAGAAAGAGGAGATAAAGTGCCTCCCATCTGGTCGCTTTGTTTTGAATTCTGGATCTATCTCTACTCAGGCATCCAACCAGCCCTCATGTTCACATTGAGAAGGGCGAGTCACCCCACTCCTCTTTATGCAGGGCTCCCCGTGGAGTATGAGTAATGTCCAAAGTGGATCTGGGAAGAAAGGGCCTTGGTGTTGCAGTTCATACCCCACTGCACCCTCTGTCCTGCCTATCACCAATGCCAGCTGGGAAGAGTGGGACTTACCCAGAGAGGCTGTTTTCTGGCCACTGCTGCACCCCAGAAGGCTGTCAGGTTCTGGTACCAGGCTGGTGGAGGTGCTATCTGATGGGCCATCAGTCTGGGTACTCCCATCTCTGCTCCCATGTTTGGCATGGGCAGGGAGGAGAGCTGTGGCTCCTGGCTCCTCTATGGGTGCCCTGTCTGCTGGAAAGGCAGAAGTTGACAGTCACTGCCTGGCTTATAAGATGTGGCCCCACTGAAGAATACCCTAACTTAACTGTACCTACTGGGACTCAAGGTGATGTGGCTGCTTTTGATCTGCAAGAACTTTATGATTAATGCTCCTAATTTCAAATGGGAATAACTATCAGGTAAGATTGGTCTCCAAACATTTTGAGTGGTGGAATCCTTCTTTGTAGATTAAATGTTCTAGAATTTCTGTGGCACCTGCTTAGAAGGAGGGGAGGGGGCTTGCCTAGAAGGTGCATCTGCACAGGAAGCTCTATTAGTTAAATGTGTGGGACCAAAGTGTGATGAAATTTATGCAGATGGCAAGCTGAGCACCCTTCTTCACACTGGCAGGACAACTGTGCGCCACAGAGTCAACTGAACAAGAGGATAAGCCAACTCCCCAGGGAGAGGAATCAGGAAGCCCTAGCTCTCATGAACCTCAGTTCTGGGAGGAAAGGTCTGGTGATTAGTGCTCAGGCCTGAGTGAAATTTCTTCTTTATTATTTTACCCACCAGCCTTCTCTCACCTGTAGCCAGCCGAGCAGAAGCATCTATTTGCCGTTCATTAGCCGAAAACCCTTGCCAGGCCTGAGCTCCTGTAGCTGCAGCCACGAAGACAGACGGCACTGACTTGGCAGGCCTCAGGGAGCCCTGGGTGGCCTTGCCAGGGTCTTTCCTAGAGCGCTGCTGAAGGACCTTGATCACTGCATCCTTCTCCAGGATCTGGGCATGGAGTACCTTTAACCTGAGGGGGACAGGCATGCCCACATCATCAGACTCACCGATCCAGGGGCCTCCACCCTGCCCACCTTGCATAAGCAGGAGGAATAGCCCTCTCTACACCCTAGCTGGACCCTCCTGGCTTTACAGCAGGCCTGGAATGAGCCTTCAGAAATCTCATCACAGCTGGGGAACTTGAATGCTCAGAGAGCCCAGGCTCTGAAAACCACTAGTGCGTAAGGCCCTGGACCCCTCTCACACCAGAAAAGGCAGGTAGTTCATCAAGGGTTGAGTCCTAAGTCACTGGATGATCACAGAAGTGGGGTGATACTCCAGAGAGGGAAGGTAGAGGCCCAGAACCTTGGACGGCATCCAATGCCTCCACAGCCAGAAGCTCCCAGGCAAACCAAGGACTCAGTTGGTATTTCTGGGAAAGAGCCTGTTCACAGTGTCTGGTGTGCCAGGCACACAGGGTCAGCTCAGGAGCAGGAGCGATTGCTGAGCTGTGTGGGGAGAGGGGCCTGTTTATCAGGGATCAAGAACAAGGCAGGGACTGGATATTGTCACTCCCACCCCTAGCGCCCCAGCATGGCCTCGGATGCCCAACCTGCTTTCCATCTCCTGCTGCCTGTGGCCGCCTGCAAGCAGACCCTCATTGAAGCTGCTGCTGGGTGAAGGCTGGGGGGAGTGTCGGATGAGGGTAGTGTCACGCTGGGCAGCAGCTGTGGCAGCTGCATCCATAGCAAACTGCCTCATGGCACGTTCCTCCAAATACTTCTGCTCCCACTTGGTCATATCAGCCTCCAGTGCCAGGATCTGCTCCTCCTTCTCACGCAGTTGCTCGGACAGCCGCAGGGCACTGAGCTCTGGGGACCCAGCACTGCCACTGCCACCACTGGGGGAGCCTGCTTGTCTCTGCAGAGCAAGGAGCACCACGGTCAAGATGGAAGGTTGGGGTGTGGCAGCCATCAGTCCTTGCCTGCCACTTGGGCACTCTCACTTGCACATGTGCGTGTTTAGCCACACACATCACATACTTCCCAACTTCACCTCCACCTCCACCAGGGACAGAGGGAGCAGCACAGGTCTCCACATCCTGGCCCTGAATCCTGTGGCCATGGGCAAAAGGACACAAGTGACCATATAAATGACCCTCCAGACTGACAAAGGAGTTGCCATCAATAATTATACTGTGACAACTGGTGTAAACTAGAAAAGAACTGGGCAGACCAGGTTTGGTCACTCTACCTCTGTGGGAAGGGTAGAATTGGGAGTGGAGACAGAACTCTATCTGGTTTGTAAACATTAACAATTATTTATACAGAAGCCCAAAGTAAGGATAAAGTCTCAAGATCTGGGCAACTGTCTTTTCTCCTGATTGTGGGGAGACAGATAGGAACTGGCTAGTCTCTTATACCAAGGTTCCCGACCTACTTTCTCTAGAAATCAAGGACACCAAGCCCTACTGCTTCTGAACACAGGAGTCCCCCCAGGCCAGACATGGGCCATGTAGTGGAGCCTCTGCCAAGACTGGCAATTGGGAGGGACCATGCAACAAAGGCAGACCTGAGATCAGTCACCCTTGCCACCTTCCAAGGGGGCTGTGGACTAAATCTGAGCATGGACTCCCAGGATCCTTGCACCTGACCTCCAACCCAAGTCCAAGAGGAGCCAAATTCCTTAGATGCTGCCCCGGCTCCGCCAGGCTTACCTGCTGTGCACGCAGGGCCTTGAGTTCCTGCTCCAGGCGTGTCCGCAGACGCAGCTCCAGCTGCTCCCGCTTCTCACAGGCGGCCTGCAGCTGGCCGAGTGCCTGCTGCAGCCGCTCCACCTTCTCTACATAGGCCTGCTTCTTGCGTAACTCCTCCTCAGCTCGAGCCGCCCGACCCTGCGCATTGCCCAGGGCCTGCTCCAGCAGCTCGGCCCGCCGCCGCTGGTCCTCTATGGCGCCGCGCAGCAGCGCCAACTCCCGCTCCAGCTTCTCCTGCTCCTGCTGCTGTTCATAGCCTGTGGGGACAGAGGGGATCCATCAGTGATGGTGAACACCCTGGCTGGCCCCCCGCTTGCTGGGCTGTGCTGACCACTGGATAAGCACCATTGCTTCTCATCCTCTCAGAGGCACTAGGGGTTAGGTGCCATTATCAATCCCATTTCACAGGAGAAGAAACTGAAGCTCAGGTTAAGTTAGCAGTGAATGGCACAGCCAACTCCAGGACTCTTACAGTAACAACTGGGCCACAGTGCCCTTCTGCTGAGACTTGAGTCTGCCATGAAACAGCCCCAAACAGTGTCTACCTGTGCTTGACATCACAATTTCCCTTGAACCTCATCATGACTAGAGACTGTGATGGCCATATTCAGATGGGACAAAAAAGGCCCAGGAAAAGAGGGAACATGTAGGGGTGGGAGTGGGAGAGAATCACCAGCTGCCCCATTGAGCCAGACACTCACATCTTGTTCCACTGAATCCTCTAGTCCAGTGGTTCTCAACCTTCCTTAATGCCGTGAACCTTCAATACAGTCCAAAGGGGTTGCAACCTACAGGTTGAGAACTGCTGCTCTAGTCCCTCAAGTAGGAAGTATGACAACTTATAGGGAAGGAAGCAGGAGGTGAAAGGTGTGGCCAAATGGGAACCCAGGTTGCTGGGTCCAAAGGCCCAGGCTACTTCTGGCTATGGTGTGAAGCACTTGCAACCACAGGTCACTGAAAGTGGGCTCTCCAGGTCCTTTTGCAGACCCAGGCCTCTCCTGACTCCTACCATTTTCCTTCCATGGCCTGGGAAACCACTGAGAACGCAACCTCTACAGCAGGATGAAAATTGCTATGGTCCATAGATGTGCATCTGAGGGTCCAGTTATCCTGAATTTTAAATCGTCTTAGTAACTTCCCAGAGGAACTCTGCACAGAGAACCTCTCTGCATGGCTGAGAGAAGCCCAGGCCAGACCACAGAGCCCTCTAGGAAATGCTCTCAGCTTCAATTCGACTCACATACACCTGCCCCTGGGATTCCAGGCAAGCCCCCTGAGGATGGGTATGATGTCTATCTTGCTAGAGAGCAGGAGGTGGGCAGGACTGTAGGGTTGGTCTAAGAAACCCAAAGCCACTGCCTGCCTCTACAGCAGCACTCTGATTCAGTGGAATTTTCTGTCATAGTGAGATTGTTCCATACCGTGCCATGCAATGCAGTGGCCACTATGTATGCATGGCTACTGAGCACTGGAAATGTGGCAAGACAAAGAAACTAAATTCTAAATTGTATTTGATATTCATTGATTTCAAGTTCTGGAACAGAAAAGCAAAGGCTTGTGACCTGGTATGCAGAAGGGAGGATTCATTTACTCAGGGTCCTGGCAGGGTAATCAGAGTCAACCCAATGAGCTCTCCGCTCACTTGGGATTTTTTTTTTTTTTTTTTTTTGCAGTTTTTGGCTGGGGCCAGGTTTGAACCCACTACCTCCAGTATATGGGACCTGTGCCCTACTCCTTTGAGCCATAGGTGCTGCCCCATCACTCGGGATTTTTGATGACTGAGGCCAGGCTGGCCTCATTCTTTGGCATGAAGGGAAAAGATGGGGAAGTCCAATAGTAATGAAAATGAACTGTTCGTACTCTGCTGGCGTAAGGTCCAGTGAGTGGGGAAGAGGGGGGCCAGTAGGCTTGAGCCCAGACAGTACCCTGCCTCTCATGTGGGTTCACAAGAGCCCTACAGCTTAAGTTACATAAGGCCTGGCTCTCGTTCCAGCCTTAGCATGACCCTGAACCTAAGGCTCAGAGAGAGAAGAAATACACTCAAAGGGGAAGAGGTAGGAGAGTCAGAGCTTAAGCCTCAAGGCTAGATCCCCCAGAGAGGCAGGACCTGTGCAGAGGGCCAGAGGGGCTGGCTGGTTTGCCCAGGAGGGAAAGTAGATGGCATTGTTGATAACAGTCACACTTCCCTAGTGCTGATAGGCCCCCTCCTCTGAAAAGTGAGGTTAGTAATTCCCTGAGAATTCTCTATTTTCCCTGTTGCCCTTTTGGAATGGATATTGAGGTATAAAGAATTGCTGCTTTGGTTTCCTCAGCCCTTGCAGAGGGACCAATGGACCTAGTCCTCTGCTTCCAGAAGCCTCCTGCAACCTCTAAGGCCTGGATGGAGACTGGGAGGCTTCAGACTCCGGTCACCCCCAGCCACCAGGACTCTGAAAAAACCATAAGCCTGTGTAATCTTGGGGAGGAGGGCTCCTCAGCAAGATGTATATGCCAGGGTCCTTGTGGGAGAGGATGCAGGAAGCCAGTGGAGGGGGCAGGGCAGCAGGAAGGGGGAAGGAGAAGCCAAGGGGATGTGCCCAGGGCCAGTGGCCCCTGCCTCATCTCCTGGTCTCCCTTTGTTCACTCTCTCCTCCCAAAGCCTAGTGAAGGCAGAGCTGAAGGCAGAGTGTACCGCAGCGGTGGGGGGCGGGCCTGAGTGGAACAGCCCACAGCTCTGGAATGCCAGGCATTCAGGTCACCCGCTGCCAGATTAATGGCTCCAGAGAGGAGCCAAGAACAGCCAGGCGCTGGCTGCTCCCCAGGGAGCGGAAACACCTCCCAGTGGCCTCCCCCACCACCACTCCTTTGCAAGCTCCCTGACTTCCTTTCTTTGGCAGAGCCAGGCCTCAAAAGTCAGCCCTCCTCCACGGGCACCCTCAATTTGTTCCCCTCCAGCAATTCCTTCTCCCCAGGCTCCCAAGGACAACCCAGGATGCCTCCACCCCCTTCTCCCTCAGTCCCATCTCTTCCCTTTGCTACCTCCCCACATCCAGCCAGGACAGCCTAGACTACCAAGAGGCAAGAGCCCCACCTCTTCTGTCTCCTCAGTGTTCCCCAAGTTCCTGCTCTGAGCTTTGACCCCTTCTTGAAGGAGGACAGGGGTACTCCAGCCAGAGCTCAGTCATTAGCTGCTCCTCCCCAATTGTGGACACCCTCTATCATCTGTGTCACTCACACTGGGTTCCTTAATCCCATCCTTCCTCAAATCCACCTTTACCCAGACATCAACCACTCCCATCCTACTTCTCTACAAATACCCTGAACATACTTCAGCTTGCAGCAGGTGCATACAGTAGGAGCTGGCTCTCGGTCTCTTCTAACTGCTAAGGTATCTTCCTCCTGCTGAACACAGGGCTCCCCTTGCTCCTACTCCCCATCCCCATGCCCTTCTACTCAACTATTCCTTCATCCCTGGCCATCCCCACAGAGCCACAGCACCTCTCTCTTAGGCCACCAAGGACCTCCTAATCACCAATGTCCAGGACCATAAACACCCTTGTTCTCTTGAATCTGTGGGAAACCGCTTGTCCCTGAAGCTCACCCTCTCTCTTGGCCTTCCTGTTGCAGTACCTGCCAGATGCTTAGCACAATTCTACTAATGAGCAAATGAATGAATAAATGAATGGACTAGTCCACGAACTCATCTGCCCTTCAAGGAAACTTGGACCAACCCCTTTAGAGAGAAGCCTCCTGAACCTCTTTTTGTTGTCCTCGTTGCAGTTTTTCTTTGGCCAGAGGGCTGGGTTTGCCGCCACCTCTGGCATATGGGGCCAGTGCCCTACTCCTTGAGCTAAAGACGCAGCCCCTCCTGAACCTCTTTAAAAAGCATCTGTAGGGTGGTGCCTGTGGCTCAAGGAGTAGGGCACCAGCTCCATATACCGTGGTGGCGGGTTCAAGCCTGGCCCCGGCCAAAACGGCCAAAAAATAAATAAAAAGCATCTGTAGGTTAAGCTGTAGGACCATGTTTCTGGCTATCTCAGGGGCCTTCACTTAGCTGTCTTGTGATGGCCCAGTCCCACCATTCCCCCCAGCTTCTCACATTCCCACTGGGCACCCTCAACCAACTCTCTGGTTGATTTCCCTCTCGTATAAACTGATCTTCCCAATAAATAGAGACGTTATTACTCTATGAAGCCACTCCTCCCCCCAGATCCAGCCCAGCATTGGGCATATAGTAGGTACTCTATAAACCTGTGTCCAGAGTGCTGCCCTGCCAGGAGGGCCCGTCCTCACTGCCTAGAGTGGTCCCACCACCTCCACAACAAGCCAGGGTTCTTAGTGGGCCCTCTACTCACTCTGAGCAAGCAGCTTGGCCACCATGTCCTGATTGCCCACCTGGGCCTCCTGTGTCTTGCTTGCCAGACGGCGGTTTGCAGATTCCAATCTCTCTGTTTCAAGTAAAGGAACAATGTTTTACAGGCGAAGCTGCCTGCTTGGGGTTTTGCCTGAAGCCTATCTATGGGGATTCATCCTCCACTCTTGGGATAGGCTCATAGGAGAGCCCCAGCTTCACTGAAGGCCATGATCTGGGCCACGTGATGGGCGCTACATGAGAGGATCTTAGATCCAGGACACAGGGACAAACATCTCTATCAGGGTGACTTCCAAGGAATCTCAGCCTGGCCCCCGAGTCATTTGCACTTATTTTTTGCAGACAACAGAGATTCTGAATTTCCCCAGAATAGAGGAACCAAGGCCTTCGCAGATACTCCCCAGGTGGATAACCCTCCACCTGTGTGACCAGTGCTCACCTCTGAGATCCCGGTTGAAGTCCTGCAGCCTCCTCATTTCACTGTCCATCTTGTTCCGCATGGTCTTCTCCAGGGCCTCACGTTTGGAAGAGGTTCTTGTTAGGCCCTCATGGGCCTCAGAGAGCCGCTGGATTTCACTTTCCAGCTACAAGAGGCAGATAGGAGAGCTGAAGGAAGAGGAGGACTCCCCGGGGTGATGCAGGCTGACCTGCTACTCTCCATCAGAAAAGGTGCAAGATGAGAGGAGAGGATACGAAGCAGAAGCAAACAGTCCAGGTGGCTATGGTGGGAATGGCAGAAGCCTGTAGCCTCCTGACACAGACTAGACTTCTCAGATCAATAAGTGAGGAACCTAGTAGTTGCCTCAAGGACCTGCTAAGGTCCCCTCTCTCCTCCCTATGTCTCTATCTATCTCTCTGCCCTGTCTGTGTCTCTGTCTGCTCTGTGTTTCTCTGTGTGTCTGTTTCTCTGTCCTCTATCTTTCTGTGTCTCTGTCCTCTGTCTCTGGAAAGTGGCTGCCTCCGTGTAACTAAACATGGCTTTCCTGTGCCCTATATCCAGAAAGAAACATTTTACTTTTGGCTAGCTTACGCCAAGAAATTTGGGCACTGTGGGACAAGAGTGGGCACAAAAGACTGCAGCCACATTCTGGGTGGTCTGACTTATCTTGGACATCACAGGACAGTCATAGGAGGCTTGAGGTCATCTGCTAAAGCTGAGTCTTAGCACGGAACTGGCAACCTTCACTCAAGAAGGTGGCACCAAACCAGAGCCTGAGCTGCTTCTCCTTGGATGTGCTCCTGACTGTGGCCATCCATCCAGAGGGCCAGCCCAGTCCCAGCTGCCCCTCCCATTTGGCACTGGCAGGTTCTGCACGTGCTCCTAGCTGGCCTTCAATTCCAACAAGTTGCTCGTTTTTATCCAAGAGGAGTGGCTTTTTCTTTGGCCAGGGCTGGCATGGAACAGACTTGCTGTTGTGTAGGGGATACAAAGGGCTCTCTGTGGGAGGTGTCCACAGGAGGGGGTGTGTGCAGGGCAAGGGTGCGAGTGTGCAGTGAGCTAGTGAATGGGATCTTTATAATTACCACTGGCCAGCAACTGCTCAGGCTCCAGGCCTGCTCTGCCTCCTCTCGGCTGGACCCCAGCTGTCTGGAGTCAGCTCCAGAGGGTGGATGAGGGGTGAGGGAGATGGCAGGCAAAGGGTAGGGGAAGAAATTCTACCAGACAGACTTTTGGCCATTCCTTGCGGTCTCCCCTCCACTGCCCCTCTGAGCCCCAGCAGGGCCTACCTTCTCAATGCGGCCAGCCTTCTCCGCTGAGCTCTCCAGTTCCCTCTGCAGCCTCTCGTTGTCCCTCTGCAGCCTGGCATTCTCCCTCAGCACAGTCTCCATCTGGGCCAGGTGGGCACTGCCCGAGGTGGCTGAGGAGGCCTGGGCACTTCCTGGCCCTTCCACCCCAGGTGGACCAAAGGTGCCCAGGGGGCCATGGCTGAGCGTGGCAGGATGTGCAGGTGGAGCGTGCTCCTGGGGCTGCTGCAGGTATTGGTACTGCTGTGGCTGCTGGAGGAACACAGGGGGCACCTGGGCCTGCAGGATCCTGGGGAACAGAAGAGACAGGGCTCAGAGACTACACAGCTCCCACCCCAGAGTAGTCTCCTGAGGCAAACTCCAAACTCCATCTCATTTGTCTGAGACAGGTGAGACCTTCAAGGGCCAGACAGCATGGCTGGGGGGGATTAGTGTCAGGACACTTGTTTCCTGCCCAGCCTCACTGTGGCCAAGGCCTTGGGGATCAGCCTGAGCAATCCCAGGCCTCCTAAACAACTAATGCTTAAATAAGGCAGCTTTAAAAAACACAAACTGACATCTCTCAACAGTGCAATGTTCTCTGCGAGTCTGGAGGCCACATCTATCATGACTAAGTATGCAGCCTTCCGGTCCCCAGGCCACCTGGTGTCTGGGCCTCGAGAACTACCTACCCTGTGTCTGTTACAAGGTGCAGTTTCAGGACTGCCAAAGCAGCACACTCAGGTTTTCTCTTTCCTAGTTCAGGTTCTGCCACCCCCCTCAGAATCATCTTTAGAAGTTCAGGTAGAAAAATGAGACAGATGTTAGGGTAAGAGTCTGAGCTCTAGTGTCAGATAACTAGAGGTTCTGATCCTGGCTCCCGCTGTTTAACCTCAGCAAGTGTCCTGGCCCCATGGGGGTGGCGGGGGCTGCTACATCAGAGGGTCTCCAGTCTTGTGGGGACTTGTGAGGACTGCACCATGCCAGGCAGGTGGTAGGTATTCCAGAATGGCAGCCTGTCCTCTACCTCTCCTAGGAGGGACTTCAGCTTCCTTAGTTAAAGGGTAAATGTGACCCAAACATTGGATGTTCTTGGGAGTAGGGGCTGCCTCTGGATTATTACAGCAGCTGAGCTCAGGGGACCACATTCTACTGGCCTCTAGCCGTGGTGTAACATCACTCCCAGGGCTCTGTGTTGAGGAAAGAACAGCAAGGGTGTGGGGAGTCCAGGGGCTTTTCTGGGGCCCTGTGACTTCCAGTGTCACAACTTTTCAGTTTTGCAAAGAATTTTCCAAGTTACAGAAGCCCCACAAAACATTAATTCTGCTTCTGGGCCCATCGGCTCAGAACTCCTGCTCACCTGACCCTCCTGGTCCCTGCCGCTGCCTATGGATCCTTTGTTCTTCTCAGAACCTCAGGCTAAAAGGAAAAGTACCTGCCTCTCTCTCCTGACAATCTCTACCTGATCAGCCAAAAAAGCAAAGGCTGGGAAGATGTATTTCTCCCACTATGTGAGGCAGGAAGTGTCCAAACTCTCCCTCCATTGCTAAATGTGGCCACTCTTGAGGTTGCTTCCAGAACTTGCTCCCCCATGCACTGGGCCAGGCAGGCGCAAGTAGCATTCTTTGGGGATGACTTTTGTGGCTCCTTTCCCTTCACACTTGCTCTCCCTTCCCCTTGGTCCTACCCACCCCCTTTTGTTCTCCTGCAGGCTACTTCCTTGCTATGATTATTATCTTTTCCTGACAGCGTTCAATAGGTTGGTCTCAAAGAAGAAACGACTCACGAAATTCTTCCCAGACAGAGCCCTGAGAAGGGAGATAAGGGGGAGGCTGGAGTGGGTGGAGGTTGGAGGAAAACTACGAGCCTCCAACCTCTAGTTCCTCCATACCAGCACCATCACGTCACTCGTTTCTCGAGAGCAGGGAAAGGCATCTTCCCTAGGAAGGCCAAATGGTGGGAAAGTGGGTGACTAAATGAATACTCAGCAGGCATGAAGAGAACCCGATTGTGTTCTTGGGCAACCTGAGGAAGAGCCTAAAATCCTCAGGCCCCTCTGGTGGCCGTTTCCTGGACTCTTGGGGGATGAGATGCAGCAACAATGTCTGTTGGACCAGGCCTGAGGCAGAGCCTCATTTCTAGGAACCTGTATTTCTGCAAACTGTCTGGGCTTCTTGCCTCCCTCTGGCCTTCTTGCTTCTGTTCTGGCCCCTTATAATCTATACTCTACATTTCCAGAGGGACCTTTTAAAAAGATAATAACTCAAATCACATCTTCTAATACTTCTCTTCACACCCAGAATCAAACTCCAAGTCCCTACCCCTGGCCGAGCAGTCACTCCTGAGCCTCTGCAGAAATGGGCTCATCTTTACCCAGATCTTCTCCCACTATAGGCTAAGGCACATGGAACACACAGAAAAACATGAAAGGAAATGAACAGTAGGGACAGGGCAGCTCGTCCCCCATTGTAGGATAAGAAGTCCCTAAAGAGGCCACATGGTTCTTCCGGCCTCCAGTTAGGAATGTATCCCAATTAATAGAAAGCAAGCTGTCCACTTTTTCTTAAAACAACAACAACAAAAAGAGAAGGCAGTCCTTTTCTTTCTTTCCTTTTTTTTTTTTTTTGGAAACTACTTACTACTTGGATACAGTTTCGCAATGATTGCCAACCTTGTCTTTAGGAAGTTCTTCAGGAAATCTACCCTTTAACCCCCTGCTGTAATTCATATCTTCTGGGAACCCTAGTTATCAGAATGCTACAGCAAAGCTGACTATGGTGTCTATCTCTAAATTAAGGCAAGAGGTGCCACTAGCTTCTTTATTATTTAAGGTGACCTTGGCTAAGTCCCTCTCTCCTCCAGGCAAGAGTTCTCCCATCTCAGGAAGGAAGGGGTTAGATCAGGCCTCTGGAGCTGGTGGGGAATCTTGCCAGCTCTGACACAAGGAATGATCTTAAGGCTCTCCTCCAGCGGAGAACTTTACTGGAAGAAAGGCAAGAGATTGAAAGACCAAGGCAGGGGCAGGTACCTGACTTCAGCATGCTGGAAGTGCGGGTTGCTGTGCCGGTACCTCGGGTCAGAGACAG
The DNA here is from genome assembly GCF_000181295.1 of Otolemur garnettii. Taxonomy (NCBI): domain Eukaryota; kingdom Metazoa; phylum Chordata; class Mammalia; order Primates; family Galagidae; genus Otolemur; species Otolemur garnettii. The sequence continues at coordinate 4,803,786 of NW_003852427.1, forward strand.
CAGTGGTGGTCTCATGAGCTAGCACGACGTGTGGATACTGAGGTGGGGGCCCACGGGGCTCCGGGCCCTCAGCAGGGGGGGCCCTGGGTGGGGGTCCCTGATGGCTGCGGGCCAGCTGTGGGAAGCTGTGGGAGGAGCTCATGTGGCTGGGGGCCCGGGCGCCATTCCTCTCCAGGGACAGCTGCAGGAGCCGTTCACTCAGGGAGCGCACGTGCCCATGCCTCAGCTCCCGCAGAGCCTCATCCTGCCGCCGACTGCCTCCCGGAGCCCCTCGAGGATCCCGGTCCCCAACATGTGGCCGTTGCCCGGCCTGCTGGGCTGCATAGTACTGTGAGTGGGCTTTGGCTTCCTCATAGGTGGGCAGTTCCTCGCCCTTGCTGGGCTGTGGGCATAGCCGGTAGAGGGTGTTCTCTGCCAGGTGGGTCTCAGCACCCTGGTGCTCCTGGCCCTGGGGCTCTTGCCTCGTAGACTGTTGCAGGACCTGACTGTCTTCAGGTGCCAGGATCTCTAGGGAGGCCTGGGGGCTCCCTGTGCTCCCAGCTCCAGCCCCACCCCGCAGAGCCTGCTGCTGGATGGCCAGCAGTGTGCGGGTCTCAGTCAGGTTGCCATAGCGCAACTGCTCCTGGATGAGGCGGTGCAGGACTGTCCCCGAGGAGTCTTCCAGTGTCCTCATGCTTCTTTGGCTTGCACACACCTGCCTGGACAATGGCCAGCAACACCTGGCCCCAGAGCAGCTGGCAAGAGAGACAGAAAAGCAATCAGCAGGAGCCCATGTGTAAAGGGAGGACTTTCTATTATTACAGACTGGTTGAAAGCAGACAGGTGAAGACCTGGGGGTGGGGGTGGGGTTACGGCAAGTTCCCTAACATCTGAGCCTCTGTTTGTCCATCAGGAAAATGCAAAGAATACTCCTTGCCTAGTAGAGTTAAGAATTAAAAGGAGTGCTCTTGAGCTCTTGGTAAATACTAGGTAAATGATTAACATTATAATGGTATTCATGAAGACTTAACTAAGCCTGAATTAAGACAACAGTAAACCAGAAGGCAATCTACCAGGAACCATGGCCCCCTACAGTCAGCCACCCATCAGACAGCCTGATGAGGCCTAGTTCAGATCTAACTACTTCCCTAACCAGTCCTAGGGTGGAAGGACCCCAGTTTATTTGGCAGGTGATAAAAATGGCTCCCAGGACCATTTGAAGAAGGAAGCATGCCCAAGGCTAGCCTGGGCACAATCAACCTAGCACCTTCTGCCCACTTCTCTCACTCCCCTTGATCTCTAACTCATCAAGGATTGCTGATAGAATGAATCTGGGGTTTCCCGTCACAGGATGACCTTGGCAGTCGCTTTGCAAGGTGAACAGGTAGAAAGAGGAATTGCACCTGAATTGGTGAATAGAGATGAAAAAAGGAAGGCTATGGGATAATAGTTTTGTGAGATAAGGCAAAAAAAAATGCTACCCATTAAGGTTAGTGGGTCAATCACCTAACTTTCCATGACAATAACTGCATCAGAGTGCTAGGAAAAATGAGGGCACAATGTCTTTAATTTTAAGATTAGTTCTGCACTCGTTAGGTGCGTGTGCATACACCCAGCCCTCTGATACTTGCCCCACACCCCATCCTCTAGGCACACAGGAGATGGACACTCAGCATCTTTCTTGACATCAGCATTAAGAAAGCCCATCTTGACCTGGGCAAACTAGAAGAGTAAGGGAGAAATGGGGAGCCAGTTTGTTGCAGGGACCTAGGGCTAAGGGCTGAGGACTGTGGGCCTAAAACGCAGGCAGATAATATCCTAAGGAACACGTTCTCTTCTAAGCCTGGGCTCCCAGTGGCTCATGGCCTGGAAAGCTGCCCACCTCCCTCATCCACTTTCCTTTCTACAGTCATCTCCAGCGCAAACCTCTAAAGGGGGACTCAGAGAAAATCAAACACAATCCAAACACAATCCATACTGCCGCAATCCTGTGCGCAAAGGGAATGGTGTGAGGGAAGGAATGTGGCCCCTTCTCTGCCACAACAATAGCCCCAGTGCCCTGCCTCAGTTTGAACTTGGTGTATAGACGGAGCAACCATTCCCAATTCTCTCCCTTCCCGCGCGAGGACTCCAGATGCCCAGAGCTGGAGAGTGAGGGATGAGTATAGATGGTACTCACCCTTCCTGGCACCCAACCTACCCCACTCCCTCCCTCAACGAGAAATACGGCGTCACTACTACTACCTCCAGAGTTACCAGAGGCTAAAAAAAGCAACCAAGATTCAATCTTCCCGGTTTCACCTGCAGGCATTTCCTAAGTTAATCACTGTCGGGCTGACTCCCGCAGAGGAGGATAGGGGAACGGCAAGAAGGAATGCAGAGCCTTCCCGACAGGTTCCTAGCGCGCCGACGGTGTGAACAGACTGACTGCAAGGAACACCTCCGAGGCCTGTTGCTGCGAATTTGTCCCAGGGAAGCCCCTCCAATGCACATCCTTTCAGATCAAAGGGCTGAAAGGTTAGTAAAATCTGCTTCTCTGACCGGGGCGATGCGTCTCTGCTGCGCTAGCGCGCTGCGCTCGCTGAAAGCACGCACCTCTGGCCTTCGCCTGGGCTCCCACTCATTTAAGGAACCATAGAGTCGCCAAAGCAGATCACACCGCGCCTAACACGAGCACCCGTGGCTGCCGGTGCGCCTGGGGCGAGCCGGTGAGGGTAGCCTGCGGCCCCGAGAGGTCTATAAACGCCGCGGGCCCGCCTCCCTCCCTCCCTGCCGAGCCCTCTTTGTTTTCCAAATACTCCAGCGCTGACGTCACCAGGCTGGACAGCAGGCTGCATTCTTTCTAAGTGAGAGCCAATTCGTGGCTCCAGAGAGGATTTTCCAAGGAAGACAAAGAGGAATTCTTGGGCTAGTAGGGGGCATAGGCACCTGTGACCCTCCCCCACCTAACCAAATGAGTCCCCCACGGCACTGTAAAACTAGAAATCCAAGAGGCGCCTCCAGCTCTGTTCCGCGCCACCACTGCCTGCACAGCCCGCCCGACCCACAACCGCAAACGCCAACCCCGCTTTCCACGGAGTCTGCTCCCTCTCTAAGCTCCAGGGAACTCGTTCGTCTGAGAGCCGCACCCCGCCCCCCGAAGTGCACGCCGAACGGTCCTTGCCCAACACCGCGGCTGCCTCGAAAGGCGCCCTGAAGACGCTGGGTCCGCGGAGCCCTGACTCCCGGAAAGGCCGCCGCGCTGGGACACGTCTCTGGCGGCCTCGCGCGCTCTCCGGGCGCCGAGCGGCCTTCCTTACCGCTGCGGCCCGCGGGTGTCCCGCGCAGTCGGACCCGACAACAGCACAGCCCGGCTCGGCTAGGCTCAGGGCGGAGATGTGCTCTCTGCGGTGGCGCCGACGCTCTGGCTGTTCGCGCCCCAGCGCGCAGCCCCAGGGTCGGCCCGCGCCGGAGGCGGCTGCTATGCCAGGAATGTGAGAGTTTCAGGTTCCCCCTAGGGATCAAAGCGAACCACAAATAACCTCTCCGCGCGCCGCCCTCCTCCGCCCTCCGCCTCCTCCCGTTCCCTCCTCCCGGCCCCCGCCTTCCTCCCGGGAGGCGGCGCTGCGGGCCAGGCGCCCAGCCGGCCCTGAGCTCCGTTCCCCAGCCGCCCAGCGCCCTCGAGGCCGCGCTGTGTACCCTCTCTGTCCCGTTTGCCGTCGGAGTTGCTGGGGACCATTTAATCCAGTTCGGCCCATTACTGCCCCCACTCCCGTTCCCGACCCGCTCTCGCTCTTCATCCCTCGTCTCAACGCCGAGACGAAAACAAGGAATGTATATTGTGTGTCCCAAGGATTACTTGGGAGGGGGCTCCAGCGGTGAGGGGTGGGGGCATTGCAAAGGAGTCCACTTGAGTTCAGCTTGGACCGTGCCGGGGGCGATGAGGTTCCTCAGCTCGCAGCCGGGCAAGCCTCTCCCCTAACCCCCACTGCTTTCACTCCCGACGGCAACCTTTGAGTTGCACTTTGTTTATAAACACCTTCACAGACTCACAGGAAGTATGAATCTGGGCGGAAAAAATCTGGTTAATGTTATCCACCTGAATCACCCGCCCCCTGGCGCTTTGTCCAACCCTTCCGAGAGGTATTCACCGGCGCCCCTTGCGCAGAGCACCGTGTGCTGTCGCCGGCTTCTCGCCCAGTCATTCCATTCAGCCCTCCCAGGCACTCTCCGCGGGACTTCTATCATCTCTGTGTTATAAATGAAGAAACCCAGGCTGGGAAAGGTTAAGCAGCTTCCCCATGGTCACTCATAGAGAGCCAGGTAACCACTAGACTGCTCGGTGTCACATTGTCAAAACCCTTCGTGGCCACCAGAATCCGGGATCTCTAAACAGAGAAGACGCTAGGAGTATTCTCTCTCCACCTGCCTTCTCTGTTCTGGTCTCTTCCCACTAGGATACGACAGAGGAAACCCTCTTTTCAGAAAGCCTGCTCTGACACACCTCCCCATCCCACACCAGCTCTCTGCGCTATTCCTGAGCCTCACCATACAGGGCCTCACAACATGTCAGTGGCCTCTGTCCTTCTGCAGAGTTAGGGTTGATTTCTACCCCTGCTAAGTCTTCCCCTCATCCCCTCAACATGCAGTTTGCAATTCTGAAATTCACTAGAGGGAACCAGGAACAAGAGAACTTTGCAAGCTCAATAGCCAGAGACATTGTTAATTTTTTTTTTTTTTTTTCAGTTTTTAGTGGGGCTTGGTTTGAACCCACCACCTCCGGCATATGGGGCCAGTGCCCTACTCCTTTGAGCCACGGGTGCCCCCCAACATTGTTAAAAAAAGTTTTTTTTCAGACAGGAGCCTCAAGCTGTCCCCCTAGGTAGAGTGCCGTGGCATCTCAGCTTACAGCAACCTCCAACTCCTGGGCTCAAGCGAGTCTTCTGCCTCTGCCTCCCAAGTAGCTGGGACCACAGGC
>NW_003852427.1:4808784-4817417 GCF_000181295.1 Otolemur garnettii
AAGTAGCTGGGACCACAGGCACCCGCCACAACGCCCGGCTATTTTTTGGTTGCAGCCGTCATTGTTGTTTGGCAGGCCCAGGCTGGATTCGAACCGGCCACCTTGGGTGTGCACCTTAGCCACTTGAGCCGCCGAGCCAACATTGTTAATTTTTAATAAAGCTCTTCCAAAACGTGTGTGTATGGAATTTACTTAGAACCAAATATTGTGTTTGAAATAGTAATTGGATCTGAGACAAATTAGCAAATGGATTATTTGTGTCAAACTAAGGGATTTTTGACCATCCAAGGACCACCCTACAAAGAAAAGCTATGGCTAGTACCCCACTATGTTAACTAGATACAATAGGCAGGGATTTTAAAAATGTAAGAGAAGTGGTCCTCAGGTGACCTTACCTTATGGACAACATTCTTCTTGGAAACCCTTAGTGGAGGTATGAAAGTGGGTGTGGGCAAGTACTCTTTGAGATTGCAAAATCAGAGGAAAGGCCACATGAGATATCCTGTCTTTCAGGGGCATTTGGAGGGGCACCTGGCAAAAGGCTTGACAAAAATTCTTGAGATGGTTGCAGAAAGGGGCCAGTTTAAGGCAGCTAGATCCAAAGAGGTGCATCTTGGAGTAGGCAAGCCTTAGGTAGATCAAAACAGGTCCCGTGAGTGTTTACCTCCGAGTCCCAAAGGGACAGAAGGAGGAGAGGGATCCCCAAACCCAGGTGGGGAATTTGCATGTACTCTTACTCTTTTTCTTATTTCCTCATCTCTGCAAGAAGGACTGAGGGCAGGACCTCACAGGCAGGGCCAGGCCCGGAGCCTCAGTGGAGCCTACCTGAGCTGGCAGCCACACCCGGCTCTGCAGGGTGGTTTGGTGAGGGGGCGACCCCAGCTCACATGTGCCATGGGTAAGTGTGCACAATAGGGCACTGGGCCGACCAGCCACCTGTTTGCGTATGAAATCTTCACTTACAGCAGGGGAAGAGAGGCTCACCTTGTGAACCAGGACTTTCTTTCTTTCTTTTTGTTTTTGAGACAGAATCTCACTATGGCATCACAGCTCACACCAACCTCAAACCCTGGGGCTCAAGCAATTCTCTTTCCTCAACCTCCTAAATAGCTGGGACTACAGGCGCCCACCTGTTTTGTTGTTGTTGTTGTTGCAGTTGTCATTGTTGTTTAGCAGGCCCGGGCCAGGTTCAAACCTGCCTGCCACCGTGTATGTGGCCAGCACCCTAACCACTGAACTATGGACGTAGTGCCTGAGCTAGAACTTTCTTCCTCCTACATTCTGTCTGCCTCATCCCTCTTTCTTTCTTTCTTTTTTATTTTTTGCAGTTTTTGGCCAAGGTTGGGTTTGAACCCGCCACCTCCGGCATATGGGGCCAGCACCCTACTCCTTTGAGCCACAGGTGCTGCCCTCATCCCTCTTTCCTTTACCCCCTCTCTCTAGTTCCCTACCCCCTCACAGTTTATGATTCTTCCCAGATGAAAGTGTGGCTGGCTGGGTCAGGAATCTTACCCAGGAGAGATACAGAGATGACCCAGTTTTCAGAATAAGCCAGGTTAGAGGCCTTTGCTCTAAAGAATGCGGCTTTCAGGGGTGTGGCCACATCATAGGTGTATACCGTGCTTAGCAAGGGATCTAGGCACCCACACCCTGCCCCTCCTTGGCCAGAGTCTGGATCTGTGCCTGGTGTATGGCCTCCTTCCTCCATCTGGCCTTGCAGCTCCATTCTGTTTCACCCAACAAGACTATGAAGGTAAGTTCCTGTGGGACCCTAGCAGTCCTCTCCCATGGAGCTAGGAAAGGAATGGTTCCCCTCACTTCCTAAATGGTTGATTAGTGGACGAGTAGTTTCCAGGCACAGACAGCAGCATCAAAAGAAGACTGCTAATTGTGAAATTCCCCCTTCTAGGCTTGGCGCCCGTGGCTCAAGCAGCTAAGGCACCAGCCCTCCCTGAGCTGGAGGGTTTGAATCCAGCCCGGGCCCTCCAAACAATGATGGCTGCAACCAAAAAATAGCCGGGCATTGTGGCAGACGCCTGTAGTCCCAGCTACTTGGGAGGCAGAGGCAGGAGAATCACGAAATTCCCCCTACTAGCTCCCCCTACACACTCCCTTTGACAGGTCATGGGAAGAGGAAGCCTACTGGAATCTGGGGCAGGAAGCAAATGCACAAGAAGAGCCTGAACCTGGGCATGGCCCTTCCAATACTCTAGTTCCAAGGGTAGAAATAGAGCCAAGTAGAGGCCTCCTTCTCTTTGTCTTTTTGCAAACCCCTGCTTCCTCTTCACCCCCTCTCCACCCCTTCCTCCTTTACTGCCTCTAGGTTTTATCCCCTAAGCCCTCTTATTCCACTGTGGTTTCCTCTCCCTTTCATTCCCAGTCATGGGGCCTGGAATCTCCTGCAGGCATAAGTGGCCTCATGGGGTCTTTGTCTTTGGAGGTTAAATCCTCCAAAGTTGGAGCATTAGTAAAATGAGCCCCCATAATGGTTTAGCTAAGAGAGTGCTGTTCTAAAAAATAAAGGGGCCTTAACTTTTCAAGCTGCACCCACTCTTTGAGCCATGGGCCTTCCTCTGTGGCACTTTGCATCTGGTGCCCAGGGCTGGGATGCTTCCTACATATGAGGAGAGAGCTCTGAACACTGCTTCTATTTTGTTCCCCTTCTCTGGTGTCTGTGGCTCCCCAGAACCTCCATAATTCCCAGTCCTGCATGGGAGACATCTCTAATGGATACTGGCAAATAAATGGATAAACTGCAGGAGCATGTCCTTCAGTTTATTCTTGTTTGGGCAGCCATTAGGCTGAAGAAGGAATAGAGTGGGGATTTAAGAATAGGAAAAGAGTGGCACATCCAAGCCAGTGCATCATGGATGACCTTTTTTGTTTTGTTTTGTTTTTGAGAGTCTCACTCTGTTGCCTTGGGTAGGGTGCTATGGCATCGTAGCTCACACCAATTTCAAATTCTTGGGCTCAAGCGATCTTCTTGTCTTAGCCTCTCAAGTAGCTGGGACTATAGGTACCCACCACAATGCCTGGCTAATTTTTCTGTTTTTAGTAGAGACAGGGGTCTCACTCTTGGTCAGGCTGGTCTCGAACTCATGAGCTCAAGCAATCCACCTGGCTTAGCCTTCCAGAGTGCTAGAATTATAGGCATGAGCTACCATGCCTGGCCAGGATGACCATTTTGAAATATCATTTTAACCCTAGACATCTGCCTTTTCTGCAGACCTATCTTGTACTAAGTGGGTACTGATTTGATGCACACACCATTGCTGCTTGGAAAGATCCTCTGCTACTGGCCAGAAGCTTCAGGGAATGTGGAGAGGACTCTGCATTTACAGGACAAGGTTAGTGGCTTGGGGTTCTGGGGCAGGACCGGTGTGATGGAAGAGTGCCCCCTAGTGGGTCATATTCCCAGCTTCTGGGGTCAATTTAGCCCAGGGCTCCCTAGGTGGGGTATTGGGTCTGGGATTGAGGGTGGAGGTGGAGGAAAGGGGGAGAAAGTAGGGGAAGAGATGTTTGAAACAGGGTGTCTTTCTGGTACAGGGTTCTCCCAGACCCCTCCAAGAATGGAGGACTAATGGCTCCAGTTGTGCTTCTGAGCTTTCCTTCTTTTTTAGCTTCTCTTGTACTTTCACATGGTCTTTAAAGAGACCCTATCTTTTAATATAAACAGCCTTATTGACGTTGGTGAAACCCCTTGCAATCACTCACCCATTCTCCCTTCTACGCATCTGTTCTGGCAGGCATTTCACACATTCAACCAATAAATATTTTCCTAGCACCCTCTCTGAGCTATTCTCTATGAGTCAAAGGGGGGGTCTTGATCTTTCAAAGGCTCACAGGCTACTGGGTTCAGGGAGAAAGAGGAAAAAACACTACAGAGTGGTGAGTTACATCTTAAGGAGGGGGGGAACCTTAGGCACAGGAAGACAGTCATGGTAGACTTCCTGGAGGAGGTGCTTCTCAAACTGAGTGCTGAAGGCCAAGTTGAACTGTGAGGTGCCATCCCCTGGCTGACACTGGAGACCCTGCACTAAAAGCAAAGACCCCCTCATTCACTAAAGCTAAATGCAGACAAAGCTCTCACACAGGCTAATCTCGAACTCCTGAGCTCAAGCAATCCACCTGCCTTCACCTGCCTTGGCCTCCCATAGTACTGGAATTCTTAGGTGGTGATGGATCTCCAGACACCCATTTGTCCTTCCGCAGGAGTCAGGATCATAAAAGGTGCAATGAAATTGGTGTGGGTACCAGATATGTTCATTATCTTGATTGTGGTATATACATGACAAGAATTACCAAATTTTGCACCTTAAATAGGGGTGGTTCATTTTATATTATGTATATCTCAATGAAAAAGAAAAAAATAATAAATCAAATAGTTCTACAAGATAAGAAAGCAGTGCTCTGTTTCATGAAGTTCCATTCCAAAGAGACAATGACTTTAAACTCTTTTATATGTTCTATATTTACACTTAAGTTTCTATAAAATCTTTTTCTTTCTTTTTTTTTTTTCTAGCCCATTATGTTTCTATTTTAGGTATTATCTACCTCCTTCCTACTATGGAAACTTAGCATTATGTAACACACACAAACACATGTGTACATTTCTCTCCTCCGTCCTCTTCACATGGCTACATGACATTTTTGGCTAAATTACTATCCAATGTTTATATACTGTGATTGTGTAAATACTGTTAATAGCTGGATCACATATTGTGCCCTGATGAACTTTCCTTTCTTATACAACTTTTGTTTTCATTGCAGTTAAATTTGTCTCATTTTGCATTTGCTTGGTGTTCTCCATCTTTAGCATTAATTTGTGCCCCAAAGGACACACAGAACTCGAAAATCCCCCTCAGTGAATCTAGAGTCTTCATGAAGTAGCAACAAAAATAGTCTTACGGTTGGGGGTCATCACAACATAAAGGGTCGGGGCATTAGGAAGATTAAGAACCACTGATCTAGACCCATCCATCTCAGTTGGGTAGCACCTCTCCTGGAGAGCTGGGACAGCTGCTCTCTGGTCCTACTAAACAGCTTTCATCTTGAGATCTCCCCTACCTCCATGGTGGGCCTTCCCCTCCATTCTCTTCTGTTTATGTCCCTGCCTTGTATTCTTTGCATTTCTCTGAGTTTACTTGTTCTAGTAGCTTCCTATGAATTGATCTGCAGAGGGCAAATTAAAAAAAAAAAAAAATTGTGTCTCAAACATCTTTCTGTATTCTGCCCTTGTACACTGTTGGTAGTTTGCTGGCTATAAAATTCTAGCTCAGCAATAGTTTTCCCTCTGTATTTTGAAAGAGTTGCTTCATTGTTTTCTGGCTTCCAGTATGCTATTGAGAAAAATGGTGTCATTCTGACTGCTGATCCCTAGATACAAACTGTTTTTTCTTTCTCTGGAAGCTTTTGGGATTTTCTCTGCATGTCTGATGTCTTGAAATTTCCCAGTGATGTTCCCTGATATGTTGTTGTCCTTTGTTCTGAGTCCTGGGTAGGCCCTTCCATCTGGCACTGTATGTCCCTAAGCACTGGGAAATTTTCTCCTATGCTTTGGTTGTTACTTTTCTCCAATTTATCTATTGTCTTTTTTTGAGCTTTAGTTATTTGGAAGTAAGAATTACCAACATGAATCTCTAATTTTTTTTTTTTTTTGGCCATGGCTGGGTTTGAACCCACCACCATTGGCATATGGGGCCGGCGCCATACTCTTTTGAGCCACAGGCGCCGCCCTGAATCAATAATTTTTAAATCTTTTTTCCTATTATATTCTTTTCCGGAAAATTTCCTCCCCTTTTAATTTCTACCTTTCTATATCGTATTACTTTTAAGTTTTAAGAGGTGTTTCTTGGTCTGGGGTTCCTTTTTCTAACATCATCTTCTTGTTTCATGAATTAATTCTCTTATCCCTCTGGGAGTAGTAAGTGTAATGAAAATTGTTTTCTTGTTCTAATCTCCACATTATCTCTGTTTCCTTGGAGTTCATTTTTTCTGTTTATTTGTTTTGGTCTCTGTTTTTTGTAGTTAAGGCTTCCCTCAAATGACTTTGGTTCTTGGCTGTCTGATCCTATTTAAGAAGGAGGAGTTTAGCAGCTGATGGAAACTCTGTGTGGGGGCAGAGCTGGTTTTTTGGCGGGTCTCACAGAGAAATAATTAGATAGGGTTCCAGCAGTGGTATTGGGGACCCCCCAGGTAACAGAACATGTAGGCATTTCCTTTAACCCAGTTTCCTTGTGGATCATTTTCTGAATCTTGGGCCTGGAAGCTGGCAGCCAGTGTTTGGAGAGAGAGGAAGTGGAGCAGGAGGGGTCTGGGGGCACTGCCAGGACCCCACACGACCACCCCATCTCAGTCTCTCCAGATGGTAGCTCTAGTGAGGAGTAAGATGGCGATCATCCCCTTAGGTGTCGAGGGACAGGCTCTCGGAGGGTACTCCCCTGCAAAAGATTCTTGCCAACCTCCCAGCTTTGAGTCTCACCCTGCCCCCTTTGTAGAGGTGTCGGGAGCCCCCATTTGCTAAGGCTGTTGAATCTCCACTCAGTTGTCTTCTTTCCCTCCCCCAGACACTCAGCAGTGCGGAGAAGGCAAACAACCCAGCTATTTCTTTTCCTTTTCCCAGAATTTTGTTGACATTCCTCTCCTGCCTTCCCTGCTGAGGTTTAGGCTTTTTTCCTTTCATCTCTTTCCTTCTGCGAGGCGGGGATTGGGGGCGGGGCCAGGGTGAAGGTGTTGTTCTCCCATCCGGTTCAGCCTCCTCTTCACTTTTCCCATTGAGGTGGCTCATTCCAGGCCTTGTCAGGACTGGTGTGGGCACTTGGGGGCAGGAAGCTGGCAAGCTCATGGTTGTTCAACTGGTTTTACGACTTCAGGGCTTGCTTTCCATGCTGCCAGCTGCTCAGGCTGGGGGTGGGGCTGGTTCTGTGAGAGGAGTAGCCTGGATGGGGCAGGTTCTTGGGCACTCCAGGACTGCAGGGCAAAGCCAAGACCTTGGGAAGAAGGAATTGGGGTTGTAGTGGCCCAGGTGGGAGCCTGCAGTTCCAGGAGGCACATTATTCTTCCTTCAGACACCATCTTGTCTTCACTAAACTTTGTTATCCAGAAGGCTGGCCCAAAGCTGTCTTCCCACCCAAACTCATAAGTTTTCTTCTGTGCATTTGCAGGAGAGGGCTGTGGGAGAGAGCTTTGCCCCAACCCCCAGGCCCACCCTTTGCTGCCTTTGGGGGTAGAGCCTCTGGCCTTTCAGTGCCTTTGGAAAGGTTCTCTTATTTTGACCGGGCAGAGTTGGGGCTGGGGAGTCCTCTGGGAGACATGCTAACCCCCGGCTTATCTTGTACAGAGCTCCTCAGGTATGTTGTATGAGCAGTGGCCAAATATGACAGGGAGACTCTGCAATCAGTGCTCCTCCCTTGGGGATTCACAACCATGTCAACCTCTAAGAAGAGCCTGAGGATTCCTTTGGGAAAGAAACCATATTTTCTTCTTTATCCACAGAAGTGAGGACAGGCTAGAAGAAATCAGACTGGTCTTTAAAGGTATCAGTCAGGGGACAAATTGGAGGGCAGAGTCTAATATCCTAGTGACTCTAGAGTGGGAGACAGTGAATGATGTATCCCTATTCAAAGCTAGACCTTGGCTAAACTCTGTCCAAGGCCTGGCAAGGCCTGGCTCCCAGCCCACTTTCTCAGGCCCTTTGCCAGCTCTTCCCCTATCCCGAGCCTGAATCCAAAGTGACTGGTGCTGGAATAGACATGGGATCTGGCACTCCTGAACTCAAGCAATTCACCCACTTCAGCCTTCCAGAGTGCTAGGATTACAGGAGGGAGCCACCAGGCCTGGCTCTATAAGAGTTCTTGATCTGTTGTGTATACAATCTGTTTATACATGATTTGTAAAGATTTTCTCCTAGCCTGTGCCTCACCTTTTCTTTTGAGATAGAGATGCTGCCTTTTCTTGTCCAATGTTACCTAGAGAATAAGTCTATCTCTAGGTAAGGACAAGTGGACAAGTGACCTGTGACTTACCTTCTCTAAGCTCAGTTTTCTTGTGTGTAAAGTAAGCATGAAAAAAGGTGTTTAGCAGTCCCAGCAGCGACCAGTGACTCTGCTTGGAGAAGCTCTCAGTGCGCTGCACTGCAGGCACCCAGAACACACCCTTCCTGCCATCCAGACACCCAAGAGGAAGGTCGGCTGAGCCAAAGGGTGAAGGAAGAGCCAGAGAGGAGCTTGGTGCTACGGTGTCAGCTAAACCTGCTCCTGCAGAGTGGAAACCAAGAAAAGGCAGCAGCAAAGGGTAAACCTTCCCATGAAAACAAGCAGATAGAAGGAAAACAGGCTAACAGGACTGACCAAGACACCGAAGAGGCCTGACCTTCAGAAAGTGGAGAAACTACAAATGGAGAGAGCCCAGCCTCTTGACGGAGCAGGAGAGAAAGAAGCCCAGTGGAATTATGTCACATACCGTGTCTTTCAGTGGCCTCTGTCTCCCTTCTTGTACAATTCAGAGGAATATATTTTTTTAATTGAGATGGAGTCTCACTTTGTCACCTGTAGTAGAGTACTCTGGCATCATAGCTCACAGCAACCTCAAACTCTTGGTCTCAATCAATTCTCTTGCCTCAGCTTCCCGAGTAG
>NW_003852427.1:4817724-4830541 GCF_000181295.1 Otolemur garnettii
GCCTGGCCATTTTTTGGTTGCAGCCATCATTGTTGTTTGGCGGACCCGGGCTGGATTTGAACCCGCCAGCTCAGGTGTATGTGGCTGGCGCCTTAGCCGCTTGAGTAAGCCGAGCCTTATCAACTATTTTGTAAAAGAAAATTTTCTAGTAGCTCTAGAAATAGTTTTAAGAGGGGTGGAGTCCACCTCATTCAATTTTTAAGGTCTAAATCCTCTTTGTAAAGATGTGAAATAATTTTCTGGGGTTTTTTGTGTGTGTGTGTGTTTATTTTTTTTTGAGATAGAGTCTCACTTTGTTACCCTTGGTAGAGTGCACTGGTGGCATAGCCCACAGCTACCTCTAACTCCTGGGTTCATGTGATTCTCTTGCCTTAGCCTCCCAAGTAGCTAGGACTAAATGTGCCTGCCACAACACCACTATTTACTTTAGAGACAGGGTCTCACTCTTGCTCATGCTGGTCTCGAACTCCAAAGCTCAGGTGATCTGAGCCTCAGCCTCCTAGAGTGCTAGGATTACAGGTGTGAGCCAACACCCCTGGCTCTGATTGTGTATTTTTTGATGTGACCAGAATATAGTGGGATATTGATTACATGAAGCTTTGACTGTGGTGGGTGTTACTTTAGCATCCCATAGGTGGGGAGAGAGTAGAGGGAGGCAGCTTTTTTTTTTGTAGAGACAGAGCCTCACTTTATCGCCCTCGGTAGAGTGCTATGATGTCACGTCACAGCTCACAGCAACCTCCAACTCCTGGGCTTAGGTGATTCTTTTGCCTCAGCTTCCTGAGTAGCTGGGACTACAGGTGCCCGCCACAACACCCAGCTATTTTTTTGTTGCAGTTTGGCCGGGGCCATGTTTGAACCCACCTTGGTATTTGGGGCCAGCGCCCTACCCACTGAGCCACAGGCGCTGCTCAGGGAGGTAGTTTTTATACTCTACAATACAAAACATTCTAACTGGCAATTTGGAGTCACAGCTGTGCATTTAGTATGACTTCTGTTCCCATATTGTTATTTAAAGTAGAATTTGTTCCTCAAGAAAACCCCTCCTGGATCTTGGCCATCTCTATAAGAATTGTGTGTACTCTGCAACATTTTTGATTGTGCTGGTCTGGTTTTCACAGTAACTTTGTTATTGTGCTGTGAAAGATTGTGCATTTGAATATGTAATACATGTGATATTAAACTATAAATCGGCAGGTATGATGTAACAACCTACCAACATTTGACGATATTGCTAGTTGATATCCTCTTAAAGATAATTTTTTTTCTAATTTGAAGCTGGAAAATCATTGGAATAACAGAAAAGAACCATAATTTTTTTTATTTTTAGTGCCGTTTATACATTAAGAATTATGTACGAATTAGGCTGTCACAGTGGCTCACACCTGTAATCCTAACACTCTGGGAGGATTGTTTGAGCTCTGGAGTTTGAGACGAGCCTGAGCAAGAGTGATACCCTGTCTCTAAAAATAGCTGGGTGTTGTGTCAGGCACCTGTAGTCTCAGCTACTCTGAGGACTGAGGCAAGAGAATCACTTGAGCCCAAGAGTTTGAGGTTGTTGTGATCTCTGACGCTACAGCACTCTACCAAGGGTGACAGAGTCAGACTCTGTCTCAAAAAAAAAAAAAAAAGAATGACATACGAATTGAAATTTGGGGTACTGATTCTCAGCACAACCAATAAAATCTCAATTATTAAAGAATGATGGGCAGTGCCTGTGGCTCAAAGGAGTAGGGCGCTGACCCCATATGCCAGAGGTGGTGGGTTCAAGCCCAGCCCCAGCCCAAAACTGTAAAAAAAAAAAAAAAAAAAAAAAAAATAATGATACCTAATCATAGATTTGTTATGACAACTCATAATTTGCTAAGAAGTGCCTGATCCTGTCTTGGGTTATCGTGGGCTGTTGTTTCTGGTGGATACCCACCCACTCTTCTGGGCAGTGAAGATGAGGGCCTGAGCCAGCAGGCAGAGAGCCAGGACTGCCAGTGGCAGATTCTGACAGGTCTCCCTGCCAGGTTGCAGGACTTGCATGAGGCTAGGGAGAGCTGAGTGGGCTCCATCAGGGGTATCCCAAATACCCTATGCCCGTGGCCTTCCAATACTCTCTCACATACACCCAACATTTTTGAAAAATTTTACTCCCTAACTTGTTTTTAAATTAACATTTACATTTTATATCTTTCTTTCTTTTTTTCTTTTTTTTTTGCAGTTTTTGGCTGAGGCCGGGTTTGAACCCACCACCTCCGGTATATGGGGCCAGCACCCTACTCCTTGAGCCACAGGTGCTGCCCTACATTTTATATCAGAAGTTTAAATCATTCCAAATGATGTAATTTTTATTTTAAAAAACAAGACTTCTCAGTTGCTCTTTTAAATGTGTTATACGAAATCTAAATATCGTCACAGTTTAACACGCATCCATATGCATCAGGAAAAAAAATAAATGAAGGAGTCCTTTTTGAAGCATCAGAAATTCCAGTTCTTTTTTCTTCTTGAAATTGAATTCCTATCCTCTTCCCCCACAGATTTTTTTACTATTATGTAGTATTTTTATGCTAGAAAGTCTTTTACTGACCCCTCATACTTCTTTTTTTTTTTTTTTTTGAGACAGAGTCTCACTTTGTCACCCTGGGTTGAGTGCTGTGGCATCATCATAGTTTATAGCAACTTCAAACTCTTGGGCTTCAGTGATTCTTACCTCAGCCTCCCAAGTACAGGGACCTGCCACAATACCTGACTATTCTTTTGTTGCAGTTGTCATTGTTGTTTAGCAGGCCCAGATTGGGTTTGAACCCACCAGCCTCTATGTATGTAGCTGGTACCCTACCTACTGAGCTATGGGCGCTGAGCCAGATTCCTCATACTTCTGTTCAATAAAACTATAAATTAAAACACGTACACACACACACACACACACACACACACACACACACACGACAACGTTGGTTGGAGCTGCAGCTACCTGAACATTAACTGGGCTGTGGATTCATCCCCTAGGTGGCTCACTCACATGGCTAGGAAGTTGGTGGTGCTGGCTGCTGACTTGAACCATCCATCCCTTTTTTCTTAGGCATGCTTCTCTTTAAATATCCATTTTATGGGAACACCTTGAGTCTCAAGGTATCCGTGAAGACTCAGCTTGGTGGTCACCAGGAAGAAGTTTACTGAGCCCTGGGAAAAGCCTACTGGAAGTAACTGCATTCTCTGAGTTCCTAAAGAGCTTCAAGGCCAGCGTTCAGGCTGCCTTAAATGTCCAGGCCCTTGGCACACACTAATAGCTTTCTTTCTATTAGACACCACTGGTCTCATGGGTGCAACCCACCTGCATAGCTGCAGGAACATCATCTGTGTCTGTGTCTGCAATAGGTGGGGGCTTGGAAAAGCTTTATCCACCATCGCCCATCGCCACTGAGGTGGAGATGACCCCTGTCATCCAGGTCCCCTGTGTCCTTACAGATCTTGGTGTCCACGCCCAGAACAGTACTTCAGCAAACTTATTTCATTGACCACCTTCTTACCAGATGCCTTGCAAAGACAGGGGCTTGGCGCTTACTCATCTCTCGGCACCTGGCACCTAGTAGGTGCCTAGTAAATACCTATTTCTCTCTATGTCTACTGTCTCTGTCCAGGTTCCCAACACCTGGCCGCTGCAATAGCATCCTCCCGCATTTCCCTGCTTCCCCTATTGCCACCCTTCAGCCTGCTCTTCACAGTGGGAGTGGTCTTTCAAGAATGTGACTTACTTTAAGAATGTGATTCTACTGCTCCTCTTCCTAAAAATTCCCCAAGACTCTCAGAATCACATGCAGAGTCAACCCTTTTTACCCTCCAGCCCTTCTGCCTGGTCACCGTTCTTCAGCCACACTGGTCTTTCCTTCCCACCCCATGATCCCTACACTTGTAGCTCCGTCCCACCCCTGGAACACTCTGGCACCACATCACCACGTGGTTAGTGCCTGCTCTTGTCTGATCTCACATGTCTCTTCCTCAGAGAGGGTCACCCAGCTGAAATCACCCCCGGCCCCAGAAACTCTCTGGCAACGCCTCTCCCTGTTTTCTGCACAGCAACAAGCTATTTCATTACCACCTAATTCTTTATTTATGTGTGTGTTGGATTATTTCTTTATTGTCAGCCTACCCCCAGTTGAATCCTGTCCTTCACTGCTTTTGTCCTAGTGCCAAACACAGTGCTGGGCACGTAGCAGATGACGTACATTGACATTTATTGGCTTGGTGACTACAAAGAAGAAAGGGAAAGAGGAAAAGAGGGCAGGGAAGAGAGGGAGAAGACAGAACAATCAGAGACTGGGAAGGAGGACCTGGAGGGAGGGGAGGGAGAGAGACGACACCCCAGGGTTGCTGCCTCAGGGGACCCTGGTGCTCGCAAGCATGTGAAGAGCTAAGGAAATTTCACCCCAAATACGATTCCTTGGTATAAAGAATATTTTCAGTGAAAAGGCCATTTTTGATTAGAAAGCACTGGCCTCTCCTCTATAAAACCGGAGTAACCTGATTTAGAATCAGAAAAGGCTGCTGGCCTCCTTATGCCATGCTAATAGACCTGGATACAAGGTCTTTGAAGCATAATATCTGTCTCTCAGGTTAATTTGCAAATCAATCTGTTTCCCTCCATCTACCCACCCCCCCACCCCCAGCAGCCACGTGTTATGCTTTTACTTTCCAGTTTCTCTCCCCCCTCCCTTCTGAAAGGCTTCTTTAAAAGCCATATCACTGAGACTTTGGGAAATCATTCTCGTGGTTTCTCCCTGTGCGCATGGTGTTTCGAAATGAACCTTTCTCTTATTAATCTACTATAACTGTGAGTTGATCTTTTCAGCGAACCAACCTAGGGGAAAGGGGCAAGTTTCCCTGCGATCCCATCAGTTTGAGCACTCTCTTCTCTGGGCCTCAATCCCCTCCTTTATGAGATGGATTTTTCCCCCACAGGGCCCTTGTGAGGATGAAATAACATAATGCATGTGAAGTGCCATCCTAGTGCTCTCTCCTCCTCAAGCCCTGAGGAGCATCTGAAACCCAGGGTCGGCCCTGATCATACATCTTCACGTCCTGACACATGTTGGGGTCCATTCCCCATCCCTGTCCTGGTGGCTGAGATGTCCTGTTTATAGCCAGCAGACTGGAGGGGCTGAGCAGTCGGACTCCAGCTGGGGTTCCCTGGGAGATCTAATATCCCTGACACATTCCAGCCCCCCTCCCTTTGGAGGTGCTGCCAAGAAAGCATCTGCCCGGCTGCCTCATTTCCATGAGGAACAATAGCCCAGGGAAGAAGGTCCGGGGAAGGAGAGTAGGATGGAGGCTGGGGAAAGAGGAGAGAGCCCCTGGTCTTTGCAACTGCAAAACCCTTAATGCTACAGACCTGGCTGGCCTATTGTCCCCTGCCCTTGCAGCTGCCACCTGCCCCTTGGACCCACAAAGCCCCTCTCAATGCCCAGTCAGAGGAGGAGGGAAATGCTTAGCATAGGGCTTTCAAGAGGGCCAAGTCTTCCTTGGGGTCCTTTCTCTTTACTTCTGAGCTGACAGTACTCTCTTCAGCTCCCACTCTTAACTGCATTTTGGCCTGATGGGCTGTCACTGGAGATAGGGCAGCAGTTTGTAAGGTATTGAGGACACCAACTCAGGAGAACTTCTCTCCCCACTTACTGGTTTTGCCACCGTGAACGAAAAGATGAGCCAGCCCCTTTCATCTTGTGGGAAAACAAGCATCATACATAAGGAGTTTGGGCACATGCTCTGAAAGTCTGTCTAATGCTGTGCAGACACGCTTATAATCACCCTCTTCACGGAGCAGGTCTTACCTCTTTCCACTGCAGTGGGACCTCCCACGTGCCAGGCTCCCCTCACAGAGAGGCACTTCTGAGCAGGCAGCACCCTCCATCAGAGCTGTTCACAGCAGGTGAATCTCTCCTCTTGCTTTGGGACGAGCTGATCGAAACTGTTTGTCCTTGTCATTTGTCTATCATTCATTACCACAGGTCTTTTACACGTTATTAACATGGTCTTTCAGTATGACCTTCCTCGATCATCTTGTTTAAACTGCAACCTTTCCTTGTCCCTGTTCTCTTTTCCCATTTTTTTCCTCCATTGATTTATTACCATTGGTTTATTATTTGTCTTCTCCATTAGAATGTGAACTGCACAGCGTCAGGAAGTTGTGTTCATCTCTGTGTCCTCGATGGCTAGAACAATGTTTGGCACATAGTCAGCGCTCTATAAATACTCACTGAACGAGTGAAATGAACTCGCGGACATTGGTTTTTTGCCATGGAAAGATCCATTTAGCTCTTTGATTGGTGGCTGCCTCTAAGAAACCACTTTCTCCCCCTAATCATTTCAGTTGCTTATAAAGTACCTCGGTAATATCCCTCTGGGTGTGAGAAGT
The DNA here is from genome assembly GCF_000181295.1 of Otolemur garnettii. Taxonomy (NCBI): domain Eukaryota; kingdom Metazoa; phylum Chordata; class Mammalia; order Primates; family Galagidae; genus Otolemur; species Otolemur garnettii. Next base: position 4,824,125 of record NW_003852427.1, read on the forward strand.
GGACACTTAACAGGACAGGCCTGCGGCTGGTCCCAGGTAATTAAGCTCTGTCGTCTGATTGGTCCAGTAGTGTCCTCCCTTGCAGTGTGGTCACACTATGCTCATTATTGGTTTTATGTGGTGCACAACTCAGCAGCCTTAACTGGTTTAAGGGTAGTAACTGACAATCAGTGGGTGCTGCAGATGATGTCCTAAGTGCTGTATACCAGGAATGGCATTTGGCCATGTATGAATACTGACATCACACAAGAGGGGCTAAAACCTAAGCAAGTTAGGGATTTTTTTTTTTTTTATAAAGCATGAAGCTGGGGCTGGAATAGTAGCTCCATCGCATCTTTAGGGTCCCAGGCTCCTTCCCCCCGCCCCCGCTCCTTCTCTTCCTTCCTTTGGCCACAGCTTCTGGATCTAGACTTGAGCAGCCTCATGGTTGTAAGATAACCACTGTAGCTTCAGCTAGTCAGCCTTGCAAGTAATAAGAGGAGTAAGGCTCCCCGAAGAAGGCTGCTTCTGAGTCAGCCTCCCTTTCAAAAATCCAGTCTGACAATCTTTGATTTTAATTGAAACATGTAGCCATTTATATTTAATGAAACTGTGAATATATTTGAGTTTAAATCCACTATATTTTATCATTGGTCTTTTTTTTTCTTTCAGTTTTTAGCTGGGGCTGGGTTTGAAACTGCCACCTCCAGTATATGAGGCCCAGCGCCCTACTCCTTTGAGCCACAGGTGCCACCCTCTCACGTGTTTTGTTTCTTTTTTCCTCCTTTCCTGCTTTCTTGTGGATTTTTATCTTTTTTTTGAGACAGAATCTCACTATGTCATCCTGGGTAGAGTGCCATGGCATCACAACACACAGCAACCTCCAACTCTTAGGCTTACCTGGTTCTCTTGCCTCAGCCTCCCAAGTAGCTGGGACTACAGGTGTCTGCCACAACATCTGGCTATTTTTTTGTTTGTAGTTATCATTGTTGTTTAGCAGGCCTGGGCTGGATTCAAATCCACCAGCTCGGTGTATGTGGCTGGCACCCTAGCTGCTGAGTTACAGATGCTGAGCCATTTCTTGTGGATTTTTAAAAAATTATTTCATCCTGGGTGGCACCTATAGCTCAAGAGGCTAAGGCACCAGCCACATACACCAGAGCAGGTGAGTTCAAATCTGGCCGGGGTCAGTCAAACAATGACAACTACAACCAAAATAAAAAATAGCCAGGGGCACCGCCTGTGGCTCAAAGGAGTAGGGTGCTGGCCCCATATGCTGGAGGTGGTGGGTTCAAACCCAGCCCCTGCCAAAAACCACACACACACACACACACACACAAATAGCCAGGCATTGTGGCAGGCACGTGTACTCCCAGCTACTTGGGAGGCTGAGGCAAGAAATCACTTAAGCCCGGGAGTTGGAGGTTGCTGTGAGCCGTGACTCCTGGCATTCTACCCAGGGCTATGGCTTGAGGCTCTATCTCAAAAAAAAAAAAAAAAAAAAAAAAAAAAGGGGCGGCATCTGTGGCTCAAGGAGTAGGGCGCCAGCCCCATATGCCAGAGGTGGTGGGTTCAAACCTGACCCTGGCCAAAAACTGCAAAAAAAAAAATTTCATCCTTTTTTTTTTTTGAGACAGATCTCACACTGTTGCCCTAGGCTAGAGTGCTATGGTGTCAGCCTAGCTCACAGCAACTTCAAATTGCTGGGCTCAAGCAATCCTCCAGCCTCAGCCTCCTGGGTAGCTGGGACCACTGGTACCTGCCACAATACCCGGCTAATTGTTCTATTTTTAGTAGAGACAGAGGTCTTGCTCTTGCTTAGGCTGCTCTTAATCTCCTCCCCTCAAGGGATTCTCCCACTTTAGTCTCCCAGAATACTAGGATTATAGGTATGAGCTATTACACTTGGCCACAAAAAGCATTTTGTAAACTGCTCTCCCCTTGAATTCCTCAGATAAGCTTCAGGCCAGCATGGATAGAAAGTGAGTGGTCTTCAGTGCTCCTGGTTTTGACCTGATCTAGGCAGCCAGAGTGGCTCTGGATGGATTCTTTAGACCCTGAGGAGGTCTGGGCTAGTGTGAATTGGTGGCCCCAAGGATCCTGGAGTGAGCTGGGCAGTTAGAATCTTCTCCAGACCCTACACTCTATACTCCAAGTCTAGCAGGGAAGCCACACTGGAGTAAATGGTAGAACAAAGAAGCATTAGATAGCTTCTTTCTTCCCCTGAAAATCACAGAAGTCTCTCCAGCCCCCGGTGAATCTGTGTGGACTCTATCCAGCCTCTGAGCTCTCTTTGGGGTGAGAGGAAAGACCATCACATTTCTGGTGGTCTGCTAGTATGTAGCTATTTTTCTGTAAGGTAAAAAGAGAAGCTAAGAATCTTTCCTTCTCTAAATAATATTTTGCCAAGTCAAACAAAAACTCATTCAAGACTGTTCCTTCCATGTGGAACACTCTCACTCTAAACAGTCTGTGGCTCACTCCTTCACTTGTAGGTCTCTGCTCAATGCCCCCTTCTCAGGGAAGCCTTTCCCAAGTACTCTAAAGCTACAATTACCATGACTCCCAGCTCACAACTCATTCCAGAATACTGCCAATTCCCCAGTCCCCTTTTCTACTTAATTTTTCTCTGTCACCATCTTAGTCCATTTGTGCTGTTATAACAGAATACCTGAGACCAGAACATGTATAGAGGACAGAAATTTATTCTCCACCATTATGAGTCTGGGAAGTCCAAGACCAAGGCACAGGTATCTGGGTATACTGTGTCCTCCCATGGTGGAAGGAAGAGGAAGGGCAAGAGAAAGCGAGCACATTTCCACAAGTACTTTTGATAACAATAATCCTTTCATGGTGTGGAGCCCTCATGACCTAAACACCTCCCACTGGGCCCCACCTCCCAACACCATTGCATTGGAAATTAAATTTCCAACATGTGAATTTGGGGGGACACTCTCAGACTACAATAGTCACTGATAGAATCAGGTGTCAGGTTCATGGCCTGCCCAGGAAGGGTCAGACTCATGTCCCTCCCAGGAAATAGGAATGCCACCGATCCTGGCTGCCCTAACCCTTTAAATCCCTGTCCGCCATACCCAGGTGTAGATTTCTCCCTAGTCAGGAATCTCACCCCACCTGCACTCCAGGTGGACTAAAAGCCACTTTAATTGCATGAATTGGTTCTCCATCTTCTTTGCACCTCAGAATGATTTTACCCTTGGGTCAGGAACCTTTCAGTCACCATGCTTTATTTATCACCTTCCTCCCCTCGCTAGGCTGTTAGCTGCATGACAGCAGAGATGTGGGTATGCTCTGTCCACTGCAGTGTCCCCAGAGTTAAGAACAATGCCTGACACGTAGTTGGTATATGAGTTATTTACTACATCATAAAAAAATTACCACAAACTTTAGTGGCTTAAAACTCTACCACTAACTTCCTTACAGTTACTATAGGTTAGGAATCTGGAAGTCACTTGGCTGAATCCTCTGGGTTGGCACCTCTCACAAAACTGCCAGCAATGTGTTGGCTATGGCCACAGTCTAATCTGAAGACTCAGGTGGGGGCGGATCTGCTTCCAAGCTCACCTGTTTGGTGACCGGATTCAGTTTTTTGCAGCCTGTTGGACTGAGAGCCTCAGTTCCTCACTGAGGCCAGAGGGTGCCCTCACGTTCTTGGAACATGGGTTTCTCCATACGGCTGCTCACAGTATAATAGCTGACTTCAGCACAGAGAGTAAACTGGAAGAACCTAAGAGACTGTGAAGAAGGAAGTTGCCATCTCTTGAACTAAGGGTAGCTATAACAGCCCGTCACTTTCACTATATTCTGTCTGTCAGAAGCAAGTTATCAGGTCCGATGCACACTCAAAGGGAGAGGATTGCTCAGCTGAGTCCCAGGAAGTGAGAGTCACTGGGAGCCATTTCAGGACCTGTCTTCCACACTTGCAATTACTGTTTGTTGAATGAATGAATGAAAGAACAAATTTGGATAGATGGAGAGGAAGACTACAGACGGGCAGGGACATATTGCTGTTAAGAAATGGTTTGTCCTTGGTACACTGGGATGCCAGGGAAGATGGGTATTGGAGAGCTTGTCACTTTCCACCTGTCACATGCTTCATTTTCAAGAATGATTAACTTTACACTGACACCCATCTCCCCACTTGCCTGAAAATGCCTGTATGTATACGACATACAGATGGGAAGACAAGTCATCCCCAGAGAGATGAAGAAATACACACCCTCACATACTACGCTCTGGAGTTTGTGAATCGCTTTCAGAGGAAAAACTGGGGGAATTTTTAAATTTTGGAAATAGCACATTTTTTCCCTCTTGCACAACTCAAATAAGGCTGAACACTCCCATGCTGGAATTTTCCCCCTTTCCGTTTCTCATATGAAAAGGAGAAAAATTAGACAAAGGAAAGCCTGTTTTCAAGAGAGAAATGAGCTATATCTTTGGCATACCTTCTGTAGGCTCAGCATGAACCTGCGTTTCAGGGACACAGAAGAAATAAAGACACAGGAGGGACGACCAAGGTGGCTGGAGGGGCCAGATCAACAGTTGGGAGACAACAGTGAAACACAGAGACCACCACCCCGATTATGAGGCTCAGACACGGTGCCTCCTCTTGTCCAGGAGAAACTTCGGGGAATATGAGTATGTCTTGGGTACAACTGTGACAAAGTTCACCCTGATTCCTTATGATCTGCCACAGGCTGGGGTGGCAGAAAAGAGCAGAGTCATGCTGGAAGTTCTGTGCAGCTCCGCTCCCTATCCTCCCAGGCCTGCCTTCATTCCCGTCTCTCCGTCTCCAACCCATTTCTATCGTTCGCTACTGTGTTGTTTCTCCACTGTGTGCGTGTGACTCCTAAAACATACGGTATGTTCACATCTTTGTCTTGTATATGTCTTGCTCTCCCCACTGGAGCGTGAGCTCCATGAAGGCTGGGGTTCCCAGAGACTATAAAAGTGCCTAACACTACCGTGTTGAGCTGGCACTGTACAGAAATTAACAGCCATATTTGTCTAGAAACGTTAAACTTAATTTTTTCCCATTTGTACAGGGGTAATGCACTGTATTAAATATGGAAGGTCTTATCTACATGGGTTTGATTACAGAAACTAATAAAGTATTCTTTAAATAATGAAAAAAAAAAGTGCCTGACACATAGTGGGCACTCAGGTAATGTCTGTTGAATGAAAGAAGAAATAAATTGGCCAGTGTAGTGGCTCACACCTGTAATCTTGGCACTCCAGAGGCGGGGCTGGGAGGATCATTTGATCTTAGGAGATTGAGACCAGGCTGAGCAAGAGTGAGACCCCCCCACCCCCATCCCAAAGACCCTGTTTGTACTAAAAATAGAAAAATTAGCCAGGCACAATGGCACACACCCATAGTCACAGCTACTCAGGAGGCTGAGGCCAGAGGACCCCTTAAGCCCAGGAAGGTTGCAGTGAGCTATGATGATGCCACTGCATTCTAGCTAGGGACCTGGGGGAGAGGGACTGACAGAGGGAGACCCTGTCTCAAACAAACAAATAAACAAAAAAAGTAATAAATAACATGATGCGGACCTAGTTACAAAGGGACAAGCTCCCTTTAATAGAATTTGATCTGGTTAGAAGAATAGGGGCAATTGACTAGCTGCCTTGCCCGCACCCAGCATAGCCTCATGGGGAACATGTGTGTCTTTACTTGCACAGAAGAGCTTTTGCTGGGAACAGCCCTCATCTCAGTCTGGGCACCAGAGGAAGCTGCAGGTGACACAGGTCTCTCTCAGGGTCACATCTGGGGCCTTAATTTGACTCCTTGCAATAGCCTAAGTTCCTATGTCTCTGAGTTTGGGGCTCCTGCTGGCCTACACCCCTGTGCCAGTCTGACTCTCACCTCCCTGGAGGCTCTTGAGTGCCTGTGTCCTCTGCTCCTCTGCTGCCAGCCTCAGTGGGCACTAGGGCTGCCTCTGGGAGACCCTGGCGGGAAAGGGCAGGAAGAACTGGGGTTTGTTCTTCCCCATGCCCAACCCAACCCCGACAAACACCAAGGAAAAGGGCTGGCAGTGATGTTTCAGGTTTCAGGGGCTCTATCATGACCCCATAAAATATACTTCGTTTTTCTCAGAAAACAAACCACTCTTTCCCTCCCATATATTCATGTGGTACCCAGAAGCCCCTGGATTTTCTGAAATTGATGTGAAAAATTCCAGCTATTCTAGCCATAATTTTTCCACCCATAGCCCTTGCTAACACACTTTGGCCATTTGAGGGGGTGGTGTGAGCATGAGCTCTTGGGCCCTGGAGAACTGCTTGGGGCCCTGGATTCCCCACTGATTCCTTGTGTGCTCTTGGGCATTTTTAAAAAACAGTTTTATTGACATACCATTGGCAGCTCAGCGCCATAGCTCAGTGGTTAAGGCCCTGGCCACACACACCGGGGCT
>NW_003852427.1:4833815-4839162 GCF_000181295.1 Otolemur garnettii
CTCACCACCTCCGGTATATGGGGCCGGCACCTTACGCCTTTGAGCCACAGGTGCTGCCCCTCATAGTAATTCTTGAAATCAAGTGTTAGTCTCCTCAGTTTTAACCCGTTTTTCATGGTTGTTTGTGGTATTCTAAGTCCATCCTATTTCCATATAAATTTATAGGAAAAAAGGCCTATTTGGCAAGATTGCTTTGAATCTGCAGCTCTTAGATATTTTATTCTACTATTTTCCTGGGCTTCAGTATTTTTGTTTGTTTGTTTAGGTGACTTTGTCACCCTTGGTAGAGTGCTGTGGCATCACAGCTCACAGCAGCCTCCAGCTCTTGGGCTTAGGCGATTCTCTTGTCTCAGCCTCCCAAGTAGCTGGGACTACAGGCACCTGGCACAGTGCCTGGCCACTTTTTTTTTGTTGTTGCAGTTTGGCTGGAGCCAGGTTTGAACCTGCCACCCTTGGTATATGGGACTGACGACCTACTCACTGAGCCACAGAAACTGCCCCCTGGGCTTTAGTTTTTTCCTCCATAGTGTGGAGATGTTAATTCCTGAATTGCAAAGTAGTTGGGGGCCTCATTTGGGCTGGTACTATAAAACTTCTGACATAGTGCTGGAAAATAGTAGAAACTAAAAAATATTGGTTCTTTTATACCTTGTTATATGACAAAACCTTGCATCTTTTAGCCCAATCTTTCCAGTAGATATCCCCATGTCACTTTTGGAAATTCCACCATCCTATCTTGGTGAGTAGTGGATGTGACTTTTTTCTCCTTCTCTCTTTTAAGGGGCCTCAGAAGCGATGTCTTTCCATCTGTTAAATCAGAAGCACTAGCAGCGCAGATGAGGGAAGAGCATTCCAGGTAGAGGGAACTGTCAATGCAAATGCTCTGAGGTCCAATGTGTGTTTTTCATGGAATCTGCAGAGCAGTAAAGAGGGTGATGTGGCTGGAGCAGACCATGTGAGGACCAGAATATAAAGGAGTGAAATCAGAGGGCAAGTTATGCAGGATCTTGTAGAGAGAGCACCATAGGACTTGGGCTTTTTTCTGAGATGGAAGCCAAGCAAAGGTTTGGGGCAGAGGAGTAGCATGATCTGACCTACTGCTTATGAGTGTCTCTCTGACTGTGTTGAGAAAAGGCTGATGGCGGCAAGTGCAGAAGCGGGGGTTGGGGGGGTGAGTGGGAAGCAACAGCAGTCATCCAGGTGAGTGATGGGGGGAGGGGCTTGGCCAGGGGGAGCATCTTTTATTTATTTACTTATTTTGGCCACGGCTGAGTTTGAACCTGCCACCTCCTGTATATGGGGCCGGCACCCTACTCCTTAAGCCACAGGCATCACCCTGGGAGAGCATCTTGTTGATGGCCAGAAAGTGGTAGGAGTAATGAAGGAAAAGGTGGGGAAAAGTGATCTTCTGTCTTTCAGGTGAGCAAAACGGTAGAAGGAGGGACCATTGCTGAGATAAGGCTCAGGATATACGTTCAGGAAATCAAGACTTTTATTTGGGGAAGTATGTGAGATGTGCAAGTAGAGATATTGAAGGGCGTGGGGTCTGTGGGAACTCAGGGTGTCTGGAACTTAGGGGACAGCTGTGGAATGGAATGTGAGTCTGGGAATCCTTAGCAAATGCATGGTATGTAAGGCTGTGGGGATGGATGTTATCATCTGAAGAGGGATTATAGAGAGAAGAGATTGAAATAGTCCTCCTAGTTCTTTGCTCCCTGATAAACATATCTTTGCCAGTATTTCATAATGGGCAGAGTTAACACCGCCTCCTTTAACCTTGGATTGGGCCATGGGACTTCTCTGCCAATAGGATGGCAGATCTGGGTAGTTTACTTGTCACCTCATGCCTCCACTATTGCCAGAAGAACATAGCCTAGGGAGCAGGGCCCCTCAGCATATGTCTGAATAGACACAGAGAACAGCCACCCACAAATGTACAACCTGAGCAGAGCTGTGGCTGGCCCACAAATGCTGAGAAGGAAGAAATGCATATAATTGTAATTTTTTTTTTTTTTTTCCGGGGCTGGGTTTGAACCCACCACCTCCAACATACGGGGCCGGTGCCCTACTCCTTTGAGCCACAGCTGCTCCACTTATAATTATATTAACACGTACTTTGTGGTTGTTCTACTTTATAACTTGAGTGGCATACCTCCCTTCAGCTGCTGCCGCTTCTTCTTTTTTTTCTCTTTTTGTTGCATTTTGGCTGGTGCTGAGTTTGAACCTGCCGCCCTCAGTATATGGGGCCAGCGCCCTACTTCCTGAGCCACAGGCACCGCCCCCTTCAGCTTCTCATGCCCATTTTCTCCCTTAACTCCAGCTCACCTCCACAATTTAACAGCTAACCCTTTCCTTTTCTCATCCAAAATCTTCACATCTTACCCGTCAGACCCTGGTGGACCAGGTAAGAAGAGAAGAATAGCACTTTGTCTCAAATAATGATAATTTAGGAGCACATAGCACTTCAGCGGGCCTGGAACACTTTTGACACGTTCTCACTTGGCCCCAACAAGTTCATGTCATAGGCATTCTTACCCTGCCTTTACTGAGGGGGCAGCTGAAGAGAAGGCGAGTCTTGCGGCAGGTCTAACAGTTAGAGGTAAGGCAGAAGATGGAAGCCCAGGCCTCTCTGGGGCCAAGCAGGAACAGAAAATCAAACACTGCCGTCTGGGAACAGATGGAAGGGAGTCTTGCCTTTCAATGAATAGCCGGTTGTTCCTTTTAATTCTGTACCAGGTGTGTACGTTATCTACACACAAACACATGTAGCTCAGGAATAATCTGTGATGTTTATACAGTTACAGAAAGGGCCCATCGGTCAATTGAAGGGGCTGGAAAAAGAGATGCAGAGAAGTACTTTTTTTTTTTTTTTCTGTTCTCTTAAGTTCTGTCCAAGAGGGGAGATCTAAGGTACAGTTTTCTCACAAGGCTTCTTCTCCATTTGGAGAAGGCCTTCCTTTGGATAGAGAATTACAGGCTGGAACCACTAGAAGTTCTGGAGGAGGAGAGCCCAGTCTGCGTGGGATTCTGCTCTGCGTTCCAAGTGCGCCTCCTGGGTCTGGCCCTCTAGAGGGCACTGCCCCCCCCCCCTTTCTTGGTGGTAGGGTCAGGAGACTGAACAGGAGCAGGTGCTACTGGGGAGGCCACTGAGGTGTCAGTCTGGAGAGGCCCCATTTGAGAGACCTGCCCCAAATCTCCCTCCTTGAACCTTGACCCTCTCTTTGCCTGGAAGTGCCTGTTAGTACCAACAGGGCAAATTGAATGTGGGTCCTTCTTGTTTCAAATCCACCAAGATATGAAGTCCACATCTGTCCATAGTAACTCCTGTCTGTGGCCTTTCTTTTCCCATCTATGAAGAGGTGATGTGCTTGGTGTGTGCGCCTGTAGGGCGGCGGAGAGGGAGGGGGGGATTGGGAGGTGGCTAAGAATCTTGAGCAGGGGCTGGGGAGATGCCTAGGAGGGAAGGTGGATTAGAATCTTTGGGGGCAAGGCTGCAGTTTGAAAAGATAAGCTCAAAATGACTACAGCTGTGTTTTGTTTTCTTTTTGGCCGGAATATGGTAAAGCATTTGAAGCTTCCCACTAACGTGAAGGGAGGATGTGTGATACTAAATACCATCAAAGATCGCGAGGCAGCGGCCGGCTGGTGGGCCTTGCTAAGGCAGCGTTTGCAATTGCAGTAATGAGAAAACTCAGTTTTCAACTCAGCATCCGGAGAGGCTGTGACAACTGAGATAAACTCGGAGGTTCAGAAGTGCAGACGGACAAAACCAAGATCTGCATTTGAAACCGGCTCCCGGGGCTCTTCCGAGAGGCAGGCGGCCGGCTCTGCAGGCTGAAGGGCTCCTTCAGCCTAGATAACATCCCAGAAAGCCCAGGCCGGAGGATGCAGCTCAGATTGCCGGCCCTGGGAATCCGCGTTTAGGAGGGGCTCCAAAAAATCCCCGCGCCCGGAGCTAGAGGGCGAGGGAGCGGGCGGCTGCCCCAGACGTGGCTATTTTGCTGAAGGTCACCTCCATACGGGACTGGAATAAACCTTCCTTGTTTGCTTCTCGCCTGGCCTAAGCCCCGAGTCCCCTTGGGTGTTGTCCAGGACGCCAGGCGCGGCTGCTCACAATGGCGCTCAGACGACAGATGGCGGGCGGGAAGGGGGGCGCGGGGCAGGTGCGCCGGGGAGACGCGCGGCGGCCGCGCAGGACGCCAGGCTGCCGGGTGAATGGATTTGCAGCCCGCCGGCTGCAGGCGGCGGCCGCTGGGCCGGGTAAACAATAAGCGAATTCTCCGAAGCGACTGAACGCATAGTCCCCCCACCCGCCCCAGCCTCGGCCACACGCCAGCCGGGGGAGCACGCCATTGTGCTGTGCAGGCTGAGGCGAGCCTGTCCGCAGGCGCACGGAGCCTCCCAGAGCCTTGGGCCTGTGTGGGGGGCCAAAGCTGACGTGCACTCGGGCACACACTCCACGCACACTTACGGGGGCGCTGGACCAGTGAGTCCTCGAAAAGTTCCCAGGTGTGGCACCAGCCCAAGGGTCCAGGGAGCAATGTTGGTCCTCACTGGGGCACAACGGAGTGGCGTTTGGGTTTTCCTGTTTTGTTTTTCCTTTTTTGTTTTTGTTTGAGTGGTGAGCTCAGTATCCTAAGACACTCGGGTAGGGGAGACTCAAGCAGGCGGGGACACAGCTCTGAGACAGTGGGGAGAGCTGCAGTATGGGCAGCGGGGTGCGGTGTGGCGCTCTGCCACTCGGCAGGAGGGGTGGAGGCCGGGACACTAGGGGGCTCTGGGGCCTTTTCCAGAGTAGCCTTCACCAGCTGCTCCAGCTTTCCAGGCCCGCCCAGCTACTGTGATGTGCTCTATCCACCGCTCCCCCATCCACCCCCGACTTTATTTTCCATTTTAAACAACATGAAGGAGGAACTGGCAGGGCCATGACCTGAAAGCAGCCCTTTCTGACCATCCTGAGGTTCCTGAGGGCGGGGGGTGCTTTTCTGAGCTCCCAACTGGGTGTAGTGTTCAGTCCCTAGGAGAATTGTCCAACCCCCCCAGAGATATGGAGCAATTAGGCACATCCATCGCTAATGGGGCAAGACCCATGAGAGACCCACCTGCATCATGAACCTTTGACGCTGAAGAGCGAATGGCAGCTGGGAAAACCTGGGGCTGTGAATTTTAAGGTCTATGTGGTTCTGAATCACAGCGATCTTAACCCTTCAACCCACCACATTGTGTTGAAGAGCAATAATTATAATCCTAGTACTCTGGGAGGCTGAGGCAGGCGGAATGCCTGAGCTCAGGAGTTTGAGACCAGCCTGAGCTAGACTGAGACCTGTCTGTAAACGGGTGTTGTGGC
>NW_003852427.1:4839582-4841864 GCF_000181295.1 Otolemur garnettii
AAGGAAGGAAGGAAGGAAGGAAGGAAGGAAGATTACACAACAAAAGAAACACAGGCGGCTCTTACTTCAGAAGAAATTTCGCTCTCTAGTAAAGGCAGAACAGGCTTCACACCCTCACTGACCTAGACACATCTATGGACCAGGATCCCCTGTGAGAAAAAGTCCCTTACAATAGTCACAACTCCCATCCTGCCTTTGTCTAAAAGCCCCATAGGGCTCAGTGTCTGTAGCTCAAGCGGCTAGGGCATCAGCCACATACACCTGAGCTGGCAGGTTTGAACCCAGCCCAGGCCTGCCAAACAACAATGACAAGTACAATCATAAACTAGCTGGGCATTGTGGCAGGTGCCTGTAATCCCAGCTACTTGGGAGGCTGACACTTAAGCCCAAGAGTTGGAGGTTGCTGTGACCTATGACGCCATGGCACTCTATGCAGGGTGACAGCTTGAGACTCTGTCTCCAAAAAATAAATAAATAAAAATAAAAGCCCCATAGCTTTGTGTACTTTCTGCAATTAGTCAGTTGGACTATTCCTAAAACATAATTCCTGGGTAGTGCCTATGGCTCAGGGAGTAGGGTGGTAGGTTCGAACCTGACCCTAGCCAGCTAAAAACAGCAGTGACAACTGCAACAACAATAAAATAAATAAATAAAACATAATTCCGGCCCCCTTACTTTCTTAATTATCTGCCCCCCTTTTGCAGTCTGTCTATGCACATGATATGCATAGGATGAGACGGGTATGTTCATGGTGGTATGGCTGTGGACAATATCCGTATGATATCTAGGTAAGGCTTCTCTATCCATGAAGAAGTCATTCAACGAGTCATTTAACTAATTTAATTATGACTGTGAGCCCTTCTTTCTTTCTTATTTTTTTTTTCTGCAGTATTTTTGGCTAGCTTTGCATTTGAACCCCCTATCTCGAGCATATGGGACCAGCGCCCTAATCTTTTGAGCCACAGGTGCCGCGTCCCCCTTCTTTTTTTTTTTTTTAAAGCAACACATCACACCCTGTTAGAAGAACATTCTGGTAACTCTGCTGTGAAGAGTAATAGAGCACCAGAGTTGGAAGGGAGATTTGACATTTTTCTGGAGCAGTTTTCCTCAGCTTTGTTATTCACACACTGCCTTGTGATTTCTGTCCTATCAGGTACCAGGTAGTAATTGTCATATTATTTACTTAATATTTTTCTGTAAATTCACTTTTTTTTCACTTTGTCACACCTTGGTAGAGTGTTATAGCTCACAGCTTCCTCAAAGCAATACATCACACTGTGTTAGAAGAACATTCTAACATCTGTCCCTGGGTGCTCCAGGACTCAGAGCTGAGTGCCAGTGAACTGGCAACAAGTGGGAGGTTGGAAGGAACAATCAGAACACACATCCAGTGACACAGGGCTCCTGAAAGACTCAGTGACAACATGAACCTGTGAGCTCAGGCAATCCACTCTCCTTGGCCTCCCAAGTGCTGGGATTACAGGCGTGAACCACGAGCCTGACCCTATAAATTCATTTTCTAAACTAAAATTTCTTTCAAAAGGTAACTTCTGCAGAGGTGATTCTGGGGATGTGTGACCTGAATGTAGTTTCCTTTTTTTCCACTTCCAAATGTATTTCTGCTCCTCTCAAGCTAAACAGTTGTAGGGACCAGTGGAAAGAACAAGGAGTAGATGTTCTCCCCCATCAGTCCTGCAGATACTAGAGGGTCTTGAAGCCTGGGGAGAGCTTGGTCCTCAGACACAAGTAGAACCCCAGGAGAAGGTTGACATTGTGCTAGATGAAGACACCTGGGCCCTGGGCTCCATCGCAGAATGAAGAAGTTGTTGAGCCAGTTCCCTTGTTGCTCAGGTTGGGAGACTCTCCCTCTGCCCAGAGGCCTCCATAGGGAGTGGGCAGCAACCCAGCATCCCTGATTGAGACAGAGCCTTTCCCCTGCTCTTCTGCTGATAGAACATCTGTCCTTTAGGGTGCTTCAGGACCCAGAGCTGATTGCCAATTAGCTGGCAGAAAGGGAAGTTGGAAGGAACAAACAGAACACACATCCAGTGACATGGGGTTCCTGAAAGACTCAGTGACAACATGAATTTTAAAAAGTAATAAGCACCTGATGGTGCCCGTAGCTCAGTCCACAAGGGCGCTGGCTACATACACCTAGGGTGGTGGGTTCAAACACAGCCCGGGTCTGCCAAGCAACAATGACAACTGCAACCAAAAAATAACCAGGCGTTGTGGCAGGCGCCTGTAGTCCAAGCTACTTGGGAGGCTGAGGCAAGAGAATC
>NW_003852427.1:4844213-4846570 GCF_000181295.1 Otolemur garnettii
AAAAAACTTGATGTATTTAAATAAGTACCAGTTTAATGGATAACATTCTCTCATCACAATTCAATAAAATCAGTCATAGATAATTAAAAGGTGACTAAAATGATCTAATCCACTGGAAAATTAGAAAACGTGGTCTTTGAAAACACTGAAGCAGCAATGAGATACCACTCACTAAACACCTGTTAGAATGGCCCAAGTGCAGACCTTGACAACACCAAATGCTGGTGAGGATGTGGAGCAATGGGAACTCTCATTCATTGCTTGTGGGAATGCAAAATGTATTTAGAAGACAGTTTGGCAATTCCTTACAAAACTAAACATACTTTTGCTGTACAATTCAGTAATGTGATATTTACCCAAATGAGTTCCGAACTTGTGTCCACATAAGAACCTACACCAGCTTTATTCATGATTGCTAAAGTTTGAGAGCAAGAAACATGCCCTTCAGTGAGTGAATCACCAAATAAACTATGGTGCCTCCAGTAATGGAGTATTACTCAGTGCTAAAAAGTAATGAGCCATCAAGCCATGAAAAGACAAGGAAGAAGCTTAGTGCATATTGCTAAGTGAAAGAAGCCCAGCTGAAAAGGTTACATACTGTATGATTTCCAACTATTTGACTTTCTAGAATAGGTAAAAGTATGGAGACAGTAAAACGGCCAGTAGCTGCTAATCCTTGGGGAGAGGTAGAAATGAATACACAGAGGACAGAAGATTTGGGGGGGCAGCGAAACTATTCTGTATGACACTGTAATGGTGGATACATGTCATTATACATTTGTACAATACCAAGACTGGATCCTAATGTAAACTGTGGACTTTAAGTGATAATAAGGTGCCAATGTGGCTCCAGCAGTTGTAACAATGTAGCCTTCTGGTGTGGGAATGCTGATGGTCTGGGAGACAGCTAGGGATAGGTGGGAGGGGAGCCACGGGAAATCTGGAACTCTTAAAACTAAACCAGGCTCAGTGCCTATAGCTCACTGAGGCTGGTAGGTTTGAGCCTGGCCTGGGCCTGCTAAACAACAATGACAATTGCAACCAAAAAATAGCCGGGCATTGTGGTGGGCACCTGTAGTCCCAGCTACTTGGGAGGCTGAGGGAAGAGAATTGCTTAAGCCCAAGAGTTTGAGGTTGCTGTAAGCTGTGACACCACAGCACTCTACCAAGGATGACATAGTGAGACTCTGTCTCAAAAAATAAATAAAACTAAACCTAAAACTGCTCTAATAAACAAATAAATGCATAAAGTAGGCTCAGAGCCCTTAGCACAGTGGTTATGGCACCAGCCATGTGCACCAAGGCTGGAGGGTTTAAGCCTGGCTTGGGCCAGCTAAACAACAATGGCAACCGCAACAACAACAAAAATAGCCGGGCATTGTAGTGGGTGCCCGTAGTCCCAGCTACTTGAGGGGGCTGAGGCAGGAGAATTGCTTAAGCCCAAGAGTATGAAGGTGCTGCGAGCTGTAACCCTATAGCACTCTAATGAGGGTGCCATAGTAACACTCTCTCAAAAAAATAAATAAATAGATACATAAAGTATAATATACAAACCTCAGATTAAAAAGATCAAAAGTTAATCACAAACTATCTAGGAAACAATGATCTACTTAGTCCAAACCACAACAAGTGAGATACAATGAAAGCTATACTTAGAGAAACTTATATAGTTTAAAACTGTGATCCCTAACTACGGGTGCAGCCAGGTACAGTCTGTAGCCTGTTAGGAACCTGGGTGCACAGCAGGAGGTGAACTGCAGGCAAGCAAGAGAAGCTTCATCTGTATTTACAGCCACTCCCCATCCCTTGCATCACCACCTGAGCTCTGCCTGTCAGATTAGATTCAGCATTAGATTCAGCATTAGGTTTTCCTAGGAGCGTAAATCCTACTATAAACTCTATATAGGAGAGATTAAGGCTGTGTGTTCCTTATGAGAATCTAATGCCTGATGATCTGAGGTAAATATGATGCCCCTGAATCATCCTGAAACCACCCCGTACTCCATTCCATGGAAAAATTATCTTCCCTGAAACTGGTCCCTGGTGCCGAAAAAGTTGGGGACTTCTGGCTTAAACATCTTCATTATTTAAGAAGAAAAATGAAAGAACCAAATATTCATCTTGAAAATTAGAAAAGCAAAATAAACCAAAAGTTATAAGTAAAAAACTGATCTTAGCTTTTATAAAAGAAAATAGGGGCTGATCCAAGTGCAGTGGTGTTTATAACTAATTGGTCACAACCAGTTACAGATTCCTTCGTTCCTTCTCCACTCCCACTGCTTCACTTGACTAGCCTTTAAAAAAAAGATTAAGAAAAAAGAAAGAGGCTCGGCGCCTATAGCTCAACCGGCTAAGGC
>NW_003852427.1:4847227-4848818 GCF_000181295.1 Otolemur garnettii
GGCAGGCACCTTACTTGGGAGGCTGAGGCAAGAGAATTGCTTAAGCCCAAGAGTTGGAGGTTGCTGTGAGCTGTGATGCCACAGCACTCTACCCAGGGTGACAGCTTGAGGTTCTATCTCAAAAATAAAAATGGGGCAGTGCCTGTGGCTGAAGGAGTAGGGTGCCAGCCCCATATGCCAGAGGTGGTGGGTTCAAACCCAGACCCAGGAAAAAAAAAAAAAAAAAAATTAAATTAAATTAAAAAATAAAAATAAATAAATAAATAAAAATAAAATAAAGAATACTACATATAGCCTTTCTCGCTCCCCGGCCATCTTGGCTGGTCTCGGTTGGGGGCCATCCTGCATCTAAGGCAGGAAGATGGTGGCCGCAAAGAAGACGAAAAAGTCACCGGAGTCAATCAACTCAAGGCTCCAGCTCGTTATGAAAAGTGAAAAGTCTGTGTTGAGGTACAAGCAGCCTTTTGAAGATGATCAGATAAGGCAAAGCGAAATTGGTCATCCTCGCCAACAACTGCCCAGCTTTGAGGAAATCCTAAATACAGTACTATGCCATGTTAGCCAAAACTGGTGTTCATCACTACAGTGGCAGTAATATTGAATTGGGCACAACATGTGAAAAATACTACAGAGTATGCACACTGGCCATCATTGATCCAGTGACTCTGATATCATTAGAAACATGCCAGAACAGACTGGTGAAAAGTTAATCATGTACATTTTTTCTTTAATAAAACTTGCTAGAGCTTGTTTTTTTTTTTTAAAAAAGAATACTACATATAGGTTTTTAAGAACAAATTTGAAACCTTAAAGAAAATTAATGATTCTCTGGAAACAGATTTCCAAAATTGGCCTTAGAAGAAATAGAAAAAAAATTTTAATTAATTAATTTGTATATTTTTTAATTTAATTTTTTATTTTTTTGGCCAGGGCTGGGTTTGAACCTGCCACCTCTGGCATATGGGGCAGTGCCCTACCCTTTTGAGCCACAGGCGCTGACCAGAAATAGAAAATTTGAAAAGATCAATTATCATAAATGATTGGACATGTTATAAAATATCTACCACTGAAAAACATGCCAGTATCAGATGACTTAATGGCTGAGATTTTTAATGACCTTTAAAAAAATCAAGCCATTGTAAACAACAGGATATTTTCAACTTTCTTAATAAAGCTGGATGTTGGTGGGAGGTTATGCTGTAATAATACTGCATGACAATTTAAAACAAAACCCGAAACAAAAATCTCAATAGTTTTCTGCACAGGCTACAGATGGGTGGGTCAGCTATGGCTTGGCTGGGGTTGGTTAATAGTTAGGCTTGACTTCAGGGTCCAGGTTGGGGTTAGTTCTGCTCTGCTTGTCTTGTCCAGGGCAACAGTCTTCCTAGGAGCAGGACATACTGTAAGAAGTCAAGCCAGACCAAGGCTGAGAGTGACATCTGTTGTGTTTGCCACATTTCATTGACAAAGTAACTCACATGACCAAAAGTTGTATCCTCCAACAAAGCCAGAACCAAGGCAGGGCTTGTAGGGGGAGAAGGAATGAAAGAACTAAGACTGTGTTTAGATAATCCTAAGTCTCCAGCCAGGT
>NW_003852427.1:4848997-4861563 GCF_000181295.1 Otolemur garnettii
TTTTTTGGTTGCAGCCCTTTTTGTTGTTTGGCAGGCCCAGACTGGATTCAAACCCGCCAGCTCAGGTGGGCCTTAGCCTCTTGAGCCACAGGCGCCGAGCTTCCAGGTCTTGATGAAACCAAATTTTACTTTTTATTATAAATGTAAAAGTTCTAAATAAAATATTAGCAAATAACAGAACAACTCTTTATCTTGACGTGAGTGACGGTTACATAATTGTTCGCTCATTTGTGAATTGTGCTTTTTCTGTCACGGTGATATTCTTCAATAAAAAAGTCTAAAAATGTGCCCTAGAAAATTAAATGCAAGGCCAGACAACCCACAAGTGACCCACAGACCTGTGAGCGAGAAATAAATGGTTTGTTGTTGAAAGTCATGAATTTTTTAACTGCTTGCTACAATTTAAGCTTCACGAGGTCAGGGATTTTCTATTTGGTTCACTGCTACGGCTCTGAACAACTCCTATGACCCAGTAAGTTGTCCGTAAATATTTGTTACTAGCAAATAAATAATGAAAAAAATCAAAATAACAACATATTTTGAACAAACAGGATTTTCTCTAGGAATAAATCTCAGGGCCTCCCTTCAGCATAATTTCTTCCATGAACATGGTAAAGGAGAAAAGCTATATGATCATATTAATAGATACTGCAAAGATTGGGCAAAATTCAACAGTCACTCTTTTTAGAGACAGAGTCTCACTTATTGCCCTTGGTAGAGTGCTGTAGAGTCACAGCTCACAGCAACCTTCAACTCCTGGGCTTAGGCAATTCTCCTGCCTCAGCCTCCCAAGAAGCTGGAACTACAGGCGTCCACCACAACCCCCGGCTATTTTTTTGTTGCAGTTTGGCTGGGTCTGGGTTTGAACATGCCACCCTCCGTATATGGGACCAGTGCCCTACTCACTGAGCCACAGGCGCCACCCTCAACAGTCATTCTTTAAAAAAATTTCACAGTAAAATAGAAGCAGAAAAAAGAAAAAACTAGTTAAACTTAAAAAATGACTATTTGCTAAAGTCCAGTGGGAACTGTTATTCTAAACAGAGAAAACTCTGAAATCATTTCAGTTAAAATTAGGAGATTGTAAATAGCCAGCATTGAGGCGTGCGCCTCTAGTCCCAGCTACTCAGGAGGCTGAGGCAAGAGAATCGCCTAAGCCCAGGAGTTGGAGGTTGCTGTGAGCTGTGATGCCACAGCACTCTATCAAGGGCGAGACTCTGTCTCTACCAAAAAAAAAAAAATTAGGAGCTCGAGACAGGTGTCTGCTCTCATGATTGCCATCCAGCATTGTTTTGGAGCTTCTAACAAATGCAATAATACATTAGACAAGAGCAAATAAAGCTGTTGTTTTTTTTTTTCTGGTGATGTTATATTACAGTTCATCCAGAAAATCCAAAAGACTTTAGGGAAAAAACCTGCTGGAGTTAATAAGATAATTTGACAGATGATATATATGTCAAAATATTTTCGCCTATTTTAGCAGTAAGCACCTATATACAGCAGTAGAAAAACATTTTTTCATAACAAGGGTGGCAATAGTTATACAGCGCCTAAAATAAATTTAGCCTAAAAAGCACAAGGGCTTATTTGTAGAAAACTTGAAATCTTTTTTTTAAAGTTATTTTATTTATTTATTTATTTATTTATTTTATTTTTGCAGTTTTGGCTGGGGCCAGTTTTGAACCCACCACCCTGGGCGTATGGGACTGGCGTCCTACTCCCTGAGCCACAGGCACCGCCCCAAAACTTGAAATTTTATTGAAAATCATAACTCACTATTGCTTAAGATGGCAATATCATACACTTTCAAAATTAATATATACATTTATTTATTTATTTTTTGCAGTTTTTGGCCGGGGCTGGGTTTGAACCCGCCACCTCAGGGATATGGAGCTGGCACCCTACTCCTTTGAGCTACAGGCACCTCCCTAATAAGTAAATTTAATATGTTAAATTTCTATAGAAATATTTGCATGGCATAAATGACTTCTTTTTCTTTTCTTTTCTTTTTTTTTTTTTGAGACAGTTTCGGTTTGTCGCCCTTGGTAGAGTGCCATGGCGTTATAGCTCACAACAGCCTCAAACTCTTGGTCTCAAGCGAGTCTCTTATCTCACCCTCCTGAGTAACTGGGACTACGGGTGCCAGCCACAATGCCTAGCTGAGTCTTGCACTTGCTCAAACCTGTGAGCTCAAGCAATCCACCTGCCTTGGCATATCAGGGTGCTAGGATTACAGGCGTGAGCCACTACACTTAATCTAGGACAAAATGATTTTAATGATTATAAATAATAGCTGAAATTTGGCAAGAAAAATTATATATAAAAAATAAAGATGAGAAGGGTCTTTAACAGATATCAAAATCTAACACAATGTAATCAAATCACATCTATAGTACTGGCATAGAGATGGACAAATAGAATATAGAGCAGATTAGACAATTTGTAAAATAGACTCCAGATCATCTGAAAATTTACAATGAATATATTTATTATCAATTCAGTGGGATATGAAATGTGTTACTGATAACCTCAGGCTATCTACCTGGAAAAAATGGAAGTTGGACAATGCCTCTTAAATCATATCAAAAAATAAATTCATATTAATTATAAAGTCCAAAGAAAGAAATTCTAGGCTACTGTTCATACAATCTAGGATAGTCCTCCTTAACTAGGACTCACTAGAAAAGAGAAGATAGACATATTTGGTTATATAAAAAATATGGCTTGGCACCTGTAGCTCAGCAGCTAGGGCACTGGCCACATACACCAGGGCTGGTGGGTTCAAACCTGGCCCAGGCCTGCCAAACAATAATGACGACGACAACAACAACAACAACAAATAGCTGGGTTGTGGTGGGCACCTGTAGTCCCAGGTTTGGGAGGCTGAGGCAAGAGAATCACTTAAGCCCAAGAATTTGAGATTGCTGTGAGCTGTGACACCATAGCACTCTACTGAGGGCGACATAGCGAGACTGTGTCTCAAAGACAAAGGAAAACAAAACAAAAAACTAAAAACCTAAAAAGGAAGTTATATGGTCACTATAAATAAAAAACTAATTTTACCTAAAATAAATAGAAAGTAGAAGGGAAAAGTATTAACCTGATTAAATTCCAGCTTCTACTGCCAGCAGATGGCTTGGACCTAAGGCTTGCTCTCTCGGTTAAAAGAGAGATTGGAAAGTCATTATAAAGGTGTCAAAGGCCCACTAGCATCTAATGGAGACTTTCTCCTTCCCAGTTGCAAGGGAAATAATTCTTCCAGGGCCTGCTTCAGTGGCATCTGATGCTGTGCTCATATATCACCTAAAATTCTCTGTAACGTAGCTGCATCACTCAGGCAAATGCTGATTTTGTCAAATTCTTATTTCTCCAATTAGTAAACCAACCCCTTGGGAGGGTGTGGTACCTCTTGCAAGGTCAAACATCTGGCTAGTGGCATGTTTTTTTCTGCCACACCTGGCTGGCTCTGAAAAAAGCTGTACTCTTTGTAAAGGTTACGAAGCCTGAGAAGCAAAATCAGAAGACGACATTTGATTCTACTCTTGGCTGGTCATGGAAAATAACTCCTCCTTTCCTTTCACTCACTTAGAAAAAAATAATCTCATTTATATGAAAGTTAAAATAGATGTTCAAGGGGTAGCTTGGAATATATAAAGGTCCTTGGAGGAGAAAAGCGTTCATTAAGAAACCATTTAAAGTGCTTTGTCTTATTTCTAAAGGTGGGGAAGGAATTTAAGAATAGAACTCAAGGAAGGAAGAGTTCCAAATAGAAGAGTGATGGTGGGGTAATTATAATGTGACGGGTAATTATGGTTTTCCAGGAAGTGCCAAAATTACAGGCCAGAGTGTCATTTCCATGTTTGTTCCTCCTGAGAAAAAGAATACAGGCATTTGACACTCGGGCACACCTGGGCACCCCATCTAAGGCAAAGGCAGCTTGGTTCAGGGGCTTCTGACTGCTTTTTCCTTCCTTCAGCATGTTTGTCACCTGGCACGAGGGGTGGCAGCCAGCGACTTGTCCCACCTTCCCTGACTCTGTAGTGAAGCGACACGGCTCACCAGTCCCCTCTCTGCCTCCCTTCCAGCCCCAAGGGAGAAGAAATGGTTAGAAAGTCAACACTGATGAGGTCATGGAGAACAGGCAGCCTGAAATAGCAGATGCTCACTCCCCTTCCCTCCATACAAAGGCAGCCTTTCATTCCCTTGGAAAAACCCACCAAGGGGCCCTTGTGAAGAAATGGTCATCCCTAGGACTCCTGTTTATTTAGCCCTGCCTGGGAGGCCCAGCCTGGCTCACACAAATGCCACCCTTTTAAAGGCATACTGACCTGGGGTTGGCAGAGTAGAGAAGGAAGAGTGTGTGTGAGGGGCTCCCGCAGGGAGGGCCCATGGAATTTTCCTGCTGCCATTTTGACTGCAGCAGCTGTTCCACACACAGTTGTTTTGATCTGGGGACGTTTTGACTCAGCCTACAACCCAATCATTACACTTTGGGCTTAAAAAAAAAATAGACCAGTACACAGACATACATACATATCCTATTCCTGAGCCTCACCCCTGGAAAGGGTGAGAGTCAGGAATGGAATAAGTGTTATGAAAGTCTGTTTTGTACATGGAGAGATAATTTTAGGAATCCAAGTTTTACACTTTGACATTAACCTGTGAAAATGTCAAGAAGGTAGCATCTGAGGGCCTGGTATCGTAATACACAGCTTTCGTCCGGCTGGCTGTCACCCCTGCACACAGCGTTCCCTTTCTCTTATTGCCAGCTATTTGGTCTGCGTAAACCCTGTAGGGACAGGCAACATTCTCTCAGAGTCCCTAGCAGGTCTAGCTGCTTGGTGCATGCTGATGAAAATAAAATATGCTTATATACAATCAGAACTTTCTCCTCTGAAAATCAAAAAGAAACAAAGAACCATCCCTGGACTAGTGGTTTCTCTAAACTCTTTGGCCACAGCCTATAATTTAAAAACAACCATTTAATATTTCAATTCAATATAACATAATCTTTTTTTCTCTCATCCCCACTTACATACACAAAAATACATACCTCCAGTACAAATGTTTAATGAAATAAAACTTGCATTCTCTATGTGCAATGTATTTACCAATTTCTGCCCTACGCTGTTTTGTTCTCATTTTTCAGAATGCTTGAACATTCTGCATTCAGTTGATTTGATGGCTAGCAAATGGATGGTGACCCAAAGTATAAAACCCTACTGTTGACACTTGCTGGACCCATTCCTGACAGAGCTCAGCAGGAGACCAGCTCACCCACCTGAGAAGGTGGGGCTTCCTCAAGGTACATAAGAAGGAGCTGCAATGTGTGCTTCTGAGCCTGGGCCCATGCTGGCTCCTAGTCCTCACTAGCCCTGTCCGTCCTCCTTATGCATGTAGCTGGCACTCAGGTGGCTTCCTGGGGCAGGTGGGTAGGCTGTGCCTTTTGTGCCAGGAACAGCCCTGATCCAACATGGATCTCAGGCTTAGTGTGTTCCTCAGGGTATAGCTGGGAAAATAGAAATCACACTGAGTACTTCAACAAAGAGGAATGAATATAGGGAATTGTTAACACAGCTTCTGGAAGGCTGACATAACAAATACAACGTGAGGTAATTCAGAGGGTAAGTGGCTGAAGAACAGTGCTGCTGCATGGGTGAAGGATCATAGGGCAGGAAGCAAGAAGTCCTGTCTCCATATGGCACCTCTTCTTAGTGGAAGCTAGCAGGGATCAAGTGAGCCAAGGGAAGACAGAGTGTGCAGAGTCCTACTCCAGCATTAAAAGGCAGAGTATAGGCAGATGGATTTGGGGCTGAGAGACAATGATGGAACCACCAACTCGATCTACCTCTTTGGACACTGATACCTTCTACAAATACTGTGACTTCTGTACAGTTACAACTTTATACTTCTGTATAACAAGATACAAGTATCCTTCATGAAAACAAAGCTGCTCTCAACCTCCATCATAATGCAGGTACAAAACACCCCACCCATGTCTGGGCAGCAGAGGACCTACCTCTGGATGATGCTAATTGCAATAGAACCTCTCTAAGTTGACCACTCATGGGTTGTAACAAACTGATCAACATACGGAGATGATCAACTTAAAGAACCAGGTCTACTGTACTGATACATACGTGTGGTGCATATAAAAATTAGGTCCCTTTCACCCCTTTATCCCTTCTGGTTCCCCTATCTCAGCCCTGTCTGGGGCAGGCAACTACAATTCATCTCTTAGCAAGGCTGGGTATTTGCACTGGAAGCCACATAGGGGTGGCCAGGGAGTTTGCAGAGAAGCCACTGGCCTTGAAATCAGAAGCCCTACTTTCGGGTCCAGCTCACTCTCCTCTTGCCAGTGTGACCCAGACCTCAGTTTCCCCATTTGTAAAATGAGGGGGCTGGCCTACACTAGCATTCCCCCAGGTATACAGCCGTTCCAGAGAATGTTCTGGGGCCGAAGGTACTTTGGCCAATAAGTTTGCAAGCCACTGCAAGAGTTCCCTGGGAAACCCCGCCAGCTGCAGTTCCCTCAGCCTGAAGCTGGGGCTACCCACCCTGCCTGGAACACAAGCTCTTTACTGAGGGGCCTGCCGGCAGCTTTCTGGGAAGAGTCAGCTGTGGATTTCTGAAGGCCTTTTCCAGGCAGAGATGCCTGGGGTAAGAGGAAAACAGGATGGGGTGAGGAAAACGCCACCCTGGGGATGTGAGGGACAGAGTGCTCTCTCTGACTTTGCAGGCTGGTGGTTAAGTGGGTAGCCCCGTCTGGATGCACAGCCACCGCGGGTCCATCCACAGCGATGAGCAAGCAGGCATCCCACCGCCTGCCACCTCAGACAGGGTGCCTCATCCTGGCCCTTCTCATGTCTTCCCCCAGTTTCCCCAAGGGTCCCCGGGGTGAGTGAGAACCACAGTGACTCTCAGACTGTACGTGAGGGGCCAAGAGGTGACTCTGGTTTGCCTGGTGGAGCCTCCCTGTCAGAGTCACAACCAGGTCTGAGGAGACAACTTCTTGACTGGCTCTTAGAAATGGAAGGAGGCAGGACGATCAGAGCCAGGGAGTTAGTCTCCCTGGCCTCTCCCTCCCCTCCCTCCAGAAAGAGGTGGCAAACCAACCGTTCTTGTTGAGAGAGAGAAAGCCCCAGTAACTGAGACCCAAGGGCAGGGCCCTTGACGGTGGAGATGGTGACCTCAGCCCTGCACACGTGCAGTGTCAGGGCCCTGGAGCTCAGCGGCACAGCCGCAGAGACTGCAGGAGGCCTGGCTGGAGTGCAGACTGAGTCACCTCAGACGGCGGGGTTCTGGGTAGTCACGCCTGTGAGTGATGAGCACCTTGACAGAGGCCAGCGTCACAGACTCGTCTGGGAGCTGAGTCAGGGCCCACAGAGTAGGAGTCTCTACATTCCTGGGAATGTCTCCTCTTACTGCTTTGTTGTGATATATTTTCTCCCCTAAGTGACCTCAAAGGAATGACAGTTTTGCAATTGACATTGCTATGGTAAAGTGAGCTAGTGTGCACTGGAGTCCACAAGGCATGGCTGCGGTTTTCAAAGCAAACTGCAGTGGATTGTCAGAGGCCGATCACCCTCCCCTCCCACCTTCCTTCCTTCCATCATGTCTATATCCATCTTTCGGATATTTACTGAACAACCACTGCGTGCCAGGCACTGTGCACTGGGGTCACAGTGATCAAGCAGACACACCCTCTGGTCTAGGTGGAGGATGCTGAACAGTTGCACAAATGATTACCTCCAATTTGCGATGAGCTGTGAAGGAACAGTTCCGGGGGCTCTGAGGAGGGCCAGAGAGGACCTTCCTGAGGAAAGTCCACCTAAGAGGAGACTGAGCGGGTTGGAAGTTCACTGGGAGTGGCATTCCAAGCAGAGGGACAGAAGAAGCTGAGAGCTCTCTGACTGTGAGAGGAGGTGTGGTCAGTGTGGCTCAAGAGAGGAAAGTGAATGGGCAGGATTCAGGTCAGACAGGGCCAGGGAAGCTGCCATGAGGATGCAGAGCTTTACCCTGAGAATAGTGTTTTATTTATTTTTTTCCTGATTCAGATTCTTACTCTGTCACCTGGCATCATAGCTCACAGCAACCTCAAACTCTTAGGCTAAAGCAATCTTCCTGCTTCAGCCTCCTATGTAGCTGGGACTATAGGAGCCTGCCATAATGCTCTTTTTTTTTTTTTAATTTTTTAAGTAGAGATGGGGTGTTGCTTTTGCTTAGGTTGGTCTTGAACTCCCGAGCTCAACTAATTCACCCATCTTGGCCTTTCAGAATGTTAGGATTACAGGAGTGAGCCACTGTGCCTGGCCCTGAGAATAGTTCTTAGGGAAGGTGGAGAACTGGGTCCCCAGTGTCCCAGCAAGGAAGTTGTGTGATTCTGCCTGTGAGGTCTTAAGGCTCTGACCCCTTAACCATCAGCCACATCCCTTAGGTTAGAGCCAGTGAAGCAGGGGAGGCTTGGCCAGGATGTCTTACTGTGGGAGGTTGGCTTCCAGGGGTCTTCCAGGGGTCTCTCCACCCAGGCCCATTGTGGGTGACAGCCCACAAGTGCTTCAGCTTCCCTTACTGGAACATGAGTAGAATAAGCCTTGGACCAGTGTGTCTGTAGCCTGAAAGGATGAACAATGGTGGCAGCCTGAGGGCAGCACTGTGTTCTTTCTATGAATAACTCTACCCAGAAAAGACCTTCTGACTGTTCCCTTTCAGACCAGAAACCTTGAGCTTATAGAAACAGCAGACCCTGGCTCGGCGCCTGTGGCTCAAGTGGCTAAGGCGCCAGCCACATACACCTAAGGTGGCAGGTTCGAATCCAGCCCAGACCCGCCAAACAACAATGACAGCTGCAACCAAAAAATAGCCAGGCGTTGTGGCGGACGCCTGTGGTCCCAGCTACTGGGGAGGCAGAGGCAGGAGACTCGCTTGAGCCCAGGAGTTGGGGGTTGCTATGAGCTGTGATGCTATGGCACTCTACCCAGGGGGACAGCTTGAGACTCTGCCTCAAAAAAAAAGAAAAGAAACAGCAGACCCTCCATCGTTAGGTGGCATCTTACCCAAGGAAACAGAAAAATCCCAAGGAAGTCAAATAGCCCACAGATACTTTGATGTAGTAAAAGGAGCCTGGGCTTTGGAGCCAGACAAACTTGAACTTGTATTGAGGATCTCTTACAAGCTGTGTGGCCTTGGGCAAATCACTTAACCTCTCTGAGCAAACTGGCCTTATTTCCTTATCTGTATCAAGAGGTCAATTGCAACAAGCTATCCTATTCTGTTGTGTCAAGGCATATAGATGGTGTTTTGTTGTTGTTATTGTTGTTGCAGTTTTTGGCCAGGGCTGGGTTTGAACCCGCCACCTCCCTCAGTATATGGGGCCTGCGCCCTACTCCTTGAGCCACAGGTGCCACCCAAGATGGTGTTTGCAAAATGTGTGGCACAGCAGAAGGCAAGAACAGCCTTCACTGTGTTTGGAAAGCATTCAAACCATTGAGAGAGGTGGTTTTTCACCAGTGCTCATAAGAAGGAGGGCTCTTTCTGCCATTAGTGCCCTCTAATAGTTCTTTATCAGTCAAGCTGCTTCACTGCTAGGAAGTCCTAGCTCATGTCTCATCTGCATGTATCACACTGTGGGGCAGCTGGAGCCCATCCTTCCTTGATCGGCCCTACCAACACCTGTGCACTACCAGAGGAAGGAGCCAAGACCCTGACCATCTCAAGGCCTTTCCCACTAGTTTCTACAGAAGAGCTCAAAGGGACATAGAATATTGGTCCTGCTAAAATAGCCAGTCAGCTGCCTGAATTAAGTCACATCAGAACCACAGGCACAGATATCACCCTGGTCCACACACCAAGACCTATCGCTTTAGATGCTAAACCTTCCTAGGACCAGGACTGGAGAGACCAATTCTATGGTAAGGAAGGAGCCAGGAATAGGATACAGGGTTTGTGGGGCCATAAACACACACACACACACAGAGACAGATACATACGAGAACATGACTGGACATAAAAACAAGCAATTATGTAACGTACATAAAAATTGGCATGTATGGGCATCTCAAACCCAGAGAGCCCCAGACACCTAGGTTCAGGGTAAAGTTATGTATCATATTATTTCCCTCCCTCCGTTCTCTTGTCTATAAAACAAGGTAAATAGTAACATAGGAGTGCTATGAGAATTACACATTCAGTACTTGGGCAGTCCCTGGCTCAGAGTGGGCTCTCAGTTTTAGCTGTGATAATTATTACAGCTAGAAACCCTCACAGGACACAGACATATAGAGATACACATATCCACCCAGACCCAGAACAATCAGATTCATAGGCACATGAGCCCCAGATCTGGCAGCAGATACAACATCCAGGTGGTCATGTAAGAGAAGCTCTGTCCAGCACCCTGCTGGGGCCAGTGTGGTGGGGCTCACACAGTTTGGGCCTGGTTCAGTTTAGGCCCGATCTGTTTCAGCCAGGCTGCAGCGGAGAATGCAAGATTGCTCTGCAAATTCAAATGAGCAGAGTATTGAGATGGCTTATGGAGGGAGGCTGAGGAGAGGGGGAGGAGACCAGGCCTGAGTTTAAGAAGTCAGATAGTCATTTTTAAGCTGTCTGATGGTTAGCCCTACAGGATAGACAGCCCCACACCACTCAATGCACCTTCAGTGGAAGGTGTAGTGTCTGCGGTGTCTGCTGTGACAGGCATTTAGAGCTGATCAGAGAAAGGGGGCTGTGTTCTCCATCTGAGTTAGTGTACTGCTAGTCATGCTCAGAGGCAAGAGATGCGGAATCCAGTGGGAGTGGGACATTAGAGCAAGGTGACCTGAGCCACTCCAAGATTGCCATGAGATGGGGCGTGGAGCCATTATAATGTCTGGAGGATGCAGGGGCATCCAGATGGCCAACTTCTGAGTTATAAAAAGAGCAGAAATGTGGCCACATATGTGCCGCACTCTCTACAGCATTATCCTCACCTGCTAAGTGAGGCTGAGGATGGGCCATGGGAACCCTGTGGGCTTGGTCAGAGAAGGCTTTGTGGAAAGTGGGTGAATTCATCTGCAATTCATCAAGAGATTTTCCACGATCCCACATTGATTACATTTAAGAAGAGTCTGTGAATGGCCCCCAGACAATTAGTACCTATCATTTTTCTTTTGAAGGTGAAGCTGTCCCATAACTCTGCAATTAATGCCCCCGACTCTGGATGTCAGAGAGGATTAAAGGAGGGGGTTGAATGCTTTTGAAGAGAAGGTGGCCATCTGGGTGGTGCAGGTGCAAGGTGGCTGGGGTCGGAAGGTGGCAGATGGTTTGATTCTGTGAAGGCTAATTAGGGAACACAGAAGATGACAGACGTGCAGGTGTTGGGTCCTTGTGAAAGGGATTTGCCCAGGTGGAACAAAGATTTTCTTTACTATTTAAATTTGGGCCAACCACAGGATTTCATCACTATTTATTAACTGCCTTTCAAACTTTGCCACAAACGCCGTAGGAATCTCTTTACGGCAGATCAGTTTGGGAAATAACCCAGGCAATAAGAAGAGAGAGGAGAGGCAAGGCGGATCTACCATCTCTTATCTGGAATTCCAAAAGGTAAAACTGCTCTGAAAACAAAGTTTTTCAAAAACTCATTTGGTAGCTAAACTGACCTGAAGTGACCTGAGCTCTTTGTCATCTTTATTTTATGTTTTGAACATTGGATGCAGAAATGTTGATGTATTTGACTATTGAGTACTGCCTTATATCCCGCAGTAGATAAGGCAGTCATGTGCTCGAGGTTGCCTTTCTAAAATCCCAAACGTTCTAGGTTCTGAAACACATCTGGTCTCCAGATTTGTGTATGGATCTCACCTACCTCCAGGGACAGCTGAGACTGAGTGGCCAGCATGGGATGTTCAGGTGTTAGTAGTGGAAGAGGCTCCAAGGAAAGGCTGTAGCCCTCTATATGTACTTGCCTGGGCAGCCCAGGATCTGGGGGGTGAGTGCTCAGGCTACAGAGAGGGAGTGAAGCCCTTAGGAAAGCCATCCTCCTGCATGAAATGATAATTCACTTTGAAATCAGGGGTGTGGCTTCCCTGTCCCTTGACTTGCCTTTCTCATTTTTGAAAGGCTTGTCCCCAGCCTTGCTTTAGGTCTTCCTCAGGAGGGTCCTTAAGAAGAAGGCTGAGGTGGGTGAGGGAGCCAGGAGGATCGCCATAATCAGATTCTTCCTCCCCCATGCTTCTCACCCAGCATCCCCAAAGACCTGTAGCAGCAGTGCAGCAGTGGCCACAGACGTATTGGTGGCATCAGGATCCAGGGTCAGGTAAGAGAAGGGGCAGGGCTGCAGAGGGACGAAGTCAGGGGTGCTCTGTTGGTGCTAAGTAAGTAAACAAATACCCACAGAGGTCTCAGGGTAAAGGAAGAAACATAATGATGTCATGGACAATTTTTTAAAAATAGAGCTTCAGGCTGGGCAGGGTGGCTCACGCCTACAATCCCAGCACTTTGAGAGGCTGAAGCAGGAGGTTTGCTAGAGCCTAGGAGTTCCAGACTAGCCTTGGCAACATAGTAAGACCCTATATCTACAAAAAATT
>NW_003852427.1:4862165-4863458 GCF_000181295.1 Otolemur garnettii
CCTGCTCTGGTGTATGTGGCTGGCACCTTAGCCACTTGAGCTACAGGCACTGATGCAGAATAATAGAAGATATTAAATAAGACTCTAGACCAGGGATTCTGAGATGGCCAGAATTTATAAGCACCCCCTACTACACAGGATGTGGGAGCAGGACAAGCTGGGGTCTCCTGCACTGGGTATATAAAGAGATGCTGATGAGAGAGGCCTTACAGGTAGGGGAGGACAAGGCTCTGGGTGGGGAGCCTGGCATCCTCGGGGTTCCAGGACCAATGTCAGGAATTTCCATAGCCACCTCTGTCTGACTCCATTGAAGGAAGAGTGCTATCCAACATGGATGGGCTGCAGCTCCTTGTAGTTGCAGGTGTTTAAAAAGTGGCTGGCAACTCCTTTTCAGATTTACAAAAAGGTTCCATCCATCAGATGGGAGATTAAAATAGACAAGTTATTCTTACCAGGAAAGAACAGAGAGTGTTTCTGAATCACAGGGAGGAAGTGAGCAGCAAATTACTATCATCTTTTGGAGCCACTGATCTTCCCCTGCCTCAAATCTCGGACAGTGTGACTACAGCTGGTGGTCAAGCACGGTGTCTCTAAGGCTGTTGGGGAGGAGGCATTGAGGACTTCTGTGCTGATGTTCTCACCTCGGGTACTCAGAGTAACAGTGAATATTTGGACAGCTGCAATGCACTAGAGAAATACTCTGCAAGAAATGGTTAGGAGTATTTTAGCACATAAAGGCAAATAGAATTCACATTTGACAGAAGAAGAGTTGGCTCCTTTTCCCTAGGCAAGCAGGACCACTTTGCCTGGTTGCTTCTGGTTTGTAGATGATGGACTGCAAAAGACTTTGGTGTCAGCACATTTGAAACCAGGAGAATTCTGGAACTATCTGGAAATCTCCCACTGCCTGCTTCTATGCTTAACTGTCCAACAGAACTTTTTGCCAAGATAAATGTTCTGTGCTGTCCAATATGATCTCTGTGAGCCACATGTGGCTACTGAGCACTTGCACTGTGGCTAGTGTGAATGAAGAAATGATTTTCAAACTTAATTTTCATTGATATAATTTTAAATAGCCACTTGTAGTTCACAGCTAAAACAGTGGACACTGCTAGACCATTCATTCTTTGACAGCAGGAGAAGTCTTTGAAAAAAATTATATCTCCAGCTCCTTGTGTAATTAGGTAAGTGGGTATCTGGTAGGAGGCCAAGGTGGGTGGATTGCCTGAGATCATGGGTTCAAGACCAGTTTGAGCCAGAGAGAGAACTCCTGTCTAAAAATAGCCAGGCATT
>NW_003852427.1:4864444-4865544 GCF_000181295.1 Otolemur garnettii
ATCTTCTCTGTTTTATGAAAGGATTTATGTAGAATTGGAACTATTTCTTTCTGAAATGTTGTAAAGAATTCATCAGTGATGCCATATAGATCTGGAATTTTCTTTATGAGAAGAACTTTAGTTACAAATTCAATTTCTTTGATAAGAATTTTTAACTTCTTTCTCAATTTAAGTAAATTGAATTTTTTCAAATAATTTGTCTATTTTATCTAAGTTGTCAAACGTATTGGCATAAAGTTGTTCATAATATTCCCTTTTATCCTTTTAATATCTGTAGGATCTGTAGTAATGTGCTCTCTTTCATTCCTGATATTGGTTATTTGTGTCTTCCCTCTTTTCTTCTTCATCTGTCTAGCTAATAGTTTACAATTTTACTGATTAAAAAAAACCCTAGAGATAAAAAAACGAATATTTCTATTGTTTTTGTCCATTTTTGTTGTTCTCCACTTTGATCTTCTACTTTTTATTTAATCCGATCTTTATTTTTTAACTTTTTAAGGTCGAAGCTTAGATAACTGATTTTAAAACTTTCTTCTTTTCTAATGTAAACATTTAAAGCTATCAATTTTTCTGTAAGTACTACTCTACCTCCCTTGCACAAGTTTTTACATTTTCATCTATTTCAAAATGTTTTCTTCACGAGTTTTTCTTTAACTTGTAGGTTATTAAGAAAGGTGTTCTTTAATTTCCAAATATTTGGGGATTTTAAAAAGATATCTTTTGTTATCAATTTCTAATTTAATTATGAGTGGGCAGAGAACATACAATTCGATCTTTCACTGTTTATTGAGACTTGTTTTGTGGCACAGAATATGGTCCATCTTGGTGAATGTTCATGTGCACTGAGAAAAGTATGTGTTCTGCTGTTTGGGGTGAAGTGTTTTGTAAATGTTAATAAGATCAAGTTAGCTGCTAGTATTGTTCAATTCTACATAGTAGTTAGTTTTCTGTCTACTCATTCTATAAATTAATAAAAGAGAAATGTTTGAACATCTGCATGTAATTTTATTTTTCTCTTTTTGCTTCTGTTGTTTTTTGTCCCATGTATTTTGAAGTTTTTTTTTTTTAGACAGAATCTCATTATGTCACCCTCGGTACAG
>NW_003852427.1:4866058-4868840 GCF_000181295.1 Otolemur garnettii
AAGGCTGAGGCAAAGGAATCGCCTAAGCCCAAGAGCTGGAGGTGATGCTACTGAGGGTGACAAAGGGAGACTCTGTCTCAAAAAAAATAAAAAGAACATCACTTTGATTATAAAGACACAGAAAAATTAGAAGACCTTTTAAGAAAAAAGATACATGTGTGTCTTATGAGCATTAATTATAAGAAAGCTAAAAGAGCTATTTTTTGGTCGCAGTTGTCATTGTTGTTTTAGCAGGCTCGGGCTGGGTTCGAACCCACAAGCCCCGGTGTATGTGGCCGTTGCCCTAACCACTGAGCTATGGGCGCCGAGCCTGATGTATAATTTTCTAAATGTGTAGCTGCAATCTATTAGGTAAGATTTTGTTGAGTATTTCTATATTCTTTAAAGAGTAGTAAGATTTCTTTTGGCATGTGCTTAAGGAAATTAGTATCACTCAATTTTTTTCAAGGTGTGCTTTTAAGTTTGCTATTACAGGCCTAGAGTAGTCTTTACTTTAGGTCTATTTTGTATAATTTTATGACTAAGATGTAACTCTTCTGAGATCTCCACAGAATGCCCTGGGTGTGCACTGAGGTTTCTTCTGACTGGATTGCTATCTCACAGCCTATTTAAGCTCTGGTGATAGTTTAGCAGTCAGTACCTCTCCGCATTGCCTTGTGGGTTTCACCCGAAGATCTGCAGCTTAGTTTTCAGCCACAGACTCAAGGAGACCCCATGCAGATTCCTGGCTCCTTCTCTGCGTAGTTCCCTCCTTTTCAGTCTCTGCTCCATACATTCCAGATGCTTTAGTTTCCCCCATTTCTGATCTCTGCCTGTTTAACTTGGCAAGGTTGCAGTGCTGTGCTTGTGTTCCTTCTTCTGCACCAATGTCTGGACAAATGGCTCTTAGCAGAAAGCAAGGGCAATTGGAGGACTTCCTTTGTTTATTTCCTGACTCCCCCATCACAGTTCTACATTGCTTATTGTACAGGATTTGGAGATATAAGAAAGCAAAGAGGGCCATATGAGAAATATGTTTCTCATATTTTGTCCATTTTTCTCATTGTTTTAAGTGAAGGGACAAGTAACAAAGTACCAGTTACTCCATCACAACCAGAAGAGGAAGAGGGGCTTTTAAAATGATCACATTCACAGCAGTGGTGACTCTAAATCTTTTTCATGGAGCCCCACAATAAGAGACTTTGAGAACTGGGAAGGACTTCGGGGAATCTGAGGTCTGACAATTTTACAGTGGTACAGAGGCCCAGGAAAGGGACCTCAGAAAATCTCACAGCTGAGGCTGGTATAATTCGGATTTCTGGTGTGTGGGGTGGAAATAGAATGGGGAAAAGGATATGAGTATATCTTTCTAAACATTATTTGCTTCTTATTGAAGGAAAGAACCAAACATGAAATAGACTAGGGGCTTTTTATCTGAAAAGTGGATCTTAGCCTTGGCTATATTTGAATCATCAAGGGAGTTTTTACAAATGCTGAAAAGTGGCTCGGCACCTGTGGCTCAAGCGGCTAAGGCACCAACCACGTACACCTGAGCTGATGGGTTCAAATCCAACCTGGGCCCGCCAAACAATAATGACGGCTGCAACAAAAAAATAGCCAGGCATTGTGACGGGCGCCTGTAGTCCCAGCTATTTGGGAGGCAGAGGCAGGAGAATTGCTTGAGCCCAGGAGTTGGAGTTTGCTGTGAGCTGTGATGCCGTGGCACTCTACTCAGGGTGACAGCTTGAGGCTCTGTCTCAACAAAACAGAACAAAACAAACAAATGCTGAAAAGTGCTCAGGCTGCCCTGAAAAAAATAAATTAGCTTATGGGTGGACCCATGCACCTGCGATCTTTTAAATCTCTGTGGATAATTTTAATGTGCCAAGAAAGTTGAGGACCACTGCTCCAAGGTGCTCCACAGCGGAATGGGGGCTATGGATCTTCCTCCCTGGGGAGTCTATTGGGTGCTCTGTGTATCTTACCTCCTTACCATCCCCTTCCTTTCCTTTCCTTAGTGTTTTCAGAGGTGCCCTTACTCTACTCAGAAGGAGGCCCAGGTGATGAGACAGAAGGGAAGGCGAGACAGGAGGAATTGCAGTGGTGAGGAGGGGCGTGCAGATCCGGGAAGGAGGATGAGGCAGGGGCAGAGAGCTGAGGAGGCCAGGAACTCCCCCAGCCCCTTCCCTCCTGCTTTCTCACTTCCTTCTGCTCCAGGCCCAAACAAGACTGGAGCTAGTCAGCTCCGTTGGTGACTGTCCAAGATCTCCTGCCCACATGTCTTGGCCAAAGTCCTCCTTCAAGGTGATGAAAAGGTCCTGGAAGTCCCTTCTTATTTACCAAGGAAATGTGGGCTTGTCTCCTGGGAACAGAGTCCATAGACTTTCTGTGATGGAAAGTGCCGTGGGTCAGAGCTCATGCCCTGCTGATAACTTTGGGATGACCCAGGGTCATTTGCTGCTCATCTGTTCACCTGTTTACCTATCTGTAAAATTAGAAACTCGAACTACATGGTTTCCTTGATCCTCCATCTCTGACTGCATGTGTGTGGCAGCCTGTATCCCTTTGAGAAAGCTTCGAAGATACTTTTCTCCCCAGCGGTATGTGACATCTGGTGGATGTTGGCTCTTACCTCTCCTGGAGTGTGCCCAATTCTGAAGGATAGTCTGGAAATGAAGATGGCTTTAGTAGCTGAGAGGATGACAGGTGGATAGTTGGATGTGTAATAGAACATTATGTGGAACTGTATCCCAGCATGGCCTTTTCATTCTTTTCTTTTCCTTTAATGCTGAAAAAAAAAAAA
>NW_003852427.1:4868960-4875733 GCF_000181295.1 Otolemur garnettii
AGAGAGACTATTTTGAAAGGGTCACGCTGAGGGCAGACATTGTGTTTGTTTTGAAAGAGACCACTTAGCCGTCCCACTGATGATGTGGGACGGGAAATACCTGCTCTCTGAGCTGAGGGTGTGCCATGGAGATTCCTGGAGGTTGGGTAGGGTGAGGGTGGAGAGCCAGATGGAGGGTGTAAGAGAGAACCGTATCCTTGGAGGATGTCTGGGAGCCTGACAGAAGCCAATGCAAGAGGGACTCTGTAGACAGGGCTGAGCTAGGGGCTTTCTGAGGATGTGCTGGAGCAGCAGTGGGGGAGGAATTTCTGTGCATGGAGGAAGGGGGCACAGAAGGCAGGTCTCCTAATTAGACCCCACAGTGGCTTAGCCACAACCAGCAGTAGAGATTTCCTACAAGGAATTGGGCAAAAGGGCAGCAGTGCTGGGGCCCAGGCTGAGCAAGGATACTAGAAGCGGCGTGAGGTCCTGCTCAGGGGCCCATGGGGATGGCATCTGGAATCCCCTAGAATCATCTGTGGAGCAGACCACGAGAGAGCCCAGATTCAGTGCACTGGGCGGGTGAGTGCTGGGTACAATTAGAAGTGTTCCTTCCTTTACAGTTGAGGGCTGCTGAAGCCTGGGGCAGGAGGCTGCTCCTCACAGTGTTTGCCCCACAGCCCACAGAGGCACCACACAAAACAGGGCAAAGGCTGATTACTGAGAGCCAAGTGTGTTTACAGAACTGCTGCTGTGATTATCATCGCTGCTAACGAGCCTCATGGGAATGTTTTCATGAACTGTGGCCCAATTTACATTGATCCTTTTGTTGACTTCTGCTTGGTATCCAGGGTACCACTGCCCAGGCCTGTCCCTAGCATTTGTGTGGGGCCTACACTATGAATGCAACTGGAAGCCCACATATTTTAACATTATAAATTGAGGGTACAACTGAATTTAAAAACAATGTGAATTTTTTAATATTACAAAATGTTCCTTAGCCACCACGTTCAACCCCTGCGAATACAGCACTAGTTGATGACAGCCGCTGGAAGCACACACTGGCACAGGAAGAGAAGCAAGGAAGTGAGCACTCAGCAGGCAGGGAAAGCGTGTCCTGCTGCACCACGCTGGGTGTGCTGGGTGTGTAACCTGCCACGCTCAGGCTGGCTGAGAGGAAGAACCTCGGCAGGGAATTTGTCCCTTCTCCCAGCATTCAGACGGTCACAGAGCAAAATCTCTGGAGACAGGTTTTTCTGGGTCCTGAACGCGGCTAATTGGGAGAATAGATATTTAGATTTCTTTGCTGTTGTATGTGGGATGCTCAAAAGCATGGGGCTCTTGTTGCCGGGTCAGCATTGTCTTCTTTCTTTTTGTTTGGTCTCTGGACCTTAGTTACACAGATTTTTTAGTTGAGCGCACTCCTCAGGGCGTGACACAGAAGAGCCTTTGGTGTGTCCCAGGACCTCTTAATATTACACATAAACTTCAGGATAAGATTTTCATAGAGATGAAGGGAACTGTCAAATTAGACTAACCACACCGCTAAGGTGATGGTTCTCCTCTCTTTTGAGAAATACAACTTAAAATGTCTGATTCAGCTTAATTCTTAGATTTTATTTTTTTAAATCAAGAACAATTTTCAGGTTCTTGTTCAGAATTAGTTAATAACCTACTGGGGATCAGAAGGGTTGACAGCACTGCATGCAGGGAGGCTTTCATAGAGGCAGTGTCTAGATTTCACAGGAGGAGAGTACAGGGAACAAAGCAAGAGGCACCAAGCTGGTGGCTGGGCTGCCTGTATGTGAGGAGCAGGTGGTACAGCTTGTCCTGCATCCCCATCACTAACTTGTCCACTATGGCCTTGCCTGGCGGTCAGCCACTTCCCTTCCCTCTGGCCAGCACTCTCTGAGTTAGGGTGGCTGGCCTTCCAATCCCTATGTTTCCTGCTCCCAGCTCCCCACTCAGCCATTGTAGCTGGTATCACTGGAGCCTTGATGCTGTTTCTGGTTTCCTCTCACACTCAGGGTGCCTGCCTGTGGCATGCTGTGCCCATCTCCCTGCCTCCCCTTGCTGTCTTCCCCCAGGCCAAAGACTGTGCTTAAGGAGACCCTCCGCCTGGGTGTCAATCATGGCAATGGAGAATGGATCTGTGAGTGAGCGATCAACAAAGCCTACCCTATTCTCTAACCGAGATCTTTGCTCTAGAGCTCCCTCTTGGGGCTGCATCTCTCTGAGGCGCTTCCTACCCTCCCACCTTCCTTCCCACTTTCCTTAGCAGTTGTCAGTGCCGCCCTGCAGTTTGAAGACTCTGTCTGTCTCCTCCTGCTCCTTCTTCCCCTCCACCCTTCACAGTCATCTTTCCTAAGACATGTCTTGCCCCATCCTAACTTCATCTGTCTGCTTCCTGGAGGACATGAATTGACACAACTTGTGAGAAAGTCTGTGTTGATGGCTAGGTGCCTGTAGCTCAGTGAGTAGGGCTCTGGCCACATACACCAAGGCTGGCGGGTTCCAGCCCAGCCCAGGCCTGCTGAACAATGACAACTGCAAACAAAAAATAGCAGGACTTGTGGCAGGTGCCAGTAGTCCCAGCTACTTGGGAGGCTGAGGCAAGAGAATCTCTT
This sequence comes from Otolemur garnettii, assembly GCF_000181295.1. Classification (NCBI taxonomy): domain Eukaryota; kingdom Metazoa; phylum Chordata; class Mammalia; order Primates; family Galagidae; genus Otolemur; species Otolemur garnettii. The sequence continues at coordinate 4,871,567 of NW_003852427.1, forward strand.
TAGCCCAAGAGTTTGAGGTTGTTGTGAGCTGTGACTCCATAGCATTCTATGGAGGGCGACATAGTGAGACGAAAGGAAAGAAAGAAAGAAAAGAAAGAAAAGAAAGAAAGAAAGAGTCTGTGTTGAAAAGCCACATAGGATTTTTCAGCTGAGAGGGGAAGAAAGGTGGCTGGAGGGTCTTGTGGGCCACCAGTGGCCTGCTCAGAGCCACTTGTTCAAAATAGCATGAAGTGAAATGGGGCACAAGTGTGGGCCCCTTGGTTGCCCTGCTCCCCTAGGCCCAGCCCGTGTAAAGAGTACAGGGAGGCTGGGATCTAAGGCTTGTGCTTGCCTCCTTCTTTTGGTCATCATTCATTCTCTAGGCCCATTACTTTTGCAGGATCTTGCAATATGTGGACTGCAGCAGGGAGGACACTGGCAGTGAGGCTATCTTTCCATCTGGCCAATTTTCCTGCGCTAAATTCATGTCTGTTATTAACTGGTCATGCAAATACCCCTTCAGTGTCTACATTCACCTTTAGACTATAAGCCTTGAGAGTAAGAGGACCCTTTGTCCTGTTCAGAGTTGATTTCTAGAACCAAAAACAGTATCTAAAACATAACAGGTACTCAATAATTAGGTTGATGAAATAAATGAGTGAGTGTGGGGTGGACTATATTTTTATTCTTTTAGCAGCTATAAAGACAAACTGAGAAGAAAAGCATCTCAACAGCTTAGTATTCTAGATAAAAAGTAGTATCTCTTATGGCTACCTTTTTCATGAATATAGTCCCTGTGGCCCCTGTCCTAGTGATGCCATTCCCCTATTCAAGGTGGTTTCCTTTTTTCCCCATGGGAAGCCTATCTCTGCACCCCCTGTGCCCAGACTTCCCTGAAGAGGCTGAAGCCAGCTCTATTTGTGTTGAGCAACATGTTTAGGGTGCCTGAGATTACTCTTAACTCCAGGAAAGCCAGTGAGATGACATTCCAGAGTGCTCCTCCCCATCTTCTTTCATTTAGATAATTACAAGTCTTTTCCCCCTGAGGTTCTGAAAGAACTTCCCCATGGGGCAAAATCCTTTGGAAGGTGGTCCAAGCCCAGTGTTGATGATGTGCACTCATACTTGACATGCTACCCTCTATCAATTATCTCAAGACCTGGGCAAGCTAGCAAGTAACCCCCTGTCAATGCTGAGAAGAAAACAGTCATACTAAAGAGTTAAGTCAGCTCAAGACCTCCTGGGCTTTCATAGGAGGAGCAAAGACTCCCTCTACTCGTCACTGAGGATCAAAAGAGAGACTGAGCTGCAAAGGCAGTAATCCATGCCAGGGCCGGTTGTTGCAAGCCGTGGCTCCTTCAAGACATAAGGTTAGTTGGCTCTTGCAGAGTGTATTAGGTGTACTCACTGAGAGGGCTGGGCTCTGGATAATGCCCTGCTTTCCCTTCCTGCTGCGTTAGCTCAGGATGTGTAACTACCCTAGGGATGAGTCCTTTCAACAAAAGAGTCTGTCTTTTTATCTCTGAGTCTCACTCACTTGTTCACTCTCTCTGTCTTCCCGAAAACATTATATAGAAGGAAATTTCTCTAAGATCAAGGTGGGAAAGAGTATATTCATTCAATCATTTATTCATTCAACAAACAGTCATGATATGTGAACCATGTGCTAAGAACTGTTGTAAGAGCGGAGGATGAGGCAGTGAACAAAACAGACTTGGTGCCTGCTCTCACAGAGCTTGTGCTTTAATGGAGAGGGGAAACAAGGTGATAAACAAGCAACAAATAAATGCAAAAGACAATTTCTGATAGTGATGAGTTCCAGGAAGGCCATAAAACAAGATAATGTGATAGAGAGGATGGGTTCTTTTTGGGTGGAGATACAGGTTGGGGAGAGGGGTGCTAATTAGGATTGATAGTCAGGAAAGAACTCTCCAAGAAGGTGGCCATTGAGCCAAGGCTGAACAACCTCAAGAAGCCAACCATGCAAAGACCCAGGGGTAGAGCTTTCCGGGTAGGATGGGAATGAGCTAGGTGTGTTTGAGGAATCAAAGGAAGGTCCTGATGACTGACATGTAATGGACTCGGACTACATGTAGGGGTAGGGTTAAGGGTAGGAGGTCCAAGAAGTAGAAGGGGCCAGAATATATGGTGAAAATTACCAAAACAGCATGCCAATGGAAACATCATCAGTCCATGTGCTCCTCAATCTCTAGGCACTAGACATTAGGTACCTATTTGCGCAGGGATCATGGAGTGATGACAGGCTGTGGGACTTTGAGATGACTTTGGTCACTTCCATAGTCACACATATACGTATGTGTATCTAGATTCCTTCCTTCCCACCACGCTTATTCCTGGCATCTTACATATTTCATTCTCTTGTTGGCCAAGTCAATAGAAATGGCTTTGCAGACTCAGCATTCCAAGTCAATCACAGAGTTCCCATTTTAACAACTCATGTTATGTGAGCGGGAAGTGGTTAGTCCTCTGCTTTCCAATGATGCCCCTGACTTCCAGGTTACCCTCTTGCTAAGCAGCATTGGGTTACAGATTGGGTCAGATTCAAAGAACCAATACCAAAGCTTCTCATTGGTCAAGCCTGGGCTTTGCAGAGCTTTGCAACAGCTCTGCTCATTTCCCTAGTGATTATTTCTTCTCTCACTTCCTGTTGATTATTAGAGTCAAAAGAGTCATTTGAGATTCACACGTCCCTCTCAGTGAAGGAATCTCACTGCCCACATCCTTGTCAGGTGTACATTCTTCACTCTTTTTTTTTCCCCCTCTCTTGGGGAGTTCACCTCCTTCTGGAAGGTTGATCCCTTTGTTGGATGACTTTAGTTATTAGAAAACTCATTTGCCTATTGAGTTTATTTTCCAGGAACATTCAATGGCATGATATTTGCAAAGAGTTATGTTGTGGTCTTAGAGTCTTTTGTTTGGGATAACATGATCAATTCCTCATCTGTTCTCCTTGGTGAAGTTTCCGGATCCTTAGAAGCCCTTAGAGACACTTGAGTCAGTTAGGATTTTTTTAATTAAGAAATGACTAAAAATTCAAATCAAATTGGCTTAAGTTCCTAAGAAAAGGAACTTAATGGCTCATATATCTGAGAAGTCTGGGGAAGGCTCCAGATGTTCTTGGTTCAGTGGCTGATTTCTCCTTGTCTTTGGCTCAGCCTTCCTTTGTGCATTCTCACTTCCCACATGGTGGCCCTTGGATTTACCAGACTCATAACTGAGTTTAAACATGATGCTCTGATTGGCCATTCGTGATTACATGCTCAGCGTAGAGCAGGGGGAAGGAATCCATTGCATCAGGAATGGAGATGTACTGAGCGTGGAGAAGTGGTTCCCTAGAGGAGAAGGGGGATATAACCACCTGGAGAAAAAAGTGAATAGATGCACCAGTGGCAAAACAACAGTACCCCAATTGAGTCACAGATTTAAAAGTAAACAATATGTCCCACTTCATCAGCTTAGGATTCAATTAAAATCTTATCCTTTTCTGCAAGCTTCCAATTAAAGACTTCAAGCCCCTCATCCCAAGTCATCTTTTATTTCTTTCTGGGGGCTACCCTGCTGGGATAAGCAGAGAAGTGTCCAAGGTGTTACCTGGGCTTTATCTTTGGTGGAAACACAGCATGCTGTTTGGAGTGGAAGTAGAACTCAGATCTGTTCCAGAAACTGGAGATGGAGCATCAGAGCTGCCTTCTCTGCAGGGCATGGAGACTTCTGTGCTGTTGTGGTTGCAGCTTCTGCCCTGACCACAGAAGGCTATTTCAGTGGTCACATACGAAAACCTGTGACGGGCTGGGACTGAACCTCCTGTTCAGGTTGCTGCCTCTGGCTAAGGCAGGGGCTTCTATGGTCGGGATGGAGGCAGATTTACTGCTTCAGCCCCTGCACATGTCCCCATGTGACAGGCTTGGCTAGTGGGGTCCTCAGCTGGGTATAGCCTGGGCTGCAAGCATACACATAAACAAGTCTTTAATGTTTGAGGGCTTTCGAGGATGAAGAAGAATTACTACTTTAGTACTCTAATGATCTGCTCATTAATGTTCTAAATTTATCAGTTGACTAACTTTCCATTAACATTAAATGCTCCGGGCTCGGCACCTGTGGCTCAAGCGGCTAAGGTGCCAGCCACATACACCTAAGGTGGCGGGTTCGAATCCCCAGCCCGGGCCC
>NW_003852427.1:4877052-4881178 GCF_000181295.1 Otolemur garnettii
GCTTGAGCCCAAGAGCTGGAGGTTGCTGTGAGCTATGATGCTACAGTACTCTACCCAGGGCAACAGCTTGAGACTCTGTCACAACCAACCAACCAACCAACCAAAAAAACTAGCCCCTGAAGGTCAGGCTGAGCCCTTTTGATCATTTAGCCTAATTTTTAATTCCCGGAAATTGGTATAGATTTTAATATTATGAAGGGAGGTCTCTTTTTCCAGAAATGATGAACTCCTTAATTTTTCACCCTGGCTCTCTGACTCTATGCACTGTCCCTGAGGGACTTTTGACTTGGGTAGGATCTCTAGTAGGTCTTGATTAGGTTGAGGTCAAGTCTAGGCAGTTAGCATCATCTCTGGGACATTTGATTCCTTTGCCATCTTGGAACCTACACTGGACTTCTTTGTAACTGGTTAGTGTGAGTGCCCATTATGGCTGGCCAATTTGATGACCTCTTCTCCCTCTGGTCCTGGTCAGCCAGTCCTGTCCTTGGTACAGCAATTACTTTTTCCAGCTTTACTTGACTTAGTCACAATTTTTGTTTTTAAAATTTACTTGAAGAACATATCTTTACCTTAAAATAAGAAATAAAATAACCCTATGTGTGTATATGTATATGCATACGTGTATGGACCTGTGGCTATGTGGATAAAGGCATACACTCACATTCACTCTCTTTTCTATATGTATTAGAATTATTTAAAAGAGAATCAATTATATTCATTCTTTTTTATTTCACCTATATCATTTATACTTACTGTACCATTTATACTTTCTATATGATTTCAACTCTTTCCTGAGCATTGTACTCTGGCCTTTCACAAACCTGAACTTTCAACCAGCCATGTTTATTGCTCCCAGAGGATGCACAGAGTGCCCCAGCTCAGTCCATGGGAGGCCCTTCAAGCCAAGAATTGCCTCACACATCCCAGAAAGCATCTTTGTCTTCTGGCAACAGCTAGAGGATGTTCATACCCTTCCTGATTTTTCCATATTATTAGGGCCCAAATCTGGGTACTGGGAATGCACAGGAGAGTTGAGGGAGACAAAAATGTGGCTATTGTTTCATTTTTGGAAAAAGAAATTAGGCTTGGTGCCCATAGCTCAGTAGTTACGGTACTGGCCACATACACCAAGGTAGGTGAGTTCAAACCCAGCCTGGGCCTGCTAAACAACAATGATGACAACTGCAACAAAAATAGCTGAGTATTGTGGTGGGCGCCTGTAGTCCCAGCTACTGGGGAGGATGAGGCAAGAGAATCACTTAAGCCCAAGAGTTTGAGGTTGCTGTGAGCTCTGATGCCATGGCACCCTACTGAGGGCAACATAGTGAAACTCTGTCTCCAAAAAACAAAAAAAGAAAAGAAAAGAAAAGAAAAAGAAATCAAAGATATATTTTTTAAAAAGAATGCATTTGCCCTGGTTTTTCCAGTGTAGCATGTCCACTTTCTTCTTTTCACAGTTGCATGCTCTTTCCATAGCTAGTGGTCTCATCAGCCACTGCACTATTTCCTGCCTTTACAAGTTATAGCTCCTTCCATTCACTCCGTTCACTCTGCCAGTCATTCTGGAAAGGCTGGGCCAGGATATGCCCCAGCATCCCTTATAGCATAGACCTTAGATCCTTTTCCACTTTGATCATTTAACCCACTACAGAATCCAAGGCCTAGGTCCCATCTATACGTATGTTGGTTTTGTTTTGGGAGGTTCACCATCTCTTTCAATTCTGCTTCATTAGAAATGTGTCTCTTGGACAGTGCCTGTGGCTCAGTGGGTAGGGTGCTGGCCTCATATACCAAGGGTGGCGGGTTCAAACCCAGCCCCAGCCAAACTGCCACAAAAAAATAGCCGGCTGTTGTGGTGGTGCCTATAGTCCCAGCTACTCGGAAGGCTGAGGCAAGAGAATCACATAAGCCCAGGAGTTGGAGGTTGCTGTGAGCTGTGATGTCACAGCACTCTACCCAGAGTGACAAAATGAGACTCTGTCTCTGAAAAAAAAAAAAAGAAAGAAATCTGCCTCATAGAAATGTCACCTTCTATTTATTATAAAGAAAAATAACATATTTATTGGGGTAATTTGGGAACGTCATTACATTGCAATGAAGAAAATAAGAACCAACTATGTCTCTAGCTTTCTCTGATCAGACTGCCTGAAACAAAGGATGTTTTTAGCAAATTCATCTTGAGACCTTGAGAAGTCCAATTTATCTCCCAGTATTAACAGAGGTTATAGCTGGGAGCTGGCAATGGAAAAAAAGAAAAAAAATTAACTTTTAACTGTTTATACTTGGGTATTGGATTTTTTTAATCCAAAATTTGTTGCCTTTATAGTAACAAATATAATTTTGAGTTCTTTGGATAAAAGAAATTAACTATTCAGGGCAAACACTGCTAATACTTTTTGTGTTTTCTTCTAGTATTTTTTCCCTTGAAGTATATATTTCTTTTTTGCAACATTAGAACCATAATTTATACTTAATTTTTTCCCTTTTACTTTTAATTTAAATTTAACATGATGTAACAGGCACTTTTTATGTTAGCAGTTATTCTAGGGAAACATAGGACCTATAAAAGCTGTATGATATTCTGGAGCGTCTGAGGCCTGGGCCCGGGCTCATGCTGCCATTACACATCGCCTCTTGGGCCTCCACAGGGCACTTTTTGGAACTTAACTGTAAGGCACTGCCTACATTCTTTCTAAATTACATTTTGTAATTTGGGGCGTATTATTCCTGCCTGTCAAGATCATTTTTTATCTTCTATCATATAACCATTAGCTAATGAGGGATAGTGTAGCCAACATCAGAAATTGTGGCTTTTTCCTCTGTCAAGATCTGCTTCCTAAATCATCTCTGTGCTAAGGAAGGGGAAATACTGTCATAACTTCGATCAGATAATTCCAATAGTCACTAGCAATTACAGGGAAGGGTGCTAATTAGCAGATCTTGCTCTGTGTTTCTCAAGTATCCCCTGGGTTCTGACATACTGTGATCAGCATTCCAGGAGGATGCCTGGGCCAGTGCTCACAGGATGGAAGAGGAATAATTATGGGGTGGGGAAAAGAGGAGGTATCTAACTGCTTTATTAGAAGTCTGCCTTGTAGAAATGTCGTATTTCATTTATTATTAGAAAAATAATTTTTTTTTTGAAGTTTTTGGCCGGGGCTGGGCTTGAACCTGCCACCTCCAGCATATGGGGCTGGCGCCCTACTCCTTTGAGCCACAGGTGCCACCCGAAAACTAATGTTTTTTTAATTATAAAATATGGTCAAATAGCTGACAGTGCCAGACATAGGGTACCAGGGCATGGGTGACAAGCATTGTAGGAGGGAGATCCTGGAGGACAGAACTGGTTGGATTTGGAAAAGCAGGTAGATTAGCGGAATCTCTCTTTTATGTGAATAAAGGAATATTGTCTCACCTTGAAGCTGTATTATTAAAGTCTAAAGCGACATGAAAGAATTCATGATGATAGAAAAGATTAATGTTGGAAAGCTGAAGCTTACTCTGATTTTTTTCCTTCACATTTTATGAAAAACATTTTATTCAAACTTTACAAATTAGTCTTTGACATCAGAATCTGTCATCATTAGAATCACTTTTTAGTCATCTAATTTAGTTTTTTCCAGAGTATATCATACTCACTCCCATTTAAGTTATTTGAGAAATAGCCTCTTTACAAATATAGTGGCTTGAGACTAATCTGCAAGAACATTTTTTCATGTATTACTTTTTTAGAAAATGTTCAATTCATGGGAATGCAGGCACCAGAGAATGTGATGGTTTCTATTTGTGGTTAATGTTAATCCATTGACCATATGGTAGTGTAAATTTCTAGGGCAAATTCCTTTTGTATGATGTTATAGCTCATTCCTGGCCTGCTATAATTGTATAATTTATCAACATAAAAAATGGACTTTGAAATGTAATAGTCCAGGGCTATTAAGTGTGTTTAGAGAGAGGCAGTTTCCTGGAAAACTAAATCCTTTGAGAAAGACCCTTGGATCCCTGGGCTGCAATGTGAGTTGTGCATCCAGGTGATCTGACCTGAGTTCTGGGCTCAGTTGCCAGGTGTCAGAGACAAGTTCCTTAGTCCCTTTGAGACTTAGCATTCTTTTTTTTTTTTTTTTGA
>NW_003852427.1:4882097-4882443 GCF_000181295.1 Otolemur garnettii
TCAGCCTCCTCCACTCTGTGACCATTTCTCAGTCTTTGTTTGCTTATCATGACCTCAATAGTTTTCAAGAGTACTGGTCAGGTATATCGTAGAATGTTCCAACTAGTAATATTTTTAAAAAGCAGAAAAAAAATGAGAGTCTAGGGTTGGCAGATTTTTATTTTGACAGATACGATGTATGAGTAAATCCTTGGGGTTGCAAGTGACAGAAAACCCCGCCAAAGAGGGAAGTCATTGTAATTCACATCATTAAATAGTTCAGGGGCACATGTGGGTTCGGTTTTATGTTTGTTACCAAGTCCCATCCTGTCTTTTGGCTTGGTTTGTCTCTCTTCTAAACAGCTGG
>NW_003852427.1:4883381-4892854 GCF_000181295.1 Otolemur garnettii
AAAGGAATTGCAGGGTCAAACGGCAGGTCTATTTTTAGTTCTCTAAGTGTTCTCCAGATGTCTTTCCAAAAGGAACATACTATATTTCTTGCAACCACAAGCACCTTAATGATACCATATGACATGGTGCCCATTTTCTTGATATAGGTTTCTTTCTTGGGCATCTGTAATTGATGGCACAATGCAAAACAGAGATTCTATTTCATAGTTTTCATTAGAATGATTGTTGAAAACTGAAGCTTCACCTAGGCATTCTGGCAAAACCAGAAGTGACACTCTTCAGCTTCACATGATATAGGGCATTAGAGCAATTGCTCCAATGTTTCTGGTGGCTTCTGCTCATGAAAGCTGGAAGGAAGCCATGAGGACAGGCCAGTGAGGGGACAGGAAGGGGGCAGGAAGGGGCCTGCAGGGGGATCTTCACTTGGATTATGTCTGTACTCAGGCTTCTAATTATCCAATGGGGACAATCCAGAATTGGTGAGAAAGGAACACTTCTATCTGGAGAACACTTCTCATGACAAATATTTGGGCACTTTGGGCTGAGATGATCATTTCTAGGGCGCCTTTCAACGTAGGCTAATATCTCAGGATGTGGTGGCACGGAAACCAACAGCAGTGAGGACTTTACTGTTAGCATAAGCCATGTTTCTAATCAAGACTAATCTTTTCAAGGACTAAAGAACTGACAGTTTGGAAATGCTTTGGCTTCCTCCCTCTTTGGCCTACAGACTCATTCCTTTGGTGATGTATATGAACAGTTTTTGCTTGCTCCCTGGCTTTTAAAAATCAAACCATTTCTACTCCTTCCTTCCCTCCCACGCACACTTTCTCACGGGCAGATACGTACTTCCTTGAGGACTCTCAGACTTCTTGTGGATCCACATATTTTGAGCATGTACATAAAGCCATTTATAGGGTTTTAATCCATGAATCATAGACAGAAGATTCTCATTAGGAATGGACCTCTTTATGCTTGCATAGTACTTATAGTATTTGAAGGTAGAAAACAATAGTTTGTGGGAGGCTTATAAACTCACAGCACACTCTGCATTTTAATATAAAAAAAAACTCAGATATGGTATCAAGTCCAAGGACAATGATCTGAAATGATAGCAGCACTTTGCTCAAGGCCTGGCGTATCATAAATTATCAAAAACATCTGCTGAGAAAATGAATGATACTCCCCCGCCCCATCTTTGGGTTTTCAGGGTAAAAAAGTTACAAAACAGAGCTTTTGGAGGAAATTAAATATTTCAGAATTCATGGATTGCTAAATGCCTAAAGAATTTTTGGATTTCTCTGCAGTTAAACTTCAACAGGGCTGTGATTAATCTCATGCAGATTTGCTGTTTTTCAGCAAATAAAATTTTATCTTTATTTATTTATTTATTGGAAATTTTATCTTTAGTGTAAAACTGACTCCATTGCATCAGTCCATTTTAGGGGATCCTGTATTTTGTCTTTAGCAGCTCACACAAAGCCCTCAGGACCTGGGCACTCACTTCATTTCAGAGAGTCCTACACTTTCCCACTTGGTCTCAAATTAGTTTTACTGAAACCCTATCTTTATGTGGGTCAGGGCTTCCTTTTTCCTTAAAAACTTTTTTTTTTAACTTAAAAAAATACTCTCCCATTTCCAGAAATTCCTGCACTTCTTATTTCCTGTTGGCTTATTTAGAGGCATTTTTTGCTAATGATGTTTCAAGATGATTTCTTGAAACTGTTATAAAGTTATATAACTTTGCTGATTTAAAACTATCTTCTTTGCTAAATTCTTAACTGTTGAGTCTCTCTCTCTCTCTTTAGAACAGACGCTCCTTCTTAACTATTGATGGTCAAACAGAGAAACTAGATCTCAGTTTTGAAGAATGTCAATCCATTATGCATTTTTTTTCCTTTTCTGATCCCAGAATTAACAATTCTCTGCTTTATACCAGTTTGTACTACTGTCTGTTTTAACTCTGCCAATCAGACTCCAAGGCATGGACCTGTGTACTTATTTCTGAGCTCCCAGGAGACATGCTCAGTTCCAGTCTCAATTCTACAGTGGTTTCCACATCTGCAAAGAAAGGTCCCTATAGTAGATGTCTTTAGGTTCTTTCAGCCCCAGGCCCTGATCCAGGATGGTATCTAAACATTCTACTTCTACCAGTGTGAAGGCTCATGCCTATAATCCCAGAACTTGGCTGGGGCCGGTGGATTGCCTGAGCTCAGGAGTTTGAGACCAGCCTGAGTCAGAGCAAGACCCCGTCTCTAAAAATAAATAAATAAATAAAAAATAGCCAGGTGTTGTGGTGGGCGCCTGTAGTCCCAGCTACTTGGGAGGCTGAGGTGTGAAAATCACTTAAGCCCAAGAGTTTGAGATTGCTGTGAGCTGTGATGCCACAGCATTCTACCAAGGGTGACAAAGTGACACTTTGTCTCAAACAAAACAAAACAAAACAAAACATTCTATTTCTAAAGGCCTTGGAAAAGAAAACAGTGGGATCCGTGGCTTCTTATATTTGATTTTTCTGCCTAGTAGCTTGGTAAAAATGTCTTCCTTCTATCACATAAATCCTTTCCCATTCAATCAGTGAGGCCCAATAAATTAGTCGGCATTTGCACACCAATAGATCTAGAATGTTTTGCTCTTTCTCTTCATAAATGTTGGCTATTCTAATTATTTACATTTTTCCAGAATAAAGATTATGGGTACAGTGGTGTAGTGCAAGGAGGCTGGGCTTGGGTGATCTTGGCTCTCTAAATTTCCCTTTCCTGTGAATAAGGTGGGAACCTGGCCACTTGGACTTGGGACTTGGCCATGGGGCTGTTGTGAAGATGAACTGAGGTGATGCACTAAAGTCTGGTGGAGAGTGGGTGTCTTCATCATGTGTGATTATGTTGCAGCCTGTCCTCTGCTGGGTCAAGAAGGGGATCCAGCTGTGTGCAGAGATCCTTCACCAGTGGCTTTAGATTCATATGGAATCCTTGGTGAAATGTGATGGGCTGTAAATAAATAAAAAAACACATTGGGTGAAAATGGAGGCTTCTAGAGAATCTGGCTTCCTGTGACCCTGTTTGAGTGCTGAGCAGGGGCATTTATTCATAGCACTGTGGCTGTCTCCTTGTGCCTCCCCCCAATCCCCTGGACCAAAAAAAAAAAAAAGAAAAAAAAGAACTTTCCCCGAACTTTCCCATTCCTCTATGGCCTAGCTGAGAAAGCTGAAATTCCATCCTGTGTTTGTTGTCACCCGTGGCCCTGTTTCCATGGTTACCCAGATTCCAGGCACTGGCCTTGGGCCACACAACGCATCCCTCAAAGTCTCTTTGGCAGAGGAAAAACATTCCTCCTTGCCATGGAGAGTCAGCGCCAAGAGAGCTGCGCATTGCTTCTCCCCAAGTCCTGCTCTGCCCCATCCTTGTATTATCTGCATGTTCTAGGTGGTTCTGTGCAGCACCGTCTTGTGTACGTGTACGGAAGGTGGGGCGGTCGGTGGTGGGAAACACGACATAACAGTTTCCTCCATTTCTCTTCTCATTTGAGCAGAGGAATTACTTTCTTATACCAATCACTACACCCTTGGAGAACACTACAGATGGTTCTCATTAAAATTCCAATTCCCTCCCCCCCTTTTTTGTAATGCATTCCCCCCAGCCCTCTATTTTCCTCAAACTACAATCTCAAAAATAAACACCAGGTTGAGGAGCAAGTGAGGGGTGCCTGGGTGTGTACCCAGTCCAATGAATGGAATCTCTTCAGAGACCCCTGATATGCCCTGTAGGGGGCCTCCAGCTCCTCTTCTAGCCAAAGGACTCCTAGCTCTTGCTAAGGGCAGTAGCCCATGGCATTTTCTCTGTGCACGGTCACCAGAGAGAGTCTGAACACAACTGGGGGCATCTTCAATGGCAAAAATGCCCTTGGCCATGGGCTCTGCTGCCTCTGCAGGAAGATGGGCAGAGGGCCAGCTAGGTCCCTGCTCCCCAACAGGTCCTGGCCCTGACGGTGCCTGCAGAGGGCCCGTCTACCCCAGTTACAGCACACTGAGGCCTCTGTACACTACTAAAGACACCAGCCACAGGAGTGAGGTGACACTTACTCTAAAAAGGAGGGTGGCAGGCTGTGGGGGATTGCCAATGCCTTTTGGCCATAACTGCAGCTGAGAAAGCCACAGGCTTTGCTCCCACATCTGGAAAAATCTGCTTATGCAGGAAAAGTATGTGTGTGTCCAAGGATGTGCATTTGGTGTGTTTTTATTTCCAACTTTAAGTTACAAAAAATTTTGAAAATACAGAAAAGTTGTAAGAATGGTACCTTGAATAGCTAGACTCCCCACCTATATTCAATAAATGGTAACATGTTGTCATGATTTTTCCCTCCTTTTCTAGGTAGATCTAGACTTTGGAAAGTTGGAATCTTGCTCCTGTAGTGTTTTAATAACCTTTTAGTTAATGTATTAATGTAATTATATAATGCCATCCTGTACCACATAATGTTTCTTTCAACAACAGACTGTGTGATTTCATGATGGTCCTGTAAGATTACCGGTAATACTGTATTTTTTATAGTACCTTTTCTGTTTAGATACACAAATGCTTACTGCTGACTTATAACTGCCTACAGGGTTCAGTACAGTAATGTGCTGTGTGGATTTGTGGGGGGTAATAGGCCGCTAAACCATATAACTTAGGTATGTAGTAGGCGATGCCATCTAAGTTTGATGTTCACACAATGACGAAATTGCCTAGTGGCACATTTCTTAGAATGTATCCCCATCATTAAGGGACACATGACTATATATGAATATATTGTTATAATAAAACATTCAAATAACCAAACAGTATAAAAGTTTAGAGAGTATAAGCCAAGGCCCGGCGGATACTGGGTCCCTCCTCATCCCATCTCCCCATCACCCAGGATTGCTTGGTTTCTGTCTTTGCTGACCTTTGTGTTTATGCAGACATATGCATGTTTAGATAAAAATATAGATTTTTGTTATACGTGTTTTTAAAAACATAAACGAGACCATACAACACATGCTGTTTTATAATTTACTCTTCACTTGGAAATATGCCTAAGAACTTTCTATATTAGTACTTGGAGCTCTGCCTCATCTTTTAACTACTGTGAAATGTGCCAAAGAATGGTTTTATGATAATTTTCTTAACTATTCCCTCTTGATGGGCATTGCAACTATTCATTATTATTTTTCCATTACTCATGATGATGTAATTAATATCCTTGGGAGATAATTCCTTAAGGACATGCACCAGTATTTCTCCTTAATAGATACCTAGAGGTAGAAGAGCTGTTTTGGATGAGATGCATACTTTACATTTGGGTAGATACTGCCAAGATGCCCTTTAAAAATGGGTCACTCATATGTACCACCTCTGAGGGAGCCCATTTCCCCTCGCCCTCGCCAGTGTTAAATTATTATCAGTCTTTTTAAGTGTTGACATTCTGATAAATGAGAAATGATAGCATTGTTCATTTAGTTTACATTTCTTTGATTATTAGTAAGGTGTTAGAGTTCAGCTAAAGATGACAGAAGATACTCCATGAGTTTATATAGAATGATTTAATACAGGGCAGGGATTGAGAGGAGAATGGCTGGGAATGCAAGAGTCATGAGGATTCAAGAGACTGGAAAGAAGGCCTCATCAGGCAGAGCCAGGCTGCTGTCTGTCTGGGTGGAGCTGGGGGATGCTGCATGGGGTCTTAGTTAATGGCAGGTATTAGGGCACTCCCACTAGCCAAGAGGCAGGGATGCTGCACCCCCCAGAAGCCCTGGCCATTTAGACTGTGGGCCACTTAGAGTGAGTGCCTCTGTGAGCACAGTGGTAGGGGTAGGGGAGCTGCTGGAGAAGTGAGGTATCAGGTGGGGAGGACGCATGAGCAGAGATGCCAAGAAGGTAGAGGAGAGCATGGCATGGGTGGAGGAAAACCCTTTTTGCTGTTGGGTCCTGGCATCTTGATAAATGGGATCTGAGTCACCAGGGAGGCATGGAATAACTGGGATGGGTTTGTACACCAACCTCTCTCTCACTTCCTTTGGCGTCATTTGGTTGTTTTCAAATTCTCCACCCTTTGCCTGTCCCACCTCCCCACAACATCAAATCCACTTGGTGTGTGTTATGTGTGTGTCTTTGTGTGTATACACACATAATTGGTTCTTGGTAAGAATAACATTAGATGAAAACATAGGAAATTGCAGTTTTATGGCTATTTTTGACTTACCAGAACAGATTTTCCATGTGGTTCAACCCAATTGGGTAAACTAAAATAAAACCCAGGTAGAAACCTTTTATACTAATGCATAGAACTAATGAACTCATAAGGTAACCGTTGTTCTCAGCTCTGAAATTGTCTCCTCACCCTATACTACAGTCAGAGGCATTGCTGTGGCCAGGGTGGTAGAGATTAAGGTCCTATAATAAATAGTTGGCTAAGAGCCAAGTAGAATTTAGGCAAGGGAAGGTCCTGAAATTGGGTGATAACCTTGCTTCGAATTCTGTCTACCCCTCACCCTCATTTTTTAAGGGGCCAGAGTGACAAATGGCTCAGTTAAACTGAGGGAAAGGTTTCAGCAACTACACTGGGGCAGCTTTCAAGGATTTAGAGCCCCCTGTCAGGACACCACAGCCAACTAGAGGGTCTGCCTTATATTTTCTCCTGCCGCTCCTTCTGGACCTGCTGGCTTTTCTGTCATCCCGAAGGCTAATGCTCACAGTACCTTGAATTCTCACTGCAAAGGTGAGAGTATTTGTGGGTTGAATTAGTCACTGTTCAGTGTGGAACCCCAACACACAGCTACAATAGATTCAAGGGCCAGCTACATAATTTAGGGGGCCCAGTGCAAAATGGAAATGTGGGTTCCATGTTAAAAAATCAGTAAGAGTTTCAAGACAGAGGTAGCAGAGAATTATACCAAACCAAACACAGGCCCCTTTGAGCGAGGGACCCAATGCTACCTCACAGGTTGTACTACGAAGATAGCCCTGGTTGGCTCACATGCAGAGGCCAGGGCTACCCATGGTGAAGCCAAGAGGGCCATGAGATAGGAAGCTCCTTCAAGGGACCAGCCTGCTGGCTTTCCAGGCCTGCCCCTGTCCACCCTTTCACAGAGCTTGCTGTTGGGGCATGGAACTGCAAGGAACATGTATTTAATGGTAAGTTAGGACCAAATTAAGAAAGGAAGCTATGGAAGCTAAATGGATTATTTTGGATGATGTCTAACTTATTCAAATGATTTCAGAAAAATAGCTGGGAAAGAGCTATTCAGACACCCAGGCCTGATTATGAGTTGGAGTCACAAAGAGCAAAATTCCTGATTCCAGCCTTCTTTTATAGCCAAAGTTCTGAACTGCCCTCAGCCTCTATGTGCCCTCACTTGGACCCACAAAGCCTGAATAAGGAGCCCAGTCCAAGCCTGGCCAGCCAGAAGCCCAGGGAAGCTGCACTTTTCTCGCATAAAACTCTGCCCAGCACTTTGCGCAACCCAGAGATGCAGGATCACTTCCAAGCAAAAGACCACATTTACTCAGGATCTTCAGTTTCAGAGTTTATTAAAGCGTCAGCCAGTGATTTAAACTTTCTGAAAGGAACAAAGCGTCCCCTACTGGATACTGTGAAGCACTGACATTAAACAGTCCTCTGCCAATGCACTGAATCTGCAACTGTACCTGGGGAATTAACTTGCATAAAATCCAGTGACAACAGTAGGACCATGGTAGCGAATTTATGAGTTACACAGGAGTTTGTTAAAAGGCTGAACTTTTTTTTTTTTTTTTTTGAGACGGAACCTCAAGCTATCCCCCTGGGTAGAGTGCCATGGCATCACGCTCACAGCAACCTCC
The DNA here is from genome assembly GCF_000181295.1 of Otolemur garnettii. Taxonomy (NCBI): domain Eukaryota; kingdom Metazoa; phylum Chordata; class Mammalia; order Primates; family Galagidae; genus Otolemur; species Otolemur garnettii. The sequence goes on from NW_003852427.1 coordinate 4,891,224, forward strand.
AACTCCTGGGCTCAAGCGAGTCTCCTGCCTCAGCCTCCCAAGTAGCTGGGACTACAGGCGCCCGCCACAATGCCCGGCCATTTTTTTTTGGTTGCAGCCATCATTGTTGTTTGGCGGGCCCGGGCTGGGGATTCGAACCCGCCACCTTAGGTGTATGTGGCTGGTGCCTTAGCCGCTTGAGCCACAGGCGCCGAGCCAAAAAGGCTGAACTTTTAAATGTTTCCTGACTCCTAGGCTCCTATTAAAAATTCTTTTAGTTCTTTGTCTCCATTGCAGAAACATCTAAGAGCTCTGAGTGTTGTAATAGGATATTCTTTTTTCTTTTTTAATTTCAGGTTAACGTGAGCAAATAAGCAGGTCACTTGAATGTATTAGGTAGAGTCCCTCTTGTAGTTGTGTCCTGCACCTAAAAGGTGTCCCATACACCCTACGTTGTGCCCATTAAGTGGGAGCACCCCAAATCTCTCCTCCTTCCCTCCCCCCTGGTTCCCCTTCCCTCAAGTTCAATTGAAATGAGTTTTTCTTTTCTGTGGGCATGAATTAGATCATCTACTGGCTTTGTAATAGTATTGAGTACATTAGATATTTGCTTTTCCATTCTTGTGATACTTTACTAAAAAGAATATGTTTCAACTCCATCCAGGTTAATACAAAAAAGATGTAAAGTCACCATCTTTTTTATAGCTGAATGGTATTCCATGGTGTACATATACTACAGTTTGTTAAACCATTTCTGGGTTGATGGGCATTTAGGTTGTTTCCACATTGTGGCAATTGTAAATTGCGCTGTGATAAACAGTCCAGTGCAAATGTCCTTAGAGGAAAATGATTTTTTTTCTTCTGGGTAGATGCCTAGTAATGGGATTGCAGGATCAAATGGGAGGTCTAATTTGGGTTCTTTGAGGTTTCTCCATGCTTCTTTCCAAAGAGGCTGTATTAATTTGCAGTCCCCCAACAGCGTATAAGTGTACCCCTCTCTGCACATCCACACCAGCATCTGTCACTTTGGGACTTTGTGGTGTGGGCTAATCCCACTGGGGTTAGGTGAGATCTCAGGGTGGTTTTGACTCACATTTCTCTGATGATTAGAGATGATGAGCATTTTTTCACGTTAGGCATCCATCTGTCTTTCTCAGAGAAGGTTATGTTTATGTCTCTTGCCCAGCAATAGATGGGATTGTTTGCTCTCTTTTTGTTGATTAATTTTGAGTTCTCTATAAATCCTAGTTATCAAATCTCTGTCAGATTTGTAACTTGCAAATATCTTTTCTCATTCTGAAAGTTGTCTATTTTTGTTGTTGATTGTCTTTGATTGTTGTGTCTTTAGCTGTGTAGAAACTTTCTTCCCAGTTCAGAATGGATGATCACAGAAGGTTTTACAGGTGTGGGGCAGGAACACGATCCAGGGAGAACATGGGTTTTGGTATTACACAGCATAGGTTGGGATCCATTTACTATTTAAAATTCCAGGCTCGGCGCCTGTGGCTCAAGCGGCTAAGGCGCCGGCCACATACACCTAAGGTGACGGGTTCGAATCCCCAGCCCAGGCCCGCCAAACAACAATGATGGCTGCAATCAAAAAATGGCCAGGCGCTGTGGCAGGCGCCTGTAGTCCCAGCTACTTGGGAGGC
>NW_003852427.1:4893134-4898485 GCF_000181295.1 Otolemur garnettii
GGAGACTCGCTTGAGCCTAGGAGTTGGAGGTTGCTGTGAGCTGGGATGGCACAGCACCCTACCCAGGGGGACAGCTTGAGGGTCTGTCTCAAAAAAAAAAAAAAATAAATAAATAAATAAATAAAATTCCATTTTGCAATAGGTCCTTTAACCTTAAGTCATTTAAGGTTTTTAAAGTTATCATCTCTTGACCAATGAGGACAATGATATCCACCTAAAAAGTGAATCCCAAGTCTGGAGCTCATGTGCATAAAGTGCAGAGAAGCACTTGATTAATCATGGTATCACTGTTACTGTACTATTAAGATGTGGGTCTAAGTTTGGCTTCAAAGGAGGGGCAGCTCCTGGACTCAGATTCTGTTTCTAGAGAACAGAGGCTGTGTCTTGCTCAGAGATCCCACCCTGGGTCATAAGGGCAGGACTCATGTTGGGCACTCGAATCTCTTTAGAACCACAGGACCATGATTCTGGGTGCTGGCTTCATGAAATAAGCCTGGCACTGATGAGTCTGGACAATTTCACTTTTAAGATGCATCTCAACTCCCTCCACTTCCTCTGCCATCTTGCTAGTTCAACCCACCATTGTCTGTTCCTTTAGCTCCCCAAACCCTTTTGTCTTTCCACTTCTATCCTTCCTGGTCAAATCCATCCTCCAAAGTGACTTACATTAAAAGAAAATCAAATCAGATCAGACCCCCGCTCCGATCTTTAGTTAGGTTCGAACCTGCCACCCACTGTACTACAGGCTCTGGAGCCAGTATGTCTGCTTTCTGCTGGGCATAGGAAGCACAAAGGACCTGGCTGCTTCCTTGGAGAGTGGAAATAATTCAGAATCAAAGTTAGCATTTTAAGTGATGTGCTATAAAAGTTACTTATCTCAAGATCTCCCCTTGATTATCCAACATGCATCAAATCCCCTCCATACTCTCCTGCACCTGCAGTCATCACTGTTGGTCCCTGCATCCCCGTTACCTGGTCTGGGGACTCATTCCCCAGCTACTGAGTATTGGCCGTCAAAGGCTCACAGCTGTAATGTCCCTAGTAATGCCCAGGTTATGCCCTCTCTGGGGGATGGCAGGAGGGGTGGAGCCAATACTGAGTATGAAGTCCTAGCCCCCTAGTGCCAACACTGTCGGAGCTCCCAGGGGAATATAGCCTGAGGCAAGACTTCAGCTGCCACCTCTTCACTTAGCTTCTTTCCTCATAGGGATCACAGCGAAACCTGCCCTTTACTTTTGGTTAATTCGTTGAAAGATCAACTCATAATGATGATAGATTAATAAGTAGAAAAGTTTATTTTCAAATACTATGTGCATGGGGGGAACCACAAGAATGATTTCCCAAAGTCTCAGCGATGGTCAGTGGCTTTAAAGATGCCTTTTAGTAGGAAGGGGGAGAGAAACTGGAAAACAGACAAGTGGTTGCTAGGAGGGGAGAATATGGTAGAAACAGACTGATTTATAAAGTAACCCGAGTGACAGGTATCGTGCTTCAAATGACCCTTGGAGCCAGGTCTATTAGCATGTTGATAAGGAGGCCAGCTGCCTTTTCTGAGTCTAAATCAGATTACTCAGGTTTTATGGAGAGGCCAGTGCTTTCTGATCAAAATGGCCTTTTAATTTAAAATATTCTTTATACCAAGGAATGATACTTTGGGGTGAACTTTCCTTAGCTCCTTCACCCTGCTCCATCCTGCTTCCCTCACAGGGTTCTCCTGAGAACACAACCTTGATAAATAACTTTTAAGAGAAAACCCTGCCTCAGGCTTTGCTTCCAGGAACCTAAGTCACGTCCTTTATTTCTCCTTCCTAGCTTATGGCACAATTTGAAACCAGAGACTTACATGGCTATTGGTTTAATGCTTATGTCTCCCCCTAGAAACACAGGCTTCATGAAGGCAGAAGCCACACTTTGTTCATTGCTGTGTTCTCAGGATCAAGTATAAGACCTTCCGCAAAAAGAGCAATACACACACTTTGAACTGCACATCTAGCAGGAACAAAAGGGCCACAGAGCCTTAGGGCTTCCCTGGACAGACACTTTTCTCTTTGGGTGTTTTGATATAAAAGGTTGAAGAAAGTTGTCATGGCAGCTTAGCATTTCTTGTGTCCATCATCCTCAAACCAGTCCTAGATGGGCAGATTCCAAAGCCCCAGCTGACAGACTCACACTGGCCCAGGTTAAGATTACCTATTTCCTGATACAATGAACAGTCCTGGCCCAATAGCACAGGTCACAAACTTGCCCAAGGAGGCCATTCCTGGGGAAGAGTGCAGTTCTCAAATGCAGATCATAGACAGCTGTCCTGTAAGAATCACAGTATGATTCACTTGAAATCAAGACAACTCCCAAATTCTACTGGTCTACCAATATTCCAGGGAAAGGCTAGGCTGGATTCACAGGAAATTTTTCTTGTCAAGTTCCCAGACATTAGTGCTTTAGATACTATATACAACAGGTTATAAAATCCTCTTTTAGCAAGAATGTGAAAGAACTGTGGCATATTAGGTATTTTAATTTTTTGAAAAGCTTTATCTTATTAGAAATTCTTTTCTCTAAACATAATTCTCTTTTCTATTAGATTGTCTTTCTTTGGTCATTAGAGACTGGCACTTTGGAGTCTTTATTCTAAGACATGTGATTTCTAGGCAGGACCACTGATGCAGAGGGAAGAGATGAGCCTGGCTGTGTCTGGATTACAGGGTGCTTGCTACACCATGTTTCTGGTTGAAACTCTGTATTACTAAGCTCATTTTTGATGTACCTCTTCCCCCCATAAGGCAGGAAACAAAAAGACCCAAGTGAAAATAGGATGAAAAGAGATCTAGATTATTCAGTTTTTTTCAATGAGGGACACAGAAGTACAAGCCAGGACTTCTTTCTACAGCTTACATGTTGGAGAACATAAAAGGCACTGTTTAATAGAGGCAGATAATTCTAGGAGATAAGTATGCACGAATGTGTTCTGCAAAATATATGTTCTTATACAAATGTATTAACTACATACTGATTCCATGGTGGTTTGGTTGTATCTGAGAGTGCTTTGAGAAAATAAGAAATGCCGTCACTGGATAAAACTAGTGGTCCCTCACCAAAGAGCCTTTCTAGCAGCACCGAAGGAAGTTGTAAGAACAGCAGAGGCGACTGGCAGATAACTACTCAATCAGCAAATTTACCAAAGTTTGAAAATACCATGGAGAATCTTAGGTATTCAGTGAATGGTGAACTCTATTATAGATTCATAATACCTACAGGCTAAATCCACTCAGAATGCTTCTCAAAGTGGGGGGATTGAGACGTTAATAAATCTCACAGGACACATATAATAAGTAGGTGAGAAATGTTAAACTTTGATAGTAAAGTAAAATCAGAGTTAAAGGCAAATGTTTAACCACTCATGTTCAAACAAGCTACTGAGTGAAGAATTTTAGGTTTCAACAGTCAAATGTTCTACATATGTGAGAAATCTGTTTGTCATGCTGATGAATTTTTTTTTCCTGTTTTTCAGATAGAGTCTGTCTCCCTAGTGCAGTAGTATCATCATAGCTCACTGGAACCTCAAACTCTTAGGCTCAAGTGGGTTTCCCTCCTCAGCCTCCTGAGTAGCTGAGACTACAGGCACACATCACTGTAGCTGATTTTTCGTTTTTAGTAGAGATGGGGATCTTAATCTTGTTCAGGTTGGTCTCAAACTCCTGGGTTCAAGTGATCCTCCCACCTCCACCTCCCAGAGTGCTAGGATTACAGGCGTGAACCACCATGCTTGGCCCTCCTTCTGGTGAATATTTTCACATTGCACTTTGCTACTATAAATGTGTGTGCATTTTTGAGTGTTGATTTACTACTCAAAGATTTGAATTAGGAGACTAAAAGAACATTTTATATCTATGTATTTAAAAAAAATCCATTCATAAGGAGCCGAGTGTCAGTTTCCAACGGGGGGGACATTCTCATGGAGGTACTGTAAGGCTAAGTCTGTCCACTTCATTTCCTGTTCTTTGACAGATTCTGTGGTGCCACCATTGTCTTGTTCAGGTTCAGGAAGCTCATTCTGAAAAGGTACAATGGACATTGAGAATAATAATACATTCTGTATTAACTTCTTAAAACTCAGAGCATTTAGAATTAAAACCTGTGAGTTCCTTGGATCAGGCAACATAAAAGACATGTATACTCTAAAGAAAGAGCTAAAATAAACAGATGCAAGGAAAATATCAAATAGATCACACAGACGTAGCCTGGTCCCTCTTTGGTAGGGAGCAATGGGCATCCTGACTCTGGTGTTTGTGTAGGGGGCAGTGTGGGAGAAGAGCTAAGGGCAGAGGCTTTGGCAGCCAGCTAGGATCTAAATCCATAGTTCCACCATCTGTGGGGTAACTTGATCAAGGCATTCGAATCCCTGAAGCCTTTGTTTCTCTTTGGAAAATGGGAGAAAAGAGTAGCGATCACCTCACAGGACTGCTGTAAGGATTAAATGAGGTAATTAGGTGGTTAGCATTGTATGGGCATTCAGTGCTAAGAGCTAGTACTAAATCTTTTTTGGACAGTGTGCTTTAAAAGAATACCAGATTTTCTGGCATATTCCTTAAGCACTAGAAATGTATCCCAAAAGCTATCCTGTACCCATCATACCTAAGTTATTATGAAGGTGGAATGGAAGGGAAACACTGAAAACGTAACGTAATAGACAAGACCTCCCTCTGGTGGTGGAACCGGGCAACATAAGATACAGCAAATGACCAATCACACCCTACCAACAGTTTCTGAAAATGGTTAAGTGCAGATCTGGGATCATTTCTTTATATTTCAAATTTAAATTTACTACTACTGAAAATCTGCTTCATGCCAGAGTTCACTGACACCAATATATTCCTTTTCTACTATCTGAATTTACATTTGATTTTAGGATTAGCAAACTAGTTATTCAATATGCAGACTTCTGTTTTCCCACGGTATTACAATTTGTAATTGTGAATGTTTTTCTCCTTTAAAATTATATTAATACATATTACATGATTATTTACTTACAATACGTACAAGTATATCTGAATCACAAACATTTTGCTCTACTAATAGAAGACTGAGTGGGATTCAAACATACTTGTACAGAATGAAAAGAATTATTATTTATTGTGAAGCAAAAACATACCCTCTTTTAAACTCCAAAAAAGAAAGCCTGATCCTAATCATTACTTATGGATGACAAAGAATAAACAGGCCCTTGGTTAATAAATAATTTTCAGAGTAAAGCAACTTTGCTTAAATTTCATCCTATCAGGCTCGGTGCCTGTGGCTCAAGTGGCTAAGGCGCCAGTCACATACACCTAAGGTGGCGGGTTCGAGTCCAGCCC
>NW_003852427.1:4898961-4899766 GCF_000181295.1 Otolemur garnettii
TCCTCATGCTGCTCTTGGAACTCTGAGAATGAAAAGTCTGAGCTGGCCTGCTGGGTCATGGTCTAACTGCCCCATCATCCAGATGACAGCTTGCTAACTGCCAGGCCTGTGAGATAGCCCCAGATCACCCAGCCTCCAGAAAGTCTGTTGGCTGAACGCACAACACAAGCAAGTCTAGCAAGGAATCAACTGGGCTGGTACAGACCAAAAGACCCTCCCTGCTGGGCTACAAAACCATGAAATAAACAATTTTATTTTAAACCATTAAGTTCTGGGGTGATTTGTTATGCTACAAAAGCTAACTTGATATTAGCTTTTCTGTTGCCTTAGAATCACAAGAGCAGGGAAAAGTAGTGAAGAGCAAGAGGGCCAGGCTAACATCTGAAAGTCAGCAGGGCAACGTCCCCCTCTGTCATCCACACAAATGGCTCCCAACCCAGGCCTTGGCATCTCCAGAATTTGACAAGTCTCCTTTATTTTCTTGACTTTGTTCAGACCTTCCTCCCTTGCCCAGACCTCTGCAAAAGCTTCCTAACTGGTCTTCCATCCTCCTTTCTCCATGTTGGCCCATCTCTAACAATGCTGCTAAACTGATTTTCCAGAAACCAAATCTGACAGTCTCGATTCAAAGACCATTCATTCCTGGATCTCCTGCAGATGAGGTCTAAGTGTGGCATCAAATACTTCTCTCAAAATCTGGTCTAAACCCAACTTTTCAGCCTACTTCTATGACAAATGTATTCTCCATCCACACTGAATGTCTCATCATCTCCCAAAGGTTTTCAAAACTCTGGGCATTTACCTA
>NW_003852427.1:4901086-4905036 GCF_000181295.1 Otolemur garnettii
CTGAGCCAGAATGTAATTTCTAAAAATGTCAACAGACTGACAGGCCACAGGCAGGGAAATAAGAAACATAGCCTTTAAGCAGCTGCTTCTTGTCTTACACATTGAACTCTCATTTTTTGATTTATCTCTGGCTTTAGTATGGTGGTGGAAATGGCTCAGAAAATCTAAGCTGGCCTAATCTATGAACCACATTTCTCTTCAAATAATAACTTAGGCTAGATGTTCTTCAGAGGCTTCTAGAGAGAGAACTCCAGTCTTCATTTCTTTGCCCTAAAAGTTTATCTCCCACTGATAACCTACCTCCACCAGTGACTGCCAGATGATACTTTCAATCCATCATTCTCAGTTCCAATCCTAACTTACCAGTGGTATTGCAACATCCTCGTAAGGCAGCTTGTCTTCTCGCCAAGCATCATCAATCAAATCCAAGATCCTTCCATCTCTCTGTACCTCACTGTCCATTTTCCTGCAGCTTTGATTTTGTCAGATCTGGGTGTCAAAGAAGTTATTTAAATGTGAAGACTGAGCCAGTGTAATCCAGTACTAGAATTTCCCAGCCTTTTTATCCTGGAGTTACTTTTTGGTACAGTATCATCCCAGGAAAGGCTTTTTGTTTTTTGTAGAGACAGAGTCTCACTTTGTCACCCACAGTAGAGTGCCATGCAGTCACAGCTCACAGCAACCTCCAACTCCTGGGCTTAGGCAATTCTTTTGCCTCAGCCTCCAGAGTAGCTGGGACTACAGGCGCCCACTACAATGCTTGGCTATTTTTTTGTTGCAGTTTGGCTGGGGCCGGGTTTGAACCTGCCACCCTCGGTATATGGGGCTGGCACCCTACCCACGGAGCCGCAGGCACCACCCAGGGCTCATTTTCTCATATGGGGCAGGTGACAACTTTTCTTTTTTTTTAATGTTGTTGATAAACTATAAACAATTCAAGAAACAATGAAACTCAGCTGTGTTATACAGGCTTGTTTGTCCTAAGTAGTATAACTATAAGATACATTTAATACTTGGGTAATAACTATACCCAGATTGGGGTGGGGAAGAGTTTTAGCCCCATGATAAAGAATCAGGCACAAGTGAAGAAAAAGGTACCCAGCTACGTCTGTCACCAGTGAACCAGGTGAGATCTTAATGCTTCAGTCAAGAATCAATCCAGTACTACACAAGGGATAAAATAACTCTAAACAAGTTGAAAGATCTTGTCTTTAGGAGAATCCTCAGTTCCAGCCATAGTTTTTAACCCCTGCCCTACAAGAGCGCTTTCTTCTGCTGTTGCTCTTTGTCCTTGCTGCTGTCCCCTAGGATACCCTTCTCACTTTTCTCTGTTGATCCCAACCTGCTGATTTTTCCAGGCCCACCTAAGATTCCACCCTTTTGTAAAGTTTCCTCAAATTACTCCAGCTTCATCAGAGCTTCTGTCCCTAAACACCTGCTTTTGGCCCTAACTCGATCCACTAAACAAGTTAGGCCAGCTGTGTGACTGACTGCTTAGGAATTACTGCCTCTATTGTCATGTCTAAATTTTGTACTGATGATTCCTTAGCAGATTGAATTTGGCTTCAATCTTTTTCACCTGTCCCGAACACTTCCAACCCTGTGTCATTCTCCAGCCTTTGCACTAAGGCGCCCCTTTTTCTCATCATTAATGCCTCTCAAACTCAACACAGGCATCCATTCTTCAAGGTCAAGACCCCATTACCAGGGTAAAGCGCTAAGGTGCATTCAAGACAGGGCAGGATACGGCTACTGTTCCAAGCACCTGCCGCACAGTATGACCAGTTTCCTAAACAAACTTTTATTATACATGCCATAGTCTCAGTGCCTGGGATGCTCTTTTCTGTTCCTTTTTTGCCCAGCGAGCCCACAGTCAGTCTATAAATCTTAGCGCCTTGATGGCCGCCTTTGGAGGACTCCCTCTAACCCAGGCTGAGCTCGGCACAGGTACCCACCCCTCCCTGGGTCCTGCAGGTCCCTGGGCGCAGTACACGGCACCGAGGAGCGTGTCATAGTGCCTGCGTTCCCCGGGACAGGGACACGTTTTGTCTTTCTCTGTTATTTTGCAGATTTGTAAACGTATATTTATGTGACAGGGGTAGAAATGACCCTCGCAGGCCACCACCGTCCGTACCAGCGTGACGCCAGCCTCCCAACCGCGGCTTCCGGCCTGAAGCCAGACGTGCCAAACGTGGAAGCGAAGGGGGAGGCAGGGTCCCAGGGGCGCCACGCAAGTCCCTTTCCATCCGTAACAGCATGCAGTAGGGAAATGATTACGAGCAGGCCAGAAGCAGTAGGAAGTGCGACCCTGAGGACCTAACGCGTTCCTACCCCTCAAAGACCGAGGCCGGGGGCGCTAGCGACCCTTACCAGCGCCGGCCCACTGCAGCACACGCGTCCACCGGACCGCCGCCTCGCAACACGTCACCCGCACGCTCATCTCCGAGATCCCCGGATGTGAGTGAGCTCATTGCGGACCCGAGGGGAAGGCGGGAGAAGACTGTGCTTCCGTACAAGGGAGCGGGGCGGTGGGCGGGTCGAACGTATGGACGGCGGAGGCTGGCGCTAGGTTGGCGGTGATGCGCGTGCGCGGCCCGGGCCCCAGGTAACGGCGGGAAGGCTCGGGGAGCGCTCGCGGCCGTCCTGTAACGGCCGTGCGCGTGTAGGACGGGCCACGGCTGGGCAGGTCCTGGTCCGGACGCGGTGCTGGCCGCCGTGGTGCCGCTGGCCTCGCGGCCGCATGGCCTACGGCTGGTTCCCGCGGCTGCCCGGCGGGCAGCAGGCCCGTTCCCGCCGGCCTGGGTCATCTCGGGCTCCCCGCCCCTCGACCTCGCCACCCACTTTGTGCCGACCGGCGCAGGCAGGCATGGCCCCGTCCGGTGCGCGATTCGGCTTTGTCAGGTGGTCAGCTCTCTCTCCCAGGCCGGGCAGGTGGGAGGGCGACGGGGAGGGTGACGGGGTGGGCGAGCTGCGGCCGAGGTCTCGTCGTACTCCGCGCATCCAGCCTGCGGGCCAGTCTCCCTGCCCGGTGGAGGGACCCCAAGCGCAGCCTCCCTGCCGAGGCTGCTGTGTCTAGTTAGAATTGTTGCGACTTACTTCATGCAGGTGATACAGGCTCTTTTCTAGTGGGATGTTAAGGTTAGCAACATTTAAAGAGTGAGTTGGTTTCGTTCATACTACTAGAGAAGGAATAGAAATGTGGCAAAGATCGTGAAGGACCAAAATTGGGGAACCCTGAATTCTCCATGCGGACGAGTCAGGGATGGAAATAAATAGTAGTGAGATTTTAAAAGGATAGTTTCTCAAGAACCCTTTACTCACGAAGCTACCTGAAGACAGTTTAGGCACATTATGTAGTTTTTCTTAGACTATCAGGAGAGAGTAAAGGTAGAGTCTGACGTCGGAGATTAGTCTTCATTTACAGTTGCAGGGCACTACACAAAGTAGTTTTCCCCGAGCCTTATACACGACTCCTTAAACCGATTTAAATAAAAAAAAAATTATTCCTTTAATAAACAAGCATTGTAGGGTAGATGCCTTTTGCTTATACAGTTCCTCACTTGCTTGCATTTTTAATTTTATGTGAAGAGGAAATCATGAGAATAGTTGGTTACACATTACCTTCAAATATTTACCTTTCTACTTAATAGTTGTAGCTTAATGGTAATCTGTATTAGTGTGTATACTTTTATTTGGAGTGCAGTACCATCTTTTTTTTTTTTTTGAGACGGAGCCTCAAGCTATCCCCCTGGGTAGAGTGCCATGGGATCACAGCTCACAGCTACCTCCAACTCCTGGGCTCAAGCGAGTCTCCTGCCTCCGCCTCCCAAGTAGCTGGGACGACAGGCGCCTGCCAGAACGCCTGGCTATTTTTTGGTTGCAGCCATCATTGTTGTTTGGTGGGCCCGGGCTGGGGATTCGAACCCGCCACCTTGGGTGTATGTGGCTGG
>NW_003852427.1:4905492-4906472 GCF_000181295.1 Otolemur garnettii
CATTTAGGCACACTGCAGTTTAAATGTATTAATATTAAAGTCTTAAAATTATTTGTAAAAATTGTGTATGTTAATTGTACTGATGCCATTTCCATCTGTTAAGAGGTAAAAAGCTTTTGGGTAGTCTTTCCTGTCCTCATTTACATTGTAGTGGATGGTGGCAGCATCAGTAGGTCACTCTACATAGTGACCTATGTTTAAAAAGGTCTACTTGAAATTCAGCTAAAGTCAACATTGGTAAAATGTTTCAGGAATTGAATTTCTGATATTTACCTTACTTTACGTTTTATTTCCCCCCAAGAGCTAGGTTTTTTCTTTTCAGTTTTATAAAAACTATCGTACTATCATTATTCTTACACAAATTAATAAAAATTCCATAATGTCAGTATCCAGTCTGGCTTTATATTTTTTAACCTTTCCCATAAATCTCTTCCATCACAATGCCTGGCTATTTTTTTGTTGCAGTTGTCATTGTTGTTTTAGCTGGCTTGGGCCAGGTTGGAACCCGCCAGCCTTGGTGTATGTGGCCGACACCCTACCCACTGAGCTATGGGTGCCGCCCATAAATGTCTTTTTACAGTTAGCTTGTTTAGACCCAAGTCCCAGAGGGATCTTTCAATGATGCACATTTTACATTTTATAATCTTTAACAGTTCCCTCACCTTTTTGTTTTTCCTAAGCATTTTAAATTTAGCTGGTTGCATTGCATGGTATCCTTTAACAAGTATCTTTGTTCTGTTTTTGTTCTCTAAACCAGCGGTTAGATCTAGAATTGCAATGTCTAGTATAGTAGCTACCAACCAGCTGTGGCTTTTTATTTTTATTTGTTTTTACTTTTTATTATTTTTAATTTTTTAATTTTTAATTTTTTTTTAAGGCAGTGTCACACTCTGTTACCCAGGCTAGAGTGCCATGGCATCAGCCTAGCTCACAGTAACCTCAAATTCCTGGATTAAAGCCGTTTTCCTGCCTCAGCCTCT
>NW_003852427.1:4908036-4914904 GCF_000181295.1 Otolemur garnettii
CCCAGGCTAACGTGCAGTGGTATCATCACAGCTTACTGTAATCTCAAACTTCTGTGCTCAAGTGATCCTCCTGCCTCAGCTTCCTGAGTGGTTGGGACTATAGGAGGGTAGCTGGCACTACAGGTGTGTCCCACCATGCCTGACTGATTTTTATATATTTTTTGGAAAGATAGGGTCTTGCTGTGTTGCTCAGGCTGGTCTTTAATAACCTTGGCTTCCCTAAGGGCTAGGCATGAACCACTGTGCCTGACCCTTGCTTTCGGATGAAACATTTTCCTGGCCTCCAGAGAACCTTGATTCCTTTGGGTAGGAGATCATAGTTGGAGACGACAGTCTAGATGGGAGAGGCATTCTTTCTCTAGGATTATTATTGGTTATTGGTTCTAGGATGTACAGTGGACAGTCAGGAAATACTTTTTTTTTGCAGTTTTTGGCCCAGGTTGGGTGTGAACCCACCACCTCTGGCCTATGGAGCCAATGCCTTACTCCTTTGAGCCACAGGCACCACCCCCAGAAATACATTTTTGAAAAGAGAATATTAACAGTCAATACTGCTTCCAATTTGAGCTTCTTTTTATAGTTTTTGAAAACATGTTTTTTTTTTAAATTTATCTTTTGTACTGAAAATCTTGGTACCTAATGACATTAATGTAGTTACTTTTTCTCTCATCTTATAATGGTTTTAAATGAACAATACCAATTTTATTTTTACCAATATGATTCCTGAAAAGTTCCTACAATATCTTTTCCATTCTTCTTTATGCTTAGTATAAAAAAAGCTGTATGCAGTGAAATTATTGTACTTTAAAAGCATATGAAATAATTTGCTGTGTGTTTAGTCTATTTGATATCTAGTTAATAGTTGATTTATTTCATTTTCTTTCTTCAGTACTGCCTTTTTAAAGTTTTGATTTTATTTATCATGTGTAAAAATTGGTGTAGTTCCTGTATAACAAGTACCTATAAAACAAGGTCATATGAGGCCTTGAGAAGTTTAGCTTTCACTGTTTTCCTCCACCCTATTTATTTCCTCTCCTTATTGGTATCATTTTTTACTGGTTTCGGGTTTATCCTTCCATAAAAAAAATGTACCTAAAAGCAAATACACAAGTAAGCACACACCTTCCTTTCTTGGATAAAAGGTACTATTTACATATGCCATTTTGTATCTTACTTTTGTCACCTAATAACATATGCCCTGTAGGTCTGGCCACAGAAGTATGTAGACATTGTTACTCCTTTTACAGTTGCATAGAGTTCCATTGGTGATCCTCCCCTTGTAAGGCATTTATGTTATTTTCTACTGTTACAAATAGTGTTGCAATAAATAAATATCCTTGTGCAAATGTTATTTTGTGTTTTTACCACTGTATCTTTGGAATGGAGTCTAAGAAGTAACATTGTTGAATAAAAGGGCCAATACATGTATCATTTGATAGGGATTCCCCAAATCTCCCCTATAGTAGTTGTTCCATTTTACATTTCCACCTACAACATGTTGTGAGTGCCTGTTGCCCCATAGCCTTGCCAGTAGATGGTTAATTTTGGGGTGATGTGATAAAGAAAGAGTAACTCAGTGTAGTTTTATTTTATTTTATTTTAATTTTTGAGACAGAGTTTCTTTTTTTTTGGCTGGGGCTGGGTTGAACCTGCCACCTCCGGTGTATGGGGCCGGCGCCCTTGCCTTTGAGCCACAGGCACTGCCCATGAGACAAAGTTTCACTATGTCACCCTGGGTAGAGTGCCACAGCGTCACAGCTCACAGCAACCTCAAACTCTTGTGCTTAAGTGATTTTCTTGCCTCCGCCTCAAGAGAAGCTGGGACTACTGGCGCCTGCCACAATGCCTGGCTATTTTTTTTGTTGTTGCAGTTGTCATTGTTGTTCAGCAGGCCCAGGCAGTGTTAGAACCTGCCAGCTTTGTGTATATGACCAGCACCTTATTCACTGAGCTACAGGCATCAAACCTCAGTGTAGTTTAATTTGTATTTCTCTCATGAACAAGGTTGAGCATCTTTTCATATGTTTAAGGTCACTTGCATTTATTTTTCTTTGAATTGCTTATTCATAGCTCTTGCCCAGGTTCCTATAGATTTTTTCCTAGTTATAAGCTCTTTGTATGTTTGAGTAATTAATGCTTTGTGGTAAAGCTTTCCAATACTGTTATCATTTGTCTTGTAACTTTGCTGGTGCAAAAGTTTTTTTTCATGTAAAAGTTTATGTTTTTTTTCTTTTTTCTTTTTGAGACAGAGCCTCAAGCTGTTGCCCTGGGTAGGGTGCCATGGCATCACAGCTCACAGCAACCTCTAACTCCTGGGCTTAAGCGATTCTCTTGCCTCAGCCTCCCTAGTAGCTGGGACTACAGGTGCCCCCACAACGCCTGGCTATTTTTTGGTTGTAGTTGTCATTGTTGTTTGGCAGGCCCGGGCTGGGTTCGAATCCGCCAGCTCTGGTGTATGTGGCTGGTGCCTTAGCTGCTTGTGCTACAGGTGCTGAGCTGTAAAAGTTTATTGTTAGGTACTTATATTTCTCAGTCTTTCTCATTATTCTAACTGGATTTTGAGTCATAGTTTGCACAATATTTTTAAAATTTAATTTTTTAGAAAAATTTCTCTAATACCTTATCCTGACTTCCTCCCCTCCCCTTTAAGTTTAATTGGAAGCCTTTCTGGACAATGTTAGATAATATTGATTGTCCATTGGAACTGCTGTAGTTTACCAGCTGGAATATGTCTGACACAAACAGAGATTTTTGTAATTATGTGATACCAAGGCAGGTAAAGGAACAGAGCATTGTCATCCTTCTATAAACTAGACTTGAATTTTAGTTTAAACTCTTAGTACATACACATTTATTCATAATTCTATCTGGAGTTTTTATTTGCTTTGTCCAATTTGTAAATAATTTGATTTTGTATATACTCTGATAATTTCTCTGATCTGTTAATTAAGAGGTTAATTAGAGACCTGAAGTGCTTTCTAGCTTTTAAATTCTGTAACTGAGTTTTCAAAGATTTACTTTTTTTCAGACATTCTGTTTGTATTCCTTTTTGTTCAAGTGTGTTTTTCCTCTTCCCAGAATTGATGAAAAAGCCTGTAGTTCCTTTCACCATCCAATTCCAAGTTTTACTGATTTAAAACAGCCTTCATTTCAAAGGAGAGTTATAATTAGTAAGTTGTTTGTTGATGTTTTGGTTTAACTGCTAAAATTAGAGAGCTGTACGTTTTCCCTTTAGCCACAGTATCATTGCATGTTAGTGGCAAGGAGTAGCAGATTATATAACAGTATTTACTTAAATTTGTATTTAATATTATGAAGAAAGAATGTGTAGCTTCATGTAGTTATTTAGTACATGGTACTTGACAAAAAAAGCAAAGTGCATAGAGTTGTATAGAAGTCAGGTTGATTAGAAAAGGAATCAGCGATGTAGCTGTGTGCAATTCAGCTAACAAAGACCTGTAGGAAATCTGAGTCCTACTATTACTTGATCCTAAGGAATGAGAGCTGGTATTGTTTGGCACCTACTCGAACAGATGGTGAAGGTATTATTAAAGAAACATATTACACATAAATAATTTTACTTTATTTTCCATAGAGGATGTTTCTGATCCCCTCCTCCCCTTTTTTTCTTTGAAAGAGGGATCTTTGTCTTAGTTTTAGACCTTTATTTTGGTTTCTGAAATGGCAATTTCTCCTATGTGGACTATTTCATTGTTGTGCTGCTGCCACCTGGTGGCTACAGTGGTGATGTCATACTTCAGTTTAAATTTTTAAATTGCTTTTTATTTTTTTTTTTAATGCCTAATTTAATCAATTATTTTTTTAAAATTCTTTTTGGCCCAAGACACTATTGGGTCAAAAGAAAATATGCTTATGTGTTTTTCTATCTGAATACTGTAAAATTTACATATAAAGATTGTACATTACTTAGTACTTCAGAGTCACTACCTAGGCTGATCCCAAGACTGTAATTTGTAGTTTTCTGTAGTTAAGTTATATATCCCTCCAAGCCTCATTTTCTGTGAATGTTACTAAATTTGAATTAGATGGTGGGTCCAGGGTAGCTATAACAATTTAACATTCAATGACTTTTAACTTCTATTGTAAACATTGTTAATTATTAAGTAATAGTAATCTGGAAAATATATTACTGAATTCATTAATTTTAAGAATATCATGACCTAAAGAAGTATAATTTTACTAATGATAATTTTGAATAACAAGTAGCCCTACATTAAGAATATTTATATATTCTTATACGTTTAATAAATAACTGTGTTGTTGTCAGGAGCACATTATTTACTCTGAACATTTAACTGACTGTTAGAATTCCAAGAGAGATCTGTAAGCAACCTTGGAGATTATCGTTCATGCCCCTTATATTGCAGATGCAAAAACTGAAGTCCAAGGTTACATAACTAGTTAGCTGTACAGGAAGACTGCATCCTGAGTCTCCATATAGTTCTGTGTGGACTGTGTGCTGCCTCATAGTTGGTTTAGAGTGGACCAAAAACATGGAATCTAGATTGCATTGGAATGTGATTCTATCATGGTTTGAAAGAAAGTGAAATCGAACATGGGAACCTTTTTCTTTAGGTTTTTATTTTGTGTAATGTGGGTGTAATATGTAGGGTAATTCAAATGAGAAAAGTTCCTCCCCCCCATATTTGTGTGTGAATAGTTTTATACTCCTTATTAGAAATAGATGCAAATAGAGGGTACAGTGGTTGTATTTTCCAGTCTTTTTATTCTCCTCTGTGTCTCTGGAATACCCTGGACATTGTTCTGTCACTACCTTTATCATACTGGGAGAACATTTTTAGCTAATTTT
The DNA here is from genome assembly GCF_000181295.1 of Otolemur garnettii. Taxonomy (NCBI): domain Eukaryota; kingdom Metazoa; phylum Chordata; class Mammalia; order Primates; family Galagidae; genus Otolemur; species Otolemur garnettii. The sequence continues at coordinate 4,912,868 of NW_003852427.1, forward strand.
TTCTGTCCATTTTGGACAGTTAACTTCTTGAAAGGGTTATGTTTTTTCACCACCGTGTATACTGAGTAGTATAACACTCAATAATCTGTTGAATAAAGAAATCTTCTTGGAGCAGTATAACTTTTTGATAAGGTATTAAGACGAAGAGGCAGAACTTCTACACTAACTTCGCTAAAAGTTTAAAGAGAAGTTTCTTGGGAGTGAAAAGTGGCTTGATATTGACGAACATTTTGAAGATTTGTGGTAAGAATTGAGAAACCTACAGCACATAGTACTCGTGGGCACATCTGAATTTAAGGGTCTTCATTCCTGTCCTCTCACCTTTCTTCATGATACACCTTTCCCGTTTTGTGGCAGTCTGTTCTGTCTTTCCTCTTTCTCAGCTAGACCCTTTTCTGTAGTCCTTCAGCTATGACCAGTTTGCATAGCTGTGGAGGGTAAATGACAGGAGTTGAGGTAAGCCCAGAGCATCTAGCACAGTCCTTGTTGGAACATTATACTGAACTCTGTGGCAGAGAGGGATGAATAGTCTAGGAAGGAAAAAGAGTGTGTGAAAAACTCACTTCCAGTGTGGTGTTGACTCCTAGAAAGAACCTGTTAAGGAGTAGGAGGTATAAAGTGCAGAGGAGGGAGGGTCTTGTGGCTGCCTTGTAGGAGAGAAGAGTGTAGCAGGAAGCTCCATGGGCTTGTCTTCTCCTGGGATCTCCTGTGATGAACCAGGGGGGTTCAACCTTAGTGCATTTCATGTTTCAAAATATCTTATTTAAAAAAAGAAAACAAAACAACTACACTTTTTTTTCTGACATATGTGACCCCTATGCTTTCCTCTCATTTGTAAGGGAGTTTGTGTCAGTGTCCCTCTGCTGGAAAGACACCTTCACCACCCCTGGTCCACTCTTAGGAGCTGGACATAGAACAATGAGGTATATAGTGTTTGATAGCAGTTATATGAGGACAGTGTCAACAACAGTTCAAATAAGTTTAATTATTTTCTTTTAGTCTGAAATATATTTTGTCCTAGTATTTCTTGAAGTGATTTTCTTTGCTTCTACAATCATCTTAAGAAGTGCTGTGTTTTCCCATTGTTACTTGTATGGTTTGATTCACATTCTTAGGTTGTATGTTAGAATATTAGAGCTTAAAAATGAATTTTCTCATGACTAATTTTTTTCTTTCCTTTCTCAGTTGTCAAAACAAAGGGGATTTGGTGATGGAGGCTTTGTTGGAAGGAATGCAAAATCGGGGGCATGGTGGGTAAGTCAGCTTATTAAAAATTAATTTTCTTTATTAATACATAATAATTAGAAATATTTTTAGGGTACATGTGATCCTTCAATAATGGATATGACGTGTAATGACCAAATCAGGGTATTTTAATCACTTCAACTATTTATCAGTTTTTGGTGTTGGGAGCATTTCAGCTCTTCTCTTCTAGCTATTTTTAAATATATAATAAATTGGCCAGGCTCACACCTGTAATCTTGGCACTTTGGGAGGTGGACGTGGGTGGATCAGCTGAGCTCAGGAGTTGGAGAATAGCCTGAGCCAGAGAGAGCCTCGTCTCCGCTAAAACATAGAAAAACTAGCTGGGTGTTGTGGTAGGCACCTATAGTCCCAGCTACTCGTGAGGCTGAGGCAAGAGGATCACTCAGACTCAGGAGTTTGAGGTTGTTGTAAGCTATGATGATGCCAGGGCACTCTACGCAGGGTGACAGAGTGAGACTCTGTCTCAAAAAAAAACAAAAACATAAAGAATTGTTAAGATTTAAGGAACATGACTGTGCTAGTCACCTTATGTGCTACTTATTACTAATTACTGTGTGCTAATTACTTATTAACCTCCCTAGTGTGCTATTGAACCCTGGAACTTATTCTTTCTATCTAATTGTGTGTTTGTACCCATTAACTAACCTTTCTTCACTAGCTAGTCCCGGTGTCTGATAGCTGTCATTCTATTCTCTACCTACATGAGATCTACTTTTTTAACTCCTACATATGAATGAGAACATATAGTACTTGTCTTCCTGTGCCTTTCTT
>NW_003852427.1:4916277-4917398 GCF_000181295.1 Otolemur garnettii
TGTGCTTTTGAAGTGTTAGCCATAAAGTCCTTGCCTGGAGTCTCAGTAGACCAATGGCCTGAAGTGTTTTCCTTATGTTTTCTCCTAGTAGTTTTATAGTTTTGGGTATTATGTTTAAGTCTTTAATCCGTTTTGAGTTGATTTTTGTGTGTTGAGAGATAGGGGTCTAGTTTTACTTTTCTACATGTGGACATCCAGTTTTCCCAGTACCATTGATTAAAGAGGGTGTCCTCCTGCTCACCCCATCCCCACCCATGTATGTTTTTGGCACCTTCATTGAAAGACCATCCTGTTTCAGTTCCATTGGTCTCTGTGTCTGTTTTTATACCAATAACATGTTGTTTTGGTTATAGCTTAGTAGTATATTCTGAAGTCAGGTGATGTGATGCCTCCAGCTGTATTCTTTTTGCTTAGGATTACTTTGGCTATTTGAGGCCCTTTGTGCTTCCATAATAGTTTTAGGAGTTTTTTTTCTATTTCTGTGAAGAATGTCATTGGTATTTTGATAGGAATTGCATTGAATCTGTAAATTGCTTTATGGTAATTTTACCAAGGCAGTATGGTAATTTTAACAGTGTTAATTCCTTTCATCCACTGGCAAGGGATGTCTTTCCATTTGTTTTTGTTCTCTTCAGTTTGTTTTATTTTTAAACCAGTGTTTTATAGTTTTCATCATAGAGGTCTTTCACTGCCTTCGTTAAATTTATTCCTAGATTTTTTTTTTGTAGCTATTATAAATAGGATTGCTTTCTTGATTTCTCTTTCAGCTAGTTCATTATTGGTATATAAAAGTGCTATCGATTTTTGTTGTTGATTTTGTATGCTGAAACTTTACTGAATTCCTTTATCAGTTCTAACAAGTTTTTTTGGTAAAATTTTTAGGTTTTTCTCTGTACAAAAAGGATAGTTTAACGTCCTCCTTTCTTTTTTTTTTTTTATTTTTTTTGAGACAGAGTCTTACTTTGTTACCCTTAGTGTGGTCCCATAGTATCACAGCTCACAGCAACCTCAAACTCTTGGGCTCAAGCAATTCTCTTGCCTCAGCCTCCAGACTATCTGGGATTACAGGTGTCCGCCACAACACTCGGCTGTTTTTAGAGGTGTGAGCCACTGGGCTTGGC
>NW_003852427.1:4918660-4921355 GCF_000181295.1 Otolemur garnettii
AAAAAAAAAAAAAAAAAAAGTCAACAGGTCCCAGACTTTTCTTTGTTGGTTGGTCTTTTATTGCTGATTCAGACTTGTTGCTTCTTATTGGTCTGTTTAGGTTTTTTATTTCTTCCTGGTTTGATCTTGGTATGTGGTATATGTCCAGGAATTTATCCACTGCCTCTAGGATTGCCATTTTGTTAGCCTGTAGTTATTTGTAGTAGTCTCTAATTGACCCTTTGTGTTTCTGTGTTATCAGTTGTGATATTTCCTTTTTTGTTTCTCATTTTTTATTTGTGTCTTTTTTATTTGTGCCTTTTTTTGTGTGGATAGTCTTGCTAGCAATTTATCAATGTAGCTTATCTTTTCAAATAACTAACTTTTTGTTTCATTGACACTTCGTGTTCTTTTAATCTTTATTTTGTTTTTTTCTGCTTTACTAATTATTATTTCTTTCTTTCTAATTTTGGGTTTGATTTGCCCTTGCTTTTCTAGTTCTATGAGGTGTATCATTAAGTTATTTGAAATCTTTCTGCTTTCTTATGTAGCTGTTTATTCTATAAACTCCCTCTTAGCGCTGCATTCACTGTCTCCTATAGGTTTTGGTATGTTGTATTTTCATTTGTTTAAATAAATTTTTAATTTTCTTTATTTTTTGATTTTATGTTTAATTTATTTTTATTTATATTTTTATTAAGCCATAAAGAGGTAGGTCATGTATACATTAATGCATTTATGGGGTACAATGCGCTGATTTCATATATAATTTGGAATGCTTACATTGTACTTGTTAATATATCCCTCCCCTCATTTACTTAATTATTGTATTAAGACATTTATACTCTATGCTTAATAGATCTGACATGTATCCTTGCAATATGCACCATAGGTGCAATCCCACCACTCACCCTCCCTCCATCTGACCTCTCCCCTCACTTCCCTACCTCTCTCCTTCATCCAGGGCCATAGTTGTAATCTGTTCTTCATATGAAAGTGTAAGTGATTGTAAATTGGTTCCATAATAGTACTGAGCACATTGGATACTTTTTCTCCATTCTTGAGATACTTTACTAAGTAGGATATGTTCCAGCTCCATCCAAAACATAAAAGAGGTAAAGTCCATCTTTTAAAAAATTAATTATTAATATTATTAATAGGATATGTTCCAGCTCCATCCAAAACATAAGAGGTAAAGTCCATCTTTTAAAAAATTAATTATTAATATTCCATGGTATACATATAACACAGTTTATTAATCCATTCATGGGTACTTGGGGTTCTTCCATGACTTGGCTATTATGAATTGAGCCACAGTGAACAATCGGGTGCAAATATCTTTTGTTATAAAGTAAGTTTTGGCCATTTGGATACATTCTTAGTAGAGGAATTGTAGGACCGAACAGCAGGTCTACTTTTAGATTTCTGAATATTCTCCATATTCCTTTCCAAAGAGGATGTATTAGCTTACACTTCCACCAGCAGGGCAGAAGTATTCTCTTTTTTCCACATCCACACCAACATCTGTAGTTTTGGGATTTTGTTATGTGAGCCATTCTTACTGGAGTTAGATGATCTCTCAAAATGGTTTTGATTTGCATTTATCTTATGATTAAAGATGATGAGCATTTTTTCATGTGTCTGTCGGCCATGTGCCTATCTTCTTCAGAGCAGCTTCTGTTCAAGTCCCTTGCCCACAATGAAATGGGATTGATTACTTGTTCTTTTCTTATTAATAAGTTTGAGTTCTCTGTGGATTCTGGTTATCAAACCTTTGTCAGAAACATAACTGCAAATAATCGCTCCCATTCTGAGGGCTGTCTGCTTTCTTTACTTACTGTGTGTTCTTGGCTGTGTAGAAGCTTTTTAGTTTGATCCCATCCCAGTGATGTATTTTTGGTGTTGCTTCAATTGCCTGGGGGGTGGGGTGGAGTGGGGTGGGTCTTCCTCATAAAATATTCTCCCAGGCCAATTTCTTTTAAGGGTTTCCCCTGCAGTCTCTCCAAGAATCTTTATAGTTCCATGTCTTAAGTTTAATATAATTTTCTTTTTAATTTCTTCATTGACCCAGTGATTGTTCAGGAGCATGTTATTTAATTTTCATGTATTATTAGTGTTCAAAGTTTCTCTTATTGACTTTTAGTTTTATTTTATTGTTGTCTGAGAAGATACTTGATATAATGTGGACTTTTAAAAATTTGTTGATACTTGTTTTATGGCCTTACATATGGTCCGTCTTGGAGAATGTTCCATATGCTGAACAAAAATGTATATTCTGCAGTTGTTGCATGAAATATTCTGTAAATGTCTGTTGGGTCCATATGGTCTATACTGTAGATTAAGTCCAGTGTTTCTTTGTTGATTTTCTATCTGGATTATCTGTCCTGTGCTAAAAATAGGAAATTTCCAACTTTTATTGTATTGGGGCCTGTCTCTCTCTTTAGCTCCAGTAATGTTTTGCTTTATATATCTGGGGACTCTTGTGTTGGGTGCATGTGTGTTTGTAGTTGTAATATTCTCTTGGTGAAATGATCCCTTTGTCTTCATTTTAATACCTTCTTTTTTCTTTTTATGTATTTTACTTAAATTATGTTTTGTCTGATATAAGTATAGCCACTCCTACACACTTTTGGTTTCCATTTACATAGAATATTTTTTCCCATCCCTTCATTTTTAGTGTATGTGTGTTTTTATAGGTGAAGTGAATTTCTTTTTT
>NW_003852427.1:4921528-4923055 GCF_000181295.1 Otolemur garnettii
TTTTTTGGTTGCAGCCATCATTGTTGTTTGGCGGGCCCAGGCTGGGGATTCGAACCTGCCACCTTAGGTGTATGTGGCTGGCGCCCTAGCCACTTGAGCCACAGGCGCCAAGCCGGTGAAGTGAATTTCTTATGAACTGCATATAGTTGAATTTTTTCTTTTTTTTAATCCATTCAGCTAGTCTATATCTTTTAATTGGGTAATTAAAATTGTGACTATGTACATTCAGGATTGTTATTGATAGGTAAGGCATTAACTCTTGTCATTTTGTTAATTGTTTTCTGATTGTCTTTTATATCTTTTGTTCATTTCTTTCTCTTACTATGTATCTTTATGATTTGGTAGTTTGATGTAGTGGTCATGTTGGATTCCTTTCTCTTTCTTATTTGTGTATTTGTTCTACCACTGAATTCTATACTTTTGTGTGTTTTCATGATAGTAGATTTCACTCCCATAAGCATTTTTCATAAGACTAGTCTAGTGGTGATGAATTTCCTCAGTTTTTTCTTATCTGAGAAAGGTTTTATATCTCCTTTGTTTTTGAAAGATTGCTTTGCTGGTGTGGTATTCTTGGTTAATAGCTTCCCCCTCCACCCTCGTTTCTTTTAGCACTTTGAATATATTATCCCATTCTCTCTTGGTCTATAAAGTTTCGCTGAGAAATCTACTTGTCAGTCTAACGGGGATTCCTGTGTATACTTTATGTATTTCTCTTGCTGTTTATAGAATTTATCTTTGATTTTTCCTAGTTTGATTATAATGTAGTTTGGAGAAAACCTGTTTTGGTAGACTCTGTTTGGGGATCTTTGAGCTGCTTATATCAGAATCTCTGTATCTCTTGTAAGACTTGGGACATTTTTAGCTATTATTTCATTAAGTAAGTTTTCTGTGCCTTTGCTTATCCCTTCTCCTTCTGGAATTCCTAGAATTCAAATATTTGGTTGCTTTATGGTCTCCCGTGTGTCATGTAGGCTTTCTTCGTTCATTTTATCCTTTTTTATTTTTTTTGTCTGGATTATTTTATTTATCTATTTATTTAAGACAGAGTCTTACTTGTTGGGCATCACAGCTCACAGCAACTTCAGACTCTTGGACTCATGATTTCCTTGTCTTAGTCTCCAGAGTAGCTGGGACTACAGGTGCCTGTCACAATACCCAGCTATTTTTAGAGATAAGGTCTGGCTCTTGTTCATGCTGGTCTGGAGCCCGTGAGCTCAGGCAATCCACCTACCTTGGCCTTTCAGAGTGCTAGGTTTACAGGTGTGAACCACTGTGCTGGGCCCCTGACTGGGTTAAGACTTATCTTCAAGTTCAGAAATTCTTTGTTCTGCTTGATCTAGTCTATTGTTGAAGCTCTAAATTGCATTTTTTAAATTTTACTCACTTCATGAGGTTTACTAATTTTGTACTGAAGTGAGGTTTACTCACTTCTACAATTTCTGTTTGGTTCTGTTTTTGTGGTACCCATCTCTTTGTTAACTTTCTTATTCAAATCATGAGTTGTTTTCTTCTTCTTTTTTTTTTTTT
>NW_003852427.1:4923364-4925817 GCF_000181295.1 Otolemur garnettii
TTTTTTTTTTTTTTTTTTTTTTTTTTGGTATTGCATACATCTTTTTTGGGGGGACTTGTTACCAGAGAATTGCTGTGTTCCTTTGCAGTTGTCATGTTTGCTTTTGTTTTCACATTTCTTGTGTCCTTACATCGATACCTGCCCATCTGGTATAACAGTTGCTTCTTCTAGTTTTATGGGTGGGCTTCCAATTTTATGGATTGGCTTCCAATTTTATAGATTGGCTTCCAATTTTAAGGATTTTTTTCCCTTAGAGTATCTATAGTGTTAGTTGGGTAGGTTACTCTGACTTTGATTCTTAGTGGGTGCAATAGTATAGTCTGTACATGATTTTTTCACCTATAATCAGTGTCAGTTGTGTCTGCAAGTTCCTCAGTGACTTACACTGAAGTTGTTGGTAGAGGCTGTGGCAAGGCTTTGCTATGGATGAGGATGCCACGCATCCTGGTCTTCAGGTACCATGATGGCAGTGGCAGGCAGGGTAGGAATGTCCTCTGGCCCCTGGGTTGTGTGCACAGGCATTGGTGATGGGGAGCAGGGTAGATTGATCTTCAGGTCCCCAGATGATGTGCACAGCCTCTGGTGGTGGCAGTGACAGGGAGTTGAGCCTCGCCTCAGGTCCGCAGATGGTGCATGTTGGTGCTGGTGGTGAGTGGAGTGGATCAGTCACCAGGGCCCTGGACAATGTGGGTGGGTACCAGTGGTGGTTGAAGAGAAGGGTCTTTCTTTAGGCCCCTAGATGGTGTACTTGTGTGCCAGAGGGAAGGGCAGGCCTGTCCCTAGGTCCCTGGTTGTAAGAGAGTGTTAAGTTTTCTTTGACCTGGAGCTTCTTACTACAGTTTAAAAAGCTTATCTGTGTTATACCTTTGACTATATTGTGCTTTGAAGAATCTAGAAACAAAAGTGTTGAGCAAAGCTAAGCTGCCCCATGTCATGGTTGTGGACATGTCTTCTTTTGGCGTGTTTACTTCACCTCAGCTCTGTGAAGTCAGATGGCTTGCCGTGGTCTCACCTTGAGGTTTCTATTAAAAAGCAAAAGTACAGAGATTCTGTGATACTAAGAACAAGTGCTTCTTTTAAAAAGTATTTAAGCCTTAGTGATAGCTCTCTGTGGACATTTCTGGAAACTTCTTTGTATCTAACACATCTATGTCTACCTCTGTTTTCACGTCTGCAGTATTTGGCATTTCCTGAAACATGGAAGGACATCAGTAAGTTTATAGTAATAAGGTAGATTGCAGTAAGTTTCTAACAATAAGATCAGAAGAAAGAGCTGAAATAAATCTGGCTCAGGGATGAATTTCTTGAAGCCACTTTTAAAGTTGTATTATCATTTTTATGCATGGTAGCCAGCTTTCTTCTAAGGCTTTTTATTTTGGCTAGACGAGCATGTGATATACAGGCTTATCTGTATTCTTTCAGAAAGCTTCCCTAAAGTATTACAGAAGTGCTAGTTATTTGTGGAAGTCTTACTCTTACAAGCTAAACTTATAATATCAGTCTTGTGGTTAACCAAATGACCTGGGCTTTATTTATTTATTTATTTATTTGTTTTGGCCAGGGCTGGGTTTGAACCTGCCACCTCTGGCATATGGGGCTGGCATCCTACCCTTTTGCATATGGGGCTGGCATCCTACCCTGCATATGGGGCAGGCCCCACCCCATGGCTTGGGCTTTAGATTGGCCATTAGATCAGTGGTTTTCAACCTTCCTAATGCTGCAGTGTATGTTCATTGTTAAAAAGGGGTTGCGACCCACAGGTTAAGAACCACTGCATTAGATGAAGACGAAATAAGTAATCATATTAATATGAGCATTAAAAGCAAAATTTCAGGCATCCTGTTCTTTGCTTCTGGTAATTTATTAGTTGACATTGTTGTCTTGCAGGTAGGTTTATATCTACTATATTTTCATGAGAAAGATGAAAAGTCACTGGGGCTTGTGTTCTGTGTTCTTAATGATCTATTCTTTTTTTATAGGGGATTTTTGACATCCTGTGAAGCAGAACTGCAGGAGCTCATGAAACAGATTGACATCATGGTGGCTCATAAAAAATCTGAATGGGAAGATCAGACACATGCTCTAGAGGCTTGCTTGGACAGCCGAGACCGGGAACTTAAGACTCTTAGGACTCACTTGGATATGAAACACAAAGAGGTAAAGCAATTTGATTCAGTCTTCTTTTTAGTATCTTGATCTTTTATATTTCTTGAATATTTGTTGCAGAAAAGCATTTGTATGCTAATTAGTTTCTTTTTTGCACAACTTCTTTAAGAAGATGTAAAAGGGTACTTCACATTTGTGTATCCTTCATAGTATTACATGTCCATGTTAACATTTACTGAGTTGGCTCGGCGCCTATAGCTCAACCGGCTAGGGCGCCAGCCACGTACACCTAAGGTGGTGGGTTCGAATCCCCAGCCCGGACCCGCCAAACAACAATGATGGCTGCA
>NW_003852427.1:4926211-4927287 GCF_000181295.1 Otolemur garnettii
ATAATTGAGCTGGTATAGTAGGAGAAGATACACTGACTATTGGAAAGGAATAAGAAAACATTTGTAAGTACAAGAGTTACCTCTAAATTTCTGGTATGAATTTCAATCTCAGAAGGCTTAGAAGAATAGTAGGAAAACAGTGGTTCCAAGCTCTACTCTTAAGACCTTTGCTGCCAGTAAGATCATCACTCAGCGAAGGCTGTCATCAGCTTATTCACTTATGTTTCCATGTGTGGTGCACACTGATGTTGTGATTTGGTTGCGAAAACTTACTAAGTATAATTCAGAAATGTTTTATGTAACAAAGAAAGGGTAAGGCTTGGTAAAAATGTTTTTAGTTTTTTAAGAAAATCTCTCAATGGTTGGCCATTTGCAGTATGGTCACAGTGGTAGATGGTAACATTGACTATAGCAAAATTTTCTATTAATGCCACTTGCTAAATTGCAGTTTATTTTAAAACATGGGTAGACCTTGGGAATATATTTTAAAATTACACCTCATGAAGGCTTGGCACCCATAGCTCAGTGGTTAGGGCACCAGCTATATACACCGGGGCTGGTAGGTTCAACCCCGGCCTGGGCCTGCTAAACAACAATGACAACTCCAACAACAAAAAAAAGTCGGGTGTTGTGGTGGCTGCCTGTAGTCTCAGCTACTTGAGAGGCTGAGGCAAGAGAATTGCTTAAACCCAAGAGTTTGAGGTTGCTGTCAGCTGTGACACTGTGGCACTCTACCCAGGGTGACATAGTGAAACTCTGTCTCAAAAAACAAAAACAACAACAACAACAAAAACACCTCCTGCAAAGATATAGAAAGTGATGAAAAATGTACTGAATGATGACCATATTTGATACCTTAACAGTCATAATTGAGACAGGATTAATTCCTTTTCTGGTAAGCCTCTTTAGTGCTTCTTTGTTTCTCCTAAAGCAAAACAAGTAGTTCTGTTTAGTACCTTGAAGTGAAATTGATTTTCTGGTTAAAAAAAATCACATATGTAGATTTTTAGGTTGTGTATTTTGTTAAAAACCCATTAAAGAAATTCTTGTGTTGGTGATTTTTTTTTTTTTTTTTT
>NW_003852427.1:4927542-4930478 GCF_000181295.1 Otolemur garnettii
GTTGGTGATTTTGAGACTAGTCACTTTGATGCCAAGTTCATACTTATTTCTGTGGCTGAATTTTGATGTCAGAGTCATTATTGTCATTACTTAATGCCTTAAGGAGAAATAAAGAGATTGAATGGATAAGCACCCTAGTGAGGATTTGCGTATTACAAGTTTGAAACCCTGGGAGCATATAAGAAATTAGAGTTGCTGCTGTCCGGTCAGTTTTTTTGTTTCATTGATTGGGCTGTTGAAAGTAGATTAAGTTTGTAGAAGTAATGTATGTATAATACATTTACTAAACACTAATAATGGGAATCTATTTCATAGAGTTTGTGAAATTGTGTTGCATTAAAATACTTATTATAGGATGTTACAGGATGTAACAGGTTACAGGATGTTCATAATATGATTTGAACCGTCTATGATATGAGAAATAACTAATAAGGCTTTAAGTTTTTGTTATTTTTCTTTGTTTCAAAGATACAGGCCTAGCAGCAGTTAATTCTGTGGTACAAACTCTGCTACTTAAATGACAGGTGCACATGGAGGTAAAATGCTAGGGCCAGAATGTAAATCAGTACATTATATATGTCTTTTACTGAGAGAATTTTGCTGTGTAAGAATGTTATTTGCACTAAATAGTGTGTTTCATGACATAATTCAGGGGTGTCTAACCTTTTTTTTTTCCTCTGCCACACATTGGAAGCATAAGAATTATCTTGGGTCACATATTAAATACACAAACACTAAGAAAAGCTAATCAAAAAGAAAAAAAAAGTCCACATGCTTTTTGTGATATCTAACACCACAGATAAGCAAAAAAAGTCCTCAGGAAATCAACATGCACCAGCGGGCCACAGGTTAGACACCCAAGCTAGCAAATTTACATTTCGACCCTGTATTGCTGTTTGTGATCAGCTCCATCCTGCTTACAGATCTTACATTATACTTACTAGCATAAATAACTTATTTTGGAAATTAATGCTTTATGTGTTTTCTGATTACAATATTGATATTGGGTTGGTTTTAAAGGATATTTTTGCTACTGTTATCTTCTAACTTCATATAGAGCGGCTTGACCTAATTAAATGAGTAAGGAGTTTATAATTATTCTAGGAGTTCAGGGTTGGTTAAACATTTATAAATCCGTGTAACTTGCCACATCATCAGAGAAGAAACTCATAATTATCTTAAATAATCCAGGAAAGGAATTTAATAAAATTCAGTTATATATTCATGATAAAAATTTTAAACTGTCTTAACAAGGAATACAAGGGAACATCCTTAATCTGAGAAAAAGGTATAGAAGAAACATACAGCAAGTTAACAATTAATGTAAAATATTAAAAGCTTTCCTTCAGAGGTTGCAAATGAGACAGGATGTTCTGTATCAATACTTTTTAAAATCTTTATAATAGAGATTTAGCCAGTACAATAAAGCAAGAAAAATAAATAAGGCTTGGCGCCTGTGGCTCAAGCGGCGAAGGCACCAGCCACATACACCTGAGCTGGCTGGTTTGAATCCAGCTGGGCCCGCTAAACAACAATGACAGCTGCAACCAAAAATAGCTGGGTGTTGTGGTGGGTGCTTGTGGTCCCAGCTACTTGGGAGGTGGAGGCAGGAAAATCGCTTGAGCCCAGGAGTTAGAGGTTGCTGTGAGCTCTGATGCCAGGGAACTCTACCCAGGGTGACAACTTGAGGCTCTGTCTCAAAAATAAATAAATAAATAAATAAATAAATAAAATATGAAAGGAAGCAAAACCACTGTAGTAACTAGTACTTGATTTGTTTGTATATATAAAAAATCCAAAGAATTTACAAACTATTAGAATTAATAAATGAATATAGTAGGATTGATGAATTCAAGGTTAATATATAAAAATTTATTATATTCTTCATACCAGCAAAAGGTAATTAAAAATGAAATTTAAAAAATTATTGACAAGAGTATCAAAAAAAAGCACAAAATACAGTAAATCCAATGAAAGAAATCCAAACCTTCCCATAGCTCTAAATGAGGGAGAGAAATTAAAGACTGCAATAAATGGAAGGACAGACAGTGTTCATGGATAGATTCGATATTTTTAAGGTTTTTTTTTTTTAAGGTATTATTACATACAAATTTCTCCAAAATTGATCTATAGATTCAGTGTTTATTCAGCACTCTAGTATATTTTTAAATGAATATTAACAGTGTTATTTTATTCAGAACTCTAGTATATTTTTAAATGAATATAGTTGATTCTCAAATGCATAAGGAAGTAGCCAAGACTTTTTTTTTTTTTTTTTAGATAGAGTCTCACTCCATTGCCCTGGGTAGAGTGTCATGGCATCACTGTAGCTGGCAACAGCCTCAAACTCTTGGGCTCAAGTGATCCTCTTTGCTTCAGCCTTCCCAGCTAGGATAATAGTTGCACACCACAACACAGCAATTAGTTTTTTTATATTTTTAGTAGAGATAGGGTCTCGATCTTACTGAGGTTGGTCTTGAATTCTTGAGCTCAAGTGATCCACCTGCCTTGGCCTCTTAGATTACGATTGCAGGCATGAGCCACTGTACCCAGTCAGCCAAGACAATGTTGATGAAGAGGAATTAAGTTGGAGGACTTAGAGTACGGGACACCAAGATTATTACAAGCTATATTGTGACAATATGATGTTTTTGCATGGACAGAAAAACAGACCAATACAACAGAGTAAAGAGCCTCATAACAATAATAAGATGTCACTGAAAGGTGGTAGGGAGTCTTTTCAATACATGGCAGTGGATCAACTGAATAATAGTATGAGAAAAAAGGAAAGATTTTGACTTCCAGTTTTATACTATACACCAAATTTAATTCTAGATAGATTACAAATTTAAATGTGAGAAGCTTAAAAATATTCAGAAGATGACATAGGAGAATGTCTTAGTGACCTTGGAATAGGGAAAGTTGTTTTTTTTTTT
>NW_003852427.1:4930498-4931666 GCF_000181295.1 Otolemur garnettii
TTTTTTTTTTTTTTGAGACACAGCCTAAAGCAATTGCCCTGGGTAGAGTGCCATGGCATCATTGCTCAGAGCAACCTCCAACTCCTGGACTTAAGTGATTCTCTTGCTTCAGCCTCCCAAGTAGCTGGGACTACAGGTGCCCCCCACAATGCCTGGCTATTCTTTGGTTGTAGTTGTCATTGTTGTTTGGCAGTCCCAGGCTGGATTTGAACCTGCCAGCTCTGTTGTATGTTATTGATGCCTTAACCGCTTTAGCTACAGGCGCCAAGCCGGGAAAGATTTTTTTTAAAAAATCATAAAAGAGAAGGCTAATGATTATATTAAAACTTTCTATATATTTGTAATACATGACCAAAAAAATGACAGATAAATAACTTCTAATAAGAGTTTTACTGAGTAGCTGGTCATTGTGGCAGGCACTTGTAGTCCCAGCTACTCGGGATGCTGAGGCAAGAGAATTGCTTAAGCCAGTGTTTGTCAACCTTCCTAATGCTATGATGTATTTTCATTGTTACAAAGGGTCATGACCCACAGGTTGAGAACCGCTGGCTTAAGCCCAAAGAATTTGAGGTTGCTGTGAGATGTGATGCCATGGCACTCTACCCAGGCAACACAGACTCTGTCTCAAAAGAAAAAAAAAAAGAGTTTTACTGAGTAGAAAAATTGGCAAAAGACTTAAACAGGTATTTTGCAAAGGAAGATATAAAAATGGCCAGGAAACATATGAAAAAGTACTCAGTTTCACTGATTACTAGAAAAATGCAAATTATCATAAAATAATTGAGCAACATTTTCCTGTGTATTTCCTTTCCATTTAAGTTTACTAAAAAATAAAGTGACAGTCTATTCCTATTCAGTTGAAAACATGCATTTTGTTTATTTATTTATTTATTTATTGTTTGTGGGTATACTGGATTATTCTCCTTTGGACCTGGAAAAAATATGGAAATGATTATTGGTAAGGGTGAACTCTTGAGTGTTAGATAATTTAATATGCTTGCTTTCAGCTTTGTACACTAAAACTTATGTATTTATTTATTTATTTATTTTGAGACAGACTCTCAGTATGTCATCCTTGGCACAGTGCCATGGCATCACAGCTCACAGCAACCTCAAACTCTTGGGCTTAAGCGATTCTCTTGCCTCAGCCTCCCAAGTAGCTGGGACT
>NW_003852427.1:4932542-4933609 GCF_000181295.1 Otolemur garnettii
AAGTTGTGGGCTAAGAAATAAGAATAATTAAGACTGTGTTAAACAGATGAATCCTCAAGATTTTTATCAAGTGGGTGGTCTTAGTAACAGTCTTATTCTTTTCTTATTTAAGACTGTCTTTTCTTGCAAAAAGCCATAACCATTGGGGGAATTTAGAAAAGAATATAATAAAGTATGATGAAAAAGTAGTATAATCCATAATACTGCAAACCAGAGTTAATCTATGTTAACATTTGATATATTTCCTTTAAGCCATGTATGGTTACTTAATTAAAAATACTCGACAAAGTTGAGATTTTCTAGTTTCTATATTCTTCTGGGTTTTTATTTTGATTTCTTTTGTTTTTTTTCCAAGACAAAGTCTTGCTTTGTTGCCCTGGGTAGAGAGCCATGGCATCATTATGGTGCAAAGCAACCTCAAACTCGTGGGCTCAAGCAGTCCTCTTGTCTCTGCCTGCCAAGTAGCTGGCACTACAGGCATGCACCACTATACCTGGCTATTTTTTTCTTCTATTTTTAGTTGCTCAGGTTATTTTTTATTTTTCTATTTTTTTAAGAGACAGAGTCTCACTTTAGTGCTTTTGGTAGAGTGATGTGGTATCACAGCTCACAGCAACCTCCAACCTCCTGGGCTTAGGCGATTCTCTTGCCTCAGCCTCTTGAGTAGCAGGGACTATAAGTACCTGCCAGAATGCCCAGTTATTTTTTTGTTGTAGTGTGGCTGGGCTGTGTTGGAACCCGCCACCCTCAGTATATGGGGCCATCACCCTACGCGCTGGGCCACAGGTGCCACCCTGCTCAGGTTATTCTTGAACTCCTGATATCAAGCACTCAATCCTCCTTGGCCTCCTAGAGTGCGTTGATTACAGGTGTGAGCCACTGCTCCCTGGCCTTTTCTTCAGTTTTTTAAATGTTAACTATTTTGATACATACTAATGTTTACATATTTTCATTTGTTCATTTAACAGTGCCTTTATTTTTAAACATTTAGATATTTTCCATTTTTTTTTTCAGTTTTTACAAAAAAATTCTCTGTTGGCAAATTTTTAACATCTACAGTTATTTTC
>NW_003852427.1:4934048-4943814 GCF_000181295.1 Otolemur garnettii
TTTTTTTTTTTCAATTTGATAGACATAACATGCTATTGGATTTTTAATTTCCCTCTGATTACTAGGCTTTTTTTCATGTGTTCATTGGGCATTTATAGTATTTTTCTGGGAATCATTTCTGTTCTCGGGTTATTTTTCTTTTGAGGGCTTAATAATTTTTAAAAATTTGATTTGTAAGAATTTTTTATATACCAAAAGTTAAAAGCTTTTTGTTTTTCTTTTGGTAAATGTTTTTCTTAGTTTATTTACCTTTTAATTTTCTTAATTGGATTATCTAAATATAGAAGTTTTATATTTTTACATAGTCACATTCTTCATTTTAAAATGACTTTTTCATGAGTTTTAAGCTCAGAAGCTGTTTCCCATTTAGAAATTCAGTAAACATTCACTTAGATATTTTTTTTAAAGTGGAATTTTTTCTCTTCCATTTTATTGGCTATATTTAGCCACTTCTCTAGTTTGAACTTTAGAATCACTTTGTCAAGTTCCAAAAAAATAGAAAGTCCTACTAGAACTGTTTATTAGAATGGATTAACTCCTTATTCTTATACTTTTATTTCTAGGACTTAAAAAAAAACCAAACTACCATTCTTTATTGTGATTGAGATTACTACTTCCTGTTCCCAGTTCTCCCTTTTTCTTCCCACTTATCAGTAGATCAATTGGATGCTTATGGAGGTGAGGGCCTTGCATGAAATAGCTGGAATTGGTATCAAATCATTGAAAAATGGGCTAGGGTAATTTCCTTACTCTGGTTAATGGAACTGGTTTCTCTGAAGCTGAGTAAATGGTAAATAAAGCAGGTACAAACTTCTATTGTCTTTCTGTCTGACATTACTATTGTGCACTTTGAAATTATTCTTGAAGTTTCCTAGATTTTATAAAGATTTTTGGTTTCCAAGGCTCTTAAAACTTTATATTTCTTCAGTTTTTTCATGA
The DNA here is from genome assembly GCF_000181295.1 of Otolemur garnettii. NCBI lineage: Eukaryota > Metazoa > Chordata > Mammalia > Primates > Galagidae > Otolemur > Otolemur garnettii. The sequence continues at coordinate 4,934,988 of NW_003852427.1, forward strand.
GGTTTTGTTTTTATGAAAAGGGTTGGGTGGGATAACGTAGACTCGGGGAAAGTTTTCATCTAAACTTAGAAATTCTAAAGCTAGTTGTTTGTTTTCTGTTTTTTGACAATGTTATGGATTATTGAATAACTAGTATTTGACTTCCTGAGAAGTGGTGTATTAAGATACATGTGCATATAAGAACTTGAATTTACAAATAAGTACAGAGGTTATTTCCTATTTTTATGTTTCAGGGTTGTTGTGTCAATGCTAATAATGAAAAATACTACCACCCATCTGCTTTTAGATCGAAATGTTGCAGCAGCAGAGAGAAGAACATGAAAAAACCAAGGAAAAGATGACCATGGAGTATAAGCAGGAGTTAATGAAACTACATGAAGAAGTGAGATTGTGGTTCTGTTACATGTTGGATAGTTCTCTCTCCTTCATGCTTGACAATTTTGTTAATGAGAACCAGTTTCTACTTTGTAAAGTGGAAAGCACATATTCCACACATGGGAGTGGAAATCTATTCTCTGTTCTTTACTCTAGGCAAGGAGTCTCGCCTAATTATATGCCTGATACTACCTAGAATAGAGATTCTAAAATATGTTTCTTGGTTGAATACCTAAAAATAAAGAACTATTTCTGTATAATACTGTAGAATATTGATACCAAAAATATGTTTAACATTTTAATTTTGCTTAAGTTAATTGATTTCAAATAATGGAGGATCCCAAGATTTAAGAAGCGTTTGGGGATAAGTACGAAAAGCAAGAAAATTCTATCCATTAACTTAATTTTATTCTTTAGATTTGGAAAAAACTGCTTTTATTTTGATTCAATTCCAAAGTACTCTTCGCCTCCTTACTGAGTAATTACTCTCACAGGAGTAATACCTTGAGAACCACAGGCTTAGAGGAAAGAAAAAGAGTTTTTATTTGCTTTTATTATGGGGGTAGGTGGTGGGGGTCTTTAAGTGCAAGGCTATTATAATAAAAACTAAAGTTTTGTTTAAAAATTTTCTTTTATATTTTCTTTCAATATATTTCTTTGCTAGTGTTTATTTTACATATGTAATATTTAGTTTGGAAATCTAATGTGTTCTCAGTCCTCCCAAATGGTACTGGTTCGCACTGCTTTTGCTTTCATGAAACCAATTTGTCCTACCACAACTATTTACAAATTCTCAAATTTTAAGTATAGAAGTAACTGTCTCTACAGTTAGGAAGACTGAAGAGAAGCTATGAAAAGCTGCAGAAAAAGCAAATAAGGGAATTCAGAGAAAACACCAAAAATCCCGGGGAAGATCGATTTGAAATTGAGAGGTTAACTGGAAAAATAGAGGTATGTTCATAGTAATAATTTGTTCCTGGTGATTGTCAGTTTTCATGTAGGAAAATGCTGTTTCTAATGGGGCTATTTCCTAAAACCAATTTTCTACCCTCTCTAGGACTGCCACTGAGCTATTTCAAAGGTGGGAGGGCGATCCGCTGTACATCCTATCATAATCTGGTTCCCTAGGGGTAACAGGGTTACTATCTAGCAGTAGTTCTCAACAGGGCAGTGCCACCTTTAGAAGGCATTTGCAAATGTATGGAGGCATTTTTTTGTTGTCAGAATGACTGTGCTGAAAACTGGCATTTAAAGGATAGGAACCAGGGACACTAAACATGTCTGGGACAAATCCACATGGGAAGGATTGTTGTACCCCGAATGCCAGTGTCCCTCATTGCAAAACATTGACTGGCAGTTACTGCCTGTCCATCATGGGTCGTGTCCTTGTCCTTGTTCTTGTCTTATTCCTTGTTGTACCTCAAGCCCTAAAAGAGTAAGAGCTTAGTAAATGTTGAGCATACATGGCACTTTCTGTGCAGAGTATCCTGCATATCAGATTGTTTATCCTTAGTTCCCATTTAGATATAGTAAGTCATGCATCTTCCTCTTTGGTGACCTTGTTTTGGTTAAGACTGAGTAACTCCATGATCATTAAATATATTGAGGACTTAAGGGGAGGTAGTGAACTAATGTTGCCAAGATTAGATGGAGGAGCAGCATAAGGCTATTATTCCCTTTCTCTGTCTTTGCCATTATTTCTCAGCATACAAAAGAACCCCCAAGCTGCTTTTAGGCTCTCAGAAATTCTGCCGTAGTAATACAGCGTGGCACCTAGGGAATCTGCGTTTTATTCAGCTTCCCTGGCTGATTCTAATTTGAGAAACATTGTTCAGCATCTTTGTGTGATTACTTGTAAGATTTCTATTCTGGACAACCTGTCACCCACAGATGGCAATATATTATTAGTACTTAAAATTGTAATTTCTATGTTTAATTCTTTCATATATCAATATTTCTATATATTTGAAGAGCACAGAATCAGGGGACTATCCAGATACTGCTTCCATTCCAGCCCTTTTCAATGATACGTTTTCTCTCTCAAACCCTCTATGTCCTTCTTGCTACTTCCTGACCATTTTCTGTTCTTTTTTACATCCCAAACCCCATCTTTGATTTTCATGTCATCAGCCTATACCACCAACCAATGTACATAACAACCAGGGCAGTCATATTCTGATCTCTGGGTTACTTCCCTGGCTCATAGGTTTCAGCTCCTAGCTCATGTCACCCCGTCCAACATTATTCTTACCTTAACTTTGAGGATTTCAGCATTCACAAGGATGATGCTTATAAATACTCTGACCTCTGAGTTTCAGGGTCATAGATATTCTGATTTACATCCCCTCTAGAGTCACATTTTTAAATATCTGACTCTACCATCCCTGTCTTTTTAGCTTAGTCCTTCTCTAAGGGCTAAGTCTTGACTTTCAATAATCATTAACTATCCCTTAAAGCGATTGAATTCTGCCACCTTTTCACTGGTCCTTATCTACCATGTGTCCTCACTCATCTGTCCTTACGCAGCTTAAATTGTGCAGTTGCATTCCTTACTTTGCCCTTCATCTCCTCTGTTCCTCTCTTGCTTCATCACATTTGTGTGGCAAAACCACAACTACCATTAAGTCTCCCTTTCTGCCCACTGTCTATCTGCTGTATGTAGCTTGAGACAGGTGTAACCATACTGGCTGACCTCATTTTAAATTCACAGTCACTAACCTCAGATGGGTCCTGTTGCTACTCAGGATCATATTGTATTTCCTCTCAATCACCTGCTTTCCGCAGTAACTGTTTTGTACTCTCCTCTCCCCCCTCAACCTTCAGTAGTTTTCCCCACATCCTCACCTGGGGATGATATCTCACTTTCTGTTTAGATTTCTAACTCTGCGTCTACCCCCACCTATCTGTATCTGTGCCCATTACCCTTTCTTCTCTCCTGGAGGAGCTGTCCAGGTCCTCCTCATCCCCTATCCTCTAGCAATTATCCTTCTCCTTTCTGCATCCTCTGTGTTTCACTCCTTACTGGATATTTTTTGCCAGCACACATATTTCTGCCCTCTTAAACATCCTCTCTCGACCTTTCTTATGCCCTATTTTTCTCCTTCGCTTTATAACTAAATCACTTCTGGCATCTATACTTGTCTCCAACTCCTATGGTCCCATTTTTCTTGTACCCACTTAGTGAGGCTTAGTCCCCTTACATTACAGAAACTATTTACATGGACGTCACCAGTGACCTCTGCTTTCTTTCTTTTCTTTTTGAGACAGAGCCTCAAGCTGTCACCCTGGGTAGAGTGCTGGGACCCAGCAGGCGCCCGCCACAACGCCCGGCTATTTTTTGGTTGCAGTTGTCATTGTTGTTTGGCGGGTCTGGGCTGGATTTGAACCTGCCACCTTAGGTCTATGTGGCTGGCGCCTTAGCCACTTGAACCACAGGCGCCGGGCTGACTTCTGCTTTCTCAAAGTCTTTAGGCTGGTCCTTACCTTCCTCATCCTGTGTGCAGCATCGTATCCATCTGGTCTTTCACTCCCTAAAACACTCACTTGATTGGCTTGAGAAAAATCACATTTCCCTCGTTTTTCTCCTATGTTATTAGCTACTCTTTCTCAATCTTCTTTGCTCCCCAAACTTTTTTTTTAAATAAAATCTGACGTTTTATTTATTTATTTTAAATCTCACTTCATCACCCTAGATAGTGCCGTGGTGTCACAGCTCACAGCAACCTCCAGTTCCTGGGCTTAGGCGATTCTCCTGCCTCAGCCTCCCGAGTAGCTGGGACTACAGGTGCCTGCCACAACGCCTGGCTATTTTTTTGTTGCAGTTTGGCCAGGGCCGGGTTTGAACCTGCCACCCTCGGTATATGGGGCTGGCGCCCTGCCCACTGAGCCACAGGCACCACCTGCTCCCCAAACTTTTAATATTGTTTGGAATGAAAACCCTAGGATCGTGTCATTGGACTTTTGTTTTTCTTTATCTGAGCTCATTCCCCTGGTGATTTCCCTCAGTCTTATAGCTTTAACACTGTGTATACATTGACAGTTCCCAAATTTATGTATTTAATGTGACCTCTCCTCTTTGTTTACTGAATAACTTTCAAATGCCTGTTTTACCTCTCCAATATAATGCCTAAAACTACCAAAATTAATGTGTTCAAAATAAAGGCCTGTAGCTCAGTGGTTAGGGCGCTGGCCACATGTTCCTGGATTGGTGGGTTCCAACCCAGCTTGGGCCTGCTAAACAAACAAACAAACAAACAAACAAAATAGCTGGGCGTTGTGGTGGGCACCTGTAGTCCCAGCTACTCGGGAGGCTGAGGCAAGAGAATCGCCTGAGCCTAAGAGTTTGACGTTGCTGTGAGCTGTGACATCATAGTACTCTAACAAGGGCAGGGGACAAAAGGAGACTGTGTCTCAGAAACAAACAAATAAACCAAGCTTGGAGTCATCTTTGATTTGCTTCTGTTGCAATGTAAATCAGATCATGTTACCTCCTGTGCAAAAACCTTCTGGTAGCTTCTCTTAAAAGCCAGAGTTGGCCTAATGACTTACATGATCTCACCCGTAGGTAACTCTCTGGCCTTGTCTCTCTTTATTTTCCTTTCACTCCCTTTTCCTTCACCAGCCTTCTTGCTCACCCTTAAACACACCAGGATACTCCTACTTCAAGGCTCTTCCTTCTGCCCAGAATAGTATAACTTCATTCCCATCTCTGGTGTTTACTTAAATGTTATTTACTCAGTCTGGTGATCCCTTTTAAAAATTGCAACCCCCAAATTAGCTGGATGTGGTGGTACACGCCTATAGTCCCAGCTACTGTGGACTGAGGCAGGAGGATTCCTTGAACTAAGGTTCAAGGTTGCAGTGAGCTGTGATGATGCAACTGCACTCCATCCTGGGTGAAGGAGTGAGACCTCTTTTTAGACCTTGTCTTAAAAAAAAAAAATTGCAGCCCCAACTTTGAGCGCTCCAGGATCTGTTTTCTCTAAAACACACATTACCATCTAATGCGCTACGTACAATGAATGTGTTATCTATTTATTGCCATCCAACCAAGTGGGGCTAGAACTTTTGTTTGTTTTACTAAATATTGTATCCCCAACACCTAAAACAGTACCTGGCATACATAGTAGAGCAATTGAATGAATGAATGAATGAATATTAGAAATCTGGTTAACAGCGATTATCCTAGGGAGCGTAAGACTTCTGGAGGTGAGGGTCCTAGACAGTGATAGAAAGGTGGGGTTTCCTTTCCCTTTGATTTGCTCTATTTTTATAAATATTTGGCTCATTTTCTTGCTTATACAATTTGAAATTATTGTTGATCCCTTGTTAATTTGGAATAGTTTGGCTTTGGGTTATAGATATCTGTTAAACTCTAGTACAGATTTTCCTGTTACTCAAACCTTTGTAGTTCTGTGAGAGAATAAATAATGATTTAGATATCAAAGTAAGATTTGGGCTACCGAAAATTAAATTTTATTTTAATTTGTTCAATTTCTGGGTCTAGAGATCTAAAATTTGGATAATGAAGGATATCTGTAATCAGCCTTTGAAATTTTAGTTATCTTAGCATCAGTTTTCTGAAAAATCACTAGAAAATTCTAACAACCCTTAGGTGGCAGCAAATCGATGAAAATTGTCATGAATCCTGTATTTAGCATCTTTGTTTCGTATTTGTGCTCTTCACCATTAGGGTGTTAAATTTAGACGGACAGATATCCAGGGGCACAGTGTGTGAGGAACTGAGTATTACCCTACAGTTCTGTCAGCTAAGTGAGTAATGGGGCTCCTGCTGTGGAGAAAGGGGCCAGTGTATCCAGGGACATGGGGAAAAATTAAAGTTGAAGTGGGGCTGGGAAGGAGTGACTGCGAGGAGGTACACTTTTAGAAGCTAAGTACTATAATTGCCTCCTTAGGAATTTCGTCAGAAATCTCTGGACTGGGAGAAACAACGCTTGATTTACCAGCAACAGGTATCTTCTCTGGAGGCACAAAGGAAGGCTCTGGCTGAACAGTCAGAGATAATTCAGGTAGGCTTAAGATATTTTGAAATAATGAGAAGCAGACAGGTTTTGATCAAATTTTACTACCCTGATGCAACTTCCTGGTGCAAGGAAGCCTCTTTCAGCTTCTCACCACCAACCCTGATCTCTTTCTTGTGTAGACAGCCTTTCCTCCTCTGATTATAGGCTTCTCCTCTGCAGCATGTAGACATGTCTCCTCCCTGCCTTGCACACACACACTCGCTCTTCTCCCCAGGCGCATGTCCTCTGCCGGCTTGTTCCTGGCTGCCTGGCTTGTTTCTCCCTGGCTCGCTCAGTCTCCGTCTTGCCCACTCTGCACTCAGTCCGTGTTCACTCCCCTGATGTTGGTGTCCAGCGTTCTCTTCCCGCTCCTCCCTCTCACCCCCACCCCCACCCTGTCTTTGTGTCTCCTTGTCCACGTCCCTGGGTCTCTTGGCTCTACTTCTGTGCATGCCTTACTGCACCTCTGTACTGAGAAGTTACACTGCACTGATACGCACACTAACTAAAAGTAGTGTCTTTGTGGTAACAGAAACACTTTTTTTGAGTACTGGTAGAAAGTTTTCTTTTAGCGGCTTAAGCAAAACCAAAAAATAGACACCTAATTTAGGAATGTGTTTTCTTAGAACAAAGCTTGTTTGCTTTTTCAGTTAGAATGAAGAACATAAAGGAAAATGAACATGGGAGAAATGAATATTGTGATCTTCTATTATGGGCTAGATACTGTCTCAGTACTTCTAGAGGAGTTTGTATATGTCATCTATTAAATATCATGGCAGTCTGTTAAGGTTGATAGTTATTTCTATTTATTGGATAAGGGAAGAAACTGGATAAAAGAGCTAAAGGGAAGATGTTTTTATGTTTTGCTTTTATAATCTGTGTATTTGCTGCTTTAAGTCAGGTAATGCATAGTTTTTTTTGTTTGTCTCTGAAATACCAGCTATCTAATGGTGGTGCTGCTGTGAGTGGCTCTACTGAAAAATGGCAGGTCCATAGCAACTCCAAGGGAGAAAATTATCTTCTAGGCTGCAGCAAGCTGATAGCCAGAGCAGGCCAATGCATTTCTGAGATGTCTAGACCAGGATTTTTTGATCTGACTACTAAAGTACTATATCCTAATTGTTGCCTTCAGATTGGCAAAAAAGCATATTGAGTCTGAATTTTTATAGTTCTCACTTTTTCATAGAGTATGGTTATTGATTGTAAATGTTCTTTTCAAGTAACTGTTATTTTAGTTCAAATAACTGTTGTAATTATTGACTCTACATAGTTAAAACTTCATTGTTAGTAAAAATGAAGTTTTTATTTATCATAATTCAGCTAGGGCTAGAATAAGAAGCCTTTAAAAAGCAAATATTTGTGTTCCTGAGTAAGAGTATTTGAATTATTCCTCCAGTTGTTTTGTTTAAACTAAAACTGTCTAATTGTTTAATTAAAAAAAAGTTAACTTATAATTCTGTTTCTCCCTTAGCAAACTAAACAGAATAAACCTGTGGTTGAGTATGTACCAGTGCTGTATGATCATTTTATTTATTTCAGACAGAGTCTCATTATGCCACCCTTGGTAGAGTACTGTGGCGTCACAACTCACAGCAACCTCCAACTCTTGAGCTTAAGTGATTCTCTTGCCTCAGCCTCCCAAGTAGCTGGGACTACAGGCACCTGCCAGTGCCCAGCTATTTTTTATTGCAGTTGTCATTGTTGTTTTAGCTGCCCAGAACCCGCCAGCCTCGGTATGTGAGGCTGGCGCTATAACTACTGTGCTACGGGCACTGAGCCTGATGATTTATTTTAAACATCTAAGTAAATCTTTATATACCAACTACCTAGCAGTAATAGTTATTATCTTGCCAGTCTTTTCTTTTTATTTTGGTAAAAAATACAACAAAATTTGCCACCTTAACTATTTTTAAGAGTATAGTACAATAATGGTGACTATATGCACATTTTGTAAAATGAAATTCTATACTTTTCCCTTTTTATTTTTGCCTAGAATATTACAAAGCCAATCACAGCTTATTTCCCAACTTAGATAAGGACTTAAAAAACCTACAGTATACAGTATCACATTAATGGAATAAATAATAACAATATAATTTAATCTCCAGTTTGTTCAGATTTCCTCAGTTGCCTAAAAACTGTCTTTTTATAGTTGGATATTTGAGTTGGAATCCAGTCAAGGATGCCACCTTGTATTTGGTTAATTATGTATTGGTTAACAATAACAGTAGAAAATCTGGGAGATTTTGTAAGTGGATATTTACGTCCTCCCCCAGTCCCATTAAAAGGAATTCTGATAATTTTTTTTTCTTATATGTTTTTAACATCTAAAAGTGGAATTCAGAAATTTCTTACTTTTTCTTTTTTCATTGCAATCATGGGTACAGTGTGCTGTTTTCATAAACATTTTGAAATACTCTCATCAAACT
>NW_003852427.1:4954770-4958478 GCF_000181295.1 Otolemur garnettii
CCGGGGTTTACGACTGCCAAAATCACCTGGAAATCTAAGTCAGGCAGGTGGGCCTTGCATGTTTAAATTAGGCTGTGAAAGTTCCCTCAATTCCAGCCCCTCGCCTTCTGTCCCAGCTAAATTCCTCTGCAAGTCAGAGGCTGCTAGAGTTGATGAGGAACTCAGCTTTGGGGAGCAAGCAATTAGAGTTTATACTCAGATGTCAATTCCAGCCTTTGCCCACCCACTGCTTTTGTCTCAGCTATATTCCCCTGAGGGCTGGTGCTAATGGTCTCTTTACTTACAAAAGTTATCAATTCCGTTCCGCCTGTGGCTGCTGTCTGGAACCTCTGGTTGCCCAGAAAGATGGGGTTTGCCTATCTGGAATGGCGTCAGTTCATAGCTCAGGATGCCACTGTTGCTGTATGGCTTCCTCCGAGCCAGCTTTCTTCTCCTCACTTCTGTGCCACAGTCAGCACAGAGCAGCACCAGCCCTTTCCCCCTCCACTTCTCTTAAGGAGATGCCCAAGAATCTGGACTCCATAGGTAACAAACCTCCAGACCTCAGGATTCTCGGGGGGAATCCTTGGAGTTCAATGTTGCAGGTGAGGAATACATACAGTTTTACACAGTTTTACAGTTTATGCCTGGCAGGAGGGTGCCATGGCACTCCAGCAGGTGTAGGAGGTCCACTCTTTAGGGGGTCTCTCCCGTGGGGAAAAGTGGGAGGATGTTTGAACTCTGCTCGCTTGTTTGTATGGAGTAAACTGCGAGCCCTTCTTGGCGGGGAGGGGACTCCCCTCCACTTGGTGGTGGATTTTGTACCTTTTGATTGTATTTTTGGGGTTGCAGCTTGCCTCAGGAAGGTTGAAGTGTGCTCCAAACCATCAGCTCCCTTGCTAAACTTCTGTCATTTAAGCCTCCTTCTGGATGGGAGCTTCTGTAAAAAGCTGGCTGTAGTCTACCATCTTGGCTCCGCCCCCAAATTTCTTACTTTTTAAGTCATATATTTGCTTGAGTTCTTTTCTTTTAGTTCGTAATTAAGATTATATAATACATGTTTATTTTAGAAAAATGAGAAAATGAAGACAAAATAAAAATTAAGTAAATATCCATAATTCTACCCTTTAGACATTTATCACGATTAACTCTTGGTCTAAGTTTCTTTTGACTTTTTCTATGCTTGTATACAGTGCACATAACGTTCATGTGTATTTGGTAGGGAAAAAACTACACACTGGGTACGGAAAGGGAGGAGTAGTTGCAAACTTTCAAAATGCCAAGAGCAGCAACATGTTGATAATTTTTGAAGCTAAGTGATGAATATATAGGGGCTTATCATCTCATTTGATGTTTATATATGTTTGAAATGTTCCATGAAACATAGTTTAAAATGTATAGCATGATTACAGTGTGGCAGAAACTAGATTAAGCACTTTAGAACACAGTATTTCAGGATCAATACAGTCCAAACACAGGGTCATTTCTGTTTAGAAGGCAAGGAACCATCTGCTATATTCCCTTTTGCTTAAATAATACTTTGTGAAAAGGAGATATTCAGGGATACCTTAGAAAACATTAAGAATATTTGAAAAATTTAAAATATTAAGCCAATACAAAGTTTAAAATATTTAGCTGTTACATGTAAATGGTATATGAAAAGTGGAGGTTGCATTATGTATTTCCTTTTGAAATATTTTAAATGCAGTGTAAGATATACAAGTTAATTTTAAATCCACTGTTCAATTATGTGGGTATTTTGTATATATATTTATAAGTGTATATTTTTTAAAACATCATTTTTCCTATTACAACTGACAAAGAAAAGATGATCCTAACTCAAATGTTAGTCTGTTGTTTTGGTAGCATTATTAGAGTTAATTGAGTTGTCTTAGACCTACTGTTTAGAAGTTTATAGTGGCATAGGCATACAACAATGATAAGAGGATCTTACTGGGAGCTGTATTTTTTTTTTTTTTTTTTGAGACAGGAGCCTCAAGCTGTCCCCCTGGGTAGAGAGCTGTGACATCACAGCTCACAGCAACCTCCCACTCCTGGGTTCAAGCGAGTCTCCTGCCTCAGCCTTCCAAGTAGCTGGGACCACAGGCGCCTGCCACAATGCCCGGCTATTTTTTTTTTTGGTCGCAGCCATCGTTGTTTGGCGGCCCAGACTGGATTCAAACCCACCACCTTAGGTGTATGTGGCTGGTGCCTTAGCCACTTGAGCCACAGGTGCCGAGCCTGGGAGCTGTATTCTTGATAGGCCATTCAGGCTGCTACCTAGTGGATATGCTGGAAGGCTGTGGTCTGCAGTGACACATTTGGAGTTGACAGTGATGGGGAGCTTGGTGAGGGATTGATGCCTGTAGTGGCCATACCTTCATGGTGGGATCCACTGTTAAATAAAAAGCGCTTGTTTTATATCACATTGTTCTCAGTAATTTTACTGTTTGGGAGTCATTTTCTTGAAGCACCAGGAAACCTGCCACAAATCCAGAAGAGGATTTGAATTCAACCCCCAGTTCCCAGCCCCTTCCATTCTCTCTCTCTCTCCTGCACACTCTTAACTTTTCTGTTTCCTGGTGTAAATTGCCTTCTTAATTGTTTCTTTTAGCTATTTGCATTATGATTTCTTTTGTTGAAATAAATCCAATAGAATAGTTAGAATGCTAAAAGTTAGATTAATAAGAGGAAGTTCGTGTTTCTTGTTCAAAAATATTAGTGGTTAATGCAAGAAAAGTTTTAAGAAGTAATTTTTTTTTTTTTATTGAATGGTAACTGTGTATTAAGAAGTAATTCTTAAAATATCTCTAAAGCCAGAATTAAGAGAAATAATAGTCATTTTATAAGTAATTTAAATGATTATTTCTTACTTTCTTAGTATTGGAAGAATATTCTTGAGATTAGCGTAGTCCTAATAGTCACAGAATGTGAGTCACTGTTATAACTTAAAATTTTATAGTGGTCATGTTAAAAAAAATGAAAAGAAACAGGAAAAAATTTTAATAATTTATCAATCCAGTATGTGAAAGATATTATCATTACAACATTTACAGTCTTTTTTTTAGCTGAGTTTTAAAAAAAATTTTTTTTTTTTGCAGTTTTTGGCTGGGGCTGGGCTTGAACCCACCACCTCTGGCCTGTGGAATCAGCGCCATACTCCTTTGAGCCACAGGTGCTGCCCCTGAAAAAAAAATTGTTTTTAAGACAGTCTCACTTTGTCATTCTTGGTAGAGTGCTATGGCGTCAGAGCTCACAGCAACCTTAAACTCCTGGGCTCAAGCGATTCTCTTGCCTCAGCCTCTCAAGTAGCTGGGAATATAGGTGCCTACCATAATGCCTGGCTATTTTTTAGAGATGGGGTCTTGCTTTTGCTCAGGCTGGTCCCAAACCTGTCTACCTGAGCTCAGGCAGTCCACCTGCCTCAGCCTCCCAGAGTGCTAGGATTACAGGCATGAGCCACTATGCCTGGCCGAGTTTTTGAAATCTTGTATGTATTTTACACTTAGAACACATCTCAACTCAGACTAGCCATAGTTCGGGTGTGCAGTAGCCATGTGTGGCTATAGTGTCTGCCATATTGGTCAGTACAGGCGTAGTGTATTCATTATAGTTAATTAAAACTTATAATTTGTTCTTGAGATAATTACGTACTTTCCACTATGTTTAAAGGTCATTGTAATTTTGCATGACTGAAATAGTAAATAATAAAAGACCAGCCTGAGCTAG
>NW_003852427.1:4959312-4961687 GCF_000181295.1 Otolemur garnettii
TTTTTTTTTTTTTAGAGATGGAGTCTCACTTTAGTTCAGGCTGGTCTCAAACCTGTGAGCTGAGGCAGTTGCCCACCTCAGCCTCCCGAAGTGCTGGGATTACTGGTATGCACTACCACGCCTGGCCAGCAACGTTTTCTTAATAAACAAAATTTCCCCATACCCTTACCTCTTCGGATTCAAACAGTGTTTTGTGATTAGTTTGAGTAATCTGAATGTATGTGTGTATTTTAAGCTGTTAAAATGAGTTTTTGATCATCATATCAAAAATAATGCTAAAAAAGAATAATTATATGCAATATACTATAAATGGGGAGAGGGGAAAATATGAACTATGAATTTAAGAAGTTTACTGATTTTTAAAATTTTAATTTCTGAACTTCTTAAGAAATAGAATAATGTAGTATAGCTCCTGTTTCCTTGGTTTTAAGGAGGCGACAACTCCACTATTCCCATTGGATGGCTCAAGGTTGCAGCTGAATTTCTGTACAAGCAGGTAGAATATTGCAGCTGTCTTTTCAGTAGATGAGCAGCATCTTGTCTCCCAAAGAATCTCTTTACTTCCTCAATTTTTTCTTATTTCTTCAAAAGATAGTTATTATATATAGAGGGTGCCAACAAATGTATACACATTTTAAGAAAATAAAAAACAGCACTAAAATTATAATACTCAGGCTAGGCGCCTATAGCCCAAGTGACTAAGGCGCCAGCCACATACACCTGAGCTGGCAGGTTTGAATCCAGCCCGGGCCTGCCAAACAACAATGACAACTACAACCAAAAAATAGCCAGGTACTGTGGCAGGCACCTGTAGTCCCAGCTATTTGGGAGGCTGAGGCAAGAGAATTGCTTAAGCCTAGGAGTTGGAGGTTGCTGTGAGCTGTGATGCCACGGCACTCTACCCAGGGTGACAGCTTGAGGCTATGTCTCAAAAAAAAAAAATTGTAATACTCAATATATGCCAATAATGTTTGTTATCTTGTCTGTTGTATCTCTGATAATTGCAGACATCAAACATGACTTGAGTATTATTTCATTTTAGCCTTGCTTATTTGTTTATTTTCTTATCATTTCCCTTTTCTCTATCAATAATCTGTGTGTCTAGGCTCAGCTTGCCAATCGGAAACAGAAATTAGAGTCTGTGGAACTTTCTACTCAATCAGAAATTCAGCACCTGAGCAGTAAGTTGGAACGGGCCAATGACACTATCTGTGCCAATGAGTTAGAAATAGAGCGCCTTACCATAAGGATCAATGACTTGGTTGGAAGCAATATGACTATTCTGCAGGAGCAACGGCAAAAAGAAGAAAAGTTGAGGGACTCTGAAAAACTATTAGAGGTGTGTTTTAAAATTACTGTATTTTGGGGAAGTTTTGTGTGTGTGTGTGTGTGTTATTAGAAAGAATAATAAACCGAGAACTAGGTTCCAAAATCTATACTTTCTTCCTTACTCTGTAGTGGATGGATCAGATATTGATAACTTTGTTAATATTATGACTATAATGTAAGTTACAGTCCGACTCCCTGGCTTCCTTTACTCATGAAAAAGAAAAATTGCAGTAATATCTTTTTTTTTTTCTTATTTTAGAATTTCGTTGGTTGTAAAGGAAGAAAAGAGAGAATTGAAGGAAAATTGTACTACTATCTTTTTTACAGGCTCTGAAGGCAGAAAATAGAGAATTGAAGTCGACTCTTCAGTCTCAAGAAAACTTCATCCGTGAGGCAAGAATGGTAAAGGAGAAGCTGCAGGACAAATGGAAGGCACCTGACACTCAACCCATGGTAGAAGTCATAAGGTGTATTGAGTCTTAAGTACTGTTTGTCCCAGCCACTTGATGATTTAGCATTGAGCACCAGTTTCAGTATTGCATATTCATAATTTTATGTTCGATCACATTGTGGGTTTTCTTATTCAGTCCAATTTCTGAGTTGGGTTTTTAGACTGTTAAAAATTTTGTGTGGTTGGTTTTTTTCTGCCTCCAGTTTGGGTCCCTAACAGAAACTCTGATGTTTAGAATATTAGAAACTTATTGGTCACTTTGCACCCTGAAATAACAAATATTAAGGGAATCATAATTACGGAAATATAAACCAGCCTCCCTTTCCTGGTAGAATAGGTCATGGTTAGTAGCTGCTTATCATCCTTAACTACCCCTTTAAAAAACATTCCTAAAACTGATTTTATTTTTGTATACGAATTATTGCTGGCTCGGCGCCTGTGGCTCAAGTGGCTAAGGTGCCAACCACATACACCTAAAGTGGCGGGTTCAAATCCATCCCGAGCCCGTAAGACAACAGTGATGGCTGCAACCAAAAAATAGCCAGGCGTTGTGGCAGACGCCTGTGGTCCCAGCTACTTGGGAGGCAGAGGCAGG
>NW_003852427.1:4961707-4967169 GCF_000181295.1 Otolemur garnettii
CGCCTGTGGTCCCAGCTACTTGGGAGGCAGAGGCAGGTGACTTGCTTGAGCCCAGGAGTTGGAGGTTGCTGTGAGCTGTGATGCCACAACACTCTACCCAGGGCGACAGCTTGAGGCTCTGTCTAAAAAAAAAAAAAAATTATTGCTATGAGAAGTTCATAGTGGAAAGTAGTAGAATGAGAGCTATGCTCCTTTTGCTTGATTTAAGTCTGTTTTATACTTATATTTGTGCCATAATTCTCCTGAAACTTTCTCTTTTTTATTTTATAAAACCCATAAAAATCCTTTTTCAAAATTTCAAACTATTAAGGGAGGTACAAATGTTTTTGTTATATAGATACCTCTTATAATGTTTAAGTCAGGGCTGATAGTGTGCCCATCACCCAAATAGTGTTCATTGTACCTGATAGGTAAGTTTTTACCCCTCCATCCCTTCTTTCCTTCCTTCTTTTCTTCCTTCCGCTATTGAGGGGATACAGTTTTTTTTTGGTTATGTGGATTGCTTTTGTAATGCTAGAGTCAGAGCTGTAAGTACCCATCATCCAGATAGTGTTCATTGTACCTGTTAGGCAAGATTTCACCCCTCCCCTCGCCTCTCCTATAATTTTTAGTTTCTTTGACACAAGATACCAAGTGTCAATGTAGTGATTTTGCCATTCTCTCTCTTTTTTTTTAAGCCGGGGCTGGGTTTGAACCCGCCACCTCCAGCATATGGGGCCAGTGCCCTACCCCTTTGAGCCACAGGTGCCGCCCCCATTCTTTTTTTTTCTCTTGAAAAATAGGCAAATTCCAGTTAAGAAAGGAATACATTTCTGCTGACTTTTTAAAGATGCAACATCCCTTGACTCTTGCTCTCCCAGAGTTCTTTTTTTAAAGCCAGAGACAGACTAAAGAGTTCCAAAGAGTTTAATTACCAGAAATGATAGAGAAATACAAACTGGTTATATGTTGTTTTTGTTTGCAAAGATAAAAGGCCTTTAACAGTCATGCTGTCTGTGTCTTTCCATAGGCCACTTCAGGAGGAGTCTCAGACAGAAGAGAGGTACATCTCTCAGGGGCAGGAGGACTTAAACAATGAGCGCTCTCCATTGAATTTTACCAATTCTAGTGAAGAACTTCTGCAGGCAGAGGTGACTCGTCTTGAAGGCAGGTAGATAATTACATATACATTTCAAAAACCTTTGAGTCTTTGGCTTGGTGCCTGTAGCTCAGTGGTTAGGCGTCAGCCATATACACCAGAGCCGGTGGGTTCGAATCCAGCCTGGGTCTGCCAAACAACAATGAGAACTAGAATCAAAAAATAGCTGGGTGTTGTGGCAGGCACCTGTAGTCCCAGGTACTTGGAAGGCTGAGGCAAGAGAATCGCTTAAGCCCAAGAGTTGGAGGTTGCTGTGAGCTGTCATACCATGGTACTCTATTGGGCAACATAGTGAAACTCTGTCTCAAAATAAACAAACAAAGCCTTTGGGGTGGCACCCGTGGCTCAGTGAGTAGGGCGCCAGCCCTATATACTGAGAGTGGTGGGTTCAAAACCCAGCCTCAGCCAAACTGCAAGAAAAAAAAAAGCCTTTGACTCTTTGATCATCATATTGATAAGTAAACTAATGAAATCTTAGTTAAAAAAAAAAAAAGGTTTTTTCTAGAATCTACAAATAAATAGCTTGACTTCTTATTTCATTGAGTTATAGGTGAACTTCTTAATCTACCACCGGATCTACCAGTCTGCTGCATCTGTACCCATAAGCTGTTGCCATGGATTTATGCTCCCAATATCAGCCCTTGGACTTGTGTCCTGTTTCTATAGTTATTTCTTTTATTTTCTATATCATCAAGTTCTTCCTCTCTGCTGAATCATTTCCACTGGTGTAAAATATGCTGTAATATCTCCCATTTTGGAGAAAAACTTAAAACCCTCTTTTAATCCTATAATCCCATCAAGTTACTCCCACATTACTCTTTCTCTAACCAAATTCATCAGAAGATTGTACTGTTGGTCTCTACTTCTTTGCCTTTTACCTGTTCAGAATGCCTTTCTGGGTTTTCCTCCTCACCCCCTCGCTGAAACTGTTCTTGGAGAGGTCGGAGTGGATACAGGGTGCTTTTTCTTTTTATTCTGCATTGGTTGTGTCATTTCCTTGACTGTTAATTGGATCTTGACTAACACTATACCATACTCAGCTAACTCATATCATTGTCATACTTAGAAACTGGTCTTTGTTCATCATACCTTTAAACTTTTTATTATTTTTGAGGGGAGTGGGGGATAGAGTAGAGTACAGTGATATCACAGCTCACAGCAACCTTAAACTCTTGGGCTTAAGCGATTCTCTTGCCTCAGCCTTCCAGGTAGCTGGGACTACAGGCGCCTGCCACAACACCTGACTGTTTTTTGTTGTGGTTGTCATTGCCGTTTGGCATCCCTATGCTGGGTTTGAAACCACCAGCTCTGTATGTGGC
The DNA here is from genome assembly GCF_000181295.1 of Otolemur garnettii. NCBI lineage: Eukaryota > Metazoa > Chordata > Mammalia > Primates > Galagidae > Otolemur > Otolemur garnettii. The sequence continues at coordinate 4,964,165 of NW_003852427.1, forward strand.
TGGCGCCTTAGCCGCTGAGCTACAGAGAGCCAGTAGGTTTCAGAATTGCTGTTTTGCTTTAAATATGTGATTATTTTTGTCATACAGTTTGGAATCTGTAAGTGCAACATGTAAACAGCTGAGTCATGAGCTAATGGAAAAATATGAAGAATTGAAGAAGATGGAAGGACATAACAATGAGTACAGAGCAGAGATCAAGAAGGTAAAAATTTGCATGCCTGGGATTGCAAAATTACATGTATTTATGGACTGAGCTATGGGTTGGGAGATTATAGGGGTCATTTTTAATGAGAGGAAAATGTATCAAAAGGACCATTTGATATTTAGGAGTGAAAGAGCAACTGGAATTGAAATCTGCCCCCCTTTGAACTCTGTATCTTTATTTTAAACATGTTTTGATGAAAAGCTCTCTGAAAGTATATATTTTTTTACTTGTAAAAGATATGAACTATTAATATTTTCTTGTCGACAAAAGATGGATATGATTATATATGCCTGTTTCCTTCTGTGCCATGGTATAGTTAAGATCCTCATTGGTTACTGAGGTATGCGGAGCTATTTGTATGTACATCAGTGGGCCTGAGCTGTCCTACTTGTTGATTTGTATTTTTGTATTAATTCTTTGAGATTAGCTCTTTCTTCCTCTTATCTTTCTATTTGTTACTTATGTTCTGTAGACCAGGAGACCATATAAGCAATATTTACAGATTTGCAACTAAAAAAAAGAATAAAGGTCACAGGTTCTATCTTCTATCTAGTTAGTGTACATGGACTCTGATCTTGGTTCTAGACCTTTGAATAATCCATTTCTTTCTGTTTTGAAATCTGATAAATGATTATCTTTATAACCACATGATCTTCAGTAAAGTACTAATTTTCTGCAGGTCTAATCTAGGAAAAATCTCATGTTTTGAGGTAAGGTGAACTTTATTTTATTAGCTATTAATATATTTTTCTATCTAAGTGCTTTCTCTTGGCTCAGTGCCTGTAGCACAGTGGTTACGGTGTTGGTCACATGCCTGAGGCTGGAGGGTTCGAACCCAGCCCAGGCCAGCTAAACAACAATGACAACAACAACAACAAAAAAAAATAGCTGGGCTTTGTGGAGGGCGCCTGTAGTCCCAGCTACTCAGGAGGCTGAGGCAAGAGAATTGCTTAAGCCCAAGAGTTGGAGGTTGCTGTGAGCCGTGGCGCCATGGCACTTTGCCGAGGGTAACAAAGTGAGACTCTGTCTCAAAAAAAAAAAAAAAAAGTTTTCTCTTAACTTTTGGTACTTTCCCTTCTGCTTCTTTTTAGTTGAAAGAACAGATTTTACAGACTGAGCAAAGTTACAGTTCTGCACTAGAAGGAATGAAGATGGAAATTGCCCAGCTAACTCGGGAGTTACATCAGCGAGATATTACTATTGCTTCTGCCAAGGGTTCTTCCTCAGACATGGAAAATCGACTCAAAGCAGAGATGAAAAAGGCAGAAGAAACAGCAGTTGAGCATAAGGTGGTGCAGCCTGAACAAATACTCTTTTTGTTGAAGTTTGTTTTTGAAGATAGAATTTATTAAAGATATTTCCAATAATATTTAACTTAGTAAATTTTTCTAGCCGCTTGGTTTGTGCTGGTTAACAAGTAGTGTAACGTGGACTGGTGGGGCGGTGAGGTGGATATGGACAAGGCAGGTGCCTGTGCCAGTGGTGTGTGATGAGGGGCTCGAGGGCACCCGAAGGATACTGCATCTAGCCTCCGTGCTGCAGAGGCTGCCAAGGGGGCATCAGAGCTCAGGTAGGAGCTGAAGATTGAATAGGAATGAACTAGGTGAGGGGGAGAAAAGGTTTTTACATGAAACAAAAGGACACGCGGAGGCCTCTGAGAGAGAGTGGGACATGCTCATGTGGTGGAAACTAATACGAGTGGGCGAACGGACAGGATGAGACTAGAAGGCAGGGACAAGCTCCTGAGTGGCTCTGTTGGCTGGTGAAGGAGTTTAGTGTGACTTTGAGGTCAGGAGGGATGGCCTTATGTAGGAGTACAGTCAGCTGACTACTCGGATGCTATCCCAGCAGTAAGATAGTGGCCTAAGCTGTGGGCAAAGGAGGGAGAGGGAAATGGATGAACTGTGGATACTTGGCTGGTGAAATTGGCTAGATTTTATGTTTGATTGGGAGGGAAGGTGAGGTAAACATGGTCAAGGAAAGATGTCATGTAGGATTTAAGCATGGGCAACTAATGGAAAATGGTGAAATACAGATAGAGAACAAGTTTGGGGGAAGTTGATGAATTTGTGTGAGTGATACACACAGAGTAGGGAAGCTGGTGGAGGGGACGTTGGGATTTGGTTAGAGTTAAAGGCTGTACTTTTATGTGGAAAAAAATTCTTTTTTGTTTTTTTGAGACAGAGTCTTGTTTTGTTGTCCTTGATAGAGTGCCATGGCATCACAGCTCACTGCAAACTCAGACTCTTGGGCTCAAGTGATTCTCTTGCCTCAGCCTCCCAAGTAGCTGGGACTATAGGCCCCCACCACAACGCTGGGCTATTATTATTATTTTTTTTAATAGAGAGTCTCTGAAAATCCTGAACTCAAGCAGTCCACCTGCCTCCCAGAGTGCTAAGATGACAGGTGTGAGCCACCAGGCCTGGCCCTTTTATGTGGAAATATCTAATAGTCAATACCACAGAAGACCTGGATTTCAAGATTAAAGTCAGGGTTAGTCATTTAGCTGTGGGAGTCTTTGCATGAAGCTGACATTTGAAACCTGAGAGACTTAGGGATTACAATGAGAAAGAATAAAGGATAAAAAACAGTGACTCAAGCTAAATTGAGGACACTTCTTATTTAGGCTAAAAAGATATTGGAATGAAGCTAAAAAAAAGTATCAGTGAGGAAGGAAAACAGTTTTTTCCTAACCACAGAAGGCAAGAATCTTGTCAAGTAGGAATGGTCCAGCAGAAAAGCTAAGGAGAATGAGGACTGAAAATAAGTGAGTATTTTGTGAAAGAAGTGCAGTTGCACC
>NW_003852427.1:4968390-4969987 GCF_000181295.1 Otolemur garnettii
TTGCAGTTGTCATTGTTGTTTTAGCTGGCCTGGGCCGTGTTCGAACCTGCCAGTCTCAGTGTATGTGGCTGGCACAGTAACCACTGTGCTATGAGCGCCAAGCCAAAGTCCCTGTTCTAATTGTGTCCTGCCTCCACGAGGTGTGTCATACACTGTTATCCCCCCACCTTCCTCCCTCCCTCCCTCTCTCTGCTGCCCTCTTCCTCCACCCCCTACCATGTACTAGGTCATCAGTTGTCCTCATGTCAGAATTAAGTACAGTGGATTCTTGCTTTTCCATTCTTCTGATGCTTTACTGAGAAGATTGGGTTTCAATTCCATCCAGGTTAATACAAAAGATGTAAGGTTTCCATCTTTTTTAGTGGCTGAATAGTGTTCCATGGTATACATATGCCACAGTTTGTTAATCCATTCCTGGTTTGGTGGGCATTTAGGCTGTTTCCACATTTTGGTAATTTTAAATTGAGCTATGATAAATAGTCTAGTGCAAATGTCCTTATGGTAAAATGATTTTTTTTCTTCTGGGTAATCCCAGTAATGGGATTGCAGGATCAAATGACAGGTCTAGTTTGAGTTCTTTGAGGATTTTCCACACTTCCTTCCAAAAAGGTCATATTAGTTTGCAACCCACCAGCAGTATAAAAGTGTTCCCTTCTTTCCACATCCATGCCAGCAAGTGTAGCTTTGAAATTTTGTGATGTGGGCCATTCTCATTGGGGTTTAGGTAATATCTTAGGCTGGTTTTATTTTGCATTTTTTTGATAATTAGGGATGATAAGTGTTTTTTCATATGTTTGTTAGCTATTCGTCTGTCTTTAGAGAAGGTTCTGTTCATCTCTCTTGCCCATTTATATATGGGATTGTTGGCTTTTTTTATGTTGATTAATTTGAGTTATCTGTAGATCCTGGTTATTAAGCTTTTGGCCGATTCATAATATGCAAACATCTGTTCCCATTCTGATGATTGTCTGTGTTGTCTCCTTAGCTATACAGAAGCTATTCAATTTAATTAAGTCCCATTCATTAATTTTGTTGTTGTTGCAATTGCCACTGAAGTCTTCTTCATAAAGTCTTTCCCCAGTCTGATACCTCCAAGTGTTTTCACCATACTTTCTTTGAGGATTTTTATTGTTTCATGCCTTAGATTTAGATCTTTTGTCCAATCTTGAATCAATTTTGGCAAGTGGAGAAAGGTGCGGGTCCAGTTTCTGTCTTTTACATGTGGTTATCCAGTTCTCCCAGCATCATTTATTGAATAGGGATTCTTTCCCCCTGTGTATGTTCTTGTTTGGTTTATCAAAGACTAGGTGGCTATACCTAGTCTTTGTTTGTTTCATTTCATGGTTTTCTATTTAGTTCCAAATATCTATGTCTATTTTTGTGCCAATACCATGCTGCTTTGATCACTATGGCCAGTCTAAAGTCTGGTAGGCTGATGCCCCTGGCTTTGTTTTTATTAACAAGCATTGCTGTGGCTATACAGGTTTTTTTCTGGTTCCATACAAAATGAAGAATTATTTTTTCCAAATCTTGAAAGTATGATGTTGGCATTTTAATGGAGATTGTTTTGAATCTGTAGATTGCTTTGGCAAGTATT
>NW_003852427.1:4970588-4971531 GCF_000181295.1 Otolemur garnettii
TTTGTTATTTAGCAGGCCTGGGCCAGGTTCCATCCTGCCAGTTCTGGTGTATGTGGCTGGCGCCGTAATCACTGAGCGATGGGAGCTCAACCTCATTTTCTTTACAGAGGTCCTTCATCTCTTTTTTAGATATATTCCTAGATATTTCATTTTTTTTTGAAGCTACTGTGAAGGGACTTATGTCCTCGATTAGCTTCTCTTCTTGGCTGTTAATTGGCATATACAAAGGCTTCTGATTTATGGATATTGATTTTATATCCTGAGGCATTACTGTATTTTTTGATCACTTCCTGGAGTCTTATAGTTGAGTCTTTGGGGTTCTGTAAGTATAAGATCATATTGTTGGTAAACAGAGAGAGTTTGACTTCCTCTGACCCCATTTGGATGCGCTTTATTTCCTAGAACTTCCAGCAGTATGTTGAATAGTAGTGGTGATAGAGGACAGCCTTGTCTGGTTCCAGTTCTAAGTGGAGAAGCTTTCAGTTTTACTCCATTCAGTATATTAGCTGTCTGTTTGTCATAGATGGCTTCAATCAGAATAAGAAATGTGCCACCTATGCCTATTTTCTTCAGTGTTCTAATGAGAAAAGGACAGTGAATTTTATCAAATGCTTTTTCTGCATCTATTGAGAGGATCATATGGTCTTTGTTTTTGCTTCTGTTGATATGGTGAATTATGTTTATATACTTGTGTATGTTAAACCAGCCTTGTATCCCTGGGATAACCTACTTGATTGTGATGAATGATTTTTTTAATGTGTAGCAGTAATCTTTTGGCCAGGATTTTATTGAGAATTTTTGAATCTATATTCATTAGTGAAATTGGTCTGAAATTCTCCTTTTTAGTGGGGTCTTTTTGTGGTTTTGGGATCAGGGTGATATTTGCTTTGTAGGATGTGTTGAGAAAGATTCTTTCCTTTTCAGTTTTTTTTTTTTTTTTTTT
>NW_003852427.1:4971551-4977728 GCF_000181295.1 Otolemur garnettii
TTTTTTTTTTTTTTTTAAGCAGGCCCAGGCCGGGTTCGAACTCACCAGCCCTGGAGCATGTGGCCAGTGCCCTAACCACTGTACTATGGGCACCTCCCCTCAGTTTTTTGGACTAATTTCTGCAGTATAGGTATAAACTCCTCTTTGAAGGTTTGATAGAATTCTGGTATGAAGCCGTCTGGACCAGGGCTTGTTTTTGTTGGGAGATTTTTTAAATTGTTTTTTTGATGTCAATTCTTGAAATCAGTCTGTTCAAGAAATCTAGATCTTCTTGATTAAGTCTCAGGAGAGAGTGATTTCAGGTATTTGTCCATTTCCTCCACATTATCCAATTTTTGGGCATAGAGTTTCTTGTAGTACTCAGAGATGATCTCATGTACCTCTGGGGCATCTGTTGTTATTTCCCCTTTATTGTTCCTGATTGAGGCTATTAGAGATTTTACTTTTCTTTTTGTAGTTAATCTGGCCACAGGTTATCGATTTTATTTATTTTTTCAAACCCCAGCATTTTATTTTGTTAATTTTCTGAATGATTCTTTTCTTTTTTGAGCCAGAGCACCTGAGTAGAGTGCCATGGCATCACAGCTCATAGCAGCCTCAAACTCTTAGTGATTCTCTTGTCTTAGTCTTCCAAGTAGCTGGGACTACAGGCGCCTGCCACAATGCCTGACTATTTTGTTGTTGCTGTTGTCATTGTTTTTTCTTTTTAGCTGGGCTGGGTTTGAACCTGCCAGCCTCGTTGTATGTGGCCACGCCCTACCTACTGAACTATGGGCATGGCCTGAATAATTCTTTTGTTTTCAACTTCATTAATTTCTGATTTAATTTTGGTTATTTCTTTTCTTCTGATAGGTTTGGGATTAGATTATTCTTCCTTTTTCCAATTCTATAAGATGGTTCATGAGTTTGTTGATGTGACTCTTTCTGTTTTTTGAATGTAGGCATCTAATGTGATAAATTTCCTCTTGAGACAGCTTTGGCTCGATGCCCATAGCATAGGGGTTATGGCTAAGGTGACCAGACGTCCTGCTTTTGGCAGGACAGTCCTGATTTTTAACAATTTGTCCTGCGTCCTGTGGTGTTTTTAAAAAGTCTCGATTTTTGGAAAGAATGCACAATAAGCTAGGGAACAGTGGGACAATGGGAAGGGAATATATGGTTTTCGGCTGCTGAAAAGGTTAATGTAACTCCATTTGGGAATGAAGAGGTTAATGTAACTTCATTTGGAAATGAAAAGGCTAATGTAAACTCCTTAGTCCCCTCCTGGGCAAGGTTACCCAGGTGGACCTGCGCCCTACTCCTTTGAGCCACAGGCTTCGCCCTATACATACTTTTTTAAAAATATATTATAGTTGTAAATTGTACTTATGTTAAAATTAAAAACATATATATTACAATACTATTTTTGCATTCTATAAAAATTTTTGTTGCTCCATATAGACCAAATTTTTAATTAGGAACCCCCCTACCCCCCACCCCCGCTTTACCAATGTTAAAATCTGGTCACCTTAGTTATGGTGCCAGCCATATACACCGAGTCTGGTAGGTTCAAACCCAGCCCGGGGCAGCTAAACAACAATGACAACTGCAACAGAAAAATAGCCAGGATTGTGGCAGGAACCTGTGCTGCCAGCTCCTTGGGAGGCTGAGACAAGAGAATTACTTAAGCCCAAGAGTTGGAAGTTGCTGTGACCTATGACACCATGGCACTCTACCAAGGGTGACATAGTGAGACTCTGTCTCAAAAAAGAAAACAAAGACTGCTTTTTTTCAGCATAAGGTTGTTTAATTTCTAAGTCTTTGTGTGGGGATGAACATTTTTGTTGGAGTTGAATTTCACCTTTATTATGTTGAGAAAATGCCTGAGAAAATACAAGGTGTAATTTCTATTCTTTTAATTTTGCTGAAGTTTGATTTGTATCCTAGGATATGGTCAGTTTTGGAGTATGTACCATGAGGTGATGAGAAAAATGTATGTTCCTTACCTTTGGGATGGTATGTTCTGTATATGTCTTTTAATCCTGTTTGTTCTAGGGTTACATTTAAGTCATTGCATCTTTGTTTAATTTATGTTTAGAGGATCTGTCCCATTCTGTCAGAGGGTTGTTTAAGTCCCCAACTATATGGTGTTATAGGATATCATATTGCTCAGACTGATCAAGGTCTGTTTTATAAATCTGGGAGCATTTAAGTTGGGTGCGTAAATATCTAGAAGAAATGTCTTCTTGTTGAATTGTTGCTTTGATTAGTATAAGGTATCCATCTTTGTCTTTCTTACCTTGAGTTGCTTTAAATCCACTTATATCTGAAAATCAGATTGCAAGCCCTCCTTTCTTCTGATTTCCATTTGCTTCAAATACTGTTTTCTGTCCCTTAACCCTGAGTCTTGATTTGTCCTTAAGGTGAGGTGTGTCTCCTGAAGACAGCATAGGGATGGCTTGCGCTTTTTTATCCAGGCAGCCAGCCTGTGCTTCTTCAGTGGTGAGTTCAGTCCACTGACACTTATTGAGAGAATTAGTAAGTGTGGTGGAGTTCTGTTCATCTTATTTTGTGTAACTCTGTTGTGTAGTTTTATCCTTTGGTTCATTGTGGAAGCTATGTTTTGACCTTTAGCTTCTGGGTGTTTACTTGCTGGTGGTCCATTGTGGTGGTTAGTGTTGAAAATAGATTTGTGTATTTTCTGTAGAGCTGGTCTTGTGGCAAATTTCCTCAGTGCTTGTATATCTACAAAAGATTTGATTTCTCCATCAATTTTGAAGCTTAGTTTAGCAGGATACAGAATGTTGAAGGTGGATGACCATGCTCTTCTGGCTTGGAAGGTTTCAGTTCCGGAGAGATCTGCCTCTGTATGTCAATTGGCACTTACTGCTGGCTGCCTGCAGAACTTTTTATTTCATCTGGACTTTGGACAAGTTCTTCACATTGTGTCTTGGAGAGGCTCTGTTAGAGTTGAGATGATTTGGGGTTTGATATCCATCTGAAAGGAGTGTATCAGGTTCTTTAGTAAAACTTGGGAAGTTTTCCTTTATGATGGTCTCCAGTAGGGCTTCCATTCCTTTGGGACAATCTTCTTCCCTTCAGGAATCCCTATTATTCTTATATTTGAATGCTTCCTGGAGTCTTGTAGTTCTCTAAGCACTTGTTCTGCTTTCTCTCTCTTTGTTTTTGCCACTTTTACTACCTGGGTTAACTCAAAAACTTTATCCTCTGGCTCTGAGGTTGTTCTTCTCCATGGTCTAACCTATTTTTGATACTTTCTACTGCTTCTTTACATTTCCCAGTTGTCTCCTTCATTTCCTTAAGCTCCGCCGTATCCATTCTATATTCTACATATCTCTTCTGACTTTTGGTTCTGTCTTTCCATTTTCTTGTCTATTCCTTTTATTGTCTTTAACATTGTCTATTATCATCTATATTTTAAATTCCCTTTCTGTCAAGTCCATTAATTCTTTATAGGTAGAGTCTTCTACAGTAGCTTCCTCATGGTCCCTGAGGGAGTTCTTCTGTGTTGGTTTTTCATATTGCCTGAATTTTTCTGTTGCTTCCTCCTCATGTGTTCTTTCTACTTATTCACCTCCTTGTCCTCTTTTTTATTTCTCACTGCCTCCTTTGTTTTAAACAGAAGTGCTTGCTCTTGACGATAGTGTGTTGCAATATGTCACTGAGACACCAGGTGGTGCAGTGGGTTTTTTTAATGAGACAGCATAGCCAGATACCTCTATGGTGCTTATTCCAAATTTAGTTGCCTTTAGTGATTGCCTGATTTCCTTAGCATTCAGACCCTGCTGGGTTGGGATTTTAAAGCTCCTAAGAATCCTTCAGGAACAGGTCTCACAGTGCCCCCTAACTCCAGTTCTGTGGTGTGTAGGAGACCCTCAGCCTGTCCCAAGAGTGGAGTTCTGATCCCTGCAGGTGGAATTAAGATGGCCATGCTTTAGGCCTCTGCTAAGACCTTCTCACGACCTTCTCACAATGGCAGCCCCCGGCCACCAAGACCTTCCTAGTATAGTTTCTTTGCCAGCCACCAAAACCTATGGTAAGTCCACTCCAACCATATTTATATCTGGTTGTTGTGTAATGTTTGAGTCCACCCACTCTTCCAAGCTTTTCACTCAATGTAAAACTTCCCCCAGCAAGTGAAAACTCCAGAACAGCTTCCTCCCATCCTGGACCTCTGTGCGAGGCCAAGTGATCCCAGCCAGTCACAATCACTTGCCTAATTCATCAGCTTTCCACTGCTCTGGACCATATCCTGTATCCTGCTCACCACCTCCTCTCTGTGCTCTCTGAGCTGTCTCTGGGTAAGGTCCTTGTGCCAGGTGTGGCTGGGTTCTCTCTTTTTCCCCAATTGTTCTAGGAGAGCTCAGCTGAACTTTCCTTCTGTTCCACCATCTTGTTCCACCCCTAAGATTCTTGCTTTTAAGAGATTAATCTAATAGGGAGGGTAAAAAATGTGTATAGTGCTGGGGTGTAGTGACAGGTACCTGTCAGGCAGGAGAGAAGCTTGGGTAGCCCAGTGGGACCCCATCTTGGAAGGTAAATGAAATACATGTAAGCTTCTGTGAAAACAGAGAAAACATGAATAGCCACAGTGAAAGAATGTGCAAAAGGCTAGAATCATACTTTAATTTAATTAGAGAAATGGGGGGCTATTTTTATAATCTTTCAGAAGGGTAACATTCTCTAAGCAACAAGAAGTCATAAAGGATTTTACAACATAAAAAGGTAAAATTTCTAGATAGCAAAAGACCTCATTAAGAAAGACTAATAGGGAGAAAACAATCTATAAACAAAAGGTTAGTATGAAATATTAATATATAAAGATTTCCTACAAAATAATAAGGAAAGATAATCTAGTGGAAAAATAGGGAAAAGACATAAATAGATAATTCATATAATTAATGTAAATATTCAATAAACAAACTGTTCAACCTTCATAATAATCAAAAAATATAAATAGATATTCTCTTACAAATTGGCTTGATAATGACTTTTAAAAACTAATGTAGCTAGCGTTAGCTAGGATGTAGAGAAACAGGCTTGCTCATGCACTATTCATGAGAAAGTGAATTGATACAGCCTTTCTAGAGGGACGGTTTAGCAATATCCATCAAACATACACATGCATATAGCCTCTTAACCCCTGAGTCATGTGTATTTTTGATTTTGATAGTCATTGCTGAATTGTTCTTCAGAGTGGTCCTTTCAGTTTACATACCCAAAGAATCAGTCCTTTAGGAGGAAATATCTAGAAATGGTCATTGCAATATTTTTTTTGCAAGATCCAAAATTTTGAAATATTCTAAATCTTTATTTAGGTAGTTAATTTGTGACTCTCTATACTGTCAGCTAGTATGTTATCATTTAAGATGGCATATGAAAACATTCATCTAATCTTGTTCCCTAGGCTGGTTATGGTGGCTCACACCTGTAATCCTAGCACTGTGGGAGGCCAACATGGGTGGATTGCCTGAGCTCAGAAGTTTGAGACCAGCCTGAGCAAGAGTGAGACACTGTCTCTACTAAAAATTGAACAACTAGCCAGCTGTTGTTGTGGACACCTCTAGTCTCAACTACTTGGGAAGCTGAGGCAAGAGGATCACTCAATCCAGGAGTCTGAGGTTGTCGTGAGCTATGATGCCACTGCATTCTACCCAGAAGGCACAGTGAGACTCTGTCTTAAAAAACAAATAAATAAAATAATCTTGTTCCCTCCCCAGACTCCTCTGAAAACATACTGAAGTTGTTTATTTTTTTTTTTTTGAGCACAAACCTACAAGGATGAGAAAAATAAGAGAGGATACTAAATAGCTAAACATGTTATAAGGGGGAATATGGATGGATGGATGGATAGATGAGTAGGTAGATGAATCTTAGGTAACTTAATATTCTGTGATAAAGCCAATACTAAGCTGGTAGTGGAGAAATCTAAGAACTAGCCTGATTTACACCACAGATTCCTCAAAAGGCTCAAGATTCAGCAAGAAGTGATTGAGAGACTTTTATTTTATGCAGTGATTGCTTGTTCATATTTAAGAATTTAGAACTCTCAGGGGAACGTAAGCCAGAATATGACCAGAGATTCTGTTCAGCTTAATTTCTCCTGAAACCGCCATCTAATAGTAGCGTTCTTTCTTTGTACAGCTAGGTGTGTGCTTGCTATTCAGTTTTTTTTTT
>NW_003852427.1:4977978-4982063 GCF_000181295.1 Otolemur garnettii
TTTTAGCCTGTCTTCTTGTTAATAAAATAATTAATTTGAGAAATTTTAAAATGTACATGACAAGGGTAAATATTCTTTTAAAGTATGTTTAATGATATCAGGCATCCACCTGGCTGGTAAAAATCCTGTGAGCAATTTATGTGTCCTTTGGTTTTGAAGTTACACACAGTGTGAACATGTTGTACATATTATTAATAATAATTATTAGAAAGTGCCCCTTTGCATTTTATCACCCAGAAGGTAGAATTACTTTACACATAAATATTTGGGTTAACTATTTTAAGAAATTATCCAATTATCTTTTTTTTGCAGTTTTTGGCCGGGGCTGGATTTGAACCCGCCACCTCTGGCATAGGGGGCTGGCACCTTACTCCTTTGAGGCCACAGGTGCCACCCTGCAATTATCTTAATAACAAAAGCAATAACTCTGATAAATCATTTGTCATATTTTAAACACTGATGGTCACTTCAGTTTAACTCATATGTCCTGCAAATGTTCTTTGAAATTTTATCATTGTTGGGATTGACAATTTGTTGAAAGATTTAGTACGTAGATAGTTCGCAGCTATATTTTAAAAATTATGTTTTTGTTAGGAAAATTATGTTTGTCAGACCATTCTTAACCACTTTACTCACTTTACTGTCGTAACTGTTTTTAGAAAAGACCAAATTAAACATCGTATTAAACTCCAAAGAAGATTACTATAACTTTGCAGATGCTAATTAAAATATTTGTCATTAGAAAAAAATCTCCCAGACTGTCATTTTTTCAGGTTGTATATTGCTAGGAAACACCTCAAGTTGAAGAGCAATAGAGTTTATAATCAAAAAACTAAGACCAACTCAGGGTAGTCGTTCCTACCATGTACTTGGATCCTGCTTTAACTTGTCTAAATGTACATATCATATAAGAACACATATCATATAAGAACACTCTTGGATTGGGCATTGTGCCTCATGCTGAACTTCCACACTTTGGGAGGCTACAGTAAGAGGATCACTTGAGACCAGGAGTTCAGTACTGGATAATAGTTCAGGCTGGACAACATAGTGAGACCCCATCTCTTAAAAAAAATAGAAAAACTAATTGAGCATGGTAGCGGTGCCTGCAGTCCTAGCTACTCAGGAGGCTGAGGCAAGAGGGTCACTGGAGTCCAGGAGTTTAAGGTAGCAGGAAGCTATGATCATTCTGTGCAAAAGAGTGAGACCATGTGTCAAAAAACCGGGCTCAGTGCCTATAACACAGTGGTTATGGCACTGGCCACGTACACCAAGGGTGGTGAGTTCGAACCCACCCCAGGCCAGCTAGGCAACAATGACAGTTGCAACAAAAAATAGCCGGGCGTTGTGGTGCGTGCCTGTATTCTCGGCTACTTGGGAGGCTAGGGCAGGAGAATCGCTGGAACCCAAGAGTTTGAGGTTGCTGTGAGCTGTGATGTCATGGTACTCTACTGAGGGCGACATAATGAGACTGTCTGAAAAAAAAAAAGTCTAAGCAGGGAAGTGAGGACTCATAACCACTTACAAAAACTAGCTTCAACCAGCTTGTCAGCTTTCTAGGTCACCTTACATAAAGTAGCTCAGTACATTACCATTTGCATTGCAGTTTTAAAATTTCTCAGCACTTGCAATCACAATTGTTAAAAGTGAGAGGAAACCCAATTCTAGGAATTAGTGCTCAAATTCTTAGTAAAAACTAACCCCTTCGCCTTGAATATTCCTCCCCTCAATTAGTGCAACTTCATAGGAACAAAAACCACTTCCTTTTGGACATCAGCTTTCTTTAGAGAGCATTTCTCTCACTTTTACTTTCAATAAAAGCTGCTTCCTTTGACTTACGTAGTGTATCCTAAAAATTCTTTTTTTTTTTTTTTCATGGTCACCAAAAACCTGAAAAAAACCACCACTTTGAGCATGGTCACATCTCCATGGTGACTGGGATAGGACGGGGAGTGTCAGCCTTGACTTGATTTGTCATATTGTACTTTGAGGCAAACACATTCTCGTGTTTCACCACTTTGCAGTTTCTCAGTGAATTACAGACATAAAACCTTGCTCCATCTGGCTGACTGCAGCTCTTTTTTTTTTTTGAGACACAGTTTCACTTTGTCACCCTCGGTAGAGTGCCATGGCCTTACAGCTAACAGCAACCTCAAACTCTTGGGCTTTAGTGATTCTCTTGCCTCAGACTCCCAAGTAGCTGGGGCTACAAGCACCCGTCACAGTGCCTGGCCCTATTTTGTTGTTTGGCAGGCCCAGGCTGGATTCGAACCCACTAGTTCTGGTCTGTGTGTCTGGCGCCCTACCTGCTGAGCAACAGGTGCTGGGCCCTGACTGCAGCTCTTGATGACCAGCATAATTGAATCAGATTCACTCATCTGCCAGATGCTGGGTGCTGCTAGCCTAGGGACTGGCAGGGGATGTCCCTGTGCTGTGCAGGAGCCTAGATATTCTTGCTCTAAGCCATGACAATTCCATGCCTAGCCTCTCCTGCCAGACTTCATTCTTATTTTTCCATATTACTTTCCTGAATTTGGGGACAAGATGCTTACAACTTAATATACTGCCTTGCAAGGCAGGAATACCCTTACACTGCTTGCCTTTTAATGTTAGCCAGTCTCTCCCTGTTTGCTGTGCTCATGCTGTGTTCCTGTGACAGGGTAACTGGAGAAAAGGAAAACTTGGACTATGGTCATGCCTTATCAGGGACTGTATTAAGTGGCAGAAACCTGAAAAAACTCTACTGAGAGGATGCTAACACTACCATTTACTCTTAAGAAACAAAACGCTTTTTCTCTGTTAGTCTTAGGAGAACTAAAATCTTACTTTTCTCAAAGCCATAGATTTGTTACAACTGAAAAATGAAAGGAATTTTTCAACCCACAGTAACACAGATCACAACATTCATATACAAATTAATGATTCTAATATTCTTTTTTATTAGGCAAAAGAGATTTCACTAGCAGACCTCCAGGAGAATTATATTGAGTCATTAAATAAACTAGTGTCTGAAAATCAACAACTACAGAAAGATTTGATGTATACTAAATCTCAGCTGGAGATATCTACTCAGATGTGCAAAAAGCAAAGTAACAGGATCTATAAACCAACACACAGCAGAACAACTGCGTTCAAGAATACAGAGTTCAAGTAAAATTTCTTAAAAGTTTATTTAAGATGTATATTGGTGCAAGAAATTTTCATTTCTTTGGAAATAATTTCTGACAAAAATTAAATCTTCATTGGTGGAGTCTGTTTAATTCTGAGGTACGGTGTGCACAGAGTCAAGCTACAGTCAGATCAGGAAATAAAATGGGTAACATTCTCAGTAAAGCTGCAGTTTTGTGCACAGATTTCTGTATAAACTACATCTTTATTTCCCTGAGCCTTTTTGTGCTGCCTCCCACCTCTTCTACCCCACTTGCCCCATAAGTAGAATTTTTTCATAAAAAGCTTCCTTTGTATTTTTTGTCATTGAGTCATTGGCTGTTACTGTAAAAAGTGAGCATTCAGTGAAAAGCCACCTCACTTCAGCCCCTACTGTGTGGTTTCCCTGTTTTCATACCAGAGCCTTTGCCACCCCTCAGCACGCACCCCCCACCCTGCATGAGGTCAAGCGCCTTCTTCTGTGCACAGTCCTCTCCCTGTCCCAGCACCAACTGTACTCCGTAACTGGCAGTTTGGCTTCCGTGATATGCAGAGAGTGACCAAAAAATGTATACACATTTTAAGAAAGGGAAAAACCTGTATTAAAATTGCAATACTCAATATATACTGATAACAAAAGATGAAGCAATTACCACAGGTACTTAAAGTCGTTACCATCAGTGTCCAGAAGAAGCAGAAGTAGCAGAACTTGTTGCTGTGTGAGACCTCCCAAATCTTCCCTTGTGCACATCACACGTGGCCCACATGCCTCAGACTTAGCATGAAAGCGTGCAGTTGTTAGGCGTGCTGGAGGTTCTGTTGCACATCATGCCTCCATAACGTTTTCCAGTTTCACATACCACTTCAGAATGGTCTTCCACTCCTCAAACAGCAGTTGTGCTTCTACCATTTTTCTTTCTTTCTTTCTTTCTTTCTTT
>NW_003852427.1:4982146-4986166 GCF_000181295.1 Otolemur garnettii
AGCTCACAGCAACCTCCAACTCCTGGGCTCAAGCGAGTCTCCTGCCTCAGCTTCCCAAGTAGCTGGGACCACAGGCACCTGCCACAACGCCTGGCTATTTTTTTGGTTGCAGTTGTCATTGTTGTTTGGTGGGCCACAGGCACCCAGCCCAAGTATACATTTTCTAAAGTATAGCCTTGTGAGTTAGCTTGTGTATTTTATAGGTGTCTGCCAGAACACCTGGCTATTTTTTGGTTGCTGCCGTCATTGCTGTTTGACGGGCCCAGGCTGTATTTGAACCCGCCAACTCAAGTGTATGTGGCTGGTACCGTAGCCACTTGAGCCACAGGTGCCAAGCCATTCTACCATTTTTCTTGACTGTCCTGTCTGTCACATGGTGATGCCAGCATTAATTTAAATAACACCATCTTCTGAGGGAATATCATAGCACACATTGCTACCATAATTCAACTTTGAAAAGTAATACATAGCTAACATCTCTTAAAACGTGTATACATTTTTGGGGTACTGTCTGTATTGTAATCATATAAGGGCAGGTTGAAAAAACACTGGGGGCTGCTCATTTTCTAAAGTTTAGCCTTATGAATTAGCTTGTGTATTTTTTAAGTGAACTTCCTACAGCATTTCTATTAGAAAGAGAAAAGTTACTACAATTTTTCATTTGTTTTGTTTTCTAATCTACTATCCAGGCCAACCCATGGCCAGCACAGACATGATGGAATAAAGACTGAGCACTACAAAACTGGTCTTCATTCTCCCACAGAGCAAGCATCGGATAGTATGTCCAGGGCCCTAAGTCCCCAAAGTCCTCCAGTCAGCCCTGGCAGCTCCACCATCTCTTTGCCTTCCTACTTCCTGGGTAAAACTCACTCTTTGCCTTCAGTGATAGATGCAAATGAAGCCAATTTGTCTGACACTGTATCTGGAAGTGTGAATGACCAGGAAGAGTTTATGTCTTCGGTATGGAAACTTTCTGATCTTACTAGTTTATTGATTATTTCAGTTCAATTTCTTTTTTTTATTTTAAAGGTGAAGAGGGTGATTTTTTTTTCTTACTAGTTTTCTAGCACAAGCACTCTTTTATATTATTATTATGTATTTGTGTCTTACAGTTTTGTTTATGAAGGCACATTCAGCCAAGATTGCTTTTCAGAGTACATCCTAGTTCTGAAATAGAAATTATAGGTATTTATTTGTCTTTAAGCTTAATTGGAAGTTCCCTTCCTGCCTTTTTCAGAGAGGCTTAATTTTCCACTGGAATGGTTGGTTTAAGGAATATCTATGGATGCCAAGATAGTCCTAAGTCATAGACAGTGAAGAAGGAGAAGAGGAACTGTTGGAAGGGGGAAGGGAGCAGGCAGAGACGGAGAAAGGCAGGGTCTCTGACAGGTGCAGAGCATTGCTCGGGTACCACAGATGGTGGTCCTGGTGCCATAGGCTGCCTCGACACTTTGCCAGCCCCCTGTTTTTTCCACTGCTGTGCAGACTGGACCATTGTTTTGCCTTCTACTTTGAAGTACTTGTCTTGGGGCCTTTATGTCCTGTAACCATCTGTGGTCATTTATCTGTGAAAGTTGATAAGTCTCCACTTATATGTAATTTTGAAGTCCAAAGAAGCCCTGATGACTAACTTTCTTCCTAAGTTTAGCAGCAAAACTCTTTTGGCACCAAAACCTTCCCTGACCTGAGCTGATGTGATACTAAGCATAGACATTATTTATCCCACGTATTGTAGTATGCGTGTGTCTTGCTTCAGAAACATCAGTGTGTTTGATTATGGGATATGATCTCAGATTCCACTAAGGTGATACAGTTGGTCCTCATTATTCACAGATTCTGTATTTGTGGATTCTCGTACTCCTTAAACTTTATTTGTAACTCTCAGATTGATACTCGGCCCTTCACAGTCATTTGTGGGTGTGTGCAGAGTGGCAAAGTGAGTTGCTGACTTGCACATCTCTAGCCAAGGTGGAGCAGGATGGAGCTCTGCCTTCTTCCTCAGTGCTCATAGGAGGTGACCAGAGGACAGAGATTGTAGGGTACGGGTAGCTCAGCGTAGCACAAGAAGCTCCGCTTGGGCCCTCTGGACAGAGTTTTAATCCCAACTGTGGCTATGGTAGTAGGGTGGCTTCAGGTGAGTCATTTACCAATTCTGAACCTCATGTCTCTTTTGTAAAATGAAGAATGTAGAATCTACCATAATGAACTATTTCTAGGATTCGGTATTACAGTCTGTATTGAGGGGTGTGTGTGTTTATTTCTCCTGGGGCCAGTGATTTCTGTGTCCACTAATTCAGTGTTCAGGGTGAGTTTGTAGGATACAGCTACTGTGAATGAGGAGTGACTACACGTGGCATAACACCACCGACCCCAAGGGTTTCAGATCAGAGACTGTGGACTAGAATGTTTGAGGAGAGAAAATATGATTTTAGCTGGCATCTAACTTACTTTTGGTAAAATTTTTTTGTGCTTTGAAATGAAAGTGACATATTCAGGTTTTTAAAATAAGTTTGAAGCAATAGACATTAACTATATTCTCTTCTGGGGTATAGAAGGATATAAATCTAAATTGAGATTTATTTCAGACCAATATATTTAGACTAATATTTCAGTCTAATATAATATTTCAGACTAATATATTTATGATACTTTATATTAATATAACTTGAGCCAGAGAGAACTTCATTAGTTTTTTTCAGAACTTAACTGAATTTTTTTCTTTTACTACTGTTGTCATTAGGATGAAAATAAAAATATATATATATTTTCAGAGGAAAAAAATTACCTTTTAATATTGCTAGTTAGAAAATATCATAAACAGGGTGTCTTAGAAATGTGATATTCTGCTTTCCTATACATGGCAACATTTGTTTCTCTTCCAGTGTTCCTTGCCTGTGTCTCCCCTTAGTTCAATAGCTACCAGATTTTTGGAAGAGGAGGAGCTGAGGTCTCACCATATTCTGGAGCGCCTGGATGCTCATATTGAAGAACTAAAAAGAGAGAGTGAAAGGACAGTGAGACAATTCACAGCTCTAAAGTAGCCCTTAAAAAAATCATAAACTTGGAAATACAAATAAACACCAAAGAGTCACTGTCCTCTGAAGTAGCAGCTCTCTAACAACACACACATAGAACATTACAAAGAGGATGCATATCGAGCAGTGGCGAAGAAATCTGGAAAACTGATACATTTTCACTGCACTGGTTTGTTTGAAGGACTTCTTCCAGCAATAATCTGTGAGAATAAACC
Organism: Otolemur garnettii; assembly: GCF_000181295.1. Classification (NCBI taxonomy): domain Eukaryota; kingdom Metazoa; phylum Chordata; class Mammalia; order Primates; family Galagidae; genus Otolemur; species Otolemur garnettii. Next base: position 4,985,397 of record NW_003852427.1, read on the forward strand.
ATTTTGATAGACTTTTTTCTCATATGAATATTTATCATAAGGTTATACTTTATCTTGCTGACTTAAATGTGAATAGTTATGTATTAATAAAAGTTTAATGATGCATATTGCAAATACAGTAACTGCAGAAACTTCCTTTAAGGGAAGTGTGTGGTAGCAGCATGGTTCTAAGGACCAGACTGATCTGGGTTGACAGACTGGTTTTGCCGCTAGCCAGCGGAGCTGGTTATTTATGGGATTGGTATTCACTTGCTAGCCAGTGGGGTTGGTGACATATGGAGTAGGGTTGGCAGTGGATAAAGGGGCTGTGCCGAAGAACCTTGGCAAGGAACACTCTTTTGCTCAATGTTCAAGTAAAAGAGAGAAGTGTGGGGAAGGGGCAGGGGCAAGGGCTGGCTTCAGTATGTGGCTCACTGGAACATCTGATGGAGATAAATGTTGAGCATCTGAAGTGCTGAGCACAGCTTTAGGTGGGAGACAGAGACGCAGATGTCAACTCGCTGGAGGCATTTGAAACCATGGGAGTGGATAAGGTCCACCAAGAAGGGTGCGGAGAGAGAGAAGAGCAGGATGCTGGCCTTGGGCACCCCAAGGATGCCATCATTGAGGATCGTGGGAAACAGATCCAGCGAAGGAACACATTGTGCTGTTAGGAGCAAGTGAAGTGATTGCCAGCTCCTGCAGTTCTCTTTTCTGTAAGAACAAATCAATCTCCATTCCATATGCCCTCGATCTTCTACTCTGTGTAAGTATTTGCTCCCATCACCCAC
>NW_003852427.1:4986780-5001569 GCF_000181295.1 Otolemur garnettii
AACTCTTGTAAAGATTCCATCTCAGGACATAGCAGCGTGTTTGCCATTTGCTAGAAGCTATCCTTAATTCCCTCCTTACCCACATCTCCATATCCAGTCATTTGAGAAATCCTGTCAATTCTGCATCTAAAATCTATTTCAGACCCATTTCTCCCTCCACTGCCACTATCCTCATCCAGACTACTTAAGTCTCTCACCTAGATTCAGGTAGTAGCCTCCGAACTGGTATTACACCTATTCCTAGCACCAATAATTCATAGTCCACAGAGCTTCCAGAGTCATCCTTTATAAATGTAAATGAAACATTACTTTCCTTAAAAACCCTTGCATGAGTTATTGCACTCAGAATAACATCCAAATCGCTTATCGGAGCCTGCCTACATCACCCACTGCATCCTCCTTCCTCCTGCTCCACCTATGCTGGTCTCCCTTCTGTTTCTAGAGTTCAGCCAGCTTTAACTTGTTAAGGCCTTTACTTGCGGTTTGCCCGGAAAGTTCCCTTCTCTCTTCCCCTGTTCTCAGGCCTGCACTCTGGCATTCCTTGACCACTGCTTCCCAAGCTGCTTCTCCCTGTTTCTCTAGCTCACTGTCCCACCTCTTTCTTTTATACTGTGTTTCCCCGAAAATAAGACCTACCCCCAAAATAAGCCCTAGCAAGATTCCTATGTGTTTGTTAAATATAAGCCCTACCCTGATAATAAGACCTAGTGATGGGCCATGCATTTCGGTGCAGAGCGTAAGGAAGACTGGGATACCTTTTATCTGCCACAGCTCCTTTCTCTGAGCCATTCGCACTTGTGTGAGTGTGTGTGTGGTAACCGTGGTCGCAGGCATCCTCTTGTGCACGTGCAAACGGCTAGGGGAAAAGGAGTTCACACATCACTAGCGCCAGCCCCACCAACAAGGTCGGCTCCCCCTGTCAGGTTTCAGAAGAAGATGACTTAACTGTATTTGAATAAATGTAGATTGTTGTGTTATACTTAATAAAAATAAGACATTCCCTGAAAATAAGCCCTAGTGTGTCTTCTTGAAAAAAAAGAAATACAAGACAGGGTCTTATTTTCAGGGGAACACGGTAGTAACAACTCTGAAATTATTTCATAACTTGATTTATGTTTTCATCGTATCTATTTCTACCCTTAAACTCATTGAGAGGCAAGGACTTTGTTTGTCTGATTCATGGTGGGCTCATTACCCAGCACAAACACAGCACTTAGGAGGGCCTCAGATCATTGGAACCTATGGGTAAATGTCCTTCCTCTGGGGCACCACATTGCCTCCGTCAGGCTGTAGTAGACGCTGTCCTTTGGATTTACCTTGTCTTCTCACATACTGTCACGTGCCCCTAAAAAACTCGGTCATTTGGCCACTTCTGCCTGCCTTGACAAAGCTTTCCCTCACCCTCTGACCAGGCTCAGAGAGTTTCTCTTCCTTGCTCCCACAGCACCCTGTGTGTGTGCCTCTCAAAGCAGTGACCGCACTGCTGTCTTATTGTTCTGTCAGGCTGGGTCCTGCCTACAGCCTTAGCATGCTGCCAAATGTAATAGATGCTGAGCAGATACTGGGTGGATGGAAATCACGGCTTTTTGGACTTTGTTGTATTTATCTGTAAAATGGGAATAATATTTAATGAAGTTGAGAGGATTTACTGAAAATGTATTTCTGAAAGTGCTTTGCAGACTCTACAAGTATTATGCTATGTGGATTGCTATAAGGGGATTTCTGAGTCACAGATGTTCCTTGGCTTTCGCTTCAAATCTGCAGACAGTGGTCTGTTTCTGAAATGTCCATATTACTTGTTGACACTAAGGCACAGTGACAGATCCTGCAGTCACTGGAAATACTTAAGGAATCATTGGGTATTTTCTTAAATTCATGCTGTGTTTTCTAAAGTTAAAGTAACTAATTGTCTACGTTTGTCAGAACATTTGATTATAGTTTAATGTCTCAACTTCATTTTTCAAACAGATATGCCAAATATTAAAATGTGTTGCAACTAAATTTTAGTTAGTTTCTTAACATTTTACAAAATCCCTAGGCTACCCGAATGAGATGAAAAGATGAAGAGTCTGCAGTCTGCATTTGGTCTTTATGGATGGTGTTTGGTTGGGTGAGTTATTTCATTTTCCTTGCCCTGTATTTCCAGTGAATTTTCATCTGGATTCCTATGCAGATTTTAGCTGAAGAGGGCAAATATGAGTTCCCATAATCAGCCGGACGCTACCTTCCCATGGAGCCTCATATGATCTCAATAAATAGAAGCAGCATTGAGTGTCATTATTCCCATTTGACAGGGAGAGTAGGTGGTTTGTTAAGGGTCCCAAAGTCCTGACTCTAGTAGAGCTTAGGGGTAGAGACTGGATTCTGCAGGCAAAAGACCCTGTTCCTATTATGAACATTAGTTAAATTATTAATCTTCATAAAAACCCTATTTATATTGCACCCATTGTGTAGATAAGAAAACTGATAAGGTTAACTTGCAGTTAACCACTGATGCCTCAGTTTTCTTATCTATACAATGGGTGCAATATAAATAGGGTTTTTATGAAGATTAATAATTTAATCTTTAATTACAAAGATGAATAATGTTAATATTTTTAAAGCACTTAGAAAACTGCCTGGCATAGTATGTACTATGAAAGTATTTTGTTTACTAGAAAAAATACTATAACACTACTTAACACCAAACAATCTTACCTTCTCTCTTATATATACACATAACATCTGGGAAGCCATAGCTGAAGGTTTTCTGTTTGCAAATTACCCTTGAGTCCAATGCCTGAAAGTTACAGGGAAAAATATCCATAAAATAAGCTCTATGTCGGTGAGGACATAGGTTAAGCAAACAGTTGGCAAGAACAGCATTGAAGTGCGAATGACAAAAGTTAGAAAAAGAAATTTGTCAGCTTGTCCCAAAACCTTTTGAAATAATAGTCTACAAAAATTCATCAAAAAGAAACAATGGAATCAGGACAAAGGGAAAGTGAGGGCTATAAACATGGGCTCACAAATGAATCCAGTTGTTTGGTCCAGTTTCTAGAGGCCGGCAGCTAATTTACCTCTGAGGACAGGAGCAGAGGAGAAAACACTTAAAAGTTCTTTATGGTATCCACAAGATCAAAACAGACATAGGTTTAAAAGAAGCACAGCTTTTTCTGAGTGTGCGTGTAAGCATTTGGTAAGGTGTATTGCACATTAGGAGAGTCCTACAACGCTTTCAAACTGGAAATAAAATACCCTGTGTAGCTTCCCTACAGTGCTCTTCACTGTGGCTTGATGGCATCGGGCAGAAGTCCAATTGAGGGGAACCTATTCTGAGAGGGTCCCACCTATGATGGTGTAAAGCTCTTGTGGCCAGGCTTGATCAAAGGGCCGAATTGAGAGGAATGATGGACTGCAAGCCTTTAAAGCAATTCTCTGTGAAAGCTATTTCTCCACAGTGCAATTTTGATAATTTGAACAATAGTTCACACTGTTTTTCTCCGTAGGAACCTAGAATTTGGGAATTTTATGTTGCCTGTTAAGGCCAGGTTCAGTGATTTGACAACCATCCAGTCACAAGTAGGTTTGTACTCCTCTTATGAAAAGAAAGAACCTAATCAAGGCAATGATTGAACAGTTGAATGGCCAGGAACTCCCTGATATTAAATGCAAAATATATAAATGTGCATGTGTGTGTTTTTCTGGGGAGAAGGTTCATAGTTTTTGTTAGATTCTTATAGATAGATATCTGTGAGCTTCACTAAAGGTGATCAAGAACCACAACTTTCGGAACTAGAGCAGTGATTTTCAACTGGTATGTGGTAGCATACTGGTGGCCACTGCCATGAGGGTGACATGGAAATTCTTAAAGATCATTAATTATTTTTTTGAAAGAAGTCCAAAGCACAGCAAGTATATCTCTATCTATTTATCTATCTATCTATCTATCTATCTATCTATCTATCTATCTATCTATATTTTTGGAGATAGTCTCAAGCTGTTGCCCTTGGTAGAGTGCTTATAGCAACCTCAAACACTTGGGCTTAAGTGATTCTCTTGCCTCAGCCTCCCAAGTAGCTGGGACTACAGTGCCTGCCACAACACCCAGCTATTTTTTTGTTGTTGTTGGAGTTGTCATTGTTGGTTTAGCTGGCCTGGGCTGGGTTTGAATCCGCCAGCCTTGGTATATGTGGCCAGCACCCTACCCACTGAGCTACAGACGCTGCTCTCTCTTTCTCTCTCTCTATTTTTTTTTTTTTACTCTTTTATTTATTTATTTTTTAATCAACATAATGTAAGTGTGCTGTGGAAGTTTAACTATAGGTTCAAGTGTGCCATGAGATAAAAAAGGTTGAAGAACCCTGGACTAAAGTATTCCAGAAAGGTATCCTGTTTCCTGGGGAAAGAAATGAAATTTCAGAAGTCCCCCTCTCCCTGCTGGAGCTGAGTTTTGAAGTACAGTTTGAATAATCATTCAAAATTCAAGCGTTTCAGTAATAAAAAAACAACCCAATTTAAAAGTGGGCAAAGCATCTGAATAGACATTTCTGCAAAGCTGTACAGATGATAATAAGCACATGAAAGATACTCAACATCGTTAGTCATCAGAGAAACGCAAATCAAAACCAAAGTGAGACACTATTACACAAGCATTGTAAAAAAAAAAGATGAACAATAACAAGGGTCGAGGATGTAGAGATATCGCAATATTCATATGTGGCTGATGGGAATATGAAATAGTGCAGTCACTTCGGAAAAACAGTTTGGCAATTCCTGAAATATTTAAATGTAGCAGGGAGTGGAGAGGAGTCGGGGGAAGAGAGGAGGGGGGTGGGTTGGTCAGCTCTTCCTATCAGGCACAGTGTAAGCATATATGGCATACCTCCTGGGGGCAGGGCTCAGCTACAAGTTGGACTTTACCTAACAAAGGCAAATAATATAACCTAATTGTTTGTACCTTCATATTTATCTGAAATTAAAAAAAAAACTTGAAGGAGAAAAAAAAAATACCCACACACATTGATCTGGCTGGGTGCTGCAGCCTGCAGCTGAAGTACTCCTGGGGCCAGGGCTGAAACAGGAGGATTGCTGATCCCAGGAGTTCAAGTCTAGTTGGGGTGACATAGCAAGACCTATCTCCAAAATAATAAGAACCCTGCAGAAAATATTTAAATTTAGAGTTTCCATATTACTCAACAACTACCATTCTGGGATATATACCTGAGCAAAACAAAAACGTTTCAACACAGAGTTGTACACAAATGTTCATAGCAGCATTATCCGTGATCGTCCCCCCATGGGAGCAACCTAAGTGTTTACCACTGATGAATAAACAAAATGTACTCAGGCTTGGCACCTGTAGCACAGTGGTTACAGTGCCGGCCACATACACTGAGACTCGTGGGTTCCAAACCAGCCCAGGCCTGCTAAACAACAATGACAACCGCAACAACAAAAAAAAAGCTGGGCATTGTGATGGGCACCTGTAGTCCCAGCTACTTGGGAGGCTGAGGCAAGAGAATCACTTAAGCCCAAGAGTTTGAGGTTGCTGTGAGTTGTGACACCACAGCACTCTACCAAGGGTGACATAGTGATACTCTGTCTCAAAACAAACAAAATGTACTCATGTTAATTGGAAATAAACCCAAACTGGTATAATCATATAATAGAATGTTACTTGGGAATACAGAGGAATGAAGTATTACCGATGTCATTACTGATGAGCCTTGAAAACACTGTGCTAAGTGATGGAAGCAAGTCACAAAATTACACAAATTGTATGATTCCATTTATATGAAATGCTCAGAATAGAGAAATCCGTAGAGACAGAGAGGAGATTGGTAGTTCTAGGGGCTGGTGGTGGGGTGGAGTGTGGATAGGGGAATTGGGGGCTGAGGCATGAAGTGAATGGGGTTTCTTTTTGTGGTTATGGAAATGTTATAAAATGGATTGTGGTGATGATTGCACAGTTCTGAATATAACACAACTAAACCCATTGGATTGTACATTTTAAATGGCTGAATTATATGGCATGTGAATTTCATCTTAATAACTGTTACCAAAAAAAGTCTTTGATGCATGGCAACACCTAAAAAATAAAGTTTATATTCAGAAAACCTCACAGCGCTTATAGCACATGCTATTCTAAATTTCCTATTTCCAGCTCTCAGCTCACAGTGAGGGGCCTCAGTGGTACCCCTGTGGAGAGAGTGGACAATCAAGCACCGCCTGTGAATGAATGATGGCTCGGGGTGTGGGGCAGGTCAGCACCCAAGATAGTGGGGGTCAGTGGGCCTGAGCCTGCACACTGCTGGGCCTCCTGCTGCCCTGGCGGGAATATGGGTTTGGTGCTGCTGCCTGCGGGGAGCAGCTTCCAGGGCTATGGAGGGTGCAGGCAGCAAAGTCCACTCTTCAGCCCGGCAGTTTCTTGGCTAAGTACATTTTAAGAAGGTGCTGGAGGAATGGTTGGTATTAACCTCAGTGGTGAGGGGAGGGCTGTTTACAGAGAGGGCTATAGACCACTGATGAGGAAATGTGAGAATCTGGACTCGTGCCCTAAGACTGCTTGGCAAGCCTTTCCATGTCTGCAAGTATGACAGGGCAGAGTAGAGACATTATTTACCCCTGCTTGCTTTCTTCGGCTTTGAAAACAGATCCACTAAGGCACCCTTCAACGTGAGTCTGCCCAGGCCTTTTCTGGAATGGCCATTTCTTTGAGAGGCATCCACTGTAGAAAGGCTCATTGCTAGTCCCAGAGCTCTCCTGATTCTCATGGCACTGGCTTTGGAAGCCCTCAGGGCTGCTGGTGGGCAGCTCATGGATTGCCTTGCCCTATAACATAAACCCAAATGACCACCAGTCCCTGAGCTTCCTTCCTGTCATTTAGGACATGCCTTTCAGATCCTCAGCCTAAAGCAAATACCAGGAGCAAGGCCAGAAGAGTTATCTTCCAGTTCATCCCTTCAGCCGTGGTGGAACCCAGCCCTTGGTCCCAACAAGAGCATGAACTCCAGCCCAACAGGTCTCCATGTAACCCAGTGGGGGTGGCAGCTGGGCAGGGGGCCCTGTGGCTTCCCCATTGACTCCCCTCTCCTGCACGAAAGGCTCCTCAGCCCAGCATGGAGCCTCAGCAGCAGCCTTGTCATGTTAATAAATGCTGGACCTGAGCAAAGGATGGGAAAGGTTCCAGATTCCTGATGTGTTCAACTTGCCACCTCCTGCATGAGCTACAACTTATAAACCAAGAAGGAAGGCATCACCTGGTCTATTTATTTGGCTTCCAAAAGCTTTAACGTTAACATATTGTTTAACAATACCGAGCAGTTCCAGTTTCTTCCCAGGCTACTAAGTCATTCCTTAAATCTACATTTCTCCAACTGTTTCCCAGAGATCTGAAATGCTTAAAGTATTAATAAATGTTCTTTAAGAACATACCAAAGCTGAATGGGAAACAGCACACCATATGCCCTAGGGCCAGGTCAGCCCGGGATGGAACTGGGAGAGTCCTCTCTCCCTCCCACTGGCCAGATCCCTCCCAGGGCTTCTGTTGGTTCCCAAATGGACTAGGAGCTGGCTTTAGGTACTTAACCTTTTTTGGGCCAGGAATTACTCTGGCAGAGTCATAGAGTGGCAAGTCTTATCACCTACCCTGCTTTTGAAGTAGCGATGTATGAAAATATTTTGAGATGTCTGCAATATATGAAAATAATCTGTGACTTCTATTAGAATAAAGCCAGAGGTCCTGCTCCCACTACTGTGCTTTATGGCCTGCAATCAAAACAGAAGGAAAGCTAATTTATAGTCAGAAGTTATTGAAAATAGTGATGTCAGTTTTTTCCACCCAAGTTCATGGAGCCCTCACTTGTATCTTTGAACTCCTTGGGGGTTGTCTGTGGACTCCAGGGGAAGCATTTAGAGGCTTATTTAGGTTCTACTGGTTCCTGTGAACATGCCCTTGTTTGGAGCGGGGAGTACTTATGCTTAGGGTCGGCCATGACTCCCGTGACTTAGTCTTTAACTGGGCTGAGATAACAAATTGACTTATCCAAGAAAGAAATCCTTTATTTCTTCACTTACCACATGCTTCTGGGCATTTTAGAAAACTATTGTTCTTCTAACAATCAGGGCATTCTTCCAGGGTTCTAGGTAGACCCCAGCATCTTGGAAGCCCTCAGCCTTTAGGGAGGCAAGGTCAAACCTAAGAGGGTGAGATCCCCTCTCTTGAGTCTCTGTGGTCCCCAGGGGCAGGTCACAGCCCCACTGAGTGATAGGCAGTATCTTGAGTGGGCTGCGTTTGATCAAGGAGAAACTGGACCCTTCAGACATCTCTTCTGGCAGAGCTAAAGAGGGTGTTGCCGTCCATTGTAGACAAGGGACTCAGCACTGCTGGAGGAGCCAGTGTCCCTCATCCCCCACTTGGCACTGGGGTGAGGGGAGATGAGAGAGGGGGGGAAGTTGGTGTTTGGGGACCAGGCAGACCTTAGGTGAGAGCAGCTCTAGATGGCAATCCAGGATTTGTCTTTATGAAACAACCCAGTGGTTGCTGAATCTTTCTGGAATCTCAAGACATGTATTTTGTTTACTTGACCTAAAATGAAATACTACAAATAAGGCCAAAAGTGCTCTCTGGCCCTGTGTTAGTTAATTCTGTCTGTCTGCTATTGGTGTACTCTGCTACCTCTCACCTCAAACCAGCTATAGGAAGCCTGCTCCAACAAGAAAGTGTTTCTTGTTTTTTTTACCACTGGATCGAAAAAGGTTTGATTGGATTAAAAATCTATCTGTAGTATTATTAAGAATTTCAATAATTTCCTCTTCAGTGAAAGAAGAGGAATTTCAGTCTTTACACACAATCTATACTGTTAATTTTTGAATGAATGTTGTAAAGAAAATGCTAATTTGCAAAGCTTCTCATCAATGAAGACTGAAGAATTTAAAGATATTGTCCCAAAAAGCATCTTAATTTGTTTTTCTTTTACTAAAAACATCTTAATCAGGAATGATATGTAACCATTTCAAACATAAGAAGTCCTGGTATGAAAAAGTTAAGGTCATGCAGGAAAGCTCAGGATTTTAATTAGTTTTTTTGCTAAGATTGTATTAGAAGTTCCCTATGAACTCTGTGTCTTTCCTAATACATTTTATTACCATCATAATTACATATTGCAGAGAAAATATTATGAATTTTGTCCCATATAGACTCCCCGAAATTCTTTCCAGTTTACCCCAGAGAGGTGAATATTACTGTCTGTACCTTTCACAGGGAAAGTGAAGTCCTGTAAATGTTAGTTCATTGGATGACAGGGCCTTGGTGTGGAGGCCTTGGCATGGGTTCTAGGACACGATAGGCCAATCCTTCCTCCTCTTCCTTTATGCATAACTCTACTAAAATATGTCAGCAGCTAGGGCACTGGCCTGTATACCAAGGGTGGCGGGTTCAACCTCGGCCCCGGTCGAACTACAACAAAAAAATAGCTCGGCGTTGTGGCGGGCGCCTGTAGTCCCAGCTACTCAGGAGGCTGAGACAAAGAGAATTGCCTAAGTCCAAGAGCTGGAGGTTAGTGTGAGCTGTGACACTACAGCACTCTACCAAAGGCAATAAAGTGAGACTCAGTCTCTAAAAAAAAATGTTTTTTCTGATTAATGGTTAAACATATGGGCAACTCAGATGGCGGTTTATTTATTAATTCATTCATCAAACATTAACCAAGCAAGCCCGTCCTCTTAGAAGACTGAGCTCCTCCTATTCCCTGAAGATGCCAGCACAGGAGACCCAGATGCCAACTCCCTTCCTGCTCCTAGAACCTCTGAAAAGTGTGCATGGTGGGACTGGTAACACACCTGTGCCCTTAGCAATTTGCATCACCAATGCCTGAAGACAGCCCCAGTGCCCACCGTGATGAGGCCAAGTGGAATGAATCTCAGCAGGGCTTCAAAGCCGGCTTGCCATTTAGCAGCTGCAGGCCCCTGGGCACTTTCTTCATATGCAGAGTGCGGACTGTGATCCTAACTCATCAAGGATATCAGGAAACCAGGTGAGATGCTGAATTGGGCAGAGAATTGAAAAGCTGTGATAGACCCTGCAGGTAACATCAGGTGCCCCCCTCCCACCCCCGACAAGAGGGCAGCTGTAGGAAAGCATCTGGGCAAGCAGCTGACCCTGGCCTTGGGGGTCTGGGAGACCCGGGAGGGGAGGGCCGAGTGACTGGAAAGCCAGCCCATCCATAGGGAGGAGCTGAAAGAGCTCCCTGTGGAGGTGTTCACAGGCTTCTCCAGAATAGCTGGCTGGTGAAATTTTTAATGCCATTTTCCTGATTTTTATTTTATTTTATTTTATTTTTTTTGAGACAGAGCCTCAAGCTGTCCCCCTGGGTAGAGTGCCATGGCATTACAGCTCACAGCAACCTCCAACTCCTGGGCTCAAGCGAGTCTCCTGCCTCCACCTCCCAAGTAGCTGGGACCACAGGCGCCCGCCACAACGCCCGGCTATTTTTTTTTGGTTGCAGCCGTCATTGTTGTTTGGCGGGTCCGGGCTGGGGATTCGAACCCACCACCTTAGGTGTATGTGGCTGGCGCCTTAGCCAGTTGAGCTATAGGCGCCGAGCCATTTTCCTGATTTTTAAATGTTAACACCAATTATTACCCTGCAGGCTGAACAGTGAAGTTTGCACCTCTCCCCACACCTGTGTCAAGGAAATAAGGATGACCTGGGGCAATGGTCCATTACCACAGGCAAGGCCCCCAGGAAAGAGTGGGCATGAGGAGAGCCATCATCTTAGTCTGCAGGGCTCCAAGGGACTCGGGAGCCACAGAAACTCGCCCCTCGACATTTCATGAATGTTCCTTCAGTCTTCCAGGGAGAATAGGGCTTGTTTTACAATACAGTGATTCCACTAGGAAATAAAGTTTAAAAACTTCTAGAAAAAAAAAAAAAACCATAAGAGAGAAATCTTTGTGACCTTGCGTTAAGCAAAGATTCCTTTTTAAAAATAGTGGCTTGGATGATTTTTTTCCCTTGGACTTAAACAAATGTCAACATCTCATCATATATGCTTCAAAACTTATATAGAATAAAAGATTTCCAAAAACTTTTGCATGGCCTTTTCTAATTCCACACCCTTTCTTCTCCCTCCAGAAGCAACTGTGATCCTGGTAATGGTGTTAACACTTCACAAGCATATTTTTACATGTGTACACATCCTCAAGCCACACAGAGCACGACGTCATGTATTATAAGAGGTATATATGGTAACACCACACATAACATTTGCAACCAGCCAATGAGCACCTTGCAAGGTTACATACAGGTCCTGGGGGTAAGGTTGGTTTATACAGATTTTGTTTTTACACTTTTCTTGGAATGATGTGCTGAATCACTAGGTTTATGTTCAACTTTTAAAAATACCAGGCTGTTTTTCAAAGTGGCTAAGCCATTTTACACTCCCATCAGCAACATTTGAAGGTTCCAGTTTAACCACTCCTCACTTGACAGCCATCAGTCTTTCAGATCACAGCCAGATAGTGGATGTCCTGATAACGCACTGTGGTATTAATTTGCATATTCTAAATGACAAAAGATGTTAATCACTTTTCCCTGTACGCACTAGCTATTCATTTACAGTAGAACTTCCTAGTTGGCCCCTGCCCTACATTGACCACTCCTTCAGTTGGCCTAATTTTCATAGACTGGACATGCACCGCATATACATTATCAGTACAGTAGGACTAGTTCCTTATGTTGACCACCTCTGTATGTTGACCAGTCTGTTAGTCTCTTCAGTGGTCAACTTACAGAAGTTTTTCTGTCTTTGGTGAAATACATATTCAAAACCTTTTGAATTGGGTTGTTTGTTTTCTTATTATCAGGGGATATGAGAGTTCTTTGTATCTTCAACCTAGTAATTGTACTCTTAGGTACTTACACAATAGAAATGAAGGTAGATATCCATGTATATATGTCTATATAAGGACATTATTTAATTTATTAATATTATTGTTATTTTAGAGACTAGATCTTGCTCTATTATCTAGGCTGCAGTATAGTGACTTGATCATAGCACATTGCAGCCCTGAACTTCTGGGCATAAATGATCCTTCTGACTCAGGCTATTGAGTAGCTGGGACTACAGGTGCATGCCACCACACTTGGCTAACTTTTAAATTTTTTTTGTAGAGAAAAAGTCTCTCTGTTGCACAGGCTGGCTCTGAACTCCTGGGCTCAAGCAATCCTCCCACCTTGGCCTCCCAAGAAGCTGGGATCATAGGAGTGTGCTACTGTGCCAGTTTATATGAAGACATTATTTTACTGTCCATAGCAATATTACTCAATAGCAAAATCTGAATGTCCATCTACTGGTAAATAAACAGAAATATGGTATTTCCTTGCAGTAGAATGCTATATAGCAATTCAGAGGAATAAGTACTGATACATGTTACAACATGGATGAAAGTTAAAAAACTGTGCTAAAAGAAAGGAGCCAGGGCTCAGCGCCTGTGGCTCAAGTGGCTAAGGCGCCAGCCACATACACCTAAGGTGGTGGGTTCGAATCCAGCCTGGGCCCGCCAAACAACAATGATGGCTGTAACCAAAAAACAACCGGGCATTGTGGTGGGTGCCTGTGGTCCCAGCTACTTGGGAGGCGGAGGCAGGAGACTCTCTTGAGCCCAGGAGTTGGAAGTTACTGTGAGCTGTGATGCCACAGTATTCTACCCAGGGGGACAGCTTGAGGTTCTGTCTCAAAAAAAAAAAAAAAAAGAAAAAAAAAGAAAGGAGCTAGAAGGATTCACATATTGGGTGATCCTTTTATATGAAATCTACAAAAGGAAAATTTATAGATCAGTGTTTGCCTGGGGTTGTAGGTGGGTATGAGGAAGCTTTTTGGCGTTAAGTAGAATGTTCTAAAACTGGATTGTGATGATGGCTGTACTCTAAGAATTTATGAAAATTATTGAAGTGTGCACTTACACAGAGTGAATTTTATAAAAACAAACACACATGTTTTGCCTACAACTCCAGGTGCATTGGCAGCTGTAGACATGGCCAAAACCAAGAACCACACCACACACAACCAGTCCTGAAAGTGGCACAGAAGTGGCATCGAGAAACCCTGATCATAAAAATAGGAATTTCTTAAGGGAGTGAACCCCAAGTTCCTGTGGAACGTGTGCTTTGCCAAGAAGCACATCAAGAAGGGCCTGAGGAAGATGTGGGCAACACCTCCAAAGCCATGGGTGCACAGGTGAGGCTACTGAGGCCCTCATAAAGCCCAAGGAGGTTAAGCCCCCAGATCCCAAGGGCTGTCAGCTGCAAGCTCCATTGACTTGCCTACACCGCCCACTCCAAGCTTGAGAAGCGTGCTCAAGCCCACACTGCCAAAGGTCTCAGGCTCTGCTGGTCACAAAGGCCAAGAATCAAACCAAGGCTGGTCACAAAGGCCAAGAATCAAACCAAGGCCCCGCCAGTGGTTTCAGCTGCAGGTTCAGTTCTGGCTTTAGCGCAAGCACTTGAAGGTGCCTGGACCCCATGAAGGCTCCAGAGAAGAGGCCTCTGTCTACCAATGGGAAGACAGAAACACTGGTGTGACCATTTGGGCTGCTGTCCTCCTGTGCTATTTGTATGAATAAGCCTGAGGCAGGAAACACACACACACACAGAAAATATTAATAATACTAACCATAACTAAATCCATTCAGAAAATAGAAATTCCTTTCTATTTCTTACAAAAATCTTTCTTTGTAATAAAGAAACTAACAGACAAATAGCACTCATGAACATAAATGGAGAAATCATTAGCAAAATATTAGCAAATCTAATCCCATCAATAAAGCAAAAGCATAAGACATCATAACCACTGGCTGCAAAACAATGGAGTAGATTGGTAGACGGAATGACGGCCCTCCAAAAATGTCTGTATCCTAATCCCTGAAATTTGTGGTTACTTTACAAGGCAAGGGGAAATTAAGATAAAAAGGGAATTAAATTTGCTCACCAGCTGACATTAAAATAGGGAGATTATCCCAGATTACCTGAGTGGGGCCCATGAAATCACAGGGACCTGACGTGTGGAAGAGGGAGGTGGAAGAGTATTGGAGTGATGTGACTCGGGAAAGACTCCACTGACCAATGGTGGCTTTGGAGATGGAAGGGACTAGGAGACAACAAATGAGGAAAGCCTCTAAAAATTGGAAAGGGCGCAACAACTGATTCTCCTTAGAGTTTCCAGAAAAGAACATAGTTCTGTAGATAACTTTGATTTTAGCCCAGTGAACCTCATTTTGGACTTTTAAACTATAGAACCAAGTGATAATAAAATTGTGTTGTTATAAGTCATGAATGAATTCTATGGTAACTTGTTATAGCAGCAATACAAAATTAATATATCATATTAACAGAATTTTTATTTTATTATTTATTTATTTAATTTTTGAGGAAAAAATCTCACTATGTCGCTCTTGGTAGAGTGCTGTGGTGTCACAGCTCACACCAACCTGAAACTCTTGCAATTGCTTAAGTGATTTTCTTGCTTCAACCTTCCAAATAGCGGGGACTACAGGTGCCCGCCACAACACCCAACTATTTTTTTTGTTATAGTTGTCACTGTTGTTTAGCAGGCCCAGGCCAGGATTGAACCTGCCAACCCTGGTGTATATGGCCGGCGCCATAACCACTGAGCTACGGGCGCCAAGATATTAACAGAATTTTAAAAACTATATAATCAGGCTCGGCGCCTATGGCTCAACCGGCTAAGGCGCCAGCCACGTACACCTAAGGTGGCGGGTTTGAATCCCCAGCCCGGACCCGCCAAACA
>NW_003852427.1:5001928-5006022 GCF_000181295.1 Otolemur garnettii
GATCTCTTGAGCCCAAGAGTTTGAGGTTGCTTTGAGCTATGATGCCACGGCACTCTGCCCAGGGTGACAGAGTGAAATTGTCACAAACAAACACACACTATATAGTCATCTTAACAGACATAGAAAAAGCATTTGACAAAACTCAATACTTGATATCACCACATAATCAAACATACCTGTAAATACAAAGAAAGGTATCTAGTAAAAGACATATAAGACCTTACAAAAATCTTTCAAGCATTACTAAAAAATAGAGGGAACTCGCTCTCTCTGAGTGGGAGATGGGTAGAAGAGAGTGGGGTCAGATATGCAAATATTGACCACCCGTATTTGCACATAAATATTCAGCATCTACATTATGATGGCCATGTAAATATCTACATATAGTATAATATAAGTACATTTACTTTTTGGTACAGACTCTCCACGTAGAGTTAGCATTTGCTTAGTTTTTCTGCATAACTTTCACTGAATAGTCCTCCAAACTCCTCAATGGCACTAGAAAATTCCCTCACTAATGCCAACTGCATCAGTTGGTCCTATTTTATTTTTCCCTATGACATGCCTCCTGGACAGGTCTGCCGCACTCCTGTCTAGACTGTCCTCATCCTCACTGCAGCCCCGTTATCCAGACCACCCCCTCATTTACATTCTAGGAATTTCCCTTTGTCTCTTCTTTGTGCAGGAGCTTTCTGGTCACCGAAGTACCTCATTCTTGGTCCATGTCCCTCATTAGGTGAAGGTACTCCACCAGAGAAATGGCTCCTGGGAGGCAGGTTTTCTCTGAGACCTTGAATGATTCTAAAGGTTCTTTTGCTAGTTTCTCCCTGGATTGAGATTTGAACTGAGGATAGAACTACAGTTTGGAAGCAATTTTCCTGCTGAATGGGAAGATGGGGCTCCACTGTTTCTCATTTGCAGTGTTGTTATAAAGTGTGAAGCCATCCTGATTCCTGATCCTTTGCAGGGGACTTGTTTTATTTCCTGCCCAGAGGACCTGTTTGTCTCTAGTGGTCTGAAATTCATAATTGTGAGCCTTAGAATCTATTTTCATTCGTTGCTCTATGAGTGTCCCATAATCCTGGGAAATTTAATCCTCAGCAGATTCTGGCACAAACTAGGCACTATGACAATGTTTGTTAGTATTATTATTCTCTTCCTGGAGTTCCTGTAGGTCAAACAATTTCCTCATGTCTGGGGATCTTTGGAAGCCCTCTCTTGTTTGAGATACTAAAATGTTGTATTAGTTATCTATGATGGCATAACAAATTAACTCCAAATTTAGCAGCTTCAAACAATAAAGGTTTGAGATCTCAATTTTTCAGGGTCAGGAATTTGGGAAGGTTTAAGGAAATGATTCTGGCTCAGGTTCTTTCATGAGGTTCCAGTCAATAAGTCAGCCAGGGCACCATCTGCAGAAGAAGCTGCTTCCAGGATGGCTTACTCACACGGCTGTTGGCAGGAGGGCTCAGTCCTTCTTTACGCAGTTCTCTCCAGAGGGGTGCTTGAGTGTCTTTACAACATGGCTTTGCTAACAGCACCTGATCTAAGAAAGAATAGGAGGAGGCTACGATGCCTTTTATGTCCTAATCTTGAATGTCACACACCATCATTTCTATCACATTCTATTTGTTAGAAGAGAGTTAATAAGTATAGCTCCCACTTAGGAGGATGGGAATTCCCCTCTACCTTTTGAAATTAGAAGTGCCAAAGACTTCATGGACATTTTTTTTAATCACCACAAATGCCATTTGAAAATTATGTATGTGTGTGTGTGTAGAGAGAGAGAGAAAGGTGGCCACATGGAATCCTGATCCTCTCACTGGGGCACTGTCCACAGAAGGTACCTCTGGGTCTTTTCTCTGGATTGTTTTCTCAGAGAAGAATACTCCAGTTTCTGCTTAGATGCTAAAAGCCAGACAGCTATGTGTGGGGAATTAAGTGGCATCAGAGTGTGGGGTGGTCTCAACATTCAGCATGCAGATTATATTTTTAAAACTATTCATTAACTTTTTTAAGCCATTAGTTTTCTTCATGGGGTTTGAAAATGGCTTACAGGCTCTTTTGAACGGGACATTTTCTTTCCCTTCCCCTGCTCTTTGGAATCCCTCTTCTTGCCTATTGCAGTTGCTTTTCCCCAGTCCCTAGAACCCCATACTAGGACTGGGCTTTGTACTGTGACTCAGGGCTCCTGCCATATGGTGGTCCTAGAATAAATAGACTAGCTCACTGAGGCAGTGGGCGGGCTGGCTCAGCTGCTCTAATTTAAGGCAGTTATGTATAGGGAAGGCCTTTAACACAGGTGTCCTATAATGCTGCAGTCCCCAGTCCCCAGGCTGCATACTGGTACCCGTCCATGGCCTGTTACCAGCTGGGCCGTACAGCATCACCACTTGAGCCCCACCTCCTGTCCTATCCATCTCCTGTCCTATTCACCCCCTCACCCTGGATCCTCCCCACCTCTGGTCCCATAGAAAAATTGTCTTCCATGAAACTGGTCCCTGTACCAAAAAGGTTCTGGCCCATGGCCTGTTAGGAACTGGGCTGCACAGCTGGAGGTGAGTGTGGCAGGTGAGCACAGCCTCATCTGTATTTACAGCTGCTCCCCACTGCTCGCAGCACTGTCTGAGCTTCTTCTCTCCCTTACCCTCCATCTCCCCCATATGTGGAACAATTGTCTTCCATGAAACTGGTGCATGGTGCCAAAAGGGTTTCTGATCCCTGAAAGGATTCTAGGAGAGGCAGGGCAGCCGAATGCTGGAGGTAGGATTTCTGTATTGAATTAGAGGCTGAAATCAGTGACTGCTGTGATTTTATGAGGGGCTGGAGACCTTTGAATTCTTTAGGGAACAACACAGCACATCAATACCATCATCATAATGCTGGATAACTGGGACTTGGTAGTGGTGACTGCTGATGCTTATCAAGTACCTACTATGTGCCAGGGGCTTTTCTTGTCATTGAATTGGTGCTAACTCATTTAATTCTCGTAAGAAATTTACATGGTGGGTGCTATGATTATCCCTATTTTACCCATGAGGAAACAAAAGGAGGTTCAGTAACTTGCAAAAGTCAGCTTGGAGTTGGCAGAACTGGGATTAGTATTCCAGTGCTGACTGCAGGTGTGTGGACCCTCTCCTGTCTGCTGTGAGATAAGGTCTGAGCCACGGGTTTCCTCAACCTCGTGATAGCCAGAGCTCCATGGGGAGGGGGGGCATTGGCTGCAACCTTCCCCAAGTCAAACCAATGTTTATGGAGGGAAACTTGAGGGAAACTTCCATCATACATTCACGGCTCATGATCGTGAAAGACAGCTGTCAATAAACAGGGACCAGCGGCTAAGAAAGAGGCCATCCTTCCAGAAAGAAGTCTATTCTCTTCTTTTTAAAACAGACTTTCAACGCTCTTGTTGAGCTTTAAAAATGTCAAGTGAACCTTTTACAGCCAGAGTGGACGCTTTAAGTCCACTGTCAAGTTAACATGTTTTCACCACCATGCTTCTCCTAGGAGATGAGGAAGAGGATCTGAAGCTCTTGAAATGCATGCCACAGGGTTCACAGCATCTGCTCCTGCCCCGGTCCCCAGGGTGGGACTGTCTCCTAGGGTGTGGGACAAAGGCACAGGCTCCAAGCGCCTCCAGTGTCTTGGCTTCATTTAAACTTTTATAAAATGGTCAGCATTAATTTCCAGATCTAAGTGTTCATGTACAAACGAATACACACGTATACGTGTATCAGGGAAGTGTTCACCAGGCAATTTGTAATCCTGCAGTCACTTCATTTTAAATAAACACGCCCTCATTTTCCCTCAACACCATCCTTTACTCATGTGGGAGCTACCAAGGGCTCCTCACTCCTAGTATCTGTGTGTCACTAGCCGCTGTCCTTGTGCATTTGCAGCTGTGGCTGCCCCTCTGTCCACAAGCCACCAGCCTGTCCATTGTCACCCCTGACACCCTGGAGGGAAGCGTCACTGCCTTAGTCCCTGCACAGCCAGGGCAAAGTGATGGCTGATTCCTTGTGTCACGGAGGCAGTCAGCCGTCACCCCTGATGGAAACAAAGCAATCTCAGCACAAGCTCAGGGCGGGCAGACT
>NW_003852427.1:5006182-5023829 GCF_000181295.1 Otolemur garnettii
TGCTTCCTGCACTGAGCCAAGGAAGAAAACAACTCTTTGGGATGTTGTCACTCAACAGCATTTTTGGTCAACAGCCATGTAAATAACCTAGCGATTTATTCTTTCATTTTTGAAATGGCAAATCAGGGTTCACTTCAAAATGTGCTGATCACTGAGTCTGAGTGCAAGGCCCTGTTTAATCGTGGAGATAGCAAAACAAACAAGTGCAGCCTGGGCCGCTCCCCCCTGCAGTGATACGCTTGTGTGCACTTTTGTGCTTGGAGCTGGGTGGGATGTCTGCTGGGGGGGGTGGTCCACAGAGTGTCCTAGGTTTGGCAGTTGGCTGGGTGTCAATTAGTGGGCTAGCTTGAGGGAGGTCCCCACTGGTCTGAATAATCTCTTTCAATACTTTGGTCTTAGCCCTGAGGCCAAGGCTATGGGTCTATGGTACAAGGTACACCCCACCCTTCCATCTAGCGTCTAAGGATCACTAGCTACTGAGCCCAGATGTAGCTTCAGAATCTCTCTAAACCTACCTACTGCTTTAGGCAGCAAATGGACTCTCTTTGTGGGCGCTGCCCAGGTTGCCTTCTCATCTTAAACCTTCGCGGCTGGGCTTTGCCACTGGAGGCACCGAGCCCCTCCCTGCTCTTTGTCTTTTCATACCTCGTCCTGCAGGAGCTTCTCTTAGAGCTGTGATTTCCAATGGGTGTGCCACGGCACACTGCTGTGCTGAGAGAGGATCTCAGGTGTGCTGCGAAAAGTTTTAAGGATCATCAATTAAATTATTTTCTAAAGAAGTTCAAAGCACAGCAAGTAAATTCCTTTTTTTGCTCTTTTTAAAAAATCAACATAATTTAAGTGTGCTAAGGAAGTTTAACTATAGGTTCAAGTGTGCCATGAGATAAAAAGGTTGACAGAGGCTGCTTTAGAGGAGCAGCCTGCAGGACAAATACACTCCCAGAAACCCTTAGCTTTGAGTGTTCTCCCCAGCACTGTTTTCTAAAACCTCAGCCCCGCTGAAGACAGTCCCACAGCCCCAGGCTTTGCCAGTAGAAAATGTTTAGGCTTTTAGGTCCTCGATAACCAAGTCTGCCATCTTGCAGCTCTTTCCAGAGACAAGAGGTCCTTCTGGAGTTTTAGAAGCTTTCCCGTTGGTTGGTCTTTGGGTGGGGGTGTGGGGGTGGGCAAGGCAGATGCCCTTAGCTGATTTGTGTTACTTTGGGCCAAACATAAGTACCCAGCTTAGGCTATAGACTGTCTTCTAACAAGGTCATGGATGAAATCTGGGGCAGAAACCAAACCAGACAAAGGAGAGAGAATTCCATAAAACGTATCTGACCACCCTCCACCACCCGCCTTTACAGGCAGGGTGGCCGTGCTTCTGTCACCAAGCTGAAGTCACGTGCTGCAGAGTAAGCGCCTGTCCTGTTTCAGAGCCTCTGAGGAAGTCTGGACAGTTGCTCTTGGTAAAGGGCCCCTAAGTCCCTGACGACCACCATTAGCTGCAGCCTTGGCCTTTTCCAGCATGATTATCCCACCTCACATTCCCAGCCCTTCCCACCCCTAGGGTGCTGCCTCCGTGAGAAAATTTTGGGTTCTCTTCCTCAATGTCCAGGCTGTGTTGTCCAGAGTTGGGCAAAAGCCCCAAGGGCCAGTCCCGGTAAAATGGAAGCTGCTTTGACACGGGCCCGGCAATGGAGACTGGACTATTGAGTTATGGTGCTTCCTGGGCCCCATCTTCCTTTTCCCTCTCAGTTTTCCCAACGAAACACTTTCCAAGCATTTACCAATCCCCTGCTTTGTGCCAAAGAGGAGAATCAGAGTATGTATGTTTAAGGAATTCCCGATGAGGGGCAGGCCCTCCCAGTGCCTCCTCCAGCAGACTCATAGACAGCGCTGGGTTAACAGAGGAGCCGCAGAGGGTGAGAGAGCAGGGAGAACGGGCAGACGATGTTGTGGGCTGGCCGTGGGAGGGCCGGGAGGGGCCGGTGAAGTAGGGCCTGGCCCAATGCAGGGAGGCCAAGCAGGGCTTCTTTGGGAGAGAGGGAGGGAAAGGCACCTTGGTTAAAAGAGAACAGCGTGTGGACAGCACGCTGCCAGGAGGTCCATGGCCAGCCTGGTGTGGCACAGTTAACAAGTTATGCTCAGGGGCACTTGGGGAGAAACAAAGTTGGAAAGTAATGTGAGGCCAGAGTGAGAGTCTAAACCCCATCTTGGAGCAATGGGGAGGGGCATTGGCAGGTTCTAAATAGAAGTGTAACATGGACAGGTCCTTCTGGCTGTCACACGGAGGCTGCCCTGGGTGGCAGGGGGCAAGAGGTCAAGGGAGCAGTAAGGCAGAATCTGCCTTCCATCCAATCAGCCCCTAGCTCCTGGGAGGCCCGTGGAGGGTGTTCTTCCTACACAGAGGAGCAAGACCTGGGGCCTTGCCTGTCCCTTCAACAAACCGTCTCATGAAGTCTCACCAGTGACCACTGGATCCCAGATGGCTTTGGGGGAGCTGCAGCCACTCCATAGCCTTCACCCAATCTTCCCCGAGTCCCCTACAGGACAGGCAGATTAACCTGTGTGGCAGACACGGAGTGAACTGCTCAGGTGTTCCTTCCGGAAAGAGCTGACTGACGAGCCACAGGGAGCTTGGTTAGCAGGGAGTCTCAACCACTGCCACCTCCAGGGGCTTGCTTAGCTTCTGTACTGAGGCCAGCAGCTGAGCAGGATGAGTTGTCCAGGGCCCGGTCATTTCTGCAGTGTGGGATTTTTCTAATAAAAATCTCTGCTTTGGAATGCCCTGCTGTGTTGACTGGTCTTGGTCAGAGCTGCACCACTGTCTGAGGCTCTCTGCCCCCTTCCCCTGCCACAGCAGTGCCCTCCAGCACCCTGCTCGCATTCCTAACTGCATCTCAGTGTCTTCCTGGACAGTCCACTGAGTGCCCCTGAACATGTGATCAGTGCTGCTATGGGTCCAGGAGGACGACAGGGAAATAAACTGTGGGCCATGGATGTGGAGAATCTGACTCCAAGGGTGTCCTGTGCACCTGCAGGTTGGGCTCCACTCTGGACACTACCACAGTCTTCTAGGTGGCTTCGTGGGAAGAGCCATCTGCTGGCATAACCGTTCCCAGGACTGAGGACCACAGCATCTCGTCTCTAGAGAAAAAGGAAGAGAATGGGCTTTCCCCGGATTCCCTGTTAAAACCAGCTTCTGTCTGAAGACCTACCTTTTCTACTGGTGCCTGACACCAATTGTGCCTTCTCTGGAGACGGTGAGCTTGTTCTGAAGGGATTCATGGAAACTTTGTCTAAACACAACCCTGTTGTTCTGGCCTCTTATGAGAGGCCAGTGGACAGAAGTGGGGCTTTACCTCACCACAAGAAGCAATCCCACCCAACAGCCCAGCTGAGATGAGGAGGGCCTACGTTTGGCAGGCCGTGGGAAGCACGTGGAGCTGGAGCTGGGAGAGCAGGTCGGACGTGAGACTCACCCAGAAGGGACCAGATTTCATTTCATTACTCGGGAGGGGGAAGTGAAGGAGTCACTGGGGACCACTGTGAGTCTGACTCAGGTGTCTTGGTGCCTGGGGATGCATTGGCTGAATTGGGGGCCGAAGGAGGGTTGGGAGTAATGGGGGGGGGCAGCTCCATTTCAGCATCTCTGACTCAGAGAAGCCCGTGAGACAACCAGAGAGGACATCCCAGTTGATTTTTCCCCTGGTTCAGCATGCTGCAAAATCAGAGAGAACCAACATCCTGTCAGAGACTGCTGCTTCCCCTCCAGTCCCTCTGCTGGGCTTTTCTCCAGCCCCTTGCCCTCAGGCAAGAGAGGAGCCAGCAGCGCAGTCTGCCAGGGGCTCCAGGGGCAGGCTCTTAACACAGCAGGGCCCTTCAGATGTTCCCCAGCAGGGCCCTTCAGATGTTCTGAGGCTGACAACCTCAGGCCCACCGCCTGCCAGCATCTGTTCACAGAGACAGGGCATCACAAACTCTCCGGACTGGAAGGGACGTTGGAGGTCATCCCTTCCAGCCTCGGGGTGGGATTTTCAGACTGTTTTAATAACTCAAGAGTTACTCCTTCTTTTGTGGAGGAGACGTTTTCTCCTGTCTTCCCAGTATTATGTCGTCGTGCCTCCTTCCTGAGGAGCAGCATGCTGGGGCTCATTTTTGTGGATCTCACAGCGAAAGACATGATGAGGCCAGATTTGGGAACACAAGTTCTTTTTGTCCTTCACACTACAGCTACGAGAATGGTCTCCATGGTTACGGCAGCTTCTCAGAGGTGTCTAGATTTTCATTTTCTGTATTTCTCTAAATGTCTAATTTATGAATAATCTGCTTTAGGTAACCCACTGGAAAGTTTCTGCACCTAAATGAATATCAAGAAATATATATATATATATATTCAAAACAAAAGTAGGCTGATAGGCATTTTTGGTACATTTTTTTTTCCTCTCACTATAAAAAGAAATTAGGGTTGACTTAAAAAATTTCAAGTTAAACAAGATTCAATGAAAGAAACACTGCCTTCATGTTCTTCAAAGGCATGTGAGCCATAGAGGGGCTGGAGCTAACCTAATTATGTTTTCTTTAATGTGAAATAGCTATTTGCCTGACATTCATTTGCATCTCACCATCACATTCAAATGGCTGGGACATTGATTTTTTTCTAGGGCTCCCTTTGAACATGAAAGTACTTTTTCCTGTTTCCCCCGCCCCACACCTTGTGAGAGCAGTGATAAGAATGAATCGATAATTACATTATCGGATAAAAATGAATACAAATTTTATTGAAAAACAACACCAGCAACAATGTGGGGAAAGCATACTCAACAGCCACCGGCCCACACAACTCAACGCACACATGATGAGAAGTAATCACCTCTTAAGGTTTCCAACTACTTATTCCAAATGAAAAGAAATGATAGACCTCAGATAAACCAACGTGGGCCGCAGATGCACACCACCTAGGAAAACTCTGTCAATAGCAAACGACCTCGCAACACCGTTTACCCTTTGTTTGCTGTGGGTGAGCCAACGTGTTGTAAGGATTAATTGGGGTGGAGGGAACCTAATCTGTCCAGCAAGCAGTGAGCATCTAAAATACTGGGAACTCTCTTCTACTTTTCAAGTCCTTTGAGAAGAGGATTTCACAGACTTTCTTGGCAACTTGTCCCTCCTGCTTAACAACAGGAAATGGTTCTTTATGTCTAGCCTAAATCCTTCATGCTTCACTTAACCTATTTCTGTCCTTTTAATCTCAGCAGGCTGTGAGAAGTGTGTCCTGGTGGGACAATGTAGCGTAGGAGACCTCACAATGCTCATAATCAGATTGAAGGTGGAGTTCAGCTGTGCTGGTGGCGCCTTAAAACAAGCTGAAAAGAAGTTAATTGCAGCTGGGGTTGTAGGCCTCTGCCTTTCTCCTCCCCCACCCTCCCAAGCCCTGGGCACCTTTCTGCCCTATAGCCTGGGGGCTGCCATCCTAGAACTTGCTAGCCAATGTTCTCTGAGTTTGAACGGTTTTGATGCTTCACTGGTATAGCAATGAGCAGGTCAAAGCTGTCCTATCCAGTCCTATGTCCAGTGTTTCTGTTTCAAGAAAGGATTTCCAGGCAAAACATTCCTAATTTCCTCTCACATTCCATCTTCTCGCCACGCCAGCAGGTCCCCATGCTCCCCTCACAGCTTGCGCGTAGCCAAGATGTGCTCCAAGTACACATAAAGAAGCTCTGAGAAGCCACGAGAAAGCACCAATGATTTTAACACAAACAACTCCACGGTATTTTTCAAGTTCTGCGTAAAAACCCCATGATGGATCCAGCCTCATGGAGGTGTGCAGCGCCCGCAGTGCCGCACTTCGGCCACCAGGGAGCACCCGTGCCATTCCACAGGCCACCGGGACTCGCGGACCGGGGAAACAAACAAAAGATGAGGATTTGAATAAAGGCCTTCAAAATGCAATCCCAAATTTCTACCCTGAGCAGCATGCGTGTAAAAATTCATGAAGATTGGATTTCATTTCATGTATTTTTACTTCAGTGGGAAAGAAATGCAGGTGATTTTCTGACTGTGCCTACAGCTGTCTTTACGAAGGTGGGGGTGGGGAGGGCTGGTTAAATGAAGAAAGAGGGACAGCAGGATGCCCAGCGGGTGCGTTGAGAGGCTGGGCCTCCTTTGGTGCTGGGGACAGCTCCTGCTTTGCTGGGTGGCATCCTCTAGGTGCTGCAGAATTTACTGATTAATCACATTGTCTATCAGAAGGTACATCTTTTGTTAGAAGGTCTCCAACAGGACTAGCCTTGGCAGCCAGCATTGGGTCCAGTGAGTGACATGTGTCATAGAAGGCACTTATTATTTTGATGAAACACAGCACATTTCTTTCAGCCTGTAAAATCGAAGGTGTGTAAAAAGGCTGTTTTCAGGGTGTAAAAATTCCCCTCGTCTCCCTGTGGTGGTGCATGTCAGTTATGTCTCTGGGCCTTCTGTGCATTTTTCAGGTGTGAGTGACAGGGTGCTGGCCAGGTGGAGAGCCTGTCAGAGGGTGCTGGAACAGACTGGGGCAGCTTAGCCCCCCCAGAAGGCATGCCCCTTGTGCTCCGGGCCCCCGGTTTGGTGCAGGAGAGGCGCCCTTGTGAGCTGGCTGTGGGCCAGGTCCTTGCTGAGTAGTGGGTGCTCCTCCCACCCTGAGCTCTGGGGAGGCAGGGGCTGGGCTGGCAGGGTTCACCTCTGTAGTCCCAGCATCTAGCATGGCTCCTGCACTTACTAAGTGTCCCTGAGCATTTGTTGGATGCACAAATGTGAATGTAGAGGGGGAGGCCATTAGGATCCTGTCTGGATTTGGCTGTGTTTGAGCCTGGGGGCAAGTGGAGCAACAGTGGGGAGAGGTGCTGAGGCCTGGCTCTCAGGGGTGGGGCTCTGAGACAGGCAGGGACCGGGGAGCTGGGCGAAGCCAGGAGGTTGGCAGAGATCATCCCAGAGTGTGTCGTGTGCCAAGATGGTGTTGCAGCAGCCACGAGGGGCCTCTCTGTCCTTTCTTCCCGGCTGCCCTCGCCACAGTCAGCCCTTCCACCGTTGCCATGGCAACGCCAGCTCCAGGCTTTGCTGAGGGCCAGCTGCACAGCCAGACTTCTCAGGCCTGGCCTGAGCCAGCAAGGGGCTCTGAAATGTCCCTGCAGAAGGCAGGACTCTGTGTGGTGGGGTCTCTCTTCTCAGAGAAAGGGAGGAAGCATAAGGCTTTTTCTCAGGGACAAACACAAAAACTGTCCCCATGTAGCTGGAGGTCTCTCTAGTCATGTTTGTGTTAGTGGAGATGCTGGGAGCAGGCAGAGACCAGTTTGTTACCTTGCAAATCTCCTGGGCATGGCTACAGTTGTGCCACTCCGCTCCCCTGCGCTCCGCCCAGGCCTTTGCTTAGGGTTATGTACAGGGTCCCTGTGAAGGCAGGTTCAGAGGGCTGGGTGCGGGTCCCTCACCCTGAGCTGAATTCACTGCCCTGCACATCCCTCTAGAAACCCAGAGCCAGAGGTCTTATGCCCTTAGACTCTGGTCTCTGGACCACCCTCCGTCCCCACCATGTCACCACAGTGAGCACTGACTGCTCTTTCTTTGGATTCCCCTCAGGCCTTCTGGTTGTCACCTTCCCAGCTATGCACGGGACTCCGGGGGTGCTCTGCCTTCAGTCAGTGTGGGGTGGCTGGGTTGGCAGCTTCCTCTCAGCACCTTTTGTCTAAGGCTCTTGAAGAACAAGAAGTGGCTAATGAAGAGGCAGCAGGAATGTGGAAGCTGGTCAAGTCTGGGAAAAGCCTGTCGTCCCACGTTCCCGGGGGCCTGGAGCTGTGGAGAAACACTGTCCTGCTGTTGAAAGGGGCTCTGGGATTCAAGGATGACTCAGCCTTGTGAATCAGGCCCCTCTTGGGCATGGAGGGGAGTTCTCTAAGCATCATGTGAACAGCTTTAAGCCTGGGCAATATCCCTGCTTTCCCACAGGGCCCTACAACAACACAACAGTGTGGACACGAGAAGGGGCATCTGGGCGCTGGTGTACAGTTTACAATACCTTGGATTTACATAGCACCTTTTTTTTCTAAAGAGCCTTTGCCTCTGTCTCCTGGGCCAGGGAGACAAGTGAGTGGAGCCTTCAGAACATAAATATCACAGCTTCTGTGGCAGAGCAGGGAGACTGAGGCAGAGGCCTAGAAGGGATTTCATGCAGACTCAGTGGTGTCCAGGGCTCTCTGCACTGCCTTTGGACCCCCCAGGCAGGCCTGGCTTTGGCCTTCTGGAGGGCTTTTGGGGCCAAGCCCTCACTGGGCATTCACTTTGTATTTCAGGATGTAGGAGTAGAAGTTGTGGTTGGCATTCTCCAGCACCATGACGTAGACCTCCTGGCAGCCGGCCGTGCTGCAGCTGCCCTCCCAGTAGCCCTCGTGGTTCAGGGTCAGGGGCCACGTGTCCTGCCCCTTCACCAGGACTTTGGCAATGCCGTGCAGCTTCAGTTTGAATGGGATGTTCCGGTTGGCAGGAAGTACACCTGACAGGGGCTCTAGCAGCTCATTGTCCTGCCCCCAGTTACCAAAGCTCTCAGGGAACACAGGCCAGTTGACCTTGGTGTTGGTGCAGCACAGGAGGTAATTGAAGACAAAGACGTAGTTTCCTGCTTCCTGCCTCTTCTTCACAAAGATTTTGAGGGCAAACTTGCCAGCATGGGGCAGCTGGACCCTCAGCTCCACCTGCTTCTCCCGGTGCAGCTGGAAGATGTAGCGCCGCTGTGTCTCCTCAGTGACGGGGCCGTCATCCCCGTGCAGCGAAGCCAGGATGCTGATGCCCTCCTCCACACCGAAGCTGATGGAGCAGCGCCCGTCGCTGGTGTGGATGATGGGGTCAGGGTGGGAGGGCTTCGTGATGCCCATCTGCTCCGAGAACCAGCTGGGGCCCACGGGCTGGTGAAGCTCGGATGGCAGCTGGACGCCCAGGTCCACGTAGTTGCACTTGAGTGTGTACTCCAGCACCGAGCTGTAGATGTCGGAGTTGCCTTTGGCGAAGATCTGCAGCTTGTGGGTGCCCATGGTTGCGGGGTACACCTCCAGCTTCATCCCGTTCTTCCGGAGGCTCAGCAGCCCGTGCTCCTGCTTGCCATTGAGCATAAACATGAACAGTGTTGGAGCACAGCTCTCGATGGTGATCGTGGCCTTCCCGTTTACTGTGGAAAGAAAGTCGGGGTCAGGAGGGCTAGGTCCTCCACGTGCTGATGTGCTGGTAAATGTTTAACAACTCTCTCTGGGGAAAATGGCTCTGACTCATACACGTAGCACTTGCTCATTTCTGTGGTGTAATCACCATGATTGACTTTAGACAACTGATCCAACATCACTGAACACAGTACCAGCAGTCTGCAGCACACCTCTGGAAGGGCTCCTCTATTCCCTGAGGTGGATCTCTTTGAGAGAGCTGAAAGCTGGGGTTGGGGGTGTCAAGAAAACTCTGTCCCCCTTTAATTCCCATTACATGGAGGCTGCCTTATTCTAGAGAGGGCAGGAAGGGTATCATCACCCCCAAGCCTCGGGTCTTACTTTCATGCCACCCCCTCCAGCATCTGTTTGTTACAGCATCAACAGCTGTCACGTCAATGCATGCCATGACCTTGAAATCTAGTTGGAATGGCCTCACTCTGGGAGACTGTGCTCCCCCAGCCCCCGCCTGCTTCTCACCTAGGGGTGTCTTAGCCATGTTTCTGGAATGGGACCCTGAAGGGTCAGTGTGTACACAGGGGTCTTTCACATCCCCCCTTCCCTCCGGCTCTCCCTTTACCCTGCACTTTTGTTTCCTCTGTTCCAGTGATTAATTTTTAGGGACAGGAGGTCAGTTCCCTGGTCTTTACAGCCTGTGAGGACTCACCTGTCTGGTCCTCCCTGGCTCCCAGGACCGTGAGGAGAGGCAGTGGGTTCTTTGAGAGCCTGACTTTTCCTTCCCTCAGGAGCGGGTCACCTGCCACTAGCCTCAGCAACCCCAGCCCGTTCATAGACGAGTCAGAGGAAGGAGACGGGCTGTGCGGCCGCGCTCACTAGGAACCCTGCCTGGCTGGGGCTCAGACTCTCCTGCTGGGGAGGCAGAATGCATGTCTGCCTTCAGTCACATCTGTCCCATGGGGACCTCCACAGGAAAGTGACTGAGGAGCAGACTCGGTATCCCCTCCGGGTGGAAACCCTTCCCTCCTCTTGCTTCTTCTAAACCAGCTCAGCAGGCAGAGGCTGTCTCAGCCCTCCGTAGCTCTCAGCCCCATCCTGTTCCATCTCACATCAGAGCTGGTTGTGAGTCTTTCCCACACCATGAGGTCCAGTCCCCCTGCAATCCACCTTGGATTGTGGAGCTTCATCTAGCACCCCACACAGCAGCCCACGGGCTCCTATGCAAATGTCCACCTGCTCACCCCCTTATCTCGGTCACCCACCCAGCTCAAACTGGAACCCCATGGAGAGGCCTGTCTCCTCTGTTCTCTCAGAGCTGCCGGAGTCACACCCCTCCATGCTGCAGGGTCCTCCCTCCCCACTGCCTCCTCCAAGCCTGAATGAGGCTGGAAAGAAGTCTGTTTGGCCCCTTCAGGTGAGGTTGGGTTCCCTGGAAGCCTCTTTTCTGACCCTGGCTCTGCTGCAGAGAACACACCACTGTTGCGATTCATTCTTTTTGTTTGTTTGTTTGTTTGCATAGTCTTAGGACTGTTAATGGGTCACAAAGGACATCTCTAAGGGGGTGAGACATGCTGAGAGAGGTCTGATCTTCTTTCTCCTGGCTAGCAACTCAGATTTAGGGGATTCCTCCTTGTCCAAAATGGGGTTCAGTCAGCAACTGGGGGAGACTTAAGATTTTATTTATTTATTTATTTTTAGAGGTAGAGTCTCACTTTGTCACCCTCTGTAGAGTGCTGTGGCGTCACAGCTCACAGCAACCTCCAGCTCTTGGGCTTAGGCAATCCTCTTGCCTCAGCCTCCTGAGTAGATGGGACTACAGGCTCCCACCACAACACCTGGCTATTTTTTTGTTGCAGTTTGGCCAGGGCTGGTTTTGAACCCACTACCCTCGGTATATGGGGCTGGTGCGCTACTCACTGAGCCACAGGCACTGCCCTATTTATTTATTTTTGAGACAGAGTCTCACTATGCGCCCTGGCTGTGCAAATCTGCCAGCCCCGGTGTATGTGGCTGGCAGTGTAACCACTGAGCCACAGGTGCCAAGCCTGTTGTGATTAATTCTATGAGCATTTTAGGGTAAGGTGTACCCTACCTGCAGAGCTATGGGCTCTCTGGGGAAGGCGCAATCATTTTCTGCCATAGCCTAGTGCCTGGCCCAGAGAGTTCCTGACAAAGGTGTGTTGAATGACCAGGATGACCTGAAATAAAGGGCTGATGACCCCTTCGGGCCCTCTGTAGGAGCCGGAGGCCTCTTCCTTTCTCCCTGCACCCTCCTTCCCGCGCCCCTCCTTAGCTCTCTCCCGTCCCCTATCTGGGCACCCTCTTCCTTCTCTCCTTAGTTTCTCTCTGGTTTCTTTCTCATCCCTACTCTTAACATAACTAGCTGCCACAAAGAAATGTTCTTTACATATGTGTCACAAATATGGAATCAAGTTTTTAAATGCTATAAATTAAACAATCTGATGTTTACATTTTTATGTCTCTTGAAAAGGCAAACCGAACTTGGTGGCATTACTGTGCTGCTGCTGGGGCCTGGTGGGTTCCTCCTGTGGCACAGTGGCCTACTCCAGACTGCACAGGTTCACCCCCTATGCAAGTTCCAGAGACAGAGTCTCAGCGGAGCAACCCCACGCTGCTAGTTCAGCAGCAGGAGCTGCTGGGTGTTTGTAGTTCTGAAGAGTATACAAGAGCTCAGCAGCCTGGCTAAGGAAGCCTGGGTATAGAGGAAGGGACAAGTTGCCTGGAACTAACTTAGGGGCATCTCTGCTCCCCAGCTTCCCCCTCACCCTGGGCTCATAGGCCACCCTAATGGCCAGTGTGAGCTTAGGCCTCCTGTTCTGGACCTATGGATGCCCCTTGCTGGCACAGACCATACCAACAGGCAGTCCCTTGCTGACGTGTGGGAGTGTGGGCTGTTCAACTCACTGGGCCCACAGTGGGCCCAGGATGCGTGCCCAGCCATGGGGCCATGGAGAGGCATAACAGCCTTCTAGAGAAAGCCCTGCTTTCTCATGACCACAGTTCTGGCCCCCAGGCTAGCCCCATAAATGCCACGGACCTTGTGGGGTGAGGGAGCCAATCTCAGCCCAGGCCAGCCATGGAAGACACTAAACTCTGAGTCCTGCACTGCCCAGGGAAGCTGGCTGGAGAAGGCTGGATCTTGCCTCCAGGAGTGAGGGGGGACTGAGCGGGCCAGGCCAGGCTGAGCCCTCTGAAGCCCAGTGCTCCTTTGGAGTGCTTGAGTTTGGAAATGGGGCTTGTTGTGCTCCTCCTCTCCTATCACTCTCTAGAATACATCTATTGCCAATTACCCACTGCACCTGTTCCCCACCTCCCAAGACCCAGAGCTCAGTGACTACTCCTTAAGGAGGACTACCCCCAGCTTTCCCATGGAGACTGCTGCTGCTCCTCGACCTCGGTGGTTAGACCCAGGCACACAGGTACCAACTGTTGGGCCCACACATTCTCTCTGGTGGGAGTCTGGGAGGAGAACACAGCGGGATGGCCAGTGTCTGTGGTGCTTCACCAGGAGGCCCTGGGCAGTCCTTAGTCCTTGTCCCTGCTGTGCGTGCAGAGCTCACCCAGCTTGAACCTCTAGCCCTGGCTTGTGTGACAGGACCTCGGTGCTGGGAACCCTGCAGCTTTTCAACATGTCCCCTTCTTGGTTTATGCCATTGTGAGTGAGCCTGTGCCCTTGCCCCAGTGCCAATGGCCATGCTCTTCCCTGAGAACCTGGGCTGCTTCAGCAGCCACCACACACCAACACGCTCATGGGCCACGCGGGGTGCCTGGCAGGGCAGCCTCAGGTGGGGTCCTGGAGGCACGGCCCACACTGCTCTGCCCCTGCTGTGGGCTCACCTGTTCTGACTGTGGACGTCTCTGGGTGGGCACTCAGCATCCCCTTGTTGTAGAATTCACTCTTGTGATACATATTGTTCTCAAACTGCCTTAGAGATTGCGGTGGTTTCAGCAGTTGCCAGTTCTTGTTGTCTGGGAAGTGGTCCTCGATGAACAGTGCAGGATGGGTGAGGAAGTAGAATTCGTTGTAGCTGAAGCAGGGGACAAGCTGGTCAGTGGTTGTGTGAGCTAAGCCTGCCCCTGGCTCTGTGCAGGAGGAGGTGGGGCCGATGGGGGACTTTTGGGCTTTCTTTGGCCTAACACACCGACAGGAGGGGTCCTATCAACATCTCCAATGGAGGAGGTACCGTCTTCAGTCTAACATGGACAATAGAAACTCCTCCTCAGTGGACGTTTCCAGAAACTGGAGCCAAGCCAGGGTCTGAGGCCTGAAACCGTGGCCTGCTCCCAGCACCTAGGGTGGCGGGGTGTGGGGGAGGCAATGCACTCCGCTTGCTCTCAAAGATAAATAGAAACCTGAAGGGAGAAAAGGCCCAATCTGCAGACCAGGGGCCAGCAGGGGGCTGTGAGGACGCCCTTGTCTAGGGTGACCAGATTCTCACATTTGTAAAGCGGGACAACAAGGACGGGGGCGGGGCGGGGGTGGGGCAGGGGCGGGGCAGGGGACCGGCCAGGGCAGGGCCTGACAACAATGCAAACTTTGATAAGCAGTTCTCGATAATCACTTCTCAACAATTATTTGTTATTATTACAGTTTAACATTATAAAATTAACAAAAATAATATAAAACTCATATTCTGGCGAAATAGCCACCTGGCAGCCGAAAACCGTATATTCCCTTCCTGTTCTCTTGCCCGTTCGTACATTCTTTCCAAAAATCGGGACTTTTTTAAAACGATGCGGGACGTCTGGTCACCCTACCCTTGCCCCATCACCTGTCTCGGCTCTGCCTGGCGGCTGTGCCACTAGGGGCCTCCGTGGCTCCCTGGAGGTCACAAAGGGGATAAAGAGAAGGACAGGGAGACTTACCCCATGAAGGGGGAGGCTTCACTCTGTCTAAGGCGAGCAGTGTTCAGAGAAACAAGGTGAGGGAGACATCTGTGCACACAGGCCCTGTGTGCAGGGCGCGTGAGCCTGGCTTGTCCCACGTGTGGGAGTGCCAAGATTTAAGCTGCGTACATCTGAGAGAGCACGCTCACTTTTCTGAATAGAAAGGGATCTGAGCTGCTGGTGGACAGCCTGCTCCATGAATAATGTTGTACATAGCCTTGATTAAGGCCAGGGCTGGCCAGAGCTCTTCTCTAGTCCCGTGCACCCCAGCCGCCTGGCCCACATGGCAGTGACCCTGCCCCACCCCTTCCTTGGAGATGTGATGTGGTCTCATTCATCCCAGAGAGGAGAAGGAGCCTAGCATCTGGGCCAATAGCAGGAGAACATTGTGGTGTCCCACAGAGTAATAGCAATAGGCCAAAGGCCCAGAGGGAAAAGGCCCACAGCGAAAGTAGTGTCTTGGCCCCGCCTTTCCCCACGTTTGGCCTGTGGGCAAGTGCTGGAGGCTTTAAGTGCTTTGGTAGAGGGAGCTGTAGGTGACAGAGGGGTGAGGTGACAGACAAAAGGGCCTGGGCCCTTACAATAGGCCTAGAGCCAGCTTACATCTGAGACTTAGGAAAGTGGGGGTGTCTCAGTCTCCTGGCTCTCCTTCCCCACCTGCTGCCTCCTCCATTCTTCTGACCAGGCACCCAGCAGACAAGACACCGAAAGGTGAAGACTTACAGGAAGGTGAATTTGGAGGTGGTGGTGTCAACCAGGCCACTGCCCCACGTGCTGTCCACCAGGTGCCATCTCCCCTCCAAGAACACAGCGTTCCAGGCATGGTCGAACTCCCCAGAGAAGCTCTGCCCTGTCTGGTAGCCGAAGCCCTTGGAGTAGCCGGGCACTGTCATACACTGCACTCCCGCGATCCTGGGGAAAGACAGAAGCCTGAGCAGGGCTCCTGTGGCCCCCAGGTCTGTCTGCGACCCCAGGCCTCAGGTGTGTCTGCTGTCCATCAGTCCTCCCAGGTCACTCCTATTCCCTGCCTCTCACACACTCACATAAATGCAGCCTTGAGGGCTTCTATCCTGGGAGTGGGGCAGCGGGCACAGTGCTGGCTGCAGTCTCTGCTGTCTGCTCCTCCCCAGAGACCATTCAGATCACTTCTGCCATGTTCCTCCCTAGAGCCTGCTTGACACGCTCCACGAGCAGCTCTTCAGGAGGAAAAAATGAGGGCAAGTGTGAGGCTGCCCGCAGAACATGGGAGCCAGGGAAATGACAATGTTCTTGGGTTAATACCTACACGTAAGGGGTGAGCACAGCTGCAGGGACAGCCAGGGCTCCTCTGGACATGTGACTGAAGAAATGGTTTCATGCCACCAGTGAAGTGCTGGGGATGCTGACTGTGAGGGTGCAGAAGGAAGTGAGCCCTACTGCCTGCCGTGTCCTCCCGAGGACGTCTGCGTGGGAACTTGAGGGGAAGGCAAGCTGGTGTCTCCAGCCCCAGCCAAGGGAGGACCGGCCCGCTGTCAGGATCTGTCCAGTCTGACTGACAGGCCTGTGTCCTCTGAAAAGGGAGAGAGCCTCTACCACACACTGAGGTTATGCACTGGCTGGCTGCTCGGCTCCCAGTTTGTTGGAGTCCCCTGTAGCTGTCCCATGGGATAGGAATTGCTGGCTGGTCATCTTGAACACTGGGGTCCTTTTGACATTGTGTTCCCTTGCTGCTCACAGCTGAGCTGGCACCACTTTCTGGGAACCTGGACGGGCGATGGGCACTGCTAACCTCTAGGGACCACGTAACACTAGGCATTTGGAGCAGGAAACCCGGAGGCTCAGGTCTGGGCTGTGGGCACCAGCCCAAGGCTACAGCAAGGCCCCTGGGTGTCCTACTATTGTCACCTCCCCTACCTCCTCAGCACACCTGCCCTGCATAAGACAGCTGTGGGGATGGCACATGTGCACAATTCCACTGCTAGTCTAACCTAGGGATGCACCATGCTAGCTCTTCTGGGGATTTTATGTGAATTAGAAAAAGCTGCCCCTTCCTCAAGACACTTTCCTTGCACTTGTGGTAAACTAGTACAGCAAATGCAGAAATCTGTGGAATCTGGGCTGTGTGCGCTGCCCCTGTGATACGGCTCAAGCAGCACCCCAGCTGCCTAGCTTTTCACACAGGGCTGGCCCTGCACTCAGCTCACATGAATGGACTCTGCTGTCAGGGATGTCCGCCAGGCCTGTGTCAGTGAGTCGGCCTGTGGGATCTGGGGTCCTTCCATGGGTTGGGACTGCACCCTCGGTGCTCTAAACAAGAGGGCCATGGAACCTCTCAGGGTAATGGGGTGAACTGGTCATGCATTTACTGTAAGAATGAGGTGAATTTTATCTATAAGAATGAACATACAATTAAAAACTAGCAGAATATTTGCTTGCACTTTAGATCCATATTGACATACGGTTTGTTGTGGTGTCGTGAAGGTTTACAGATTCTAATCTCCCTGCCACCGGTGTCACTTCACCTGCATGTAACAGTTATGTGTTCCATGTAGGCCTTAGTGTTCCTCACCTGCAGAGAGGCCAGACCACCCATGCTGAGGTTCCCTAAGAGCCTGGAAACTTCATGGCCCTCACCCTTCTGCCTGCAGCTCCTCAGAAGGAGATTCTGCCCTCCCCCACTCTCTAGGGTCCTGGCCCTGTGGGAGAAATTTCAGGAGCCAGGGAGACAGGAGAGGACACCAGGAGAAACTAGACCCTGGTGTTAGGGTTTCCTGCTGGTCAAGGCCATAAAAGACTCCTGGAGAAGGAGACAGGAGGCCAAAGTGGGAGGGAAGGAGGAGCAGCCACGGCCTTCGGGCACCCCTGTCGCATTCCTCTGCATTCCTGCGGTGGCATTCTGGGGCCATGTGGACTGAGTGGAGCTGTTCCCAGGATGGGGAGACCTGAGGGAAGGTCTGTATAGTCTGAGAGAAAAACTCCAACAGAGAGGGGAGGGTCAAAAACAAAACCAGATGGAAGTGAGGGGTGGAAGTAGGAGGTTGAGTCCCATCCACTCAGAGATTAGGTGAGGAGACGGGGGAACTTACAGGTGGTCCCTGAGTTACAAACATTTAATTTGCCCTTATGAGAGGAGGCTATTACAGTAAGTCCCCATGTTATAAACACCCAACACATGTACAACTTTTACTTAATGAGTGGAGGCTATCATAGTTAGTTCCCAAGTTACAAACATCCAACCCACGGACAACTCTCCTTTCTGAGGCTGTTACAGGTAATAGGTAAATGTACCTGTTTTGGCTTATATACAAATTCATCTTAAACCTATAGAGCCCATCTCCTTTGTAACCTAGGGACTGCCTGTATTTCTGTGAAGTAAGCCTCAGTCCATTGTGCTTCTGACACAATGTTAATGAAGTGACAAGAGCACATCAAACTCTCCGGTCAGAGCAAGCCAGTGTGTGTGTACACGTGTGCACACTGGGAAGGGGGCAGGGAAGGACAGGGCGAGAGTGCAAAAGGCCCTGGATTATGGGTGATTTAATTTTTTTCCTTAAACTTCACTATATTTTCTAAATTTTCAATAATGATTATGTGTTTTCAAA
>NW_003852427.1:5023941-5024150 GCF_000181295.1 Otolemur garnettii
ATATTCTTCAGTGAATTACTTCCCATTCTCGCCTGGAACGTCTGCGCATATTGCTTTCTAGTATGCTGTGGAGGGATAAAAGGAGTCCTGGGAGCTGCAGGGTTTGGAAAATGGCTCATTTTGCATTAAGGTGAACTGACTGAGTGGTGCTGTGGACCTCTGGACATAGTGCCCACCGATGCTTGTCCTCTGCTCAGAGCCACTTGGCA
>NW_003852427.1:5024170-5025365 GCF_000181295.1 Otolemur garnettii
GGCTGTGCTCAGCTCAAATTCTGCCTGATTGTCCTCCTGGAGGAAGCCATATTGGGGCAGTGTCCCCAGGGTATACCCTCCCTTTAAGGAGATGAAGTAGAGGCAAGATCTGAGGACCACATAGGAGAGCATCAGTGAGAGCCTCTCCTGACCTGGAAAGGGATGGAGGAGGAAGAACCGAGCAGCAGGAACATCCACCGATGCTGCTCCCAGTGCAGGGTGGTGGCTGCTAGGCTGGGCCAGGAAGTCAGGCCACCTCCTAGCTTTGTAGGTGACCTCCAGGGTGGCCTTGCCAGGCTCATAATAGGCAGAAAGAAAGGTTGGCATGGAATGATCTCCAGGGATTGATTCCCCTCTGATGGGCTGAGGAGAAGCTGGGAGGCCTATGGGGAAATGCCTGGGGCAGGCCAATGAATGAAAAAATAAACTTGGCTGTAAGTTTGATGATGATATGAGGATAATTTATTACCTGGCAGCAATGTGAAGGATGAATTGGACAAATTAAGTCATAATGTAAAGCATTGTTGTTAATACCCCATAATCCTCATGCAAAATAATCCGTATGTATCAGATAATGATTGTGGAACTTGGAGTTTTGTGTCCAACCACTGGTGGTTAGTCAGAATGACCATAGCCATTTCCTGTCATCCTAAGATCACTGACTGCACTGTGGTGGGCACCTGGAGTAATATAACCTGACCCGGCACAACACAGCATGACAGTTCAGAAACTGTAAGTTGAGTTACACAACTGTAACTCACTTACAAACTGTAACAAACTGGTCAACACATGGAAGTGGTCAACATAAGGAACTAGGCCTACTGTACCGACAGTACATGTGGCTCATGTCCATTCTATGAAAATTAGGTCAACTTAAGGAGATGGTCAGTGTAGGGAGGTGGGCAGCTATGGAGACTCTACTGTAATAAAATGATACTCCAAAAATAAGGCTCAGTGGCTGCCCTGGATGTGCTCACAGGTGGAAGGTGGGAAGATGTGTGAACTGCCACTAAAACACCAGTGTACATGCAAAGCCCTAGGGAGCCCAAGGGAGGAGGAATAAACTTTGCATGTAGGAGCTACAAGAGTGGTGAAGGAGGGATGGAGGAAGAACTCCAACCAGCTATCCTACAGCCTAAACAACAGCCTGAACAACCCCAGGCTGCAGACCTTTAGTTCTTTTTTTTTTCTTTTT
>NW_003852427.1:5025436-5028086 GCF_000181295.1 Otolemur garnettii
GCCACCATGCCCGGCTATTTTTTGGTTGCAGCCGTCATTATTGTTTGGTGGGCCCAGGCTGGATTTGAACCCACCACCTTGGGTGTACATGGCTGGCGCCTTAGCCACTTGAGCCACAGGCACCTAGCCCAGACCTTTAGTTCTAATTTACAGTATTGACAAGCCCAGTGCCACCTCCATAGCCTGTGGCAGATCCCAAGCCACAGTGAAAACCTGGATACAAGATACCCTGAGCAAGCTTCTCTGGGGCATGCTGGAGGATCTGAAGAAAGCTGCAGCCACTCTCTGGCAAGCGTCAGGCCTTAAGAACCCAATGAGAGAAGCCCTGAGAGCTGCAAAAGACCACACGGCCACCAAATGCAGCATGATGGAGCAGGACTGAACAGAGGGGCAGCTAGGCCATTACCCGAGCATTCCCCACAGCTGCTGAGGCTCCTGTGAATGCGTCACCCTTGTTATTTATAAAAGATTTGTGTGTTCTAGTTTGGTGCAGTGTATACTCAGATACTGATCGAGAAGGTGGCGGGTTAAGACTATGACTGTCATTTTATACTGAGATGGCTCAGACCCTGCCATAGGAACCACATGATTCTGCTACACCCAGCACCACATCCAGGACAGCTGAAATGTCTAAGAGGGCAGGGTGCCCTGCAACAGTGGGCTCTGACCATCACTTACCCAGCTCTGGTCACTTGTCCCAGGATGTCTCAGTCAAGAGGGGAACAACAGGAGTGAGGGACCACAGCAGTAGGAGAGATGATAAAGCATGCTTTTTGTTTAGCATTTTGTTGACAAACTGTGACTTCTACACTGCGGCAGGACAAAGCATGACATACCTTTCATAATTTAAGTACTTGATTTCTTGTAATAGGACGGTGTTTTTATATTTCTCCTGTGTGCTCCCTTATCTTATACTACCATAAAGTCTAAGTCAATAACTTGAAATCATGACAATAGTTCTTGATCCAAGACCTTGCCTATGGAGAGTCTCCTGAGATGTGACCTCAGAGACCTCCTCTCTAATAGGTGAGGAATCAGCAATTCAGAGAGGCAGACCACCTTGCCCGGGGACACACAGCTTGCAGCAGCTGAAGCAGGACCGGGACACAGTTGTCCTTATGCACAGTTCAGGAGCACCAGTCCTTTTGCAAATCAAGATTTTGTTTTAATCTATAAATTTATAGGTAGTATACAGAGTGAAATGAGAACATTGTTTGCTACAGTGATCTGTGGGTGCCACCCTCTGGGGTTGTATAATGGTTGGGGAAATTTAGAAATCCTTTTCAGAGGCCTAATATGACAAAGTTGGATTTGGTGATAATTTAAGGTTATTGAACTAATCTGCATTATCTTGAAGGCCTACATGGCCACTCCCCATCTTTTGACACCTTTGGAACCAAGAGATATTGTGGGTCTGAGGGAGACCTTGAGCTGGAGGATGAATGGGACACCAACTGACATCTGATTGGTGACAACCATTCCCCTCAGCACCAGAGCTTCAAACTGATAAGCCCCTGGCTTTATCCAAAGTCTCTGAAGATCTGCTAGTGGGTGGTGCTAGAGCATTGATAAGAGGGGAAGAGGATTTACTGGAGATTGACTCGGTGGCAGGAGCCTGGGGAATTAAACTTGGTTCCTGCAGGGAAATTAGGCAGCATTGAGTATGGATGTGGGCAATCAAGGTAAAAAGAAAGAGATTAATGCTTGGTGATAGAGAGTCAGAAAGAAATTTGTCCAGCAGTTACAAGCAATGGCAGTCACAGAAAAACTGCATGTCAGTAACTTGGGAAAGAACAAGAAGGAAACGAGTGATGTGAAACTATCCGAATCCTCCACCAAATTGCTTTATTAAATCATTTTTTAACGAGGCCATTGCTAGGAGGTAGGATGGGGGGGTGGTACAGCTCCTGCTGACAGGCCACCCTGACAGCTACTCAGGGATAAATCAGCAAGTGCGGATTACTCGTCTTCAGTTATTAAGGAATTAGTTAATGAATTTACCAAACTTCTGGCAGTTTTAAAGGTAAAGAGAAATAAGAAAGTGATGCATGGATAGGTTATTGATCTTAAAAGCAAAAGCTAAAGGAATTCAGGGAACAGTGAGGTACTGTTATATGTCTCAGGCAGGGTGAGGAATTTTGCACATGGTAATTGCTAGGTTGATACTAAGTTTAAATGATAAAAAATCTTGGGATGTGTTTTAATGATCAGCTGTAGGCCAGAACATGGCTATTGTTAAGTATCTGGATCAGGCCAAAAAGCTGACAGTTTCACTCAAGGCAAGTGTCAATTTTCTGAGTCTATGTGGGCCAGCGGTCTGTAGGAAAGTTCCACAGAGCAAAAGCACTCCAATACTCAGGAACCTGCCCCAAATCAGGTTAGCAACCCCCAAACTGTATTTCTCATTTAGTCTTATGGTCCTGCCAGGCGTGACATAGTCCCCAACATACAGACAAGAAAACGGAGGTGCCAAGAGGTTAAGCACCTTACAAAAACAAAGAAAACTAATCAGTGGCCAATTGAGGACTGGAACCCAGGTCTTTCTGGCTTTGACTCTCACCTTCTCTAGTATGCTAGGAAGTTCATCCTTGATAAAGGATGTAACTTAAAAAAGTACCTGAGTGTTTTCAAATTTGCAAAATCAGATGAT
>NW_003852427.1:5028291-5033603 GCF_000181295.1 Otolemur garnettii
CTCCATTATTTAAAAAGAAAATAAGGACTATTTTATGGAAATCTGCTAGGAATATTGTCTGTTGAGGGCCTACTAGGATTCTGGGATGGGTAATCACTAGGGAACCAGAAGGAGAGAGGGCTAAAGATACATATGGACATGGAAAACTCAGGACAGATGGGGAGAAAGGAGCACAGAGCAGGTCTGCCTGCATAGACCTGAGCCAGGGAAGGAGAGGACACCATGTTAACAGTGTCAGCTCTAAGTAGAGAGTAACAATTTCTTCTTTTCACTTTAGTGTATTTTATAAGTTGCCTGCAATGAAGAGTAATTTTTTTAATCTAAAAATGTTATTAAATAAAAGCACTAGGCCATGTGTGAGTGGGCATACAGGTGTGCTGAGGACATCCAGGCAGGGAGGTGATGGGGCCCTCCTGGAGTAGGGGCCTGGAAGGGGAATTAGGGACAGGCAGGTATGTGTGAGCAGATGGAAGTGCATGTGTCACAGTGAGCAGGGATGGAGGAGGGGTGAGGTCAGACTTTGGAGGGCTTTGTGGGACAGTGTGAGCCTTTAGCCATGGTCAGGAATCCAGGGCCAGAGGCGTCTAGGCAGAGAGGCCGGAGAGGACCCAGGTACCTGCAGAAGCCCACAGGCA
The DNA here is from genome assembly GCF_000181295.1 of Otolemur garnettii. Lineage (NCBI taxonomy): Eukaryota > Metazoa > Chordata > Mammalia > Primates > Galagidae > Otolemur > Otolemur garnettii. Next base: position 5,028,927 of record NW_003852427.1, read on the forward strand.
AGTGGGGGCTCCTGGGTGTGGGGTGGGGAATGGTGATGGGAATGGAGGGGTGCAGAGGGTTCCTCTGAGGAGTGGTTGGGGAGTGGCCAGGGTGGCACGTTATCTGTACCCAGACCCTCCCTGGTTGCCTCTCGGGCTGTGGTCTCAGGGGTGGGCCTTGGAAGTGAGGAAAGGGAAGAGCAAGGAGGGGAGCAGGAAGGCTGGAGCAACCAGGAGCCGGGCGCATGGGGATGGGGGCAGTACTATGTACAAAGGGGTTCAGGCCAGAACAGGCCTCACGCTGCAGGTGCTTGGGAGCCGCCCACCTGTGGACTCAGCGTTCCTTGTATTTGGCATGATGAACTGCCATCCACAGTTCTGGTGGGCTGACATCAGGGTGTCTGAGAATACCTCCTCTCAGAGGCCAGCAGAGCAGTGGGCAGTCCTTCAGCACCCCTGGGGAAGGGCTCTTAGCCAAGGGCTAGCTGATTTCTTCTTGGGGGAATCCAGCAGACCTCAGAGAGTGGGCACAGGAAGCTGTGGGAGTCAGGAGGTCTCCTCTAGCTCTGAGACTTTCAAATCACTGGGAACCAGCAATGGCCCATTCTCCTGCTCAGGCCACAGCTGTCAAGCACCCCAGTAGCCTGGCCACATGCTCACTTCCCAGACTGCTGAAAATGGAGCTCACAGGTTCCAAGAAAAACTTTCCTACTTATTCAGCTTTCCAACTGACAAATCTTTTCAGCTGGGAGATCTTTAGTTTCCCCCGAGAACGGCCTTTCACAGCCCCTTTGGCACCCACAGCCACTGTCCTCCTGTTCCCAGGCCTGTCGTTCTTTTAACCTTCAGCTGCACAGAGATGGGAGAAGGCAGAAAAAGGGCTTTTTATAACCAAATTATCTCTGTGCATTCATCTGCCATTATGTTAATGCATCGCGAAGCCCGGCAGATGGTACAAAGTCAATTATGCTGGTGTTAAAAAGGGAGAAATTGACCTTTTCAAGACTCACTTGGATCCCAGAGCAGAGTTTGCAAACTCAGGTTTCAGGCCTGGCATGTGGGTGAAGGTACAAAGCACTTCAGAGTAGGGAGAGGGATGGGATCTGGGGGTCAGTCTGGAGTTCTGGCCTCTCCTACCTGCACATCCTCTCAAAGAGGCCAGCATAGCCATCACAGTTGGTCTTCTGGGTCCGCAGGATGTCAGTGGGTTTGAAGGCCTGGCGGTCCTTCTCCTGGGCAGCTGCAATGTCATACTCTGGAGGGCAGAGGAGGAGGTCATGAGGAACCAGGGTCTGGGAGGTGGTGAGACCAGTATGGGGAGATGGAGGATCCACCCCTGCCCCAGGAAACCATGGAGGACTGAATGGAAGCAGGGCCCTGGCCCAAGTAAGACCTGGCAATTGTCACTTCTTTGTGCAAGTGGCAAGAGGAAGAGAAGCCCTAGGCAGAGCAGGCCACCTGGCCCTTCAGACCTCTGAGGAGAAACTGGGAAGGGAAGGGACCAAGACAGCACGGGTGCAGGGCTGCCTCTGCTTGTCCCCGCTTCACAGCTCTGCACACAGTTCCAGTGAAACTGTGCAGGTGCCCTAAGACAAGGCCTCATGCTGGCCTAGAGGGCATATGGAGCTCATCCCCAAGTAGAGAAGGCTGCTCTCCCATGGCCTGTCCCTTTACTAACAAGGGAATGTGGGGACTAGGGAGAGAGCCTGAGGCCTGTGGTGAGGCCCTGAGACTGGAGTGACTAGCCATTTGATGCCCAAAGGGATTGTGTGTGTGTATGTGTGCATGCGCACACCCATGTGTGTCAGTGTGGGCTTGGGAGCAGTAAACCAGGTCCGACCATGTTCTGTGTCTTATCCTGTCCCTTTAAGGTACAGGTGCAGCAAGTGGCCCTGGGCACTATTCAGACCTCCCACCTGTGCCAGGTGAGCTCATCCTCTAAGGCTGCCTCCCCAGCTGCTGCTCTAGAAGGACAAAGAAATCGCCCAATAGCTGATCTTTATCAAAGGACTAGCAGTGCACCCCAAACGTGGTCCTCCATCCCCTCATTTGTGTTTGTAAGGCAGCAAGGGACAGCATCCCCTTAGCAATCACCTCTGTGGCTTGGCTTGACCTGGTGAGCTTCCTACAGCTGTCCTGTGGAGAGCTGAGGGCAGCTGTGTCGACCCATGTCCTCTAGGTGGCTCTGAGAACCCTGGAGACTGGGCTGGCACCTGAGGCAGAGGTCACCAGTGTGGCAGCAGGAAGAAGAGTGCCCACCCTTCCTGGCGCTGGCACTTAATGAAACCTCTGCAGTAGCAACAACTTCTCAGACAGCAACTTCCCTTCAACTAATGTCTGTCCTCCTTAGAGATGCCCTTCTGTCCTGGGCTCTCATCTTTGTGAAGCAGATTTACTCTGAAGCCAGAACTAAGGGAAGGCTTCTGCTTGGTGCCCCAGCTCTGGACACTGTCTATGGGCCGAGGGCCATAGGGATCCCCCACTCTCTGAACAGCCTTCATGGAGACTGTTAGCACATGGTAAGTTTGATCTTTCTTGGTTGGTCTTTGGTTACTGGGTCGAGCCATCTGCACCCCTCCCCTACCTTCCACTTCCCTGTAGGGGCCCACAGGAAGTGGCAGCAGGGGGCTCTAGAGCCAGCTGCATCACAGGGGGGCCTACCTATGTGATGGCAGATCCAGATCCAGATGGCACGGACCCTTTCCAGGTCAGTGTGGGCCTCCTGAAGCAGGTCACTCACCAGCTCATCCAGGCCGCTCTTGGCCATCACCTGGGGAGCAGGAAGGGTGTGCTGAATCAGGGCCTAGGGAGGGTTTGTGAGGAGCCCAGCACCCTACACCTGCAGCTATCCCTCCTCCAGTCAGAGAAGCTGGAGGACAGACCCAGAGTGATGAAGGGTGGCTCAAGGCAAACTGGGAGGAGGAGGGGGTGGCACAGGGCAAGTGGTCCTGACCAGCTGAATTGTGGGCCCTAGAACCACCACAACTTTTCTCCATAGATCCTGGGGCCAGTAAAGTGGGCATCTGGGTGGCCGTAGCAGCCCCTAGTCATGGTCAATACTACCAAAAACAATCTGTACAATTAATACAACCTTATCAGAACTCCAATAGCTTTTTTTGCTGAAATGGAAAAGCCAGTCCTTAAATTACTATGGATTTACAAGATGTTCCCAATTGCCATAACAATTTTGAAAAATGGAAAAACACAGTTGAAGGACTCATTTTCCAATTTCAAAACTTTTCATAAAGCTATAGTAATCAAAAAAGTTTGGTACTGTCATAAGGATCACATAGACCAATGGAACAGAGTTGAGTTCAGAAATAGACTCATACATCTACAGCCAACTGATTTTTCACAAAGGTGCCACGTTCATTCATTGTGTACAGAATGGTCACCAATGACCCAAATTTAAGAGATTAAACCATAAAACTCTTAGAAGAAAACATTAAGGTAACTCTTCATGACCTTGTTGGTACCAGACCCCAATTTGGTGCCCTCAATACCCACCTCCAGGGTACTCAGGGTTGCCTGAAAAGACCCTTCACTTGGATTTGGCAATAAATTCTTAGATATGACAACAAAGGCACAAGCAACAAAAGAAAAAAATAGAAAACTAGAGATCATTAAAATAAAAAATTTTTGTGCATTAAAGGATATTATTAAGAAAGCAGAAAGACATCTGACAGAAGGGAGAAGTTGTGTATCTGACAGAGGTTAAATGACAGAATATATTAAGAACTCCTACAAGTCAACAACAATAAGACAATTCAATTCAAAAACCAGCAAAGGACTTGAATAGATATTTTTTCAAGGAGGATACATACATGGCCAATAAGCACATGAAAAAAATGTTCAAAATTGCCTGTAGTACCAGCTACTCAGGAGGCTGAGGCAAGAGAATCACTTGAGCCCAAGAGTCTGAGGTTGCTGTAATCTGTGATGCCATGACATTCTAACAGTGGCGACAAAGTGAGACTGTCTCAAAAAAAATAATGCTCAAAATTATCAGTCATGCATGAGAAGAATGCAAATCAAAACCACAATGAGATACCATTTCATACCTACTAGGATGGCTATTAAAAAATAAAATCAGAAAATAACAAGTGTTGGCAAGAATGTTGAGAAATTGGGACCCTTGTACATTGCTGGTGGAAAGGTCAAATGGTGCAGTTGCTATGGACAACACTTGGGCAGTTACTTAAAAAGTTAAATGTAGAATTACCATATGATTCAGCAATCCCACTCCTTGGTACATACCCCCCAGAAATGAAAGCCAGAGGCTCAAACAGATATTGGTACTGTCATAAGGATCACACAGACCAATGGAATAGAGTTGAGTTCAAATGTTAATAGAGTTAATGTCCAAATGAATAGAGCTGAGAACAAATGTTCGCTGCAGCAATATTCACCATGGCCAAAGGGTGGAAATAATTGAAGCATCCACTCATGGATGGGCGGATAAACAAAATATGATCTAAACATACAATGGAATATTTTTTAACCTTACAAAGGAGAAATTAAGCTCTACACATACTACAACATGGATGAACCTTGAAAATATGATACTGAGTGAAATAAGCCAAACACAAAAGGACAAATACTGTATGATTTCACTTAAATGAAATATTGGCACCTGTGGCTCAATCGGCTAAGGCGCCAGCCACATACACCTAAGGTGGCGGGTTCGAATCCCCAGCC
>NW_003852427.1:5034264-5038166 GCF_000181295.1 Otolemur garnettii
TTACCCACTCTCCCAGATGCCTCCTACTTCATCTTCTTTTGTGTCCAGCTCCACAGTCTCTTCCTGGTCCTTCTCCCAGGGCCTATAATGGTGCCCTTAGAATTGTAGACCTGTACCTCAGCCTGGAGTCCTGGCACCATGGCTTCCTCCTGGCACCCCCAAGCTGTCCACCTCTGCTCTGTGGCTGGGTCTCTGGCCTTTGTTGGGCTCCTGGCACCACTTTCTGAGCCTGGCCCTCAGCCTGTCTCACCCCTTCTGATGGCCTTTACAAAGTACCCTACTCGTTGCAGACTCTGGACCCTCCCGCACTCCTCACTTTCAGAAGCCACTCATGAGCCCTCATTCTCCCTCCTGCTGCAGGCATGAGTGCATCAGCTTTGGTCCAGGGCTCCTGCCTCTCCTGCATCCTGTCCTCCTCCCCTTCTTTGCTTGCTGCCCCATGCTCCCTGCTCTATCTCCTTCTCACCCCTGCCCACTCCAGTGCCCCTTCTGTAGGCCCTGTGGGGGTCCTCTGTACTCCCTACTCCTCCCTCCTACTTGCCCACTATAGTTTGGCTGATCCTCCAGCCTCCTCTGAGCTGCCCCTCCAGAGGCCAGAGGTGCTGTGCTGCTAAAGTAGCAGAAAGGAGTCTGTCCTGATCTCACTTGACCAGAGGGCATGGCTCTTGCTGGTGCCTAAGCATGCCCTGGTGAGCGCCCCCAACTCCCAACCTTCCAGGACCTGTCCTCACCTTGTCCCAGACTCTGGTGGCTCTAGGCCATATGGGTTCCCATCACCCTCCCCAATACAATCCTACTCTATGGTTTCAGCTTTTTACTGAATATGGTGACTCCCAGTTAGTGTTTCCTGCCCAGATTTCTCCAGGCTCACACGTACAGTGGACAGGTGGGCATTTCCCCTGGATATGCCACAATTGCTAGAGCTTCTCACACCTCAAGCATACTCATCATCCCCCCAAACCTGTTCCTTATGGTGAGGCACTCCCTGGCCTCCCCTACAACTCAACCAAGCCATCTGGGAGCCTCCTGCATCTCCCACCTACTCTATACACACTGGGGATAGGGGCCTTCCCCTCTGCTTCCAGCCCAGGATTGGCCTTTCTGCTCCTCCCTGTTCTCTGTCCCTGCTTAATCTGAGTCACGTCTTCTGCCAGGACAGCTGGATGCTCCTGACTGATGTCCCTGCCTCTAGCCTGACTTTCTTTAGCCAGGAACCTATCCATCCACTCATCATCTCCACAAGGTTCCTGAGCACCTACTAGGTGCCACCCACAGGTCATCTTTCTAAGACCACTTAGTATCTGGGAGAGCACACTCTGACTTTAGAAAAGAGTCCAGAGTCCTCTGATCAGACTTTGACCTGAGCTCCTGCCTGGCCCCAGGGCTCCCATGTCCACCAAGTGCTTAGCTCTTCAGCTGCCCTCCCAACTCACGCCTGGCAGCCCAGGCCAGAGGCATGGGAGCCTAGTAGCTTACACCCTTCAGAGGTGAGCATGGTCATAGTGGCTGCCTGTATCCATGGTCCTCCTCTCCCTCCCTTCCTCCACCAGCTGTGGGTGGCATGGCTCAGCAGCAGCAGTGCCCAAGGTGGGAAGGGGAAGGGCAGGCCCAGTTGGCAACTGCATCTGTCAGGAGGAGGTCCAGGTGTGCAGCCTGGGGTGGCAACATCAGAACCATGGGTGGGGTGGGGGATGGAGTGGCCGGGGGTCCTGGGTGGGAGCCTGCTGCCTAAGGCCTTCTGCTTTCCATCTACATGCTATATCAAGGCACTCCTAGGCCATGTTCAGAAAGGAGAAAGGAGAGAGGCTTTGCTGCCTTGGACTAGGGAACTCCATGGGAAACCCAAGGCTAGAGGGGCCAGCTCTCATACCTGTGAGGCATAGGTGTCCAGTTTCTCAAACTGCCGTAGGTCCAGGGCCATGGATTTCAGACTGGACCGGTCCCAGGGGTAGGCTGGAAACACAGGGAGGCTTGGTCAGCAGCTGAGTCTCTTTGAGGAGCTGTGACTGTGTGACCTTTAACACAATTCACAAAGCTAGAAACACTGAGCCCAAGGGCTGTATCTCCTAGAAGGGTTCCCAGACCAAATTAGTTTGGGAACAATGGCAACTCCCACAGACCTCTCGGAGATCTGCAGGGAGTATTAGACTCCTTTTTTAGATTATGGAAAGTCAGCAGAAAGAAACTGGCTCAACCTCAGCAAACCCAGCAGTCCCAGATGTATTGGTGATGGAATCTGCTTTTCCCCTTCACTTAATTTTCTGCAGAGCCCTTGTTATTCTCCTCAGGAACCAGTGCTCTGTGAGCAGTGTCCATGCAGTGTTGCTAGTCCCAGCCAAACTCAAGGATGGAGGTCTATGCCATGGCCATGGTGCTGGGGTGGAGGGCCATTGAGCAGCCCAGGTATGGGAGGATGGCATAGTAGGGTCAGACCAGCTAAATCCCAGAGGGAAAGCTGTGTGTGGAATCCAGATGGGCTTCCTGCCTTACTATGGTCAACTGTGTGGTGGTGCTCTTATAATAGGCACTGGGGGAGGCTGGGCCTTAGAATATGGCTAGCCTCTGTCACAGGAGGCTTAAGGCAGGTCACTGGGACAGATACGGGGAGGAAAAAAACTCAAGACCAGCGCTGACCAGGGCCAGCAGCCACTTCAGGGATGGATGTGAGACAGCCCTAGCCAACTTCTGCAGGGCTGCTGCATGACTGATCAACCAATTGTCAGACCAACAGATGGGTGGACAGTAGACCCTGTCCCAGCCCAGAAGAGAGCATGGGCTATGGCAAGGTCTTTCGTAATCAAAGTTCCCTGAGCCAGGCAGACCAAAATCAGGGAAGCAGGGTGAGATAGCAGGGTGGGGGACAAAGAGAAACTGAGCCTCTGACTTGGGTGGACCTACCTACCCACCTCTCAGCCTGCCATGTTGGGAGCCTCAGGGTTCTGGGTGAGTGAGAAGTGCTGGTGGGCCCAGTGCATACAGGAAGCCTGAGTGGAGCAGGGTGATGTGGGAAAGTGCCCGCTGGGTTATGTGAGGCATGGGGTAGTCCAGGCCTGACCTCCACCTTGCTGGGGGCATTAGACCAGCCACCTGGCCTGAGATCTGCAGCTAGGGGGCTCCTGGGAGCATGAATGAGATGGCAAATTATGTTGTGACATTAGTGTTGCACTGCTCTCTGGGAGAGTGCAGGATGTGGGGCTTTTCTGCAGGCAAGGGCAGAAGCAGGGGTATGTGGGCTTTCTGCCTGGAAACTGCAACCACATTTGCCCATATACCCCCAAGTCCACCCTTAATTGTGAGTCTGTTACTTTGGTGCTATATATCTAAGATGTGATTGAGAGAGTTGGGGGTGGTAAAGTATCACCTCCAACCCTGGCCCCAGCCACTCCATGACTCTCTTCTAGGCCAGCATGACTGAGAGGCAAAAAAATGCCTACTTGTTTGGGAACTGGCCAATGTCTGGGCCAGAGGAGCCCTAGGCCTCCAGTCAAGTTCAGTTGTAAGGAGCAGTCCATATAGGTCCTTCATAACTTTCCGAATACTCCAAGGCCCTCCCTGTTAAAATACAGGTCTTCTATCTTCTCAACCCCAGACAAGATAGGACAATTCCCAAGGGCACCTCATTGTGCTCCCTCCTTTCATATTGTAGCCCCTGGGGTGTTTGGCCCTTGGCCCTGAGGACTCTGATTGGGTTCTCACCTTGTCTTGCTTTGATATCTCTAGGATGTGAGGATTGTTCCTCTTCAGAGAAGGGCCAGGGGTATGGTGGGAAGGCAGGCTATGCAAACTCTACCATGGCACATTGGCCTCACCCAGCAAGTTAGTATTCTTTTTCTTTATTTCCCTGCTCTTTCTACAAGAACCAAGCCACTTCCCAGACTCCTCCAAAATCCTTTTCTGTTATA
>NW_003852427.1:5038516-5040427 GCF_000181295.1 Otolemur garnettii
CTACCCCCATTCAGAAGAAGGATGGCATTTCTAAAATGAGATTTTACTAGTTTTCCCCTTTTTTGGTTCCATTTTACAACATCTGAACATTAAAAATATCCATAATGATTTATGCCTCATTAAATTTATCTTCTGAGCAGATTATATAAGATCCAAATCTGATTTTGCATAAATACGTTTAAAATACCAATGTCATTAACTAAATTAAAGCAAAACAATGAGAAGAACTGATGAACCTCATTTAGGCCTCAGATGCCATCTGGTCTCTACTGAGGGGGAAACTGAGGCCCCATGAAAGCAAAAGAGGGGCAAAAGCTGGATTCCAACCCAGATCAGTGCTGCTTTCCCTGCCTCACTCTGCTTATTCACAGGCCCCCTATCTTACAGACACATTTGACAACCTATTGAAAGTTAACATAGCTTTTAATGCTGTTCCCCTTAATAGACTACCTTGTAATTGGTGGGGTTTATGCTTTAGCTTTGGTATTATATCTGATATATGGGTGTAGGAGCTTTTTCCTTTTTCACCTATGCCCACGACACACATTCCAAATCAATTCTGACAGAACTTCATGAGTTCTTCTTCCCCTGAACTCAGAAGTGGCCCTAGACTCTCAGCACAGTGCCCTGGAAGTCATTGCCAATTGACTGGAGATTGGGCCATACGGCTAAATCAATGTGCACTCTTGAGATGGCCTTGGAGAAGGCTCTGGAACTTACCATGGGCATCTTTCCCTCCAGGCTGCCGGGGTCTTGTGTTTCCATTTTTGTCACCTTGTAAACCTATAATGTTCCAAAGGTGAGAAGTAGAAACATTTCAGAAGAAACAGAAATATAAGCACTAATGATTCTCTGTATGGTGATCATGCTTCCAACTCTTCCTCTTCACTCTCCTTTTTATAGGCTCCTTGCTCCCATCCCATCCACCACTGAACTACTGGAATTTCCATCAACTTCCTGGTGTAGTGGAGGGGAGACTGGGAACCAGGAAGTAGACTACAAGAGAGGAAGGTGTAGTGTACTTAAAATTTGCTCTGACCCCAACATTGTGGATTTTTCAGTGGGTCCTCCTAAAACCTGCCCTTCTCTGGATTCACGGTGGGTGATATTGAGAGCACTAATGAATTCACTGCCAGATAACCCCAGGACAAAAACAGACAATGGACAAAAACACAAATAAGAGGAGGTAAAGAAAGTTTGTATAGTGTCTGAAACCCAGAAAGGGTAGGTAATTATTATTACTTTTTCAGACAGGGTCTCACTCTGTTGCTCCAGCTAGAGTGCAGTGGTGATATCATAGTTCCCTGCAGCCTCAAATTCCTGGGCTCAAGCAATTCTCCTGCCTCAGTCTCCTAAGTAGCTGGGAGTATAGGAACACTACCATGCCTGGCTAATTTGTCTATTTTTTTTGTGGAGATGGGGGTCTCACTCTTTCTCAGGCTGGTATTGAACTCCTGGTCTGGAGCGATGCTTCCATCTCTGTCTCCCAAAGTGTTAGGATTCCAGGTGGGAGCCAGCATGCCAGGCCAGGTAATCACTGAATTATTCCTTTGGAAGATTAAAGGGCAACTGAATCCTACAAATTCAGGACTGTTAAGGCAGAATGGTAACCAATATTTATTAGACTCCATGACCAAGAAGAAAGCTTTTCCTGGTGGCCTGGCTTCCACTTGTATTTTTGATAGAATGGTAGTTGGCGTTTCTTATGTACTGGCCTAGGCTTTATATTTACTTTCTTATTTAGCCTCATAATCTGATGAGGAAGGTTTACATTCTTTTTCCTTTATAGATAAGAAAATCAAGCCCCAAAGAGGGGTTAAGCCACTTGATCAAGATCACACAGCTGAAATACATAAACCTAGCCAGTTAGCCTGGAGCCTACCCTACCTACACTGGACTGCCCTTCTGAGG
>NW_003852427.1:5041959-5042833 GCF_000181295.1 Otolemur garnettii
AGTAATTCCATAAGATTGTGGATAAACTCCTGCAGTCACCTCTGAGCTGTTCTTGCATGGATCTTATCCTAAACAACATAGTACAGTCTTTGAGAACTCAATTATGGGGTAGACCAATGCCCAGGTCCCAGTATGGCCAATGGGTTGTACACAGGCAGGGAAGATATGTATAGCATTGCAAAGGCTATAATTAAAAATTGTTCAGCATGGGAAGACCTAGAAAAATCTCAATTTGAGAAGGAAAGGATAATCAATAGATACCAACTCCATGTTCACACAGATATCAGAATTATCAAAGACTTTGAAATAGCCATGATAATAACCATATTCCAAAAAGTGAGGGCAAACATTTTTGGAAAAAAATGAAGTCTCATAAAAAAAGACATAAAAATGAGAAAAAAAGTGGCAATTTTAGACTGAAAAATATGGTTCAAAAATTTCTCTGGATATTGATGCCCAGTAGCAGAATGGAGATACAGAGTAAAAAGTCAGAGAACTTAAAGATAGATCAATAGACATAATTCAGGCTGGGCATTGTGGCTCATATTTATATTCTCAGCACTTTGGAAGGCCAAGGGGGTAGGATCACTTGAGGCCAGGAGTTTGAGATCAGGCTGGAAAACATAGGCGACTGTGTCTCTATAAAAACAGTTTTAAAAAATTAGGCAGTGTGGTGGCACATACCTATAGTCCTAGCTACTCAAGAGGCTGAAGCAGGAGATTTCTTAAGGAGTCCTCCTGCCTCAGAAGGAGATTGAGGCTACAGTTAGCTGTGATTGTACTATTGCACTCCATCCTGAGTGATAGAGCAAGATGGTCATCAGATTTTCTCTAAAAAGATTTTATCCAATTTGAACAACAGAAAGCAGGAAGA
>NW_003852427.1:5043912-5045065 GCF_000181295.1 Otolemur garnettii
GAAGCAGTAGGAGACTCTAGGAGCCTAGGAGAAGGGCTGGTGCTAAAGAAGACCAGCACAGAAGGCAAGTGCCTGGGTATGGGCAGAGGCTGGCTAGATGGCCCTTCTGCACAGGACTAGAGACTTCCTGCAATTTTGTTTTGTTTTGTTTTTGGATCTGGCTGCTCACTACAGCTACCTTGAAAGGGCTTAAGTGAGTAAGCAAACTGGAACAGTGTCTGGTGGCTAAGATTGAATACTGGGTGGAGTGGAACTTCCATCCACTTAGAGACTATCTGGGTACCGCCATTGTGGGAAGGCTGCCCAGGAGGAACTTCTGTGGGGTCCTAGTGCACAGCTGGCTCTGATGCATCTGCTGAGCTTGAGAAACCATTCTTGGGTTTAATGGTTCCCACACCCCCGAGAAGGCCACTTTTTTGTCAGGGGGCACTGTTGGAAAGGTCAAGATGTGCCTCCTATGAAATATGGTGAGAGGTTCAGGATCCTATTCCATGGGGACTGATACTGGTAAAGTGAGCAGGTCCTGATTAAGGAGAAATAAACACAGGAAGACAAAACCAGGACTTGTCTGCAACTAGATAGTGGATTCTGATCCCTATCTTATACAGTAAAATCAGTGTGTTTGTTCTCCATTTCTTAACACCACAATACCACCTGGTGACAATGCTATAAATATATATATAAAAAATATATAAAATATATATATATATTTTTTCCTTTGTTTGCTTCTTTTCACAATTTTTCTCTTAGTTTTTTTGTTTGTTTGTTTGTTTTAGTTTGGTTTGGTTTGGTTGTATTTTTATTTTTTCATTTTTACATTTTCAGTAGCAAGTGCTCCTTCATTGTTAGAGTTTTTCAGCCCCTTTTATTCCTTTTTTATTTTTTATTTCTCTCATTTTTTTCTTTCTTTTGGTAGAGATTTGCCTACTTTTATTATCTTTCCCACTTAAATGTCTTATACAACTAAGATACCCTTTTTTCTTCATTTTACATAACCGTATTTTTAATTTTCTTTATTTTTTTTTTGTTTTCTCTGAGGGCTGGAGGGTCACAGCATTAATCTGACTGGAGGGTTATGGTACTGGTCTGGCTCAAGGAGGCCATGAGCTCATGGTTCAGGGTGTCCTTCTACCTTTGAATTTAGGAAAGAGGG
>NW_003852427.1:5045399-5046696 GCF_000181295.1 Otolemur garnettii
TTCCTTTCTTCCCTCTTTCTCTTTACCTTTCTTTTCCTTTTGGCCTTATACCAAAAGGCCATTTCAACATCTAAGCTCAGAGACAAAGTAATTTAAAGTAAAGGAGGCAATGAAAGGAAAAAGTAGGGAAAGAAAGTGAATACAAAGAAACACACATGAGGAGGAACCAACAGAAAAATTCTGGCAACATGCAAAACCAGAACAGAACAACTCCCCAAGGGATCATGAGGTAGCTACTACAGAGGATTCCACCTACAAAGAAATAATGGAAATGACAGAAAGAGAATTTAAAATATGAATGGCAACAATAATGAAGAGATTTTATGAGAAAGTGGAAAATAATCAAAAGGAAATAAAAAAAACAGAACCAAAAATGGACAAAAGATACAAAAAACATAAAAAGGATATATAGCAGAGCTTAAGGAATTGAAGGAGTCAATCAGGGAATTTACAGATGCAGTAGAAGTATAAATAACAGATTACACCAAAGAAAAGAAAGAATCTCAGAGCTAGAGGATAAAGCCCTTCAGCTAACCCAGGCAATTAAGGAGGCAGAAAAGAAAAGAGAGAAAAGCAGAGCATTTGCTTAGAGAATTATGGGACTACATGAAGTGTTCAAACATACAAATTATAGGTATCTCTGAAGGGGAGGAAGAACATCCCAAAGGAATGGAAGCCCTACTAGAGGATATCATCAGTGAAAATTTCCCAAGTGTCATTAAAGATTCTGACACACTCCTTTTAAAGGGATATCAAACCCTGGGTCATCTCAAGACAAATAGAGCCTCTCCAAGACACATTGTAATCAACCTGTCCAAAGCCAAGTTGAAAGAGAAAATTCTTCAAGCAGCCAAGAGTAAGTGCCAATTAACCTACAGAAGCAGATCCATCAGGTGACAGTGGACTTTTCTGCTGAAAATTTCCAAGCCAGAAGATAATGATCATCTAACTTTCTTATACAAAACAATTTTCAACCCAGAGTTATGTGTCCTGCTAAATTAAGCTTCAAAATCAATGGAGAAATCAAACTTTTTACTGATTGCAAACATTGAGGAAATTCACCACAACAAGACCAGCTCTACAGGAACTACTTAGACCTATTCTCCACACTGACCATCATAATGGATCACGAACAAAGTAAACACCTAGAAACTAAGGGACAAAATCTAGCTTCCACATGATGCAAAGGATAAAACTAAGCAACTGACTTTCACAAAATAAGATGAACAGTACTCTACCACACTTATCAAATTTCTCTATTAATGTAAATGACTTGAATTCCCCACTGAAGAAGTAC
>NW_003852427.1:5048819-5049991 GCF_000181295.1 Otolemur garnettii
TCTTAAGAATATAGGCATAGGTGGCACATTTCTCAAACAGATTGAAGCCATCTACAACAAACTCACAGCCAATATCATATTGAATGGAGTAAAATTGAAAGTTTTTCCACTTAGAACTGGAACCAGACAGGGATATTCTCTATCATCACTACTATTCAACAAAGTTCTGGAAGTTCTAGCTAGTGCAATCAGGAAAGAGAAGTATATAAAGAGCATTCTAATGGGGGCAGAGGAGGTCAAATTCTTGCTCTTTGCTGATATGATTTTTACTTAGAAAACCCCAGCAACTCAACCACAAGACCCCTGGAAGAGACCAAGAAATCCAGTGACATCTGGATTTATACCCTAAATCCATCTTAGGGTATAAAATCAATGTCCACACATCAGTGGCTTTTGTATACATTAACAAGCCAAGTTGGGAAACTAATCAAGGATACAATTCCCTTCACAGGAGTTTTAAAGAAAATGAAATACCTAAGAATATACCTAACAAAAGAGGTGAAGAATCTCTATAAAAAGAATTATGAAACCCTAAGAAAAGAAATAGCAGAAGACATTAACAAGTGGAAAAACAAGCTCTTGGCTGGGAAGAAGCAAAGTTGTTAAAATGTCTATACTACTCAAAGTAATCTACAGATTCAATGCAATCCCCATTTAAATGCTAACATCATACTTGAAGAACTGGAAAAAATATTTCTTCATTTCATATGGAACCAGAAAAAAAAAAAAACTCATGTAACCAACATAATTTTTAGTAATAAAAACAAAGCCAGAGGCATCACTCTATCAGAAGTTAGGTTATATTACAAGTCCACAGTGATCAAAACAGCATGGTATTGGCACAAAAATAGAGACACAGACATATGAAATTGAATAGAAAACCAAGAGATAAAATCAGTCTCTTATAGTCATCTGATCTTTGATAAACCAAATAATAGCATACTCTGGGGAAAAGAATCCCTATTCAATAAATGGAGCAGGGAGAACTGGATAACCTCATGTAAAAGACTGAAACTGGACCCACACCTTCACTACTTATAAAAATTGATTCAAGGGGCAGTGCCTGTGGCTCAGTGAGTAGGCTGCCAGCCCCAAATACTGAGGGTGGTGGGTTCAAACCCGGCCCTGGCCAAACTGTAACAACAACAAAAAATGCTGGGTGCTGTGGCAGG
>NW_003852427.1:5051079-5051845 GCF_000181295.1 Otolemur garnettii
GTACTCAACACTATTATGAAGCCAGTAGATGATCTAATACATGCCCATATAAGAGAAAAAATTCAATTCAAGTTGGGGGGGAGAGGGAGTGAGGGAGGGGGAAGAAGGGAGGAGGGGAGTGGATGGTGTGCTCCCACTTAATGGGCACAATGTAAGGATATATGGCACAGCATTTTGGTGCAGAATACAATTACTAGAGGGATTCTACCTAACAAATCCAAATATTATAATCTAGTTGTTTATACCCTCAAATTAACCTGATTAAAAAAAAAGAATGAAGGTAAAAATAAAGACATTCTTAGATAACTTAATGCCAAGAGAATTTTTTACCAACATATTTGTTCCAAAAGAATTGTTAATGTAAGCGTGTCAGATGGAACATACCTAAATGAAAGTGTATCAATAATTACATTAAGCATAAGTAATCCAAAAACCCTAATTAAAAATAGAGAATAGAGATTATAAGAAATTATAAACAAAATGATTAAATTATATTCTGTTTCTAACGTCCAAGTTTAACTGCTGTGATATATATTCGATTAAAAAAAACCCAGAAAGCTAAAGTTGCTGTGTTAACACCAGACAAAGTAGATTTCAGAGCAAGGAAAATATCAGGGATAGAAAAATATTTCACGTAATGGTGAAAGAGTTGATTCACCAAGAAGGTCTAACAATCTTAAATATGTATACATCTAACAACAAAGTTTTAAAATATGTAAAACAAGAACTGCTAGAACTGAGCAGAAGAATAGACAAACCTATAGTT
>NW_003852427.1:5053305-5076665 GCF_000181295.1 Otolemur garnettii
CTGGGTAGAGGGCTGTGGCATCATAGCTTATAGCAACCTCCAACTCTTGGGCTCAAGTGATCCTCTTGTCTCAGTTTTTCTATTTTTAGTAGAGACAGGGGTCTAGCTTTTTTGCTCAGGCTGGTTTTGAACTCATGAGTTCAAGCAATCCACTTGCCTTTGCCTCTCAGAGTGCTAGGATTACAGGCATGAGCCACCACACCCAGCCTAAACTTATACTTTATGAAAGTAGAGAAATAATAGCAAATGAAATCCAAGGCAAGCAAAGGAAGGAAATGATAAAAATAGTAGAATAAATTAGTGAAATGAAAAATGATAACAACAGAGAAGAATAAATGAAACCAAAAGCTGATTCTTTTAAAAGAATTAAAAAGCAATAAAATTGATAAACCTCTAGTTATAGTCACCAAGAAAAAAAGAGGTAAGACACAAAGTAGGAGTCAAGACATGGACATCAGGAATGAAATGGAGGCTACCATTGTGGATGCTCACATATACTGAAATAATAATAAAGGGATACTATAAAAAACTCTATGTGCACAAATTCTATAGCTTAGATGAAATAGACCAAGTCCTTAAAATTCACAAACTGCCATAAACACTCATGCAAGAAGATAATCTAAACATTCCCATATCTATTTTTAAAATTAAACTTGTAGTTTAAAAACCTCAAAAAAAAAAAAAAAAAAGCCAGGTCCAGATGGTTTCAGTGGTAAATTCAAACAAACATTAAACAAAAAAAGAAAGACTTCTTTATAAGATCATTCAGAAAACAGAAGAGTAGTGAACACTTAACAACTCATTTTAAGAGGCTAGAATTAAGCTGATACTAAAACCAGATAAAGACAAGGAAAGAACACTACAGATCAATTTCCTGAACATAAACATAAAAATGTTCAAGAAAATATTTTAAAATTAAATGCAGCAATATAGTAAAAGAATAATAAACTATAATCATGAGTGGTTTATCTTGGAAATGCAGAACTGGTTTAGTATTTGAAAATCAGTGAATGTAATTCACCATATCAACAGGCCAAAGAAGAAAAACTGTGACATGATATCTATTGGTATAGAAAAAGCATTTGACAAAATTTAATACTAATTCATGATAAAACACCACGACAAACTAGGAATAGGATAGAACTTTCTCAATCTGAAAAAGGGCATCTGCAAAAAGCATACAGTAGTTCATAACAACATATTTAATGTTGGAAAATGGTTAATGATAACTACATACCATTGGGAACAAGTCATGATGTTCACTTTCACTGCTCCTAATCACAATGTACTAGAAGTCCTACCCAGTGCAATAAGACAAGAAAAAGAAATAAGAGTCATACAGATTGGAATGGAAGAAATAAAACCATCCTTATTCCTAGATGATATGTCTGTTTACATAGGAAATCCCAACTAATCTATAAGAAAAAGAGCCTAGAACTAATAAGTGAGTTTAGCATGGTTACAACGTACAAAATTATCACACAAAAATCAATTTTATTTCTCTATATTGGCAATAAGCAATTAAAATTCAAATTTACAAACAATCATTTCCCTTAGCTCCCAAAATTGAAATACTTAGGTGTAAATTAAACACCAAAAAACAAAAAATCCAGCAGTGGCTCATGCCAGTAATTGCAGAAGTTTGGGAGATCAAGGTGGGAGGATCTCTTCAGGTCAGGAGTTCGAAATCATTCTGGGAAATGTAATGAGAATCTGTCTCTAAAATATAGGCATGGTGGTGTATACCTGTAGTCCCAACTACTTGGGAGGCTAAGGTGGGAGAATCTATTGAGCCCAGGAGTTCGAGGTTACAGTGAACTATGATTAGGCCACTGTACTCCACTGCCACCTGGGCAACAGAGAGAAAAAAAAGTCAACAAACCCCAAGAAACAAGTGCAGAATTGTATGCTGAAAACTATGGAACATTAAACAAATTAAAGAGGACTTAAATAAATAGGGAGACATCCCATATTTATGAATCAGAAAACTCAATATTGTCAAGTTGGTAATTCTCTTAATGAATCTACAGATTTAATGCAACTTCAATCAAATTCCAGGGAGGAATTTTGTAGAGATAGACAAGGTGATTCTAAAATTTGGATGCAAAGAAACTAGAATAACCCAACCAATTTTGAAAAAAAAAAAAGATTCACACGATCTGATTTTAATAAACTGTGTTAATAAAGCTACAGTTTGATATTGGCAAAAGGATAGATCAGTAGAATGGAATAGTCAAGAATAGGCTGAGGCAAATATGGCAAAATTATTTTTTACAAAAGTGCGAAGGAAATCCAATTTGAAAAAGGGCAAAAGAACAGATATTTTACCATAAAAGAGATTATAGATGGAAAATAAGCACCTGAAAAGATGTTGCACCTCATCAGCTATTAGGAAAAGGCAAATTCTCATAAAACCATGAGATATCACATTGATTAGAAAACCAATAATATACAGTTGAGCCTTGAATAACACAGGTTTGAACTGCATGGGTCCACTTACACACGGCTTCTTTTCAGAGTCCAGTGTTTGTGGGATGCAAAACCTGCATGTACAAAGGGCCAACTTTTCGTTTCTGCAGAGCAGGGTGGATTGACTGTGCAGACTTGAGTATGTGTGGATTTGGTTATACGTGGGTAGTCCTGGAACCGATCCCCCACATACACACATACAAAGGGATGACTGTAATTTAAAAATGGTGACAATATCATATGCTAACAAGGATGCAGAGAAACTGGGTCTCATATATTGCTGGTGGGATTGTAAAATAGAACAGTCACTCTGCAAAACAGTTTGGCAATTTCTTATACAACAAAACATGTATTTAGCATACAACCTAAAAATTGTACTCTTGGGCATTTATCTCAGAGAAATGAGAACTTATGTTCATGCAAAACCCATACACAAATGTTTATATGTCAGCTCTATTCATTATCACCCCAAATCAGAAATGACCTAAATATCCTTCAATGAATGCATGAATAAAAAACCATCCACATGGAGGAATAGTTCTAAACAATACAAAGGAATGCTGAGGAGTGACAGGAAGTTTAGAATACACACAAGAGAATTTGGGGGGAAGAATACAACTGCTCTATATCCTGATACAGTGGTGAATACATGCATCTATGCATGTGTTACAACTCAAAAGTACATACCATGAAAATACAATTTAACTGTATGTTAATTTAAAATAAAGTAAAAATAAAGATAGCAACCACACAAAAATACCCTAAGCAGAATTAAAACAAAAACTTGGATGGTACAGAAAGATATAAAGTAGAAAGCAAAAATTCTTTTAAGACTTAATTTCTACATTTAAAAATCCAAAGCAAGATTATAGTAAACATGCTTTTTTTTTTTGTAGAGACAGAGTCTCATTCCATCACCCTCAGTAGAGTGCTGTGGCATCACAGCTCATAGCAACCTCCAGCTCCTGGGCTTAGGCAATTCTCTTGCCTCAACCTCCCAAGTAGCTGGGACTACAGGCCCTACCACAATGCCTGCTATTTTTTTTGTTGTTGTTGTTGCAATTTGGCCAGAGCCGGTTTGAACCTGCCACCCTCGGTATATGGGGCTGGCGCCCTACACGCTGAACCACAGGCGCCGCCCTAAACATGCTTTTTGTAATCTGGTTTCTTCATTTAAATCTTTAGTTAAAAGTGAATATAAAAAAATAAAAAATAAAAAGTGAATATAGCCATATGTCATCATTTTAAAAAACTTGCTGAGCAAAAAATAAAAAATAAAAGTGAATATAGCCATATGTCATCATTTTAAATGACTGCATAGCGCTCTATTTTATAGATGACTTATAATCCAGGTAAACAATTCCTTTTTGTTAGAGATTTGACTTTTCCCAAACATTTTGCTATTAAGAAACAATGATGCAATCTGCATTCTGACACATGCATCTTTACACACTTCGCAACTCGGTTCCTTGAATATGCAACAAAGAGCATGGAGATATTTAAGGCTTTTGTTATATATTGGCAATCTTTTCTCATAAATGATTCAATTATTTATGATCTTACCCACAGTGAAAGAGAATGGCCATTTTACTCACTCTTGAGGTGCTTTATCAAAAAATTGGCCAAAATTCTTTATACTGCTTCTCAATAAGAGCTCTTTTATTCCACCCCTTGAGTTTGGGCTGGCCTTAGGACTTGGTTTGGCCAATTAACACACAGCAGAAGTGACGTACAAGTTCTAAGCCGAGGCCTCAAGAGACTTTGCAGCTTCCCTTGTTCTTGGGATCCCAGCCACAGTTGCCATGTGCATCCAGGCTGTGGATGAGAGGCCATGTGGAGCAGAGCAGGGCCTCCCCTGTGAGGCCATCCCAGACCAGCTGGTCTCTAGCCAACCCACCAGCAGACAATAAGCACCAGAAGCAAGCCCAGCCAAGGTCTGGATCAGCTGGTTATGGCTCAGATGAAAAGAACGCCCAGCCGACCTGCAGACTTGTGAGCCCACAAACACTTATTAAGTTTGCTGAGTTTTGTGGTGGTTGATAATGTAAAAATAGATCATGGATACACTTATTGATGTTTGATTTTAGCTTTTAAATTTTTATCAATAAGTAATGATACCTTGTACGTTTGTTTTGTACATTTCTTTAATTTTTAGTGTCATTCTTTGTATATATTTATAGTTAAATTCTTATTTCATGAATTGGTATTTTCCTTTTGATTTATTATTTTTTCCTTATTGATTTTGAAAGAGCTCTGTTTACTAAGGCTTTGCCTGCTAAATGTGTTGCAATTATTTTTCCTAGAGTAACAATAGTGTACCTCATAAACTTGCTCTGGGTGCCAAAGATGGTAATTCTCAAATCATTTAAAAAGATACAACATGGCCTCTCCAGGCGTTTACTTTGAAGGCATTGACATTCATTTTGAAGCCCAGTTCCTAGTGCAATCTCTGTCAGAGAAAATTAACCCTATAAATCTATACCTAAGATGTTCAAGGCCTAATTCAGTTCTGATCGTGGGATTGGGTGACATCACCACCCATCAGGAAATACTTCCCGTGTGTCTTCCTGTGGTGCATTGGGCCTGGGAGGCCTGTTCCCCTTTGTCTTTTCACTTTCTCCACCTGAAAAACATTCTGAAGTGTTTTTCAAAGTGGGTGCCAAGTAGTACTTGGCTACAAGATGCCTTATGAAGAATGAATTGAGAAACATGCCCACTCTCTTCTTTCTTGTAGGTCACACAATGCTCTGAGAAGGTCTGCAGCAAAAATACTCTATTCAACCTAGCACTGTTTTGTCAGACACAATTTGGAAAATGCTGGACTGGAACCATCTGCATAAACTTAGGGAAGCTGCACAAGTGAATGACTTGTTGGCATAGGGTTCAACAACAAACCTCTTTCCCAAACTTCTCATAACATCCAGGTACTTCCAGGGTCATGTCTCTCTGTCAAAGAATGATCGAGCTGAAAAACAAAATGTTGTGAAAGCCCTTCTAGGCCTGGGTTGGTGAGGTGGTCTCATGTTCAGAACATGGCTCTGGCCTGGAATCTCCATTTCTAATTCCGTTTCTCCTCTCTGCAATTCCTCTTTCTACTTGGATAGGGGCAAGGTCCAATATTTTCCTGAATCCCACTTCCTGGCTCTCCCCCACAGCTGTGTTGCTGATAGCATTCCTTCAAAGGGATTAGCCAAGTTCTCAGCCTCCCTGATGCATGGGGGAGTGTGGTTCCTGCTCTCACCTACAGCTGTGCAAGGACATACTGGGCCTGGGCTGGGCACATTGTGTCAAGGTGAGCATCATTCACAATATAGCTTCATGCTTCCTAAAGGCACGAAGCAGAGGGAGAGTCTGCTTGCATCAAACAAAACTCTTAATTTAAGAAAAAACATATTAATATGACCAGTCTCTAATTACAGAGATGGGATATCATTCAGAGCAAAATTCATAGTCAGATCTAAACCGTAAGTACAACCAGGTACCATTACACCAATCTTGACCATTGGCTATCACGACCAAACTTAAGGGTGGCCCTTCTTGGGACTCCAGGCCACCTGGCTGGCCTCCCTGAGGGACCGCTCCCCAGCACTACCAGTTAACAACCAAATCACATTTCTGGAGCTGCTGCTCTGTTCGTCTTAGTAAAAGTGCATCAGTGATTATTTTCTGCCAACCCTAAGAAGTGGCTCCCAGGCCCTTTTCCCAGACCCCACTATCTCTCCTTGCTGTCCCTGCCCTCTCAGAAACAGAGATGGGCACAGACAAGCCCAAGCATGTCTCCCTGTGCACTGCCTGGGGTCTGCCATTTGCTCAGTCAGTATATTTCCCTACCTGACGTCTTCTCTCCAGATTTCTTCAGGTTTCAATCAGGATTTATGTAAAGGCCTAATTTGCTCAGAACACCTAATGCAGGATGGCAAACAGGTCTCGTGTTGTTCATTAACTCTGACTGATTGGAAGTGGCTGCCTGAAGCGATCAATTAACAAAGACGGTCAGGGGTGGGTTTGTGTGTGTGTGTGAGTGCACGTGTACATGACTGTATGTGTGTATGTAGGGACCGTGAGTTCATGGGAGATGCTTGCGATTACTGGCTTAAGGTGCTTGTTAACTTTCTACAATAGTTTGCCACATTTACAACCTAGATTTTTCGCCTTATAATTTTTTCCTGCAGTAGCTGAGTGTCAGGAAAACCTTAGCTAAGCCATTTATAATTTTAAAAACATTCTTAAACAGACCCTGGCTGGTGTTCAACAAAGACACGGTGCGGTTAAGTGAGTTGTGACATCTCAGAAACAAGCAAGTTGGATGGTGTCAGGGACTGCCCAGCTCTGTAGAGCACCAACACAGGTGGAAATGTGTGCAGGGCGCACAGCCTGCACCCTCTGAGTGAGCTCAGCACACACCTGAATGCCTGGGAGCCAGGCACACACGCTTCTCTCTGCTCTTTCTCTTCAGCCCAGATTTGCTCATTGGGAAACATTTTGCTCCAACCTTTTATTTTTCTCCACTGCATGTTGAAGGAGCAGGAGTTGTCTTGGGTCATGCATTAAATACAAAAACACTAACAAGAGCCGATTAGCAAAAAAAGGGTCTATTCATACTTTTCATGATATCTAACACCACAGATAAGCAAAAACGTCCTCACAAAATCAGCATGCAGGCCCATGGGCTGCAAGGGTGGACCCCCTGAATGGCCCAGTCACACTCAGATTAGAAGCCAGTACATTGAGGTAGACTCCCAGGTCCTGAGAGCACTACCCTGGGTGCCTCTGACTTGTCCCTTACTGCCCCGCCTGCCCTTGCTTCCCTCCCTCTCCACCCCATGGCCCTGCTCCCTGCCCCCTGCACACAGGCCACACTCTCTGCTGCCTGGGAGCCCTGGAGCCCTCACACCCACTGCTTCCCCTGCTGGAAGCTCTTCCCTAGGTGCCCACATGGTTTGCTCCCTCATCTCCATCCTCGTTCCAATGTCCCCTTTGCAGTGAGGCCTGTCTCACCTAATTTTTAATGTCGCCTATAGTAGACTGAATAATGGCTTTTAAAGATGTCCATGTTGAAATCCCCAGAACCTGTGAACATTGCTTCATATGGCAAAAGGGATCATGCAGATGGGATTAATTTAAGGATCTTAAAATGGGGAGATTATCCTGGGTTATGCGGCTGGGCCCTAAAGGCAATCACATATATTCTTATAAGAGGGAGATAAAGGGAGATTTGACTACTTCTAAGGTGGAGAGGCAATGTGACAATAGAAACAGAGACTGTAGGAACACAACCACAAGCCAAGGAATGCCAGCTGCTTCTAGAGGCAGGAAGAGGTGACAAATGGATTTTCCTCTAGAGCCTCCAGAAGGAGCCAATCCTCTGACACTTTGATGTTAGCCCAGTGTAACTGATTTCAGGTTTCTGGACCAAAGAGAATAAATTTGTATTGTTTTAAGCCACCAGACTTGCGGAATTTGCTATAGCAGCTGCAGGAAATGAATCCATAACCCTGCACACCCTTCCCACCCCATGCCCGTATACCCCACCCCCATCAGCCGTCCTGCTTTATTCCTCCGCGGCCTATTATGACTCATTCTATTTTACTTGTTAGGATTGTCTGTCTTCCCTCACTAGGACATCAACTCTGTGAGGACAGGAGGCTTTGTCCGTTTTGCTCACTTAATAAGATAAGTGGTCACTCATTTACTCTCACAGCAAGGACTTGTTCTATGGTCTGAGTCTTGTTCTGTGGTGAGCTGTGTGCAGTTGAGTCTATTTCAGACAATCAGTGGGGGCTCAGCTTGTCCTTGTGGTGCTCAGGGCAGGTAGCAGGTCTCAATGGGCCTCAGAGTGAGCTCTAAGGCTTGTCCTGGAACTGTATTGTAAGGAATTCTGACCTAAATGGATACTGACCCTGACTGCAAGGAGAGACAGCTCCCTCATGCTGGTGACCTGGGCTGGCAGGCCCTTCTTCACTATCTATCAGTGCCTAGAGATGCTGGGCCAGTCCATATTTTGGAGAGCAATTCTCTGTCGGTGCTCATCTCCCAGGGCTTTCAGGGTCCTCCTGCTTCGTGAGGTGGGGAGGATGCCACTGCCCCCAAATGTGATCAGACAATGTCCTCACAGGTTGGGGCATCAGCACCAACAGCAATTAAGGTGAACTTAGGGTTGGGCTTGTAAGAACTCTAAGACACCAGGCCCCAGTCTTTAATGCAGAGCAGTTAACCAAGATGGTCTAACCTGGCCTCACCTCCAGTCATGGCTATGGAGCCTGCCTGTCCCTTCCTATCAAGTTCTCAAATCCACTCAACTACCAAGTCACTGATGCCCTCGCCTGCCCTTCCCGAGCCCCCAGAGCCTGTCCCTGAAAAGCAAGAATTCTTAGGGAAGGGCCCTCTCCCTCCATCTTGCTGCAGTAAACTCATGCTGGGTAGAATGTCCTGGGAGGAACTGCTATGACTCATGACAAGGGAGAGCTTGGATGAGCCAGCAGGGAGGCCAGTGCACAGGGAGCTGTGGGCACAGAGCCATATGAAGGGTAACAGCTGAAGCCTAGCTGCGCTTGAAGGGTGGCGGGGATCAGACTGCCCAGCTCTGATTCTTGCTGGGCATGTGATCTTGGACACATGAAAGACAGTCTTTCCAAGCCTCAGCTTACTCATCTATAAAATGAGGATACTAAGAGTACTCATCCAACAGGATTGCTTAATAAATGTTAACTATAGTGAAGACAGTGATGGTGAAGATGATGACAGCAGTGAGCTCTGTGGCCCAAGGACTTTGTTTCTTGATCCCATCATAGGGTAGACACTGAGCCTGCAGCTTCATTGCTTCCCATAGGATGCAGGGAAAGGAAAAGATGCTCCAACATCCACAGGGCAGAGAGGACCCTGCTCCCTGCAGCCTGAGCTCCACAGCCCAGGCTGTCTCTGGCTGGGGCAGCAGATCTGGGTACACAGCCACAGGAGAGGTCGTGACTAACTGCGATCACTTACCTTGGTTGTCATAGGAAGTGATGACCTGGGGCTGCTGAAGGTGCTGCTTTTCCGCCAGGTTTCCTATTTAAGGAAGACAGAGAGGCCTACAATGACCACTGGGACCACATTGGAATTTTCCTTGGGCATAGCAGGGAGCTGTGTGTGTTTGCAAGAAAGGCGTGCTGGTGGGGGCCAAGTGTATTTACAGGTCTAAACCTGTGTGCATGGCTGTGAACCAACAGCTACACACATGAACATGGAGGCAAATGCCTGTGAACCTGTGTGCACACACCCTCACCTCTCAGCAGGTGCCAGCCCATGCTGGTTTTCTTCTCAAGCCTTCCATGGTCTATGTAGCCATAATTCTTCACTTTGGTGTTAACAGGCAGTTTCCCAAGCACTTTGCCATACACAGATGCCTCCCTAGTCTTCACACCTCTCTGTGGTAGAGGCTGGGAGGTTCTAACCTGGGATTTGAACCCCAAGTTCTCTGACTCCTTCTGAGAAAAAGGAGCCAGCTGCCTCCTACGCCAGCCTAGGAGTTGGGATGATTGTACACTTTGGTTCAGTTTCACAGACATCTGCATGGCACCCACTATATCCAAGTTCTCTTCACACACTGGGAATATTTCTGCCCCTGGGACACAGAGATGTCCTCAGAGCCCAGGGCGGTCAGGCTGTGATGGAGAGATAATTAATTCATGGCATAGACTAACCTGCCCCTCCCGTAGGAAGCGTGACCATTTTTGCATCCCCTCTTTACAGTTCAGGCTGTGGCCTGGTCTTACTGAGGCTGCCCTTGAACCTCTGCTTCAGAGGAAAAGGGAAAGGGCTGGCCAAGGTAGTTCACCAAAGGTTCCCCCACCATCACCACCCTTGCCTGCCATCATCTTCCTCTGGCATTCCTCTGGTCTGCACTGCACTTGCCACTGGAAGTGACCACTGGGACCAGTGCCTTGGTCTGGGAACAAGCATGCCTCTGGGGTATTGTCCTGAACAGGTTCCATCAGATGACTCCATGTGTACCCAACTAGATGGCCACTCAGTGCTCCCCATGCCTTGGCCCAAGCAGAAGCCAATCAATGTGGATGAGTGGGGCACTGAGCTAGCTGGTCTTGACTAGGGAATCCATCTGTCAGGGTCTTGACCTAGAAAAGCCTGCCTGCTCTCGCCTTCTATGAACAGGCCCAGTCAGAGCCCTGCACCCCCTGTTAGTCAGCCAAGGGCCAGGTCCATGGTATGTGCCAACAGAGAGTAATATGGTATGCTGGGCTGGAGACCCAGGCCAGACTCAGGTGAGGGCAGGGAGGCTGCCTCCTGCGGTCACAGCTGGCAGCATCTCAGCTGACTGAGGGAGGAAACAGGATCTGGGAAGGGAATCCTCCAGGAGGGTGATTGGCTGGCATAGCTGCTGTGGGGTATTTATAGTCGGGGCTGCGCAGTTGGTATCCCTGTAGCTGTGGGGTGTCAGTCCCTGTGCTGCTAGGCAGACTTCAGCCAGGACTAAGGAAAGCAGCCAATCACAGCAGGGGAGGCCCGTTGCTGGGCAAGCTATGGGGGTGGGAGGTGGGGTGGGGTGGGATGGTTGGCTCAGCCCAAACACCTGCTGCCTGAAAGAGTTTGGAACACTCCAGGCTACCCCTACCCGGCCAATGCCCCAACCCGAGCAGTGCACAGGGCAGCTAGAGGGGGAACATGTGCCCTTTTGGATCAGCCCCATGTTCAGCCTCGTTTGTGCACACGCCACCAGCACATGCCATCAGCTGCTTCCTTCTCAGATGAAAGCATCCAGTTACCAGGGCTGGGCGGCCTGCTGGTTACCATGGCTGGGTGCCTTGGACACCAACAAGGCAGGTATGAGGAAAAGTCAGCTTCCAAACATGTACCCATAATCTCAACATCAGAAAACATAGAAAGAAGCTATCATTTCAATTTCTGCATGCATGTAAATGTGCCATTTGAAAAATAAATAAAATTCTGCTTAACACATATTGGTGTAGTGGCAGAACCATCATGTTTTATGGACTCAAGTCCTCTGTAGAACCTCTCTCCAGTTCTCATAGCAGTTTTGCAACAACTACTTTAATAGTCCTCTATTAGCTGACACATGGTACTAAGACTCACTTCATGTCTTTTACAAGAGTCTTGTGATAGTCACTGTGTTGTGTTGTATTTTTTCAACTAATCCTCTCCCAAATCAGAAGCCTGGAAGATGGTAAAAATAGGATGAATTCAGTATATTTTAATCCTCTCCTGATGGAATAACCATTCCTGAGAAGCCCAAAGATGATATCAGACATCCCCCGCAAGGTAAGAGAGAGCTACAGTAAACAAAGATGCTGTGTCTCTTTGCTCCCACGCAGCACAGGCCTAGAAGGCATGCCCTGCATGCTCACTTTTGTGGTCGACAGCTCTCTGGAGGTCTGATTCACTACCCCATGCAGATGCTAGCTCAGGCATCTACTTCAGTGGAGCTAAGCCTGCCATGACTACTTTCTCTTGGCCCCACTAGCAAGGTTAAGGAAACCATTGAACCCCCACACACCATCTACTAGGACACAGAGGGGTGGCTCTCCTGGCATGTCTCAGGGGTGACCCCTACCCATGCGCAAGGCAGGAGGCAGAGGAAAGCTCTTCACCTCCAGCATGTGGAGACTCAGCTGCAGTGAATATAAGTTCCAATTATTTTAACGAAGCCCCTTGAAGGCAGCATTGTTGGCTGTCTTAGTCTACTGTTTCATCCCCAACATTTAGAATTGTGCCTGGCATAAAGTGCTACAGACATTGGTTGAGGGGATGAGTGACTGAATTTACTCTTAGAACTTTGTCCTTCCTTCATTACTGTTAGAAGGATGGCAGAGCATAGCTATTCAGTCTTACTCATTTGCTGTCCTGTTTCCCCACTTGGGGAGGGTCATGGAGGGTGGTTCCTTTAGACTTACATTTGAAGAGCCAGTTGTCTGATCCCAGGGCTCACAGGGCTGGGGTCTCTTGAAGCCCCCTCTAGGGGCTCTGGAGTAGAGGTCTGATTGTTATTACAATTCCCACATGCCACTGTGCACTGTCACAGAAGTCTGTCTCTGGAGGCTGGGCTACTGAATCTCTGAAGGGCACAGAATAAGGGCCATCATAGGTGACCCATCCATAACATTCCCTGAGAGATTCTGGGCTGCAGGGGCCACAGACACCTGGCACCAGAGAGAAGAGGCTTTGAAAGCTGACTTCTTGATTTCCAGCCAGTAGGGAGCTATAAAACCCTTGAGTGATGTCTCCCCAGGCCTCATGTAATGCTGTCCCAAGGCAGACCACTGTTCCCTCTATTGGGAAACATTTCCAAAAGATGGGTGGCTTGCATGACATGAGAGGCCCTACCTCCCATAGAAGCACATTCAAACCTCACCATCCCAAGTATTGCCAAGTCCTCCCCTATAGTTCAGCCAGCAACCAAGTGGGTGACCAAATTCAAGGTATTGCTCTTCAGATACAGCCTCCAGAGACCGACAGACCTGATACCAGGAGACACTTCCCATGGTCACAGTGGACCTAGAGGCCTGGCTAGACCAGGAGCAGCCACTTTCTGCTCAGTCGGCCAGTCTATGGGCCAGTCTTCAAATGAGTGAAACCCAGTCCTTCTGATTATTATTCAACATACTGAATCCTAGAGACTGAAGAAAAAATAAAAAGAAAAAGAGAATTTACCATGGAGGTCATTTCCTTCTAATTTCTGCCATCTTCGGACTCCATTTCCAACACCTTGGAATCCTGTGAAACAACAATGTTCTCTGAGGGGGAGACCCTGGGCAAGTGAGTGTACCAACTGCAGACTGATCTGTGTTAAAATAGGGCAGGTGGTGCTTGGCTGTCTTGGGATCTGAGAGAGGCTGCCCATGAATGAGATGCAGTTTGGGGAATGAAAGCAACCCTCAAAATTCAAAGCACTAAAAAATGTCAAAACAGTTTTCAAGAGTGGTGAGACTCATTATCACAGTCATTCAGGGAAAATTTCTGATGTCTAGAATTCAGAATTTCTGATGTCTAGAATTTCAGAATCTCTGATGCAGATTTTCCACTTTCACATCTCCACCACATAAATATAAAAGCACTATTTTAGAAGATGTGTGCTATCCATTTTGCCTGCCTATTTCTGTAGATGGTGAGTCCCCAACTGCTAGAGTGTAGACATTGGGTGGGGGTGGGTAAATACTGCCTATCCCTATGGGGATGGGAAGCTACAGTTGCCTGCTCTCCCAGCCTCCCTTGCAGCTTGAACATGGACACATGTGGCCCAGCTGTGGCCAATCAGATGCACCTGTGTCCTATTCTGTCTGGAGACCTGGTGATGCAACAGGAAGGGAAAGGAAGCGCTCGCTCTGGCGGTGGCTGTAAGCGGTAGCTGCAAGGTCAAGTTCCTGGCACAGCAATAGTATACATTCTGGCAGCAGGAGCTGCTGCAATAAAATTGAGTTCCTGGCACAGAAAGAGCGTCTAGTGCTCCTCGGTGGCTGCAGGGGTTTCCTCACCAGATGAGCTCTGTGGTGCTGTTCCTGGAATGTGAGCCTCAAGTCCAGTTCTCAGCCCTTTCAATTATATAGACATCCCCACTCTCTTCTTTTCTGCAGAGTCCTCCAAAGTCAGTGTCTGTGGCTTACCACTTGGGACTCTGAGTGACACACTCATGCAGTGGAATACACAAATCACATAGACTTTTGGTATAAAACCTAAGGCTTTGAAGCTCCTTCAGAGTAGCTGCAGGTAGATTTGGGGTACCTCCTCCACTGCTACATGAATACATGCACTTTCTTCTCTGACAGGAGTTGAGGCTTCTGGGCACATTTTTGAGAAGCACTGCTCTAAGGAAATGGTTGGCAGATGCTAGGGCCCTAGAGAAATGAGAGAGAAAATCTGCTGGCCTTGCAGCCCAAATCCCTGGGGGCTTAGCCTGTCCATACTCTCCTTGCCTTTTGTCCCTCTGATTCTTTTCTGCCTCCAAGCCATAGCAGCAAAAGCCACCTGGTTACAGCTTCACTCTGTCCTCTGCATTGGGACAGTAACCGAGTTTTGACATTTTGGGACATGGAGCACAGGGCCCCCTTTGCAGAGCCAAGGAAGATCTGCTCCCCAGTGAAGAAGCTGAAACACAGAGGAGACAGGAGGAGGTGTCTGAAAGTGGGTGTGGGTTTGCTGTGGGTCTTTGCACCAAAGAGGGGCCTTGGAACAAGTTAGTCCTTTTTAGCATTTTCCTCCCTTAGTCTGTGTCTGGAGGAGTGGGTCTGCAAGCCAGCTCGGCCTGGGGTCATCTGGTTATCATCACTGCCCAGCAGCCATCAGAAGCCATTCACATTCCCTCTGCTCTAATGCAGAACTGATTGTGAATAAGTGACGCAGGTCTCTCTGCTGTCCTTCATGGCATCTGTGAGAAACTTCCATTGGGATAATATTTACAGAAAAATGCCAGCAGAAAGGGCCCAGCAAGTAGGAGTCTTTCTTCCCCTGAGGCATGGCGGTAAGTGGTCTTGAGTTTTGGGGGAAGGGGTCTGTGCTAGGTGTCAGACACGTCTCAAGGCAGTCTCAGTACCTAGCATTTCCTGGGCTCCTCTGCATTTGTTTTGCCCTCTCTAGTGTCAGAGCTTTTAGCAAAGATGGGCTGAGAGGTGCCTGGAGAGATGGGGACTCATTGGCTGACCTATTACTGGGCCTCACCACACAGGGGGATCTCATTTCTATGGAGAAGCTGATGACCTCTGCTGATTTTCTAAGGACATTTACCCTGGGTGGGCCATTTCCCCTTCTCCCAGGATCAGCTGTAAGAACTAAAGAACACTTATCTCAAACAATTCCAGGCTCCCAAATCTTCCTGATACTGGAGCACCTGTCAACATAGCCCTCCAGAATCTATTTAACTTTCCCTGGCCTACCTCCCTAAGAGGTCTCCAGGTGCTTTGGAGGCGGCTGGAGGAGGCAAGGCCATCCACAGCACCACTGCTTTAGCAAGGCACATGGAAGGTGGATGTTCAACCTGCACAGAGTCTTTGGGGACAGAAGAGCCAGCGACAGAGTAGCAGCAGGAACTCAAAGGAGCTCAAGAGCAGGAGAAGAGGTAGGAGACAAAATTCATCTTCCCACATAAGCTATCAAGCATAGCTCCTAAGCGCTGGCACACGATCACCCATACACCAGCCTCCAAAAAGGCTCTGGACCCAGGACTCGCGGTTCCCAGACTTCTCAGGGGCTTATTTAGGTCCCACTATTATCCATCTGTACTCTGTACTTCTTACTGTGTCCTGTCATCTTGTCTAGAGAACACAGAACCTGGGTCCTGCTTTCCACGATCACTTTATAAACAGTCTCCTTATTTGCCAATCTACCCTTTACCAGGAAGTCGGCAGGACAAGTGCAACTGATGGATAAGCGCAAGTGGGGAGAGCAGATTTTAAACCTTGCCCTACACAAGCCTGTGTTCCTTTTACCCCTTTTGTGCCTTCTCTCTGTAGGAAGCCGGGAGAGAGGCTCAATAGACGGGAAACTGAGGTTGGAAATTGTACAAGGCCACTAGGGGAGCGCCTCATCTCAAAGTCGGACTCAAAAAGGGGTTTCCCAGTGTCCCCGGTGCCCTGCAGAGTGCTATGGGGGTGGGAGCAGGCCTGAGGTTCTGGCCCGCTCCTTTCAGGGCATCTCCCAACCCTGATCTGTGCCCTTCAGGGAGTGGCTGTGAGAAAACAGGCTCCCCCGGGGGGACTGAAGCACCCACCGGCTTGCACCGGGAGTCAGTTTAGGGCAATCGCCAGGCTGCGCGTTGCCACGGGACTGCGTGTTACCACGGGACGCCGGTGCCACCGCACGGAGGCGAAGTTGGCGGTGGGGAAGAGGGGTTAGGCTCGCTGACCTCGACTGGGGTTGCGTGGGGCGCCCCCCGGCGGGCGGGCCCTAGGACGAGAAGGGCTAGGCGGCCGAAGTGGTCGGGGCCCGGGGCTTAGGCCAGGCGCGCGTTACCTCCGCGGCGCTGCAGCAGCGTGCCCGGGTCCGCCTGCTGGTCTGAGTGCGTACTCTGTGCGGCGCGCCGCTTCTCCGAGTGCACGATCAGCAGCATGTCGATAGACACCGCGTTGATGTCCTTCTTCAACTCCATGGTGCCGCCTCCCTCCCGACTAGGGCGCTGCGGCCGCTCGGTAGGCTGCTTGCGCTGCAAATGGCCCCCTGCGCGCCGCTGCCCCGCGCCGGAGAGGGCGAGGGCGCGGGAGAGGGCGCTCCCCCGCCGCCGGAGCCTCTGGGCGCCGCGTTTCGCTGACTCTGCCAAACATGCCATTAAGGCCCGCCCGAGAGGGCGCTACCCTAATGAAGCGGCTCTAAGTCACCTTTGAAAGGAAATCCCCGGCCGAGCCCTGACCTGCACCGTGGAGGCAACGGCAGAGGCGGCCTGTTCCAGAGCCTCCTTCCTTCCCCACTCCCTAACTCCGCCGGTGCACTCGAAACTTCGATGCTGAGCTCTAGGCCTGTGTTCCCACTGGCTGAGCACTGCCTCATCTCCAAGATCTCTAGAGGTTCCCGAGAGTGCTTCTGAGAAGTCTCCGGCAAATACAGAAATTGCATGGTGCTGTCAGCATTGAGATAAGGAAGGGATAAGGAAGGGCCCGGATTGAATGGCAAGATGTGCAGATACTGGCAGGGCTTTCGCCTTGGCCTCACTTATTCCCCGGGTTGGTTTTGGAGGTTGACAGCTCTCTCTTTCAGAGCTAGCTGGGTGGACTGTTGGTGTCAGGACCGCTCCCAATGATGGCCCCTGCCGAACTTGAAACACGCCTGCTGTGCATTAAGCTAACAATCCTCTTTAGCCTGAAATGAAAATCGTAAAATCTCTGTCCCTTCTAGAAGCCTGGCTCCTGCTCTGGGGAAAGGGTGGAGGGAAAGAGGGGCAGGCTGGGGCACAGGGAGCTGCCGGGTGCTGTCAGGGAGTTGGACCTGAGAACGATGCCTATTTTTAGCTGGGCCTGTCCTGCCCCCCACCCCCCCTCGCACAGCAGCAGATTTTGGCTAGAGGTCTCAGGAGTGTTTACATGGCATCTGCTAGATAGCCCCAGGCACTGTAGGTCTACCCTGCTGAGGGCAGTCCCTCAGTTCAAGTTTCCACCATTAATTAATGCCCCACAGGAAGGCGTTTGCTTTGGGACCCCTCCCCACACTGCGGTATACTGAGCCCACCTTGCAGCATGAGCCTGGAAAGCTCCAGCCTTCTCTTTGGAGCAGCCTGCATCACACAGGGTGCATTCTAGTACCAGCTGTGCTATATGTTGGCCATGTGACCTTGGACCAGCCATTTCTCCTCCATTTTCTCACCCATGGCACTGGGTTGATGAAAACTCTCACAGGACTGTAGTGAGAATGCATTTAAGGTGCCTGGTACACAGTAAGTGGTCTTCAAATGATAGTTTTCATTCTTACCTTATATTAAGGGTAAGAAAAGGGAATGGTGGGATGACAAGTTAGTGATGGAGTTGGGAGTGAGAGGATCTCACGGCCATACTCATACTCTGAAGGTCTTCCTGCAATACCTGAGGCTCACAGTTTAGTCTTACATGAAGGCTGTTGCCTCATTGCATCACCACCACCCCCTCACCCACCGGGCACCTGCTCAAAGGGTTGATCACTGGTTTCCAATAAGGTTGAACTGGAGTCCCTAGGAGCTGAGCTCAGGACAGACAGGTGGAGGTATGTGAATCCCAAGGCAGGTTACTCTCTGCTACAGTGAGCCCTGTCCCATCTGTATGCATGTGTGTGTGTGTGTGTGTGTGTGTGTGCGCGCGCACACACACACACACACACCCCCTTGGGAGTCTGGCTAAGATTTGCTCTCTGTATGCATGGGGAAGAGGGAACTATGGATGACATGAAGCTCCTGAGGTCTTGGAGATTGCCAAGGCAGCTGGCGCTTAGGTCCCAGAATCCCCGCAACTGACCCCCAACACTGGGACAGTGTTGTCTAACTCTTTCAAAGGTCCGAGTGTCTAAGGTACAGAAACCAACATAAGCCCCTGTGCAGTACGTCCCTGTGGGATGGGGCTGACTGGTAGGGGGTGGGGTGGTAAGAAGCTGCAGTCCCTTTTCCCTACACTTGAATCCCCCTTCCCCAAGCCCTATTCCCCTGCTAGAGTGGGTCACCCCTGGGAACTCTGCCCTCTCCCAGAGATGCCTGGTGGGAAGGAAATGTTGACCTTGGACTGTGCCAGCCAGGATTCTCGGAAGACTGTGTGGGGCCTCCTAGCTTTCTGTTGTGTCTAAATACAAAGTCTTTGGAGTGAGATCTCTCACCCTCAGACCACTGGTAATTTTTCATCGTGGGGGCAATCCTGTGCATTGTGAGATGTTTAGTAGTCTCCCTGGCCTCTACTACTAGATGCCAGTAGTACCTATTCCCCAGTTGTGACAACCTGGAACATTCTCAGACATTGACTAGTACAGTGGTTTCTGGGGAAACAGAACTACAGTGAGAACACTGCCTTGGAGCAAACTCCTGAAATAGGGGTCGCTGTGGTTGCTCTGGGAGAGGCTGTCCAGCACCTGGACCCATCCCTGAGGTTCCTCAGTGGCTATCCATCCAGCAGCCCAGCTTCTGGGGCCTGCAGAGCTGCTCCCCGACAGGAACATGGGCAGAATGATGAGGTCCTCTTTCCATCGCCCACTCTACACCCACCCTGGTCTCAGTTGACCTGGCTGGGTTCCCCCTCCCCTAACACATATTCTTGGCTTGAGAGTGGTCACCATGGGGAAGGTGATGTAGCTGAGGGCATTTGGATGCGTCAGGAAAGGGGAGGAGGCTCAGGAGGGAAGACTGAGGCTATTGAGATATTCTCAGCCTGGGGGTCTATCCCTGCTGCTCAAGTCCCCCCTACAGTCACATCACAGTCAAAAACAGACCCTCTCCCTCCAACCTGTGACTCTGTAAAGCCATCTCTTCCTGTTTTGCTGCCAAACCCACACATGTTGTGGCTAGAGTCATGTCCTCCATGCCCCATACACACCACTCCAGCCCCATCACACCAGCCCCTCCATCTCTGTCCCTATTGTAACTAACATGGGATTCAAGGATCTCTGTATTCTGACCAAACTAATTATACTACTACTGGTTTGTATCCGACAAACCAGGGGCTATCTCTATTACTGACCAAATTTTACTTTAATCACAAAATAGCTATATTGTTACCTTTATCTTTCAACACATTTAACACTCAGATGTGTCCACCCCTTTGCTTGAAGGTGAGATCTGTCAGTTGTCTGAATGGTCTGAGCCCTGAGCTAGCTGGGCTGTCTTGGCGGGGAGGAGTGCCCAGCAGGGTAGGGCCTGCCCCTGGTAGAGGGCCATGTTCTGATCTCCGTTGTTGTTTTCCCCAGACATAGTTCCACAGGGACCATCAGCCATACCTCTTCTGCCCCTCTTGGCAGCCTCTCTTCGGTGCAGGCCAAGCCAGTGCAGAAAGGCTTTTAGCAGGGAGTGTGCAGAAAGACCCATTGCTCTCCACTGATGCCGCGGGGAATGGGCACGTGGAGAATGGGGTAACTTGAGGAAGAGCCACACATCAGGTCCCACCTCCTAATTCCCTCAGCTTCCCCTGAGATCAGCAAATTTTTACCTGGAATAGTGGATGCTGCTCCCAGAAAGCTTTTCTGCAGTTGCTATAGGCTTCTCATGGTCTCTTGACCAGCCTGGCTTAGCTGGATTCTACTTCTGAATCTTTGTCATTGCTGTGACTTCTGCCTGAAAATCCTCTTTGGACCATCCTGACAAGTACAGTCTAGCTATCCTTCAAGGTCAGACACCAGGCCTCACCTCTGTCTTGAAGTCTTCCTGGCTACTCCAGTCATTGGAGCTCCTGGGGAATGTCAAGGCTGCGGTGCCCCCTTTTTACAATTCCAACAGTTAATAGGACTTGGGAGATCACCTCCATTCTTGGCACATACCCACCAAATTTGGAAAACATATCAATACACTCTGGGACAGTTATGCCAGGAAAACACACTTTCAGATGAATGTGCCTACTAGTAGAGCAACATTGAACATGTACTTAACCTCTCTGAGCCTCAGTTTTACTCATATGTCAAATGGGTAAGGATGTTTCTAGGATTAAATG
The DNA here is from genome assembly GCF_000181295.1 of Otolemur garnettii. Classification (NCBI taxonomy): domain Eukaryota; kingdom Metazoa; phylum Chordata; class Mammalia; order Primates; family Galagidae; genus Otolemur; species Otolemur garnettii. Next base: position 5,073,861 of record NW_003852427.1, read on the forward strand.
AGGTAAAATGCTTTGCTATGGCTTAATTATAGCCATATGGCATGTGTATGTGTGTGGCATATACATATGGGAGCTTGCTGTATTATGGACAGACCCTTGTCGGGGTCTTGCTCTGGGGAGGGGCTCGTGTATGTAATTCCACAGTTGGGAAGGGGTGTCCACAAATACTGGAGTCATACCTGACACCCTCTTGGAGCAGGAATTTTCTTGCCTTCCTGTGTCACTGCTCCATGCCACTGTTCTGCCATCACAGAGAAACTCAGTGAGTCCCAGAATCCATTCCTTGAAAAACTGACATCAGATCTGTGCACTGGAGCCTCTTTGGCAGGAGTTACCGCTCAGCACAGCTCTGCTCCTTTCCAGTCTTACTGCACTCGTGATGTGGCTTTGCACTAGCTCCTTTTTATAGATGACAAAATGAAGGCTTAGAAACCTAAAGTGACCCACTTGAGCTCTCACAGGTGTCTTATATGTGGCAGGGGACATCTCAACCCTTGACACCCCACCTCACGCTACATGCTTTCAAGCTCATTTGCTAAATCCCCCCACCCCCACTCCATACGACCATGACATACATAGCTGTGTGTTGAGGCCACTTGCTCCTCAGGCTGAGGGGAAGAGCAGCTGTCAGCCTGCAGGGGAGATGTTCTCAAAAACCACTATGAGCACACTTTGACCTGGGGTTCCAAGACCTCTGTTGAGGCTCTTGGAAAAACTCTTTGAGCTCAAGCCCTGAACTGGGTCTTTGTGGATAGATTTCCAGGGTCTATGGCACTCGTGGGTAGAAAATTGGTGGTAGTGGCAGTGGTCAAAGTTGGTTAGGAGCATACAGAACTCTTAGGAGCAGTGAGGTAGGCCTGCCATAGATGGAGAGGGAAGAAGAGGACTGCCTTTGTTGCAGACAGGAAAAGGAATACACCCTGTACTGTTCTGAGGGGAGGATGGTTATGCTGTAAAGAGGGCTTTCTAATTCTGCTCTGTCCACCATGAGGATGCTGCCCAGCCCAGGCAGCAGCTTGTTCTTGAGCCCCCGTGTGCAACGCCACTGGATGAAATGAAAAGATAGGCACAGAGGAGAGGTGCCTGTGTTTCTAGAGAGGAGAGCCCAAGAAGGTGCCTGGGTGGAGGTGACACCCAAACAGTGTCCTTAGGGATGAATGTGTAAGAGAAAGAGGTACAGGAGAAAGGCCAGGGCTTTATGGGCAGGGCAGGAGCCTGGGTGGAGGGAAGGTGCTGGAAGAAGTGTGGAGGTGAGAGAGAAGACAACAGCAGGGGAATCTGTTCAGTGCTACGGTGCAGGGAGAAGAGGTCTGAGCAGAGCCCAGGAGCAGCAGGGCCTGTCTGCTGTGGGTGGGCTCCTGCTGCCCATCTGGGCAGTGATGTGGATCCTGTCAGCAGGGACGGGTGAGCAGGAGGTTTTCCCATGGGTAAGTTACTGTGGGCATGAATGCCCAAGACTGGCCTTCTGGAGAAGACACAAAGAAAGGCACAAAGAAGGGTCTAGGAGTGTGAGGAGAGTGGCCAGATTAGGGGGGAACTGGGCCCTGATGGAGACGTCAGGCAGGGGAGACACAGAGCCCCACTCAGCTGAAGAGCTATATCCCAGCTCAGGCCTCAGGTTCAGATGACCACTCTGGTGAGCTGGGTCATGGACTTCCTTATGGCATCAGTGAGACAAGCTGCTCGTCCAAATTAATGCTCGTTATTTAAAACATGTAAAAACTGTATAAAGAAGAAAACTAAACCATCTAAACCCCATCATCCCATCGTCTAGAAATAATCACTTGTAAACATTCTGTTATTTAGTATTTCCTTCTCTTACTACTAAAACATAAGTATAATAAGTGAATATTTATTTATTTATTACTATTATTTTTAATTTCAAATTAATATGAGGGTGACAAATTATTAGGTTACATTGTTTACATTTCTTCGGTAAAGTTCAAGTTGTAGTATATTTATTTTTTATGTATAAAAATAAAAACGGGCTCAGTGCCTATGGCTCAACCGGCTAAGGCGCCAGCCACATACACCTGAGCTGGTGGGTTTGAATCCAGCCTGGACCCGCCAAACAACAATGACGGCTACAACCAAAAAATAGCCGGGCGTTGTGGCGGGCGCCTGTAGTCCCAGTTACTTGGGAGGCGGAGGCAGGAGACTCGCTTGAGCCCAGGAGTTGGAGGTTGCAGTGAGCTGTGATGCCATGGCACTCTACCCAGGGGGACAGCTTGAGGCTCCGTCTCAAAAAAAAAATTAAATGAATAAATAAATAAAAACGAACATTCTCATTTAAAGTAAAATTCAAATAGCACCATATGCAGTTTGACATCATGATTTTGTTTCATTCAACACATGTAATGAATAGTTTACTAAAAACTCTTTGAAACCCATTTGAAAAAGGCTGCCTTGTTACCCATTACACTGATGTGCCATGATTGCTTTTTCCATTTTCTTATTGTTGGACTTTCAGTTTGTTTTGCATTCTCCACTTTTAGAAATAATGTGATGATAAATGCCTTTGACTACATGTCTGGTTATTTCCTTAGAATAGATTCCTGGAAGTGGAATTATTGAGTCAAAGGTTATGACTATTTTAAGGTTTGAGATATACGTAATGTCAAATTACTTTCCAGAAGGATTGTGCCTATTTACACTCATTAGATCAACCTCCCCATATACCATCACAACCACTGGATATTATCATTACGTAAACCTTTGCCATTATGCTAATTGATACGTGGTAACCCTTTCTAATTTTCACTTTTATTGCCACTAAGGTTGAACAATTTCTTCAAACATAAATTT
>NW_003852427.1:5077164-5081597 GCF_000181295.1 Otolemur garnettii
TGCAGCCATCATTCATTCATATCCCTCCCCCCAGTCGGGAGCTGTGAGCCGTGACTTCCGTTCTCAACCTTTCTGGTATCGCTCTCTCTCTGATCGGCCCCTCAGCCATTCCTTCTCTCAGTATTTCTGTCCATGACACCTTAATTGACTTTCCATAATTTTCTTTCCATAGCTCATTAAAATCCCATCTTCATGCATATAGAGGATGTCCGAGTGTGGAAAGCTCTGCACTCCAAACTTCAGGTACTTTGGATTTTGGAGTCTTTACACTCTGTGGCATTCTTGGCCTTTTACTGGGGAAGGAGATGATGAAAATCAATTTGTCTTTCACCACCACTTCCAAAATATCTTCAGCAATGCCAAGAGAGGTATCCAGTGGCACATGAAAGCCCATGGAGAGATTACCTCTTTGGCCTAGCCAAGTGTTTATTGCCGAGCTATGGACATGCCCCTTGTATATTTCTCGATCTGCCCATCTCTCTGATGTAACAGGGAGTCCTGTGCAGGCCATGCTTCACGACCATCTTGGTGCCAGTCACCTTGTGTACAGAATTCTGCAGTTTCCCTCCCATGGACTCATGTAGCTTCACCACGGCCCAAGGCTGGGGCAATGCCTTTATGCTCTTGTTATTGATACAGAAACAAAGGATCAAGAAATTGGTCCTCACGGTTTTCCAGTGGCTTCTGGATGGGCCCAGTCTGCCTGGCAAGCATGGTGTACTTACCATTCTGCATGTCTTAGTGCAAAGGAGTCTTTTTCAAGAGCAGACTGAGATGTGGGCCAGTTACTTGCAGCCGGGCCTGGTCAGGGCTCTGAGTGACTCCAGTCCCCCGGGAGAGGATTCTTTCCCTGTGGTGTGAAGTTGTCTAATGATTGGTGAGGAGGGACACTGAGAAGGGCTTTGGAGGGTCTCCACATAACCATAAATGAACTAAGAACAGTTTCTAGATCATTACTGTCGACCCTGGGGATTTGTCAGGAGGATGTTGGTGCCCATCTGCCCCACGCAGGACAGGCTTAGTGGCCTGGATCCCAAAGGGCACGAGGGAGTCAGCTTTTAGTGTCAGTGCAGACTTCAGCCTTGCCTGTCCCTGGGGCAGAGTGTCTAATAGGAGCTGCGGGTATTTTTAGTCTCACGTGTGCAGGCACACAGTCTCAGGACAAGGCGAGCTGGACAGGAACAGCTAATAAGCCATGGTCCTTATTAAGTTGAGAAGGGGAAAATGAGGGGAGGAGAGGGAGCCTGGTGGAACTTTTTGCATGCCTCATTTTCAGAGAACTCTTTTTCTATAATTCACAGAGAAAGATTGAGGTCAGGGTGATTATATGCAGCCCCAGTTTGCAGAAACCTGAAAGTGGGGCACGTTCATGTGCCTGGGCCTGCAGATCCCCTGCTCACAGGCCCCAGTTCTGCCCTCTGGGTAAAGAGGCTGGCAGGTAGGACGTGCAGGTTTGGTACTTGGCTGTTAAGGTTCCTAGAGTGAGGGGTGGGGTTAGGGGTACTTAGAAGGACCAGATCAGCAGCTGGTTCTCAATATGATCCTTGCAGTCATAGGGAACAGTTGAGTGGTATCAGCTATTACTGTGAATTCACAGATGAGGAAATAGAAGTTCAGAGAGGTGCAGGGACTGGGTAAGGTCACATAGCTGGGAAATGGCAGAGCTGGGATTCAAATTCAATGTCCTAGACCAAGGTCTACCACTATTTTTCCCCAATGACAGTCACCTGTGCCCAAGACTCATTATTCATTGTGTTTAACTCACAAACATTTTTTCTATGCCAACTCTGTATCAGAAACTCTTTCACAGGAATAGGTCAATAAGGAAGACACAATTTCTGCTCTCAAGGGGCTCTTGATTTTAGTGAGGGCCACATCCAGGTGACTCCCAGCTGAACCTCCGTGTGGCCAGTGTGCAAGCTTGCACTCGAGAGAGGCAGCTGGGGGTAAAATCAGCAGATTTCCAGTCAATGGTGTTGAGGGTGAGGACAATAAAAGCTCTACTAGCATAGTCAGTTCTCCTTCTGTCCAGCATCTTCTAAGGATGAGAGCGGGGAGAGGGTCAGGGAGGGACAAATGCGCCCTTATCCCTTTCATAGGCCTTGTGGTTCCAAGTGTCATGATGATGTTCGGAACCTATGGCAAGACTCCCTAAGTGAGAGCTTGTGCAAAGCTGGAAGAGACGTAGTACTTGAGCTCTGCTGTTGTCAGCTATTCCTTTCTTCCTTTATAGCTTGAGAGCAATGGAAGATAGAATGAAACACAGATTTGGGGTAAATGCATTAAAGTGAGTTCCTTGCAACCTTCCTGCATCAGCCCCAGGCCAACCATGGCGTGTGCCTCTGTCCATCTGCATGTCCATCCACCAACCCGTCCTCTCACACACTTGAGCCCCATGCTCTTTCATACCCTCCACTCACTCACTCAGTCTCTCCACCCATCTATGTTCACACTCTCAACTACCCATCTCACTTAGCTATTCTTTCCATCTCTACAGAAACATCGCATCTCAATTTACTGGTCACCCCATCCCTCCATCTAACTCCTCCCATCCACCCATTCATTATGCATCCATTTGTCACTCCCTTCCCCATCTAATTACAACTCCTCCCTTCCACCTGGAACCAGACCCCATGTCCCAGGCCCGAGTCTGGTTTTGGGGGGCCCAGAAGATTGAGTATCCCTCTTATAGTTGACCTAGAAAACAACGTGCAGATCCATTTATGAAGGAAACAATGGAATTGAACAGGGTCCTGAGAAAAGCTTCACAAAGAATTTGGCTTAAAAGAGAGAGAGGGAGCTGAATGAAGATAGACGAAGATTTGTGGCACTCGCCTTTTTGGACTCTGTACTAGAAAGATGGAAAGAGAGAGAGAAGGCAAGAAGGGAGGATAGAGGGAAGGAGGGAGGGGAGGAGCAGAGACTGAAGGTGCTATGGTATGTTTGTGACCCCCAATGCACATCCTAGCCCTCAAGGTGATGATGTGAGGAGGAGCAGCCCGGGAGAGTCCTTATGATTAGACCATGGGGGCAGAGTCCTTATGAATGCCACCAGCTCTGAGGAAAGCAGCCCATAAAACCTCCCATGCGCCTTCCCCAGGTGAGAATATGGCAAGAAAGTGCCACCTATGAACAGGAAGGGTGTTCTCGCCAGACTGAATTTGCTGGCACATTGATCTTAGACTTTTTGGTGTTCAGAACTTTGAGAAGTAAATTTCTGTTGTTTGTAAGCCACCTGGCTTGTGATATTTTGTTATAACTGCATGAACACACTAAGACACAGGCAAGGAAGGAGGGGAAACTGTGACTGAACACCCAATATTATGAGCCCTTTGTGAGGTGCTGTCACCAGTTTCACTTAGTCATCTCAACAACCTTTTGAGGCAGTTACCTGATTACAGTGATGAGGAAATAGGCTCAGAGAGGGCACCTGTTTGGCACGAATAAAACACAAAGAGCAGGGCTGGGCAGACTTGGCTTGTTAACGCAGATAGGTCTAGGACAATTGGAAAGTGTGCTCATGCCGCTTGACAGATAACCTCTGGCCCACGCTGCCCAGAAGCATGTGTGGGTGGAAGGCACAAGGTCTGTGGCTCCTACGGCACCCAGTGAGGAGGGTTTGTAGGGCGTGCGCAGCTGCTGAGACCTGAAGCCAGGTTGCAGCTGTTTGACCTGGATTAGAGCATCCTTTGGTGGCCATGCCAGATCCAGGGTCCTGCTAGAAGATTTCCAGCTCTGGTCTCTCTCTGGCCAGAATTTGCCCAGTACTCTTAGGACAGATCTGTGAGCATTCACATGGCCTCACTTTTCTGGTCTAGAATTTTCTTCTGGGGATGGGGTGGGCACGGGGGCAGAGCCCCTGGGAGGAGAGGTCAGCTTCTATCTGCTAAGACATTAGTTTCAAGCCCAGACCCAGGCCTCTCTGGCACCCAGGATGTGCATAGTTTTCTGCTGACACATCACTGCTGGCGCTTCCTGGATCCACACCCGGTTCACTTTGCCTGATACCACCACACTGTTCTGCACCATTCTGATGAGTTCTGAGGAGCATGGATAGACAGCCTCTGTCCCAAGGCTGGGGTATGCTCAGATGGTGAGGTAGGCGGCTAAAGCCACCAAAGGCTCTCAGAACATCTTGTGGAGGGGAGCTTAGTTGGGGTGAGGTGCACCTGTGGTTTGCTAGACAGACGCCTTCTAACCGCTGCAGAGCCTGTTGCATAGGGGCTGTGGTAGAGGCTGGCGAGGCCACCAGTGCTGACTGGAGCTTCTAGAACTGCACAGCTGTCACTCACTTGAGTCCTGCTGCTTCCCACTGACTCACGTGTCTTCTGTTTTTCCAAGTCAGCCTGTCTGCTAGGAAACCTATTTGGCTTTCCTTTTTTCTATGCTTTTGGGGACAGCAGAGTTTTGGTGGCCATGTCCTGGTGCTGGGT
>NW_003852427.1:5082189-5092279 GCF_000181295.1 Otolemur garnettii
TTCCCTGGCATCACATCTCATAGCAACCTCAAACTCCTGGGCTCAAGCTATCCTCTTGCCTCAGCCTCCCGAGTAGCTGGTACTACAGGTACCCACCACTATGCCCAGCTTGTTTTTCTATTTTTAGTAGAGGTGTAGTCTGACTTTTGCTCAGGCTGATCTTGAACTCCTGAGCTCAAGTAATCCACCCGCCTCAGCCTCCCAAAGTGCTAGGATTACAGGTGTGAGCCTTGTGCCTGGAGGTAATTTTTATTTCATTCTAAAATGAAGTAGGGAGTTGATGTCCCAGCGTTCCTAGGCAAGTCAGAGCCCTAGCCCTCTCATCTGTGACCCTGCAGCACCTACACCCACTGCCCAGGGTAGAAGGCAGCGTGAGACAGGCCGAGTGTGCGCTCAGCACACAGCCAGGTGCACAGCACTAACTATTCACAAGCGGCACCAGGCCCATCCTGAACCTAGGACAAAACCACAGATGAGCAAGCACCACTGCTTACCTCATTCTCAGGAGCATGTCTGGCACGCTGCATGGGGGCAGCGAGGACAGAAACAGCCCCTGCCACTGCACCTTACCCTGGGACCTCAGGTCCAGCAGGGTGGGGGGGAGTGCACCAGCTGCTTGAGTGGGGAGGTCTCCACAGTTCTCCCAGAACAGCTGCTTCGTGGCACAGGAAAGGTGCTCCTCCTTAAAGCAATTCTGGGTGTGTGCCTATGCACCAGTGTGGAACTAGGCCATTTGAACATTACGTGGCCTACTGGTCCTTTCACTTCCCCGTACCCTAGTTTTCTCATCAGAAAAATGGGTGTATTGATTCCTGCCTGAAACATTTGTTCTGAATTCAACACCTGGACCACATCATGGCATATAGTAATTAAGGGGTCCCTGGGCATCTGGTGGCCCTACCTTTGTGTAGAGATTTTCTTCAGGTTGCTTTGGGGTCTGATCCAGATAACAGGGGAGGGGGATGGTGGGGGCACACGACAGCAACAGGGCAGGGCCTGGCTTCTCAGCAGATGCTGATGTGCCCTGCAGACTGTGGGGCAGGTCTGACTGCAGGTCAGCTGTACGAGACCACTTTGGGCCCTTGGCTATAGGTCTAGGAGGAGTTGGGCAGGGGCTTTAGGGAACTCCCACCAGCCTGGCTGCTTCCCTTCCTCCTGGTATTGGGGGTGATGAGGGATGGGTCCTGGGCATCTCAACTGCTGTGACCATGTCCTCTCAGGGAGAGAGGTCAGGCTGGGCTGGTGTCCTTGGGGAGAGCACCTACCTCCTGGTGCTGCCCTAGACCCATGAAAAGCTGAGTGGATGAAAGGTTCCCCTCCTCCTGCCTCAGTTTCCCTGAGGCTAGGCTTCTGGGCCCTGGAGTGGCTGTTGCATAGGCTTGAACTGTCTCAGGGTTACCTGAGGCAGGCTGGGCCCAGGGCTGGGCCAGGCTCTGAATCACAGTGGTGACAGCCACTGGCTTGTAGCAGGACAGTTTGCACTCCCCAGGTGGTCAGTGAAAAGCTGACACCAAGGGAGGAGCCTCTGTGATGACATGGGGCCTCTGGCCAAGGCCACCGGCCTCGAGGCCTCCAGAGAAGGAGAAGACAGGGAAGAGAGAGAAAGAGAAGCAGGGACAGAGAGAGACAGAGAGAAACACAGGGATGCAGAGACATAGGGACAGAGAGAGATGGGGACACACTAAGAGATGGAGAGATAAGAGAGGAAGGACACAGAGACACAGTGACAGGAAGAGTGGACTACAGGGGCGCAGAAGAGGAGACAACTGCAGAGGAAAGGTCTCTAGAGAAAAAGAGACAGAGACACAAGAGACAGAAAGAGAAAGAGAGAACACAGGGAAAGAAAGAAGAGGACAGATCAGGGAGACACAAAGCAAGACAGAAAACAGAGAGAGCCAAAGGGTCAGTGGGAGCGAGAGCTGAGAGAGAGAGAGAGAGAGGCCGTCAGGGAGGGAGGAGGACAGATAGGTGAAGCAGTCCCCTGACGCGGTGAAGAGAGAGAGTCCTTGGAGGGCGGCTGGGAGTGGAGGTAAAGAGAAAAAGGTCCCTTGAGAAGTGCCCTCCGGTGGAAAGAGAAGCCTCGGGAACCAAGGAACCAAGCTCCTTTCAGCTTCAGCACAGTCACAGGCCTGTGCATCCAGAGTCCAGACGGTGGTTCTCAGATGCCAGTGGGCAGCAGACCCTCCTGGGGGCACACTCAGACGGGGGTGCGCAGGCCCCTCCCAGAGTCTGCTTCGTTGGTCGGTGGGGGAGGCCAGGAATCTGCATTTCTAACATGCTCCCAGGAGATTCTGTTGTAGGGACTGCACTGATCACAGTGGGACACTGCCCCGGCTAAGCCAGGCCCTGGTCCCTCCTCTCCCCGTACCGTACTGTGGGCCCCTGGGTGGGCAGGGAGGGCTCTGAGGCACTTTCTCCATAGACCCAGGGGCTTCCTACGTTTTTACTTTACCAGCCAGTGATGCCCCAGGCAGGGCTGGGGTTCCTTTGTGTGCCTCTTGGAGGGGCTGCCTGGGAGGCACCTCAGAGGTCAGGTTTCAGTCCCAGCCACTCTGGGCAGTGGATGAGGCCCTGCAGTTGGGCAGAGGCAACGAAGACGAGAGAGGAGTTGGGAGCGTGTAAAGCTGTGTGAATGAGACGGGCCAGGCTCTGTGGCCAGCATTTCATTTCATCCCATTCTCTCAAATGGATTAGGGATCTTCATGGACTCCACCTTGGAGGTGAAGAAGTGAGGCCCAGAGTTGGCGAAGTGACATGCCCACAAGGTTGCACAGCCTGGACCAGAATCCAGGTCTGTCTTACCTGAAGTCCACCCCACCCCAGCATCTGTATTAATGTTTCTCTCGCCTCTTGGGCTGAGATCCCAGACTTGGCCGACATGAATACAAGTGCCTTACTCCCACTTACTCCCATCTCTTCCTGTCCTACCTGCCGGCCCTGCTCCATAGAGCTCTCTCACTCACAGCCGTCTTTCTCCTTCATACACCTCTCCCCACGGTCAGGCTTCACACCCCTTGCCCAGACCTAGGCAGTAATCTTCCAGCTCATTCCCTGTCCACCCCCCACCCCACACTGTCACACACAGCCCCGGAGGTGAGTGAGCTGACTTTAGGCAGCTGTCTTTCCAGGTACCCTAGCAAGCAGCCTGAGGCAAATTCACTTGCTAACACTTTAGGAGAGGGACATGTGATTCCTTCTTCAAGTTACCAACAGGTTTCTGTCAATCTCAGAGCAGCAGAATGAGGGGCGGGGGAGTCTTCAAGGTTGTGAGGGAGAAGGAAATTGACGGGGAAGCATTACTGAGCTGGCCACAGTCTTAGAGGCAATGTTTATTTCTTCAGACACATGGGTTGTTCTCAGAAAAATCCTCATGGCTCATCTTCCCTTCAAACACTATGCATGTGTGGTTCAAAGGGCAAGGAGTTTATCTACCCCCTCCTCCCTATCTCTCATCTTGCACTGATGGAGTTCACCCTAAGGGGGAACTAACTTCCCTGTTCTTCCAGGCTGTTACTAGGCAGCACGGGGCACAATGGGTGTCTGGCTGTGGCGATGCCCACATGGGGGACATGATGGGGGCCACACCAAGCCCAGCCCCTACCCTTGGGGGAGGCAGAGATGGCCGGTGGTGTTGGGAATTGGAGAGAAGGCACTAGGAGCTGGGTTGTCCTGGGGGCAGGCCACGAGGTAGGTGGCAGAGAGCTCTGCTAAGGGGCACAGGCTGGGGACGGTGTAGCAGGCACTTGTACTGGTGAGTCACATGATACAGAGTAAATCAGGCAACAAAATATAAACCAGCATGGTCAAATTCAAATTGTACTTAAAAATGTATAGAGTCGACAATACAAACACAACAGGCTCAGTGGAACACCTGTGGGTCTGCCCCATATAGGTATCTGCCTTAGGGGACACAACCTGGGGGGTCCCTGGCTTTAAGTGTTATGGCTGCTGTGCTTCACACTCGCAGCAGCCCAGGGGTCTCACTGAGCAGGGGCCAGCAGGAGCCTCCCCAGCTCAGACAGACTCCAGATCTCTCCCAGATACTACTGATGGAAGTACCTAGAACAGAACTGGAAGCGGGGGCCAGGGGGTTAATGTGGGCCTAGGGGCACACTAGGAATGGGGGACTACTCTAGAGAGGAGTTGGAAGTGTGTAAAGCTGTGTAAATCCACGCATGCACTTCGAGGACTCCTGGGTCACTGTGACCTCCTATTTCTCATGCAAGCCTGGCCATGTTAGAAAGGGAGGAAGCCGTAAAGCCCACAGTAATGGGAACTCTCTGTCTGCCAAGCTGAGGATTGAGAAAGGCTGTCCAGGTGTGGGCTGGCCAGGAGGGGAGCTGCCCTAAGAACTGGGCCCAGCCAGAGCAGGGAGCAGAACTGGGAGGTGGCATCATGAGTTCATTGAATCCTGATCATCAAGATAAGCCAAGAACACAACATGGAGCTACTTTTAGCAAAACAGACTTTCAGCATCTTCTAAATCACTTTCTGCTTGAGTAGTGTCCCATTCATCCTCATGATAAAGTCATTTCTGTTCTTTTAACCAAACTAAATGGCTCTTCAGGTAGACTGCCACTCCACCTTGCAGATTTCTGTATAAGTGAATACCCTTTTTATTTTTTCCTTGGGTCTTATGTCCACAGTTCTATCAAGAAGTCACATCCATTTCTGTCTTCTCCACCACCTCCAGCTTCACCATCTTCATCCCCACCCTGAAAAGAACTTGTCCTGCATCTCAGAGATCTCCATTTTCAGAGGAGCAAGCAGTGAACAGGAGGCGGACAGGGGCAGCTAAAGGAGCTCCAGCCGTGGGGTTGGGGCAGCATTCTTTCCTCCTCCTTGGTAGCCTGTTTGGGGTTCCAGGCAGACACCATGTGGGTGATCTCCTGCCGTCACCCTCTACCTACTCCTTCAGCCCTGACACAGTGGCCCACATAATCCAGAAGCCCAGCAGTGTAGTGACGACTAGGGGCTCCTCAGGCCCAGGTTCAGCAGGTCTGTGTGATATGGCTGCCCCTGGCTGGTGATGGTGGCTATTTGTTCTGATAGATCAGTGTCTGTGTGGTGTGGATCATTAACTATTTTGCATGACACCATTGCTGCTCCATGATAACCCTGACTCAGTTCACATTACTTAATGATGAGTCTCATGGTGGTTTCAGGGATTACAAAGTTCTCCAGGGTTTCTGGAGGACTAAAATGACTAGATAATGGAATTAAAGATCTTAAATAAATGGAGTCAGTGCATGTTACAAAGATGGAATTTGGTCTCTGGCAAATAATTTATGAACATAAGAAAATGTTTTCAACTATTGCCAATTAGATTTTTGCTATAGACGGAATGTCACATCCCTCAAAATTCATATGCTGCAACCTAATCCCTGATGTGATGCATTTGGAGATGGGAATCATAAGGGCAGAGCCCTCATGAATAGGATTAGCACCCTTATAAAAGATACTGCATAGAGCTCCCTTGACATTCCATTATGTGAGGATACAGAGAAAGTTGGCAATCTGCAGCCAGGAAGAGGAGAAGAGGGCCCTCACCAGCACCTGACCGTGCTAGGACATTGATCTCACAGCTCCACACTCCAGAACTATGAGAAACTTCTGATGTTTATAATACACTCAGTCTACGATAATTTGTTATAGCAGCTCCAATAATTCAAACCAAATATGACTCTTGAGGCTCTGTGAGCTATTTTCACAGGCAATTTTGCAAGTTGTTTGCCTCCAATATACTCCTCTCAAACACACACACAGCCCTCTGCATATTAACTTTATATTGGAGTTAAAAAAATACCCCAGTTGCTAACTATCGGATATCTGGTTTGTTGGAAACACTTGGGAGAATGCTCTGAGGGGGAGCTTAGATGGCCACAAGTGGAGGTTTCAGCGTGAAGAGAAAAGGGTGAGGATCGGTGGGGAGAAGTAAAGTGGAGTTTCGTTGTTATAAAGAAGTGTCTTATAGAGTCAGCGATGGAGCAAGAGACGGCACTGCTGAGGACAGCACTGAACCCCACGTATCACATTAGCAGGTTAGTGAAGCCTCATGAGACCATGGTCAGCTGTGGGTAAATATATGCTCAAATCTGACTTGTGGAATATAAACTGTAATCATAAACTTAGGGAATAATTTGGCACATACACCTGGTTGCTTATTTCAGCAGAGTTTGTAAAACCTAAAAAGTGGGAGATTTCCGTGGCAGAGGGGTGCTTGTATAAATCGTGGAATCCTCCCATAATGGAATACTGCACAGCATGGATGGACTGGATCTACATGGATCTGTGTGGATGAACATCTACAACAAAAAAAATTAGGGTCGGAAGGGTATTACAGTATGATAATATATGCAAAGCACCATCGTATCCTGTCTACATGTGCATACACGTGTGGCAAAGTGTAAAACAATGAATACAACGTGCCACTACCTCAGACTAGTGACCTCTGGGGAAAGAGAGAATTAGAGAGGGATTCACAGGGATCATCAATACATCTGTAATATTTTACTTTCTTTAAAAAAAAAAATGAGCTGAAGCAAACACAGAAAAAAAAGTTAACCTTTGCTCACCTCCAGTGCACAAGGGGATTTTTTATATTACCAAATGTACTTTTCTGTGTGCTTGAAATATTTCATAATGAAAATAAGAAATGTGCAAAGGAAAAGCAAAACTCAGAGTCTTGCCCTTGTGGATGTGTTGAAATAGAAGCCGTGCAAGCTTCTGTTGAAAGCGTTCAGTGAACAAATGTTTCCTGTGCACAGGGAGGGGTTGGCCCGGATGACCTAGAAATCAGAAGAAAGGGTTTGAGCCCTGGCCCTGGCTCTCACAGCTTTTGGGACGTCCCAGTTTGTAGGGCCATCCTGACCCCTCTCATCTGTTGTTTTCTCATCTCTGAAGTGGGGTATGTGAGCCCAGGGAGGTGGGCCTGGAGCAATGGGTCACACACAGCACAGGGCAGACCTGGGCAAGGCAGATGTGTCTCCCGGAAACCTCCAGCAACAGACAGGTCATCAACTGAGACAGACCTCAACAAGTGTATAGGCTGGAGTGTTGAAACAACTTTCAAAAATGACTTTCATACCGCTTCAAGGCCCATAAGATCCCTTTTGTGTACATAATTATGATTTAATAAAAAATAAATAAAATTATAAAAAAAATAAGAAGGAATGCACCAATTTTATCACTGGCCACTGGAGTCAGACTGAGTCCATAACCACATAGTTACTGAGTCCATAACCACATAGTTACTGAGTCCGTAACCACATAGTTATGTCAATTACTCATGTATCACCTCTCTGAGTTTTTTTTCTTGCTTCTAAAAACAAGTAATAACAGTAGCATCAGCCTCAGTAGGATGTCCTGAGGAATACATGACATTTCACATGTAGATGCTTAGCACAGACCTTGGCACTCAGTAAGCAGTCAGAGAGTGTTAACTGTTATTGTGACCACTATTATGTCTGGTTTAAGCTTAAAAACAATCAGCAAGAAACTTTATGCTAGCTTAGATCCAGCAATATTTATGAATGGAAAATAAGGCTAAGGAGAATAATATGTTTGCTAAATTCAAAATCGTCATGATTCTGGCTGATTTTCTTCCTAATCAGGTATGCCACAGATATTATAATTATGTCTCTGAAGGAGGGAGGAAGGCAAACAATCAGAAATGTGGCAAAAAGCAAGCGGACTTTGCTGAGGGGCCCCTCTTTCTTGAGCCACCCTCATTTTGGGGGCTTCAGTCACATCACAGACTGATCCTCCTCCCACTTTCTCTCTTGCCTTCTTTACAAGCTGGCTCTTGGCCTTTCTCTCACTCTCAGTCCTTTTCTGTCCTGCCTCCCTACCTGCTCATTCCATCTCCTGGCTTCAGCTCCAGCTCTGGGCTGGACACCTGACATGCCCTGTCCTGGTCCAAGCCTCTGTTAACCCGTGTCCGGGCCATGCACCAGCTTCCTCCCCTGTCTTCTCACAGCACAGCAGAGTGAGTATTGAGTCATGCAGCACTCATCATGCCACATTCTGGCTTACATCATTTCAATGGCTTCCCTTTATTTTTAGGGTGAAGCTCCAATGCTCGTATGACCTACAAGGTCCTATACAGAGGCCTCAGCAGCAAACCTCAGTTCTCCCATCATGATAGTCTGTCTGCCCCACTGTGCAAACTCCTAGAATTAAACTCCACTGAATGAGTTTGGTCACCTTCCTCTCTACTCTCCCACAGGTCTTTAGGAGTAACGGCCCTGCCTTTGTCCATACCAGAAGTCTATAATAATCCAGGAGATGTTGCCATCCATCAAGGACCCAGTCTCATGACCCCTGGTTTCTGCTGGGTTTCCATTTTCCTTCTCCTGAAACTGCCTCCCCTCTGAGATCTTCTCCAACCACAGCCTGACAGGCCCTTTCCTTGTGGCCTCACATAGGTGCTCCTGGACCTTTCAGAGACCTCTTTCCCTAGCCATCAGCTCCTTTTATCTTTTCTTCCCTCCCTGTCTTTTCAACATACAAAAGCAACCCATTTAATAGCACAAAAACACAAGATCATCTCAATAGACACAGAAAAAGTATATGACAAAATACAGAACTGTTTCAGATGTTAAAAACACTCAACAAACTAAACATATAAGGAAACTTTCTCAACCTAATAAAGATATTTATGAAAACTCCATAGCTAACATGAACTAAATGATAAAAAACTGAAAGCTTCCCCTTAAGGTCTGGAATAAGAATATCTGCTCTCAGCCTATCTCCACTTCTACTTAGTATTGTATTGAAAGTTCTTTTCAGGGAAAGTGGATAAGAAAAAAATAAAAGGCATACAAATTGTAAAGCAAGAAGTAGAACCAACTGAAGATGACATGATCTTATACATGGAAAATCCTAAGGAATCCATGAAAAAAACCATTAAGTATAATAATTAGTTCAGCAAAGTATCAGGAAACAAGACCAATATACAAAGATTAATCATATTTTTATACTCTAGTGGTGAAAATTCCAAGAATGAAATCAAGAAAACACTTTCATTTGCCATAGCATAAAACTGAAGAATAAATTTAACAAAAGAAGTGCAATACTTGATGCCGAAAACTACAAAAGATCATTAAGAGAAAGCCTTAAAAATGAGAAAACATCCTGAATTCATGGATTGGAAGGTTTAATATTAAGATTCCCAAAGTGCTCAACAGATTCAACATTGTCCTAGGCAAAAACAGCTGCTTTTTTTTTTCTTTTGGTAAAAACTGATAAACTGAGCCTAAAATTCATATGGACCCATAACAGACAAGACAATGATAAAGAACAAAGTTACAGAACTCATACTTTCTGATTCAAAGTTTACCACAAACCTGCAGTAATCAATATCATGTAGTCTGGCATAGAATAGAAATACAGATCGATGGGATGAAATTGAGAATCTAGAAATAAACCCTTCTATGGCCAATTGGTTTTCAACAAGACTTCAATGTAAATAGGGAAAGAGTAAACTTTTCAGCAAATGATGCTGAAATAACTGGTTAGACACATAAAAAATGAAGTTTGACACCTACCTCATGCCATAAACAAAAGTAATCCAACATGTGTGTTGGACTTAGATGTAAGGGTTAAAAATATAAAACTTTCAGAAGAAAACATAGGTATAAATCTTCACGATGCTCAACAATCAATCATTTTTCAGATATGACACAAGCAAACAAAGCATAGGCAAGCAAAGGAAAATAAAAAAAAATTAGGCTTTCTCAAAATAAAAGTTTGTGCTGCCAAGGACACTCTCAAGAAAGTGAAAGCACAACTCACAGAAGGAGAGATATATTTTTAAATCATATATCTCAGAAGGGATTTGTTTTTAGAACATATAAAGAACTAATACAACTCAATAATAGAAAGACAACCCAGGTAAGTAATGGACAAAGGTTTTGAATATACTTTTCTCCAAAGATGATATACTGATGACCAATAAACACATGAAAAGATGCTCAGCATCACTGGGGAAATGTAAATAAAAACCACAAGAAGGGGCGGCGCCTGTGGCTCAAAGGAGTAGGGCGCTGGCCCCATATACCGGAGGTGGCAGGTTCAAACCTGACTCCAG
>NW_003852427.1:5092299-5136910 GCF_000181295.1 Otolemur garnettii
AAAAAAAAAAAAAAAAAAAACCACAAGAAGATACCACTTCATACCCATTAAGAAGGTGTATGTGATAAAGACAGACAATAGCAAGTGTTGGCTAGGATGTAGAAGAATTTGTTCTATTTTACACTGCTGTTAGGAATGTTAAAAGGTACTGCCATTCTGGAAAACGGTTTGGCTGTTTCTCAAAAACGTAAACATAGAGTTACCATATGTCTCAGCAATTCCAATGCTAGGTAGATACTTAAGAGAACTGAAAACATATGTTCACACAAAAAGTTACCCATGACTTTGGGTATTATTCTAAATAGCCCAAAGTGAGAGCTACCCACATGCCCATTGACTGATGAATGAATAAACAAACTGTGGTATATCCATAAAATGGAATATTACTTAGGAATGGAAAGGGATGAGTCGCTATACATGCTATAATATGGGGAACTCGGCAAAAAGTATGCTGAGTGAAAGAAACTAGTCACAAAAGATTACATATTGTATGGTTCCATTTGTATGAAATGTACAGAACGGGCAACTCCAGAGACAGAAAGTATTAGTTGATTAGCGGTTGCAGGGGCTGGGGGTGGGGAGACACGGAGAGTGACTGCTAATGTGCACAGGTTTCCTGGGAGGTGATAAAAATGTCCTGGAATTAGATAGTGGTGGTAGTTAGACAACTTTAGAATATAATAATAAAAACACTGTAAAAAAAACTTAAAAGCGTGAATTTTATGGTATGTGAATGACCTTTCAATGTTCAGAAAGATAACTGAAAAAGGCAAGTCTGTCTGAGAAGGAAAGGGGGAAACAGTGAGGAAGCAGGGACTGCGGATGGAGAGGTAGAAACGAGCCGTGACACAGCTCGTCCCTGTATTCAGGTGTGACGGAAGTGAGCCTACCTGGGAACTTTTCCGTGACGTGGTCAGGGTGGGTCAGGTTTTCTGTCACTTACCCCCGAAAGGAGCCCAGGCTGGCAGATGTGCCCTCTGACCTCCAGGCAATGCCGTTTCTTTCTGCGTTTCACTTCCACCTATTGACTCCTCATTCATGCTTTTGCCATTAAAAAAAATAACTCTCCCTGTTTCACTTTGCAGCTTTCTCTTTCTCCCACTTGCTTTATCTGCCTCCTCCGCGCCTTTACCTCTCAACCACGCCCTGGGGCTCTCTATCGCCCTCCTGTGGCCAATTCCAGCAGGTGCGTCTTTGTCTTAGTCTTTCTTGTCCTCCCTCTGTGTCCCCAGGGTTGGTGCCCACCTCCACTTGGGAGGGCTCTGGGTTTGCTGAACATCCCTTTGACCTCTGTTCCTTAGCTTCCTCGGTGGTCCCTGGTTTCTCTGCTCATCCCTGGACAGTTGTGCTTCCCCTGACTCTGGACTAAGGCTCTACCCTCAGTCTAGACTCCCTCTGCCTGGGCTGCTGTCTCCATGTGATGCTCTATTCATGGTGGGACCCCCACCTGAGCTGCAGATTAGCCCTCCTCTGTCCCTTTCTTCTTTGAAAACACCCCCTGGGTGGAGTATTCACACTGGCAACATTGCCCCCTTTCAGACAGTCACACCATGTCTCTTCTTCCATATTCCTGGCGTTCTTTCTCTCCCTGTGTCCCCATCACAGCTACCTCTATGGCAGTCTATTCACTGGTCACTTTGTCCGCAGTGTTCTTTCCAGCTCCACTTCTCTCTATGCTATGTTTTAAAGCACTAATCTGAGTTCACCACTCCCTGCTTCAACCCACATGGATCAAATTCAAGCCCTTGGCAGGGCACCTGGGCCTCCAGGTGCTGGCTCCACCTGCTTCTCAGATGCTTTCTTGCTACCTCTGCTCACACTGTGCTTTCCCAGCCCCACCCCTGTCCATGGCATGGTACTCTCAGCCTCCTTGTCCTTCCCGACATGTTCCTACTCTTCCGGTAAGACTGGGCTAGGTGACACCTTGGGGATGCTTTTCTGGATGTCCCACCCCCTTTCTGCCTTCTCCGCACCTTCACCCAGGTTAAGTCACATGCTCTTTCTCCGGTCTCCCCAATTTGCTGGACCAATCTCTGTGGGACTATTTACAACACTGCGTAGATCGGCTAATAACCTTCACATCTATGCTGTGTGCTGCTGCAGGGCAGGGGGTGTGTTCTGGGTGCCAAGCCCTGAGCCCAGTGCTTCCAAGCCTGTCATTCAATGTGTAATGAGTGAGTAGGGTGAACCATAGGGTGAATCCATAGTGGCTAACCCTCCCTGGCCACGGATTGCTCTGAGACCTCTTCAGACACTAGCCACCCAACAACATTTAAGAAGTGGGCACCATAATTGTCCCCCTGTTACAAATGAGAACACTAAGGCTCAATGGGGCCAGAGGTTTGTGCTTCTATATTCAAGCCTTAGGGGCCTGGCTCACACCACCCTGTGCTGCTTCTACAGATCTGCCCACACCAGTGCTGGTCCCTGCTCGTGCACCCCTCTTCTGGGAGTGCCAGTGGCCTGTCACCCTTGCCCTTGTTTAGAACCCAGCAAGGCCCTACGTCTGTGTGAGCTGTGCAGAACATCCTGGCACAGTAGCAAACCTGCCCTTTGCATTGCCCTATGCATATGCCTTTCCTGGGAACAAAGAATACTGGCCTCAGAGCTCCTTCAGGTCTCAGCAGAAGTTGCCGGGTATCCTCACAGAGAGCTGGTGATCTATGGGTGCACTGGGGACAGGCTGCTAAGAAACAGCACTATTGGTATCCATGCCTTAGAAAATGCCATCATTTTGTGGGGGAGGATGTGATAGTTTACTCAAAAGCAAAAATAATGTCAAAAATAAAAGCACATTTTAATGTCTTTCATTTATTTGGTATAATTACAGTTCATATAATGCTGCCACTTACTTGCTTTATCGTATTTGGTCTTCCCTACTTTCCTGTGACATGTTCAGGATGTGTGTGCCCCATTTTATTGCAGAGAAGACTGATCGTCAAGGACATTAAGTAACTTGCCTAAGACCCTACAGCTCGTTAGGACCCTGGTTTGTCCATTTCTAATGCTGGTGGGCATTCCTTGCTTGATGCAAGAGTCTTAAACACTATCTGGCCACATTGTGGACCCACACAGAACACTGTTTAGGTGGTGGGAGTCAGAAGCAGCCCTGCACTTAGGTGGGCCTGTCGCCACACCTACTGCTGGACAGATTCACCTCTCCTGAGGGCCTCTCGCCACATTCTTATTCACCAAGTTAGTTATGTTTTGCTTTTTAAAGAACATACATACTGTGATGGGCTGAATTTTGTCCCCCCCCCCAATTCCTATGTTGAAGTCTGAACCCTCAGTGCCTCAGAATGTGACTCTATTTGGAGATAGAGTCTTTAAAGGGGTAATTAAGTTAAAGTGAGGTCATTAGTATGGGCCCTAATCCAATATGGCTGGTGTCCTTGTAAGAAGAGGGTAGGGCACAGACACACACAGGTGAAGACGCAGGGGGAGCATGATCACGGGCAATGACATGGAGAGAGGCCTCAGGAGGAACCAACCTACCAACACCTTGACCTTGGACTTCCAGCCTGCAGAACTGGGGGAAAGCACATTCCTATTGTGGAAGCTCAAGGTCTGTGGTGGTGAGTGAAGGCAGGCTGAACATACTAATGCACACACACATTTTAAAACTGTCTGACTCTGTGACCATTTCTTTATGTTCAGTTTTTCAGCAGTCTTAGTCTTAAATCCATCAACACTAAGTCCACCAAAACGATAGCCCTCAAGGAAAGCAGTCTGTAGCTCGTGCCTGGAGGCAGCCTGTGAGAGGGCTGTGCGCTGAGAAGCTTCCTGAGAAGGCGAGGGCTCGGGACAGCCCTGTGCCTGCCCAGTGTGGCCAAGCACTCCCTGAGATGTCTGGTGATGTAAGTGGACTTGCTGAGCTTCAGTTCCCTAAACTTCAACTTGAGAATAGGACTTTAAGTTCTCTTCTACCCATTCCCTGATGGGAGAGGGTGGAAAATTTCTGGCTTAGGGATGCTATGGAACATTCATGTTTGAGGGTGGAAGGGCCCAAAGCCTCTACCAACCTCTTTTTATTAAAGACTTAAATATAAAAGTCTCTTTGGTTCCTCTGCAGGATTCAGAGCTAGTGTCTCTGTAAGGAGAGAGCTCAAAGAGATCTAAAAACGCCTGGAACTGCCAGCTGACAGAGGGGCGGCAGGAGCTACACGAGGACTTCAGCGTGTGCCTTTGACTTTCTGCTATTCACGTCTGCTCAGAGCTTACTTCTGAAGCCTGATAGCTTTCAACTCTGGTGTCTTAATTCCTCCCTCCTGCCCTGGCAGCTAAGCCTGAAAAAGCTTTGCAGGGCAGTGGCACTTGTTAGTGAAGCTGCAGGACAGGTGGCACCCGGGACAGGAGCCTCAGAACATGCAGGGGTGGGCCTCAGAGCAGGACAACGTTGAAGGGAGGAGGCGCAGACCCTGTGCAGGGCCCAGCTTGTGTAAGGGGCTCTCCTCTGATTTTTGCAGGGAGAGCCAGGAAAGCACGACTGTGAGGCACACACCATGGAAAGGGAGCTGAGGAGGGGTGGAACTAGCTGTCTGTGGTGGTCAAGTGAGATCACGTCACTTTATTCTGGGCACTGTGAGAACTGTGAAGGAGGGGGATATTACCTTGCCCTTTCAGAGACAATTCGTGAATATGTGCACTACAAGAGGAAGGCCAGGAGCTTCTGCTGAAAGTCAGTTAAGGCAGAGGCCATTATCTTGGGGTACCTGCAGCCCCAAAAAGCTATAGAGAGGCACCACGGAGTCTCTGGAAATCACATGCAGCATGTGGTCATGTTTCCAGGGTCAAGGGCTATCACTTTCATTAGATTCTCAAGTAGGCCTGACCCCCGGGATGTTAAGAAGCTCTAATTTGGGCTGAAACATGGTGAATGTTAAACTAGAGTCTGCTTGAGTGTTTACCAGCAGGAAGACCATGAGGAGGCAGGGGCAGAGTTGGAAAGGGGATCAGCATGAAAACCACCTGAAGTTTCTCACCACTGCTGGGGCTTCGGCGGGGGAGAGAGTGATCCAGGGCAGAGCCAGCTCCCTCCTGCCACAGAAACTCTTCCAAGAGGGGTAAAGAAGTGTGACACACCGCGGCTGCTACCACTGGCTATCGAGGCAAGCTCTTAACATGTGTGGTCCCATTCAGTTCTCACAACTGTTTCTTGAGGTGAGTGCCATGGCCCCATCTTATATTTGAAGAAACTGAGGGTCAGTAAATGAGAAATTTGCCCAAAGCCAACCAGCTAACAAACAAGTCCTTCTAGAGCAACCCAGCCCTGCTGGACGACCCTCCCACCCCTCAGTTGCTCTAATTGCGCTCTGTAAGCCATTGAGAGGGTTTAACCCCCTTTGTTGAGTTCTGCAGCCAGACAGCAGCCATTCGAGTGTGCAGGGAGTGAGTTTTCTGAGTGGTTAAGCCTCAGGGAGGGAGCTCGCTGAGCAGTGCCCTGGACTGGGCCCCAGTCTAATCTATCTCTCATTACACCCAATAAATTGTCTTTCTGAGTTATCAATTGGCTTCATCTAAGAGCTGTTTAGGAAAATTGGTTCCCAAATCTTGTTACTTTGGAGTGCCCAGGGGGATCTGAGTCCTGGGGTCATCTGGTCATTCTGTGTATCTTTTAGCTGAGACATAATTGAGAAATGTCTGCAATTGTATTGGGAGAAGTTCCTATTGGGTACTAAGAAGAACAAATTTACACTAAGAATTGCAAATCGTCATTTAACTAGACACTGTAGCCCTGTAAGCCAAGAGCAGAAGCACCAAAAGAAGGGACTTGCTGGGGACCTGGGAATGGGAAGGAAAGCAGGAAATGGATCCCACTGTGTGATTGTCCCTCCTGAATTTCTACTTCTAAATCTTTGGAACACCACTGTTAATAAACATTTACTGATAACCTGTGGCATAGTAAATATTTTTGTTAGGTGAACATGTTAACCACTATATCACAGAAATGCTTAATGTGAAATATTTTTAAGTGGTTCTTGTTTTGATCCATCTGTCCACCCACCCACCCACACGACCACTTAGCCAGCATTGAGGAGTCTATTTGGAAGGACACGCATGGTGAAGATACGAGCTAACATTCACACCATGCCCACTGCATTATTCTGAGCACTTTATTCTGTACTCATCTCAGAGGAAGGCTCAATTATTATCCTCATTTTACAGGTGGGAAAACTGAGGCACAGAGTGATTAAGAGACACACCGATGGTGCTTAAGGAGGCAGGAGTGGGAGAATAGATGGGAGCCCCTCGGAAGGCATCCAGTTTGGCTTCTGGAGTGACAGAGAGTCATTATAGGGCTTTTCGTAGGGACCCTAGATTCTGTGGAAAAGGCAACCACAGTTCTGCCTTTAAATCTTTCCAAAGATTATTGAACTGTTAAGCCTCCCCCACCTCTACAAGAGTTTGTGGATTAACTATGCAGTAGATTATCTAGAGCTAAAACCAGAATTACTCATTGGAAGTTTTGAGAACGAGAAGTGTTTAGGCCCCGGAATTGATCAGGCAACCTATCTGCACCATACATGCACTTAGAAGCTTTGCTAAAGCAAAGAGGCCTTGCGTGGGTTTCATCCTCTGACATGTGATTAAACTTTTTCAAGTGACACTTTAATGTTTTGAATCCATGCTCTTGAGAAAATAGTTTTGTATCTAATTCGGTGAGTGGAAGGTTGCTGAGAGACTATTCATAGAAGTATACAATTTCAGAGCTGGAAGACACCTGAGAGACTGGGTCCAACACCTTAATTTAACTGGTGAGGACACATGGACGTGACTTGCTCAAGGTCAGACTGCAAGAATTTGATGTACATTAGACATAATTTAGATCATTTAGGGCCAAGAACTAAAGAATAGGGGAGAAGGAGCATCATTCTTTTTTAACGTTGGGATTTGTCATCAATCCAAACTCCATTACTTACAAGTGCTATCGCCAGCTAAAGTGGTGATAGCTAAAAATCCAGACAATACCATTTCGTCATGTAAGTGAAAATCCCAGGACACCGGCCTTAGACGTGGGGCTCAAGTGATGTAACCAGGACTTAATGTGTCTTTCATTCTGCTTTCCCTTTTTTGTGTTTGCTTTGTTTTTTAGTACATTCTTCTCACAGCTACCAAAATGGTCCCAGCAGCCCCAGAATGGTTCCCATCTTTAAGCTTTAGCAGATAAAGGGTCTTCCCCCCTTCCTACCACCACCAGTTCGTTCCATCTCCTTGGCTGTGGTTGGCTGGCTTGGGTCATCTGCCCACACTTGTAGCGAGTATAGCGAAGCAGGGAGACAAGGTGTTCCCACTGGGTAGGCCTCAGTCAGACGTTCATCCATGGACTTGGGGTGCGGCCAGACTCACTGCATACCAGGTGCCACAGAGCAAAATGGGCTGCTGTCAAGACCCAGCAGCACTGGATGCATGGGCCGTAAAACAATAGATGTGCCCTATATGATCTCACGAGAACAAACTGTTCTAAGACATTTTCTTGTTCTCATTTTACTTTTACTGTGGAAGGAGGTATGGTGTTGACTGAGGCCACGAGGAAGAGTTAAGAACATCATTTGGGTCAAGGGGAAAGGCAAAAGATATGTCTTATCGATATCAAGGACTAGAAGGAAACCTAGGACAGATGATGCAAACTGCCTTCAAGGAATTTAGGTTCTTAATTGCTCGGAGACAGTAGAAATGCACCCATGTCCTGGGAGGGTGTGAGCTCCCAAGCTGGCTGTGGCCATGGGAAGCCACCTGCAGGCTCGCTCTCTCACAGGGTGCACCGACTTGCCCCTGCCCCTCTCTCCCTCTTTCCTGAATCATAGCGGGCAAGCTGTTCAGGGCTGAGTTTTTGTTTCCAGTTGCGGGAACTCTTTTCACTTCAACCTTCCTTCTTTCCATGAAGGGGTACGGGGCCCAGATCAAGTCCTCTTCTTCACCCTTCCATGATTCTCTGGTCAAAGAATTCTATGTGGGGAAGTGAGTTCCTTGCCTAAACAAGGCTCCTTCATTAATCCCTTGCCTTCTTTCACTGTCTGTTTCAGCTTTAGCCTTGTTACCTCAAGAGAGTCCCTCCCAAGCCATCTCTAGACATGCCTCCTGCCAGCACAAAGATACTTTTCTGCTGCAAATGATAGAAAATTCCCTCTACTTCAGCAGGGGAATGTACCATGTTGCAAATCAGGAAGCCCAGCGGTGGGGCTGGCCTGGGGTGCGGTGTCCTGAAGCCAGGCTTGGTTTCCCTGTGATCTTTTTGGCTCTGTGCTCATCAGTTGCAGTTTCATCCTCAGGCCGACCTCAGCTGCGCTTGCGAGACGGCCCCCTGCAGTAGCAGGAAGAGGGTGCTTCTGTGTTCATGTTTGGCAGAGGAACAAGGAGACCTCTTTTTCACCCACAGTATGAAAGAACGTTCTTGTAGTCCGACTAGATCAACTGAGGTCTCATGCCCCTCCCTGGATCCAGACAGTCATTAGAGGGGTGCCAGGGGCCTATAGGATCCCTGAACCCAACACTGGCTCCACTAATCAGGACCCTGAGCCTTGGGCTGGCTCACGGTCCTCAGGGTCATTGGCCTGAGTGGAGGAGAGAGGAAGGATTCGGTGCCAGGTAGACAGTATGTTGTGTTTAGTTAGGCGGTACATGTTTAATGTGTCCTAACATAAATATTTTCTCATTAAAACACAGTATTGCACACATATGAGGGGTATCATAGTTTAAATAGAACTCTATGGGTTAAACTTATAAACTGTGAGCTCCCAAGCTGGCTGTG
This sequence comes from Otolemur garnettii, assembly GCF_000181295.1. NCBI lineage: Eukaryota > Metazoa > Chordata > Mammalia > Primates > Galagidae > Otolemur > Otolemur garnettii. The sequence goes on from NW_003852427.1 coordinate 5,101,049, forward strand.
GCCATTGGTAGCCACCTGCATGCCCCCCTAGTGCCCTCTCACACATAACTTACAACCTAATCAACATCAGATATGAAATTGTTTAGGTGGAGAAAATGTATAACTTTATGCCCAATATCTTACTTATAAGTGCATTTATTTCCATTTAAACTATGCTGAGATTAAGCAATGATCAAAATAATTAAGACTTTGTGGTCACTCAGATCTCTCACAGAGCTTTTGGGTAGCGCCCTGCTGCCCTGGCCACCCATGTGAGTGCGTACACACACAGACATGCTGAGGGGTGCTCAGCACACCCCGTATGAACAGTCTCATCTAGTTTTATCCCTTGCCCTTCGGCCCACCACAGGTGTAGACGTGTGGTCTGTGGCTCTGTGTGTATTAATTATACTCTGTGTTTGGAACAAGATGACTTGAGATTTCAGTGACCATCTTTAGTCCATTCTGAAAAATGTTCTGGTTTGGGGGCAGAAGAGCTTGGGCAATAGGAAGCCACAGATGGTGCCAGCGACTCCCGTCTTTGCTAGAGCTGCCCACCTTCTTCTGGCTGGAGCCCTGAACCTGGGGTTTCCCTTTCCCTTGTCTCCCTGCCGGGTTGGTTCCCAGGGCTGGGGAAGCACCCAGGAGGCGATGTCTGTGCAGAGAGGATGAGAGCAAGAGCTTGTCAGACCTGCCTCGGGGCCTTGAGGTTTCATTTCTTAGTGCCCATCTTCAGGCCATTCTGAAAGGTGGGCACACTGCTCCCATAATATATTTGCCTGCCACGGATTGAAGGTTCACTCTGTGCTAGGTGCTGTATTTCCTCATGTAATTCTCAAAACCCGGGTAAACTGACTTGCTCAGAGTTGAACAATCAGCTGTGGCAGGGCTGAGGCTCAAGCCCTGGTCTGTCTGCCTCCCATGTCTATTCTCTTTGCAGCTGCAGAGAGGAAGGAATAAGAAAGAGCAGGGGAAGAACCTGGCATGGTGCCTGGCACCCACTGGGGGATCAACAAATGGCAGTGGTGGCTGCTGCTGTTGTCACGACAAGCAACAGTCCTGGGCAATCCCCAAAGCCACAGCCAGCCCCTAGAGCTGGCCATGGTCACCCTGAAAACTTGTTTATTGGCCTTGTGGTTGTCTAAAGAAAGAGCTATCTGTCCTCTTTCAATTTCCCAGGCCTTCAGAAGGTAGGCTCGAGTTACTGAGCACACACACCTGTTGTTCTGGGCTGGGATGGGCTGGAGAGCTCAGGCGACCAAGGATACCTCTGTCCCAGGCTGGGGTCAGCAGGATCCTTGGCAGGCTGAGGGGCTGGCTGGCCAAAGCCTCCTAGCCAGACGTGGCAGCTGGACCCCCTCAACCAGGGCCTGGCAGGGAAAGTGGGGCTGCTCTGGGCCTTCAGGCTTCCCCTTATTTTATCCTGACCCCCCCACCCTACCATGCACACACATGGCCTGCATGGGCAATGACTCATCCCCAAGGCAACTCCCCATCAGAATCAGGAAGACAGGAAGCTCCCAGACCCAGGAAAGGTAAAATAGATGCAAGCAACAGCAACTCCAAAAACAGTGAATGCTATAAGTGCTTCTAGGGTCTAGGAGAGGGGTCCGGTTCTCTCTCTTCACAATCTCACAGGAGCCTCTCAGTCCCCCTACAATGAAGAAATATGGACACCATATTAGGGATGGAAAAACTGAGGCTAAATGAGATGGGGTGACTTTCCTGACTGCACCCAGCAAGCACACTATGACTTGTGCTAAATACCTCTAGCATGGAAGTTCATTTTCTTAACCACGATGCTAAAACGCTTCCCCCAAACCAAGAGATTAGAGAAGTATCACTATTTCATTTCACTTCTCTTCAACAAACTTCGCCACAATGACAACTTTGGGAAAAGTGTCCGTCATGCTGGTGGTCTCCTCATCCCCCAGCCTCACAGTGGTCTTATAAGCTACAGCTCAGAGAGGTCGAGTGACTCACCCCAGGACACGCAGCTCTTTGGGCTTTCATTGCATCAGTTTTGGACACCAAGGACAATTCACCATGGAGATGTCCTCAAAATGCATCGTGACACACATTTTATAACATTCAGCAAGCATTCCTCCTTCTGCCAAACTTCTTAGAGCCTCCTTGCCCCCCTCACCACTTTGTGTGATTCTCTGCTGAATGTATGGAGAAACCCTAACTAAGTTGACTCAGCCTGCAGCGGGTCCACAGAGATGAGCTTTGGCCTGGATGAACGTGCTGGTGTTGCACAGGTGCCTGAGAGCTGGGAGACGATGGCTCTGTCCTTACCATGTGGGGCTTTCCCCAGTGTTTTCTCTGTCAAGAACAAATCCCGAGCCCTGTGATGCCTTCTGGGCTCACCCACAGTTGGCCATCTCAGATCAGACACTGGGCACATTGACTCCAGCTAGAGACAGAAATCGAGGACCATGGGAAGTGTACAATTCAACTGAGTGCTGCTGCAGGTGCAGGGCCCTACTCTACATAACTTAATATTTTTGTTTCAAAATTTTTAATTAAAAATTTTTTTAGAGATAAGATCTCCCTCTATTGCCCAGGCTGGCGTGGGCACATCTCACTGCAGCCTCAAACTCCTGGGCTCAAATGATCTTCTGGCCTCAGAACTCCAAGTAGCTGGGACTGTGGGGGTATACCAAATCCAGCTATTTAAAGATTTTTTTGTAGTGATGAGGTCTCATCATGTTGCCCAGGCTGATTTCAAATTTGCCAGGCTCAAGCAATCCTCCCGCCTCCCCCTCTCAAAATGCTGGAATTACAGGCATAAGCCACCATACCTGGCCTCAAAATTTTCACAAAACAATTTTATTGGGAAGATGTGAGGGTAATCCACAGATCACAAAGACAGGAGAGTAATCAGCCCTCAAAAATCACAGGAATCCTAGTAGCCATGGACCTGCCTGGGAGGGGAGCCTCCTCAACACACTGCCCTCAGGATGGTCAGCCACAGCTGTGGCCTGTACTTGACTCACTTGGCTCAAGATTCAAAGGCCCTACCTATAATTACTATAATAGCAAATGTTGGTGAGAATGTGAAACAACTGTATCCTCAGAGCTTGCTTGTGGGAATATAAAGAAATTTGTTAGTTTCTGAAGCAGTTGAACAGTTTGCCATAAACATCCTGATCATATGTATCTACTCATAAAAAAGGAAAACCTAAGTCCATATAGAATATTTCTTTAAAAAAATTTCAGAATATTAAGGAGGTACAAACACACCTGGATAGTAGTGTGCATAGTACCCGTTAGGTGTAAATTCACCCCTCCAATCCTGCCTCCTCACACCTGCTTGCTTTCCTATGAGTTTTCCTACCAAATGTGCATGTGGGTGTCGAGATAAGCACCCCATGCTCAGACGTGGCAGTTCGCTTCACGTGCTCCTCCAGGAGAATGGCTCTGGGAAAGATTTCTTTGAAGATCGAGTTTCTGTGAGTGGCCTATAGATATGCAGAAATACTCTCACAAAGAGATCTAGAGAACTAGACCGGGGTGGCAGCTGGAAGCTCGAACACATGTCCTCGGCTTGGGTTCTGTTCTCTGACTTCTTCCTTCATTAACATTATAATCTCTAGTTTCGGTTTGGGCCAGCGAGAACAGACAGTCTCCTTTATGTTTCTACTCTAAACAAAATCAGTTGTATATGTGTTCCTCAGCCTTTACACTGAATTGTAATCTTAATGGTAGCTTCCTAATTTTACTTCACTTCTTTGTATCTGTGTTAAATTCTTACTGAATGTTTAAGAGTATATAAGATAATCAGTAAAGTCAGGCCTGGTTGCTGTCCTGAGCGAGTCTCGACCTCCCTTCAAATCAATCGTCCTGTCTGCAGTTCCTTTTCCTTGCGTCTCTGATCAGAGGGCTATTGTGGGTATTGATCAATTAGTTCCAATTTAATAGTGAGCACATGTGGTGTTTGTTTTTACCTTCTCATGATACTTGGCTTAAAAGAATGGTCTCCATTTCCATCCAGGTTGTTACAAAAGGTATTCGTTTACCATTTATTTTATGACTGAGTAACACTCCATGGTATACCTACACCACATTTTATTAATCTACTCATGTATTGATGGGTCCGCAGGTTAATTCCAAATCTTTGTGATTGGGAACTGTGTGGAATCAACATTCAAGTGCAGTGTTTTCTTGATGAAGTTTTTTTTCTTCCTTTGGGTAAATAAAGAAAAAAAATAAAGGAGCGCTGGATCAAATGGTAGGTTTACTTTTAGTTCTTTGAGTTATCTCCATATGACTTTCTATGGAGCTAGTACTAGTTTGCAGTTCTACCAACAGTGGGAGTCTGCACATATATCAGCCAGCATCTGCTGATTTGAATTTTTTTTAATGTAAGTCATTTTCCCTGGCGCTAAAAAATGCCTCATAGTGGTCTTGATTTGCATTCCCCTGGTGATCAGAGATGTTGACTATTTTTTGTATGTTTATTGGCTATTAGTCTAGCTTCTTTTGAAAAACTTCTGTTCATGTTTTTTGCCCACTTTTTATTGGGGGGTTCTTTGATGTTTTTCTTGCTGGTTTGCTTGAGTTCTATGTGGATTCTTGCTTTAAACCCTTTATCAGATGTATAGCATGTAAATATTTTCTCCCATTCTGCAGGTTGTCTATTTGCTCTAGTGATTGTTTCCTTGGATGTAAAGAAGCTTTTTAATTTAATCACTTGTTACTTTTTATTGTTGCTGTGATTGCTTTTGAGGTCTTCTTCATAAATTCTTTGCCATAGGCCGATGTCTAAAAGTTTTCCCAATGTTTTCTTCTAGACTTCTTATAGTTTCAGGCCTTAGGTTTAAGTCTGTTCTCCATTGTGAGTTAATTTTTGTAAGTGGTGAGAGGTACAGATCCTGTTTCAATCTTCCACGTGCTGCTATTCAATTTTCCCAGCAGCACTTTTTGAAGCATATATTATCGTCTGCTCTGTCAAAGATCAGATGGCGATATGAAGATGGTTTTATATCTAGGTTTCTGTGCTGATCCATTGATCTATGTCTCTGTTCTTGTGCCAGGACCATGCTGTTTGGTTACTATAGCCTTGTTGTATAGCTTGCAGTCTGATAAAGTGATGCCTCCCAATTTGCCCTTTTTGCTTAAGATTGCTTTGGCTATTAAGGCTCTTTTATGGTTTCATATGAAGTGTAGAATTATTTTTTCTATATCTGAAAAAAAATGACCAGGGTATTTTAATGGAGATTGCATTGAATCTGTACATCACTTTGGAGAGCATAGACGTTTTATGGACAGTAGTTGTCTTGAGCAGAGGGAGTGCTAGCAAATAGACACAAGGCTACTTTTTAGGGCGATAGAAATGTTCTAACGTTAGATTGTGGTGATGGTTGTACAACTCTATAAATTTACTAAGAATCACTGAATTGTCTATTTAAAACAAGTAAATTTCATGGTACATCAACTATAGCTGAATGAAGCTGTTCAAATAAAAAGCTCTGGATTTCCAGCAGAGTCAGAGGAGACTCATGTGCTGCCCCCTGGTGTGGCACCTTACTTGACAGGTGCACCAAAGTGATAGCAAGAAACTGGGATAATTAAGGTGCTGGTCCATCAGCAGCAAAAGTGGAAAGAGGGTTTGAGGGCAGATAGGAACCTCAGACACTCCCCACTCCCACCTCCCAGGATAGCAGGTGGCTGAGACTAACATTTTGGCTTCCTCAAATATCAGGGCTCCTGGCTTGGTATAAGCTCCCCCAGCATCCGGATCCTCATGACAAAGGCGTTCCTCTGCCAGGGGGTTAGCTGCCGGGGCTGGGATTGGAATCTGGCATGAAGACCTTGGGGATTGCTTCCAAGGGCAAACATTGAGCCATTGATCTCATAGAGGTGTGGTTTTACTCACAAAACCAAGAAAAGGTGTTTAGTGATGGTAGTGATGGTTGAGCACAACAGTTATCTCTAGCCCACATACAAGGACAAAAGGGATGATCCCTATTCAGTCATCATCTATTTAATTCCCTGTTGATCTCTTTTTCTCAGTCCTCTGTTTCCCCTGTCATCCCTGTCTCTCCCCAAACATCTAAAGTGATACTCTCCCTTTGACTTGCTATGACTTCCTATGGCTTTTTTTTCTACCCCACCGCTATGACAATGAGGAATCCTAAGCTAGAAGGAAGGAAAAGCTGTGAGATAGACAAAAATATACAGGGAAGAGCATACAGATATCATCAGGCAGCAGGATAGGAATGGAAGAGATTTCTAGAAGGTAGATGAGTCACACCAAGGGTGCGGGTCCACAAGCAAAGTTCCACAAATATTTTGGTTTGTGAATAATGTGAAAGACCATATTATTATTAATGAACCTGTACTAATGATTTTATTTGAATAATTAATGGGGAAACTTGTAAGATGTTACAACTAGGTCAAAGGAGATTCTAAAATCAGATATAAAGACACATAGGTAACGTTGAAATGAATGAGCATGTGGAGATCAAACTGGCCTCTTCCATACTGAGGGAGAGAAGTCAATTGCCTGACAGATTCTGTGTGTGTCCATAGGCAGAAATTATTTTTCACTGCTATTTATAAAATTGTAAAATAGCTCAATGAAAGACTAGAATGAGGTAATCAGGAGGGGTGTACTCTAGGCAATACGTAGTTTTCCCCTGACACCCACATTTTTCTATGTAATACTTTGTCCCCTTCTTTGCTTGGACAACTAGCACTTATCCTTTATGTTCATCTCACCTATGGAAGGACCATATTTTTAAAATTTCCAATGCGTTGTGGAATACTTTTATAAAACACAGTGAAAATAAATTGCTAGGAAAATAAAAGAAAACATACAAAGTACAAGTCTCACATTTTTTATTGTCAGTTTCAACAGACATAAAGTTACTATGTCAAGTTGCTATGGAAGCTTCCAAGAGTTTCTCTTGATTTCTCAACTTATCTCAAATAGTAACCAGTGGTGAACAATTTGCAACCTGGCCCTGATCTGGGGACCACATTCTGAGCTGCTCCGCAGTAGAGCACAAAGCTGCTGAGTTTCCCAGAGATGCCACCTTCTTTGCCAGCTCCCAGGGGGTCCAGCCTTCCTCCCCTTCCCATTCAGAAGATTCTGTGTTCTGATTCCCCACCCTCAAACCCTTATTAGCCTAGTCTAGGACAACAGTTCTCAAGCTCTTTGGTCTCAGGCTCTTAAAAGTTATTGAGGATGCCACAGAGCTTCTTTAAAATATAGGTCATATTATCATATTAGAAAGTAAGACCAAGAAATTAAAAAAAAAAGTTTATCAATCAAAAATAACCCCAATAAGTCATTATATGTTGACATAACACATTTTAAATGAAAATAACTATTTTCCAAAACAAAAGAAGAATAGCATTCTTTCACATTTATTAGAAATCTCTTTGATACATGGTGCCTCTCTTTTCTTTTTCTAACAGAAGCCAAGGCAGCTGGATTCATCATCTGTCTTTGCATTCAATCAGTTGCAATCTCTACACCTCCTACAACTTCTGGAAAACTTTGTATACTTATAAGAGGAAATGGAATGAACTAGACAACTAATATTTTAGGAGGAAACTAGTCTGGCCACACAGACCCCCTGAAAGGGTCATGTGGGCCTCCAAGGGTCCTCGGACAGCACTGGTTCAGGACATCTAGTCCAATGACACTCTCCACACATACATGTGCACGTGTAGGGGACCAGCTGTCCCCGTTTTCCTGGGCCTGTTCTGTGTCTAACGCTGAAAGTCCTATATCCCCAGCTCACTGTGACTGCTGGTCACCCTAACACTTGCATGTGCACACGCTTTCATTCGGGATAGCCTGGGCATCCCAGCTCTCTTGCTCTCCCTGTTCTCTGCCTCTTTCTTTCTCCTCTTCCTCTCTCTAATCCATTTCCTAGACCCTTACACAGGTGGCTGGTAGAAAATGCCCATTCCCCACCCCCTATCCGTTTCCCTCTTCCTCCTTTTAAATAGAAACCCCATTTTATTGGGACAGTATCTAGGAAAAAGTATATTTCCAAGCACCCCTTGCTGATGGAGAGTCATGTGACATAGCTGGACAATGAAATGCTCGGTAAGATTGTTGGGTAGGGCTTCTAGAAAGTTCATTTCAAACAGTGGATTCATAAGCACACATTTTGCCTGTTCTCTTTTCCCTCTGCCTGCCTGCAACTCGTCTGGGGTGGCTGGAATTCCAGAGTCATCTTGCAGAGTGAGGGCCAGGGCCAGATCTGGAGGGAGGACAGCAAGGCTGAGGGCCAGAAGGAGACTGGGTCCCTAATGGTTTTGTGGAGCTGCCCAGGAAGTCTTAGGGTAATTATTTCCTAATATTTTCTATAAGCAAAATAAAAATTAAAAAAAAAACTTTTTGGTTTTTTCACCACTTTTCAGATTTCTGTTACCAAACATAATCATTAATTAATATAAGATAGTTTTTATTTTCTTCATTGCATAGAACAATTCTTTATATAAAAGGGCAGGGAGCAAAAAAATTTGAGTTCATTCACAGCACTTGGAGCTCAGACACTCCCAGGACACAGGAGCCTCTGTAGAGAAACATTTCTTTGTGTCAGGGCTGCATTCAGAGGCTACTGATTTCTATCCATAGTCACTAGACTTTTAGAATCCACATAGAAAGAGTTAAAGGAACTGAGAGCAAGGGCCTGCAGGGAGAGGGCCGTGGGCCAGCTTATCTCTGCAAGAGTTTTTGCCTCACTTGCATGGACCCAGCTTGGTTTTCACGGGGACTTTTTGTTCAGTGTCCATGACCTCCAGTGGGTCAGAAGCGATCCCCAGGGATTGCTGCTCACTGCACATGTCCTGGGCTCAGGCAATGGCTTCTTGCAGGAATGTTGGCAGTCACCTGCAGGCACGTGGGCCTCACTCCTGGCCCAGGCCCCGTGCTAACCTTCTCCATCAGTACTCTGTCCTCTGTCCTCTGTCCCCACTCCAGAAAGTAAATCCTCCAGCCTCCAGATTCCCGGGCATGGCCATCTCAATGTCCTGAGTTTGCTGGAAGTTGGGTGGTTCTGAGCTGATGTCAGCTCTGCAGATAGGCAGGAGTCACTCTGCGGTGCTGTGTGCCAGCTGCCCTGCTCCAGGACAGGCTTGTGGATGCTATGTGGTCAGGTACCCTCCTCCACAGCCATCCTTCAGGCTTCTTATCTGGATCTGGAAGAAATCTCCTTCCAGTTTACATCCAAATCAGTGAACTCACTGTCCTTCCCCAAACTCTGCCCCAAGTCAAGTAAAACAGTCTCTGAGCAGAAGCCATCTACCCTCTCCTCTTGGTTCTTCCTTCGTTGCACCATCAACAAACATTTCCTGAGTGCTTGTCTGTCCCTCAATCTGTGCTGGGTATGAGGGACACACAGATATGTGGCCATCCTCCAGGGCTCCAGGCCAGGGCAAAGGACAGACTCACAAACCAGCTCTTACGAGACCTGCCACTTCAGCTGTGCTCTTTCTCATGGAACCTTCTTTAAGAACTCACTCTTAAGTGCAGTCTCATTCTTATCTTCCTTGATCATCAAGAACCCTGCTCTGTTTCTTTCACTGAGGGTCCATTGGGTTCTGGCACCCTGCAATCTAGACAATAAACGTTATTTTCTTTCTCATTATGTATGACAAATGAGCACTTCCCAAGTTTTGCTTATCACAGGAGAGAACCAAGCATTCTCTGTGTGGGTGTTTGTGGAGGTGGGCGTGTGTGTTTGTGTGTGTGCGTGTATGTCAGGGTCCTGTCGCATTGTGGAATGGAAGATGGCTGGACGAGAGCTGGGCAGTGAGGAGGCTATGGGGCAGGCTCTTGCAAAAATGAGTTAACTGAGCTCCTGACCAGATATCCCAGGGCTCTGAAATACCAAAAAATTGTAGGTCAGCTGGTCAGGATCTTCCTGAGCTGTGGGGAGTGGGAGGTGAGAGAAGCCAGAGAGCTCCATGCTCCAGGTGTCTCTGCAAAGTCAAAAGCCAGTAATGGAAATAACCACTGGAGTGTGATTTTTCATGCCCTGATTCCAATCACAGACCTGTCATCTAAGAAGAATATTGAAGGGGAAATCCCATTTCCGTCAAAACTGAATGTTCCCCACAGAAGCCAAAGGCTTGTGGAAACAGCCCTAATTGGACAGATTTGAGCATACATTGTCTGGCATCTCGAGTGAGGGGAGGCAACACTCATCATTTACTGAGACACGAGTTCACAGGGAGTGGGCCTGTCCATACAGGGAGGTGACCTTTCTTGCCCCCTTGGTCTTGACTCACAGGCAGATATGGTGGCCCACTGGGGTTTTGGGAATAGGCTGTGCCACATGTACCAACTGTGGTGGTGAATTTGGGTACGAGGTGCTGCCCAGCAGACACATGGGGGCAGGGCCCTGTGGGAATCCCTGAGGGAAAAGAAGGGTTCTGGACAAGGGCAAAGTGTAGACAGGTGCACCAACTTCTGCAGTTCTGCCACCCTGGGAAACGGATTACAGGACAGAGAAAGAAAGAGGGCGTCAGGCGCGATGACTGAGCACAGAGGTTTCCTCCCTGGTCTGCCTGCATCTTGTGAACACAGATGGCTGACAGCTGCGGTCCTGAGGGCTCGCCTGTACAGACTCAGTGGATCCTTGCAACAACCTGGGGACATGGTTCTAGCAGAATCTCCATTTCACATGGTGGAATCTGGGGCTCAGTGGGTTTGCATAATTTCCTTAGGGATGCAGAATAGTAAGTCCTTGGGCTTCTCTCCACCCCACTGTTCTCCTCCCCGGCTCTCTGGGCATTGCTTTCCACATTGTCTGTCTAGTGAGACAGCCACCTGGCTGGGCTATTTAGAGACCCAGGGGAGTCCATCATGTAGCTGAACTTTGTTTACCTGGCCCCTTTAATGTATCTGGTTCAAAGGGGGAATATGTGAGAGGCAGGTGAGAGGCAGGCCTGTTGGTGTGGGCAGTATTTCATTCACTCCCTAGGTATGACTTCCTCCCGAATAACCACCATCATCGGTGCTGCTTGTGCATTCTCTGTCTAGGACAAACCCTGCACTGTGGTGAAAATCTTCACTCGTTCAGTATCACCAGCAGGGAGTGCTGGGGGCAGGGCTTTGGGAGAGTACAATGGGAGTCAGCAGTGCCTGCTGGCTTCTGGACCAGTATCTGGAGCTGGTCAGATGACTTGAGGCAGCCTGTGTTCAGATCTAGACATCATATTTTTAAACAGTAACTTTTCTTTTTGTGAATTACAAGTGGTATGTGCTCGTTATAGAGTATTCAAGAAATGCAGACAAAATGTGAAGGAATCATCACCCACAATACCACCAAATTACCTGTTCCCTCTGTTCACATTTCAGGGCGTTTCCTTCCTGTGTTATGTGTGCTTCTGTGCCTACCCCTGTGTGCACATGTATGTGTGAGTGATGAGGGTATGCATGCGTGCAATATCGAACATCCAAGTACGTATAATGCTTTTTCCTGATTCCGCAAAAAGATAGTGTTTTGTGATTGCATGGGACTCCATCATTGTGTGGATGTGACATACTTGGACTACTTTCCTATTACTGTGTGTTCTTCCACAATAAAGGCTAATAACTAAGGGAAGAATTTTAAGAGTAAAATGTGTGTGTGTATGTGCGTGCATGTGTGCGTGTATAAGACCATTCCCTTAGGATGACTTTCTGGAAGTCAGGTTATGGCAGTAAAAGCTAAGGTCCTTGTTAAACTCTTTGATATATGTGACTAAAGCACCAGCCCATTTCCAAGGGGTTTGGACATGATGGAACCTGTCCGGGGGCGAGTATTGGTTTGATCTGGATACCAGCACCCTTGAGGAATTATTGAGAAAGAGGAAACTCTTTCACTTTGAAAAGGGAAGTAGTTTGAGCACAGCAGCTGTCTTCAAATGTTTGAAGGGCTCTCCTATGAGAGATGGAGTGGATTTCTTATACATGCTTCCGTACAGGGAACCCAGCACCCTGGAGAGATGAGAAGAGGTCGTAGGATGTCGGCTCAACATAAAGGAGAATTTTTTTCTAAAGATAAGCTTGGTGTTGGGGTTTGGCATGGAACACCGAAGGATGAAGCTTGTTGGGCTATTTTGGGGGTGGGGTGCACATGCCCTCTGAAGCAGAGGCAGCCTCTTTGGCACAGTTTTAGGCGTGTGCCTTTTTGAAAACATGCATGTTGGTGGAGTGTGTGCAGGTCATAGACGGATTCCTATGTTAGACAACAAGCTGGGAGAGAGGAACGTCCCAGGGGGCTAAACGTCATAGGGCTTTCCCATCAGACATGATCTTTGATCCAAGTGTCTTTTTGGGCATGTGTGCTCTTTAATCCGTTCTTTTCCCTCACAATCACACATACACACAGGCAGGCACACAGCTGATGGGGCTAAGTCTAATGAGCCTCAACTTGAAGCCACAGACTTGCCTCTTCTGGGAATGCCTGCAGATTTCTGTGTCTGTGTCAACCACGTCGAGCCTATCAATATTAGCACTTTGATCTTTCTTCTCATTTCTCAGTCCTTTTCCTAAAATGATAAGAGAAACCTACAATAAACTATTCAGCAGAGATGAATCAACAAGGATGAAGCTGATGGGACTGTGAGTAGAGCTGCAGCTGCCCGGCATGTGGGGCCATGGAACAGAATGTGGGTTGGCCCTGGATGCACACACGTCCCTATATTCAGACAGGGGCGTTGGTGTGTACAGCGTGAATGTGCAGGTTGTCCAGACATGGAAGGCTGGCTGCATGTCATCCTGCACAGGGTGTGTGCTGGAGTGGTTGGGACATGGGCAGATGCCCTGCCAGCCTGATGCCCCCTGGCACAGCATGGATGTAGCACTTTCCAACTGTAGCAGCTCTGAGCAGGGATTTTTTTTTTTTTTTTTTTGAACCAGCAAGCTGGTCTATCTCTGAAGTCATGTGGAGAGATTTCCAAAGCTGCTAGACTGAGTGGAAATCAGCTCTGGGCTTAGTTAAGATACCCAAATATAGGTGCCTGGACAGCAACTCTGGAAAGTTCTACGGAGCTGGCAGAGGTAAGCACTGAGCAGCGCCCCACTTGAGCCAGAGACCACCAGTAAATGGGTATCTTTCATCTGCTAGCTTCCTGGCTTCCAAGTGAAGCGGGTGGGATTTGAGCAAAGGTGGAGGCTGACATTTGTGCACAGAACTGGTACCCTCCCCATCCTCTGCCTCTAGGGCCAATTTCCATAGAAATGGGCTCTGGGGGCACCAAGAGTGTAATCTTTTACTGGGAGTTTGCAGCTGCTGCCTGTCAGGTAAGGATTGATGAGAGGTGTCTCTAAATTGCTGCTAATGCCACACGCTCTGGACAATGGGTGCTGAGCTAACTCCAGGATGGAGCCCTAGCGAAGCCAGCATTATGCTGAAGCTGGAGCCGGGAGCAGGCACTTGCCCTCAGCCCAGGCTCAGTTAGTCAGAGAGGCAGATACCTGGGATGACCTACCCATACCTTTCCTCCAAGTTGTCTGATGCTGCTCCCCCTCCCCCAGGCAACCTCTATCAGTGTGTCCCATGAAGAGATGTTTTTTACTAATGTCTTCCTTTTTCTTGCTGCCAAAGATCATTTGTATTAGCACAGGGTGAGCACTTCCTTGATCCATGCATCACTCCATCGCCACTATGTGCTAGGCACTGTACTTTGTTCTGAGCTGATGGGCACATCACCAGCTAGCTCCTCTTTGGCCCATCCTAGGCAGACCTTTCTCCAAAGTGGATGGTGCTGTGCTCCAACATGGCTGCACCTCATGGGAGAGGAAATATTCAGCCCCCACACCACCCAAGGAGGCTCAGTGGGCTTGCCTAGGGCTCTGGCCAATGGGCTGGGGCTGAATTCAGACTCAGGCAGGTAGAGTATTTTATCTGAAGGGCCAGAACAGTAAGTGTCTCAGACGAGCATGGGCCCCTTTGGACAACATCTGTCCTAGAGACCCCTGTATCCACTGTACTAGCACCATTTGGGCACCTTAGGTTCTTAAGAATTTAGCGTTGAATGAATGACTGACTAAAGCCCAATGCTTAGAAAGCAGCAAGGTCTAATTTGGAGTTTCTGAGCTTGATCTGGATGTCCTGGGACAGGGGAGCTACAATCGTGGGGTAGGCAGTACCCTGGGAGTTGGGAGGGGGCAGAATTGATGACCAATGCCATGGCAGGAGGACAGAGCAGGTCATAAAGCCCATGCAGACTCACAGGGGCTAGCTTTGGGCCAGACAGAGGCCGGAAGCATTGTGTTCCTACTCACAGAACGGTTTCTGTCAAGAGCGGAGGCTGAAGCACTCAGGACAGGGTGTCCCTCAGCAGGCACTTTTTTCGTGGCTTCCATAACACTCTCCGGCTGCTCCTCTGTCTCCCTTGCAGTTGGTCCTCATCGTTGAAGGTTGGAATGTCTCTGATCTGACCACTGCTATACTGGTCAAGATCACTCTCCCCAGGTTGTTCAATCTCCATCCATGACTGCAAGCACCATCTCTCTGCTTGAGACATACAAATTCCTATTTCCAACCATGACTGTTCCCCCGAGCTGCAGACTTGTAATGCCTGGCAACAGTCATATGGATCACTAAAAGATGACTTGATCATGACATACTTGTTAAAATGAAAACTCTTTTCTTCTTTGTTCTCCTTTTTGACCCCAATGCTTTGCTGCTAATTTCTCCATCTCAGTAAATAGCACTGGAACCCACTGAGTCCAGGATGGGACCAGGATAAGGCCATGAGATGCCAAGGACACCCACTTTCAGGTGTCCCCTTTGCGTCTGCATGTTGTAAGAGTGACAGCTTCCATAAATTGTATGCCCTTGGTGCCTGGCTTGTGTCCTCCTAGTCCCCGCTCTGCCTGTAGCTTGTTGCTTCTGCCAAATGCCTAGAAGTTATATTTGATTCCTCTCATTATTTCACCACTTATATTCCACCTTCCATGTTGACTTCACCTCCAAATGTTTCAAAATGCATCCTGTCCACTTCCACCCCCACCATGCAGCCCTGGCCCTCATCAGCTCTCCCCTGGACCACTTTTCCCTGGTGCTATTCCTGCCCGCCTCCAATCTACTCTCTACAGAGCAGCCAGAAATTCAATTTTTATTTTTATAGAAGTAATGCATGAACATAGCTTAAAGAGACAAATACTTCTATAAGACTTATAATGAAAAACAGTGGGCTCCTGTCCCACTCTCCTCAGTCACAATTCACACTTCCCAGAGGTGAACGCTTTCAATAATTTTGGCAGTTTCCACCATCCTTATACTGTTAGCTTTTGGTTTTTAGGTTTTTAGTTTTTTGTTTTTTGTTTTTTTAACACTGAATTCCATTCATAGAAGAAGATTTGTCTCTTATTGTCCTTCTCCATCATACGGACACTTCTCAATAACATCTTTCCAATGTGGTCAGACCACATTGGTTGACTCAAAGCACTGGTCCAGGTGAGTAGCTTGTTTGCGTAGGCTGGGAAGGAGTGTGGGTGTCTCACTGTCTCTTGGGCTGCTCTTCAGCCTGTTGTTGTTTTCAGCCCCACCTGCCCCCTCACCTTCGGAGTCTTTATCCTCACAGTTCTGGGTTTGGCAGAAACTGGCTTTGTCCCTGGCTCTCCTCCCTTCACAGGGTCATCATTCATCCTTGTCCGGGCTGCCAACGTAGTCGTCCCTGTTCACCTACTTTCCACAGTGTCTTCTGCTGATGTGTCTTGTCTGCTGCCGTCTTCCCGCATCCACCATGATCAACTGGAAGCCAAAATAGTGCATCTGTGTTTGGCACACAGTGCCAAAAGTTTAATTTTTTCTTTCCTCAAAAAATTTTTTTTTATCTTTCTCGAGTGAATGAGTAAAATACTGTGGATATAAAGGGTATTCAGATGGACATGACCAATACTGAACTAGGCAATACAGTAAAAATATTTAAATTATCAATACACATCCAAAAATGTTATTCAAAAACATTTATTGTGTACTGAGCATGTGCTAAGCACTGCTTCAGGTGTTTCGCATAAAGGTAACAAAGCAGACAAGATGTCTGCACCCATGGAGATTGATCCTCATTGTCTGGAGGAGGTCGGACAGTCAACATTGCCGTAATGAGTGTGTAAATTATGGAATATGTTAAAAGGTGATGACCTTTCCTTCATGACTAAGGAAATGAAAAGTCAAATTGGGTAAGGAGAGTCCAATGGAGGTAGTTTGCATTACTCAAAAGGGTAGATGGGGAAAGTTTCACTAAGAGGTAACATTTGAGCAGAGACCTGAAAGAGAGCAGGGAGTGAGCCATGGGCTACCTAGAAGAAGAGCCTTCCAGAAGGAGAGGACTACCAAGGAGGGGCCTCAGTGCAGGGAGCTATGTCAGGGAAGCCAGTGTTCCAGGGATGGAGTGAGCATGGGGGAGTGGGAGGAAGTGGGAGGTGAGAAGTGAGTGATGAAGGCCAGATGCTCTAAGGCCTTGTAAGCTCTTACTAGAACTTGGATTTTACCCAAAGTGAGATGGGAGCCACAGAGGTTCTAAGCAGAGGAGTGAAATGGCCTGATCTGATCAGCTATTTAAGAGGCTCATTCTGTGTAGTGGGCAAGGGAGAAATATTTTTAATTACTCAGGTATGCAATGGCAGTGGTTCAGACAAGGGTGACAGCAGAGGAGTGATGAGAAATGAAGGAATTCTGGATATACAGCAAAGGTAGGCTCAGTAGAGTTTCCGCAAGGTTTCAAGTAGGGTGTAGGAGGAAAAAGAGGAGTTCAGAATGACTCCAAGATTTTTGGCCCGAGCCTTTTGGGAAAAGCTGGGGAAATTTTGGAATTTTGACAAGGACTGGGGCAGTTTGGAGGGGAGATTCAGGAATAGTGAGACAATTGGAGCCACAAAATCAAGATTAAGCAAGGACACTGAGGGATCCTCTGTCTGGTTTATATTCTTAATAACTTTCCACTGAACACAAAATAAAGCTCCCTAATGTAATGACAAGGAACTTACATAATCTCACTCTGCCTCCCTTTCTCACTTTATTATTCATCACAATACCCAGTACCCGTGGCCCTCTAGCCACATTGGCCTTCTACTAAGCTTGTTTCTATTTTGGATATTAGACTTATCTGTTTTCACTGGCTTAAATACTCTTCATCTGGATTGTCATATGAAGGGCTCCTTCTTATCTTTCAGATCTTAGTTGAAATGTCACCAACTCAGAGAAACCCAAATTACCACCTTTTATTACATCATCTTATTTTTATTTCCTTATAGCACTGTCTACAAACTGACACATTCTCATTTGTAATTTAATTTACTGTATAAACTTATTGAAGTGCTTGGGATGTATTAAAGTGCTGTAGTTGGGGCAGCGCCTGTGCCTCAGTGGGTAGGGTACCGGCCCTGTATGGTGGCAGGTTCGAACCTGGCCCTGGCCAGCTAAAACAGCAGTGACAACTGCAACAAAAATAGCCGGGCATTGTGGCAGGTGCCTGTAGTTTCACTACTTGGGAGGCTGAGGCAAGAGAATCGCTTAAGCCCAAGAGTTGGAGGCTGCTGTGAGCTGTGATGCCACAGCCCTCTACTGAACGCAACAAAGTGAGACTCTATTTCAAAAAAAATAAAAAATAAATAAATAAAGTGCTGTAGCTCTGTGGGCCATAGCCTTGCCCGTTTTGTTTACTGTTGTGTCCCCAGGCCTAGAACTGTACCTGGCATATATTCCAGGTTTCATGTTATTGAACAGATGTGCATTGCATAGAGCTTTTATTTTGAGTGAGAAGTCTCCTATCCATTCCCCAACTTTATCCTGAGCTCATTATTTGGTTTTAATTGTGAACTAGTTTTCTTCTAAAACCTGGATTAGCCGCATTTCATAATTTCTGATCAGCTGTGAGCTGCTGATTTCCCCAGTAGAATTGGTAGAGGTGAAGGACCTCTGCTAAGGCTCTGGGGAGCAGGCACAGAACAGACAGACACTTAACAAGCTGGGCTGTTGCCTGAAGTCTCTCCCTCCTTGCTCAAGGAAGAGCTAATTGCGGGGGGGGGGGGAATCTTAAAATTTCTTTCTCCTCTTTTCTCCAGTCTCAGTTGAGCTAGAAATATCATTTTTTTAATTAAATCATATACATACATCATGAATACATTTATGCCTTTGTGGGATCTGATGTGTTGATTATTCGTACAAATTGGGGTGCTTATATCCTACCAATTAACATAGCTTTCACCTCATTTACTTAATTGTTGAAGTGCAATGAAGAGCCTTAGTATGACCATAAGAGGGGGAGATGGAAATGCTGGTCATGGAGATTTCTGACTTTGCTTGCTTTCAGTTGAGTATGTCTATGAAGGGGAAAAGAGATTTAAATAAGGTCATTTTCCTTAGGCAGGTGAAGAGTAATGCTTTAGGTGCTATTTGTGACTCACTGGACTGCTTTTAGATGACTTAAAGAAGCAAATCTCTACCCATCTCCTTAAGGTATTTCGACTTTAGTTTCTGTTGCCTGCAATCCATCTTGTACTCTGCCACCAGAATAATAAATTTCCAATGTGCTTTACTTTGAATATTTTCTATTAATTTGTTTTTGGGTTTACTATATCCATCTTCAGTGGTGTCCACTTTCTTTAACATAGCAACTGAAGCTCTTGTAAATTCTTCTAATTTATTTCTATTATTTGTTTTATTTTCTCTTTATTGTTATATTGATTAGATTTTTTTTGTGTATCTAGTAATTTTCTATTATATTTTGGTCATTGTATATAACAAAACTCCAGAGCCTTTAGGTAATATTTTCAACCAACAAGGATGCCTTCTTTCTTCTTTTTTCAGGTACATAGGGTAAAAATTCTATTACCTCAATCCGGTCAGAGATTGAGCTGGGTTTGGGATGGGTTGCAGTTTTGGTACCATTTAGCCCATCTTTAGTTTGTCCTTGTCTCCTGAGTAAAGTTTTCCTGAGGTTTTGATTAAGAGCCCAATGGTCCACTATCTTGTCAGCTCTGAAAGTACTTCCCCACTGAAGGGTGTATCTAAGGAGGAGCAAGCAAGGGCTTGCAGACCAAATATCTCCTCCTGCCTGTTTCTATATGGCCCATGAACTAAAAATGATTTTTACTGGTAAGCATTTACAATCTATTTGATGGTGAAAAAAAACACTAACTTTGAATCCCTACTATGTAAAATATTATCCTGGCCAAAAGAATTACGTTTCTCTTATAAGTAGACCTGAATTACAAAGGAAAAATTGTATTCAGTTATTATTATTATATTTTGAATTTAGCCAGAAAATGGGAATTTGTTTTCTCTTTTGCTATTTATGTACCTTTATAATACCCTTGTGTTTTCCTCTTGGCCTGCAAAACATTTAATATCTGATCCTTTACATAAAAAGTTTTCTGAACTCTGGTGTATCAGTGAGGGTAACTGAGAATGATAAGACATTTATTAGAGGGATCAGTCCTTATGCAGTTGTAGAAACTGGTGGCAGAAGCCTATGACCTGTTTGGTCTAGTAGTGGATCTGAAGTTACTATAGATCAACAAATTAACTGGTCCTTCAATTCACCTACCAAAACTAATTCTCCATGCTTGATCAGGTACCAAACAGGGGAAGAAACTTGCAACTTAGCCATGTTAACACAGCTAGCACCATTGGTATTTTGAGTTTAGATTACTATCCTTTTTGTGTGCATGATTCAAAATCTGGCCAACACTCTAAAAAGACTAGTGTACGGTTACACCAGGCCCCTCTGATGAAGGAGGAATTTTAATATTTCAGTCCTTATGTCCAGCCTCCTGCGCTGCCCCAGGGAAAAGCTAGTTTTGCCTGTAGTGGTCCTCTCGTTTCCATTCTATCTAACCTAGTTTCCTGTGTCCTCAATGAGCTTCCTGTGTCTTTGAAGAGCAGCACTTTTTTCTCTTTCTCCAGTTAGGGTCCTCAGAATAGGCCAAGCTTGATTACCACCACCCTGTGCCTTGAGTGGGCAGGAGTTAACAAGGAAGAGAAGAGCAACTCAGTAGCTCACCCAGCAAATGCTTTTCCTTCTCTGGAATTTTGGTTCGTGTAGACTTCATTGCTTCAATAGTTCTCTTATCTTTTTCAAAAAATATATTTTTTTCCTCAATTTATCCTTTTATTTCTAGTTGTTGTAGCAGAAACATTGGCCTGCCAGAACCTTATATATCCTACCTGAATGCAGGAGTCTCTCTAAAGTAAATCTGGTTAGACTCTCCTGTTTAAATTGCACTTTCATGTTGGCCTCTGGGTTAATTCTATCTCAGCACATATGGCTCTGCACGATCCCCTACTTACCTGCTCAGCTTCATCTCTGCTTATCTTAGAAGTGACCCTGTCAATACCTTGTTGCTCACACTTTCCCAAACACCTCATATTCTCTTAGGCCTGATGTTATTGTCTCTTACAATGTTTTAGTTTGAAATGCTTTTCCCTAGTTTTCCACCTAATGAACATCTATTAATCCTTTAAATTCCAACTCAAATGCTGTGCTCTCTGAAGCAGGCTTGGGTGCCTATCTCCTGGGCCTCTCCACTGCTTTGTACTTCTGTGTATGTGAATTTAT
Source organism: Otolemur garnettii (assembly GCF_000181295.1). Lineage (NCBI taxonomy): Eukaryota > Metazoa > Chordata > Mammalia > Primates > Galagidae > Otolemur > Otolemur garnettii. The sequence continues at coordinate 5,121,551 of NW_003852427.1, forward strand.
GACCTCCCTTTTCTGTCTGTGAGCTTCCTGAGAAGGGGTTGGGTCTTGCTCACATCTGTGTCTCCAGCACCCAGGGTCATATGTGCCATCCTGTAGACATCTACACTTGTAGGGGCTGGGGGGCAGAGACAGAGAGAGGGGAAGAGAGAGAGAGAGAGAAGAAAAGAAGGCAGACCAAGTTAGATAAAGAAGAAAAGGGAGAAAAAGAAGGAAGAAAAGAAGGAAGATTGACTTAGATAAAGGAGGAGATAAATGGAGAGAGAGAGACGTAGATAGAGAGAGAGAATGTGATAGAAGCCCATCTTAAGTGTATTCCAGTTGAATCTGGAGATCATCTTGATCAGGAATTGCTTCAGTCCCAGCCCTGTCCATGGGGAGATGTCACCAGCAGTCTCTCTCTAAACCTGCTATTTGTAGAGGGAGTCTGTTCCTAGACTCTGGGCGGGGCCCCACTCCTGTGAGCCAATCTGCCATCATGGCCCCAAGGTGCTTTATTTGGACTATCTGGGCGAGCTAGGACTTGTCCCCAGGCTGGAAAACTCTGCAAATAGTGTGTGGATCCCAGAATGGAAGGGCCATGGCTTGTTGAAGAGGTGGGGCCTGGCAGGTGTTTCTGGGCTGTCTGTCTTTGGAGCAGGACAGCCAGACCTATAGAAGCAGAACAGAGTCAGCTTGTTCTTCTTTATTGTCCTGGGTCTTGTATCCAGTTGCTAAGACCCATGGGCCCCATACGGCACCCCACGGGTTTCTTTCCTTTTTGGAGGCCTACATGGAATGCTCACGTAGGAAGCACATGTACTATCCTGGAAAGGCAAACAAATCAAACAAAAATAACCTGTCAGAGGCTGGGGCTCCCTAAACGCTTTTGGATCCTGTTTCAGTCTGTTTTGTGTTGCTATAAGAGAACATCTGAGGCTGGGCAATTTATAAAGAAAAGTGGTTTATTTAGCTCATGGTCCTGTGGGCTAGGAAGTTTAGGGGGCATGGCACTGGCATCTGCTTAGCTTTGGGTGAGGGCTTTCATGCTGCATCATAACATGTTGGTGAAGCTGTGGGCCAAACTCTAAGGGGCATCCTTGGCTTTATAATGACCCAGTTTCTTGGGAGCTAATCCATTCCCACTCTCACCAGAGCAAGAACACACCCAGCACTGCCAGAACGGCAGCTTGCCATTAATGAGCAATCTTCCTCCATGACCCAAACACCTTCCACCAGGCCTCACCTCCCAATACTGCTATATCAGGGATCAAGTTTCAACATGAGATTTCTGGGGGACAAACTATACCTAAACCATAGCAGATCCACTGTGGGGCCTAAAGTGCAAGACCTCAATATACCCCTGGGTGATGTCTGAGGTTGATTCTTTTTCTTATCCCCTTGGTGAGTGGCCAACCTGGCTCCGACTCTTCTTCCAAGGAGCCAGTCCCCAGAGGAGTGGCAGCTGTTCACCTTTACCTGGGTACAAATGCCAGTGGGCAGCTTACACTAGCCATTTGTGGGTAGCTGTCAGTGTCCGGGAGGCTTTTGGTGGTGTAGACTCAGGATACAGGTGGGAATTTGGATGGAGCTGGAGGCTTTTGATTCACAACCTCATATAACTTGCTGTGCCTTGAGTGATTTCTTCAATGAAAAAGCTAAAGCACTGGTTACAAGCCAGGGATATCTATTGGAAAAACCAGAGGCCAGTGGCACTAATCCTGTATTTCACAGATAGAGACTCAGAAAGGCTCAGGGTGGGGAACTCTAACTCAAGGCCACAGGGTAAATGGGAGCAGGGTTTAGGGAGCAGTGGGGAGACGATAGAACTAAGTGGTAGAAATTTTAGCAGGTTGATTAGAAATTCCTTAATGTTCCCAACCCATCTCTTTCCACAACTTCGTGAAATGAAGAGAGGCCTTAGACAAACTATTGCTTGGTTTCTTAGAAATTGAGGGAATAGGGTTATTTGATCTCTAGGGTTCTTGCTAGATATAAGCCTATACTCAGCTGATAGTCTCAGATCTTCAATTAATTGGTTTTATTATCTAGAGCAAGTCATTTTCCTATATAAGCCTGTTTTCTGTCCAACAAAATGAGTGAGTTTGTACTTGGGGACCCTCCAGCTATGGGATTCTAAGAGGAGAAAGAATGTCCTGGCAGGGACTGTTAGCTCTAGGGTGAGAGGCACCTGTATGGCCCTGAGAAGTAGCCTTTTTAGGAGAGGCTACTAGGGTAAGGAGTCTAGGGTGAGGCAGATGGTTGATGTTCTCAAGGTTGAAGGTTTTCCTCTAAGTTTATGCAGGAGTTTCCTAGGGCTGTCTTAACAGATTATATAAACCTGGTGGCTTAAAACAATGGAAACTTATTCTCCCACAGTTCTGAGGTTGGGATTCTGAAATCAAGATGTTGGCAGAGTTGGTTAGTTCTGGAAGCTCTAAGGAAAATCTATCCCAAGCCTCTCCCCTGGCTTCTGGTGGCTCCAGTGATCCTTAAGTGTTCCTTAGCCTATAGATACACCCTCCAATCTCTACTCCTGTCTTCACATGAATTTCCCTTCTATATATCTCTGTGTGTCAAACATCTCTCCTCTTTCTCTCATATAGATGCCAGTCATCAGATTCGGGGCCCACCCTAAGTGTAGAATTATCTCACTCTAAGATCTTTAACTTAGTTATATCTGCAAAGACCCTATTTTCAAAATAGTTCACATTCATAGGTACTGGAGATTAGGACTTCAACATATTGTGTCAAGGGAATGCTATTTAACTACTATAGCCTCAAATTTCACTATTCACTAACAAAAATTACATTGAATGCTTGTAGCTTTACAGGGCCTGCATTTGGCCCTGTTCTAGAGTGATGAGTGCTATTGTCTCTGTACCATGCAGGAGGGAGGATCCTTAGAATGGAAACAGACATGTAAATAGATAATTAGGTAATAGATGAGATATTCAGAAGACTTTTTAGGAGCTCAGAGGCAGGACAACCAGCCCAATGAATATAAAAAAAAGTAAGGCCTGATACACAGTCCAGTAGGACTTAGGTCACCAGGGATAGAGCTTGCAATAGCTGCTGGGCACAGAGAGCTTCAGGTTGCACCATGGTGATGCTGAGAGCAGTGCTGTTTTCTCCTTTGTATTGGGATAGATATGCCCCTAGCAAAGAAGACATACATTTGTGTGCTTTGCTCATTTCCTTTCCTTGGAGAACACAGTTAACGATGCTCCTTGAAATGTACTGGAACTGATGACTGCTCAATCTTCTTTTCCCCCTGGGTTTCAGCACTATTGAAGGCCCCCTGAAATGTTGCTCATAAGATCAGGTCCTCCCAGTGCATAGAGAGAGGGTTGGTGATCCACACATATCCTCAAGGCCTCAAGGCCCTTCACTGACTGGGATAAGACTTCCCTCCCTAAGGGCAGTGCTGAAATTCAAGTATGTATACAGGAAGGGAGATGCAGGTTAACCTAGGGCAGCCGCTAGTTCTGGGATGGCAAGCAAGCAGCCCCTGCACTGTCCTGGTCCCTGGAGGGCTCAGGGCAGACATCACAAATCAATCCTGGCACACTTGCTTGCTGACCTTAGTGCTCCTACTCAAATGAGCACTCCGGAGAGTCCCTACCAATCAATTACAGCTGGTAGCAGAAATGAAGTTCATTTGCCATTTTTTACATTAATCTTTTATCACAGATTAATTTGTCCAATTAGTCAGGAATTTTCAACAACAATAAAGCTTTGCCTGACAGAGACAAGGGTCCCGGGGGAATGGGTTACAGAAGATGGAGTTTTTATTATCTTGATGGGTCATTGTGAGCAGAAAGTCTGAAAATTTACAAACTCAGTGTAACACTGGGTCATGAAGGGGCCTGTCAGTCAAGCCACTCGAGGCTTGGAGTGACCTTCCTCTTTCCCCTCCATTCTGCAGTATCTAGCTGGTTGGAAAACTTATACCTTTCAGCCCATTGCAGCATGACGTACAGTTCTGATATGTCTCCCATATTATACATCTTATTCCCAGACTACCTTGTTTTATGTCCTATTACATAGCCATCAATTATTGAATATTTGTATCCCTTGAAACTTTAGTACACTTTCCTGAGACGTGGCAAGAGGGAGCTTGAGGGGGAGGCACATGCTTTCCTGCCCCTTTTTGTCCCCAAATGATAAGATTTAAGTGTGTGGGAACCTCTTTCTGGCACTGGGTTAGCACAGAATGCAGTGTTGCTTTGGTGCTCTTGGGCTCCAGAGGCTGTAGCCCCATTTTGGCAGCTTCAGGACTCCAGAGCATTGGACATTGCTGGTGAGGGAGGTGATGGAGGTGGGTGAGGATGGCTGCACCTTGACACTGGGGTGCTTGGAAATAGCCACACGGATAGTCTTGGGAAATAAGGAATGGGAGAGGAGAAGAATGACTGCTGCTATGTGATTGATTAGTCATGGGACCTGTTCATAAGCACAGGGGAGACATCTGAGCACTCCCAGGAATAGGTGAGTGGAAAGGAGGGTCAAAGACACTTCTCAGGGAGTGGTAGTTGTCTGTTATGGTGTCTTCCTACTATGCTGAACTTGCCCTCTCTGAGGACAGGGACTGCACCTAGCATAGGTCTTGCATAAATAATTCTTGAATTAACAAATGAATATTTGTGCAGTACTTGTTTACAAACATTCTCCCAATGAAACTTTGCCTTCCTCCTGGGAATAAGATATGTCTCTCTCCATTTATAGCGACAGTCTGAAATAATAGAAAGGATGCTGACTTTGGTGCCAACAGAGCTGAGTTAGTAGTTATGACCTGTGTGGCTGTAGTTGAGTTACTTAACTCTTGATTAAGAGAGGTAAGATATTTAGAATGCACCTGGCATTATTAGAACAGGATGGTGATCAGTCAATAACAGAGAAATGAATCATCTGTGATTACACAGCTGGTTGAATTGGGCATGGATTTGAACACAGGGTCTTTTCAATCTAAATTCCATTTCATTCCCCTCCCTGTGATTCTGAATTGGAAGGATGGTTGGTAGGAAGCAGGGACAGTAGGGAAACTGTTGTGGAGGTTGGGTTTGAGGGGGCGTGGGACAGGACATGGAGGTAGGACCCATGCTTCAGTCCCCAGGGGGCCTGCAGCCCCATCTGGAAGGACATTCTGCAGAATCTACCAAGGGAGTCCCGAGGTACAGGGATGTTTCTCAGTCTTGGTATTGGCCTCATAAACCCTCAGGCCCAGTGCATCGGGCCTGTTGCTTATTGGTCACAGGGATACAGGAAGGGCAAGCTGGAGATTTGAGGCCACCCAGGAAAATCGCTGGCTAGTGTACCCATGGGAGCTTTTAGTCATGTCATTCTGCAAAACAAAGAGTTCTGGAACAACTGAGGTGAGGCTGTGTGCTGTTTGCAATGAGAACACTCACAGGCTCGCTGTGAGGAGCCCAGGCTTTGGTAGAAGATCTTGGAAAAAGTGAAAATCGTTTCTAACTGCCAAAACATATTTTTACTAAAATAACATGAACATAGTTTAACAATTAAATGATGGTATTGTTTGATTTTTGGCTTCCACTCCTTCCCACCCCAGGGCTCGTGCCCTGGAGAATCTGTCTCCTGTTTCTTGTGTTTACTCTGTATTGTTCAATTACACAGCTATATTTCAGCTTCTTAATCTTCTAGTTTTAGATATTATTTATTGACTTGTTATTTCAAGATTAGGATTTAAACCTTTGATACACACACATCCCTCTCTACTCCTCTCTTAATCTATCTCACAAGATTTGATTAAATAATTATTCAGTGTTTGCAATAATATGACTATAAATATAATTGACAACTAAGCAGACTATTCTGTGATGACTTTTCCTTTCTCTAACAATGTATTGCTCACTGTTTTCTGGGGGGGGAATTGGGGAGCGGGAACAATTGCCTCATTTTTCACTTGTTTGACTTCACACCTCTATTACTGAATTTACCATGTCTCCTTTCCAGTTGTGGCAGGCATTCTATCAGTGTCACATTTCCTGGGGACCCCTGTGCTGGGTCCCCCCGTCCTCTCCAGTTTCTTCCCAGGCCTCTGAGACCTCTCCTCACCACCATCCTGGGAACTCCCCTGCACCCTGGGCTCTGCTTTTCCCTCTTTCCTAGATTAAGATCTCGAATGTTTGAAAATTTCTTTATTGGCAACTGATAATAAATAATAATTTGATCATGGAGCCCTCACTTAAATACCATTTTTTCCTCATGATTCTGAAGGTGGCGCACCCTTGTCTGCTAACTGTTAGACAGTCCTATTTAGAGAGAGATTGGAAGCCACTCTCATTTCTGGTATGTGGCTTTTGTTTGTTTCTCTGTGGAAACTTTTGTCCCACATTCTAAAACTGCATGATGACATGCTTTCCTGAGAGTAGGGTGTTTCTTAAAATCCATCCATTGTGCTGGACACCAGAGGACTCCTTCAGTCTGTACACTCTCCTCCTCCATCTTGGGAGATGTCCCTGTATCCTTCCTCCTTCCCTTTCCTCTGCTTCATTTTTTCTGAAACTCTCGTTATTGGATATTAGAACTCCTGAATTAATTATTTTACTTCTTGCCTGTCCTCCTAATTTCCATCTTTAAAAAAATTTCTACTTCTGGGAATTTCCTTCACTTTATCTTTTTGTTCTTTTTATTAAATTTTAAATTATGTTAGTGAATTTTGTAAACCCTTATTCTGTCTCTTTCCAAAAATAAAATTGTATTTGTGTGCAATTATTTTCTCTTCATTTTTCCTCCTGCTGAATTTTCTGTTTCCTCCAAGTCCCTTTTTCTTTCTTCTTTCCATTTGTGCCTCTTCGATCTGGTCTTGTTAGAGGCTGAACCCACTGAGTGCTGACCCAGCACAATCTCAAGATGCCTGCATAAGGGGTGCTGAGTTCCAGAGCCACTTGGGACCAAGTGGATACCAGCATTTCCAAAGACCATGGGGGAGAGGGCTCTCAACAATTTGAAGTACCGCCACCTGTGGAAATTATGATACTAAAGATTAGGAAGAAAATACATTAGACCAGTGGTTCTCAAGCTTGTGCTTACATCGGCATCACTTGCAGGGCCTGTTAAGCACAGATTGCTTAACCCCAGAGTTTCTGATTCAGTGGGTCTAGATGGGCATGTGAATTTGTATTTCTAACAAGTTCCCAGATTATGCCAATACTGCTGGTCTGGGGACCACAATTTGAGAACCACTGTGTTAGAAGAGGTTAGAGAGAACAAGACTACCATGGAAAATCATTTGGGGTTGATGTCTGATTTAAATGTAAAATTTAGGCTGGTGCCTGTGGCTCAAAAGGGTAGGGCACCAGTCCCATATGCCTAGAGGTGGCAGGTTCAGAGCCAGCCCTGGTCAAATAAATAAATAAATAACAATTGTATTAAATGTAAAATTTATTTCATTAAAAATTATTTTCATGGAAGATGCAAACATACATAAAAATAGAGAGGAGTCCAATGAGCCTCCAAACACTGATTGCTCAGCTTCACCATAGGCTAACTCATGTCCTATCTTGTGTCAACTGATGCTTTTTGAATGTGCCTCCTCTCTCTCCCTACAGCCAACAGCACAGGCTCTGGCCTCCCCTCAGGCCTGCTCCAAGGGCTTACAAACAGCCCACATTTTGTGGGGTCAGGTGCATGGCAGGATGACCACATCAGGCTCATTCTGAAGAAAGTCCAGGCTGAGCATCTCTTGACACTCCTCTTTCACCTTCCAGCATTACCCATCCCCAGCACACGTGAGCAACAAAGGTAGTATCTAACTATCCCCGTCCAACTGCTTAGCTAAGGCCTCAGCTGCTATAACCATCACAGTCTTGGGCTCTGAAGACTACCTCTCCTTCAGAAAAACCAATGTCCCAGTCATTCATTCATTCATTCAATAGTACACTGTTTCCAGCTCTGTGTTGGGTGCTAGGGAGACAAAAATGAGTAAGAGCCACCCCAATGGCAGAGACAGGGCCAGTAGACTGGTGACCACAAGACCACAGGCTAAGTGCTCAGGTAGAGAACATGTAGAAAGTGCCATGGGAGTACAGAGGAGGGTGCCCCAAACCCAGCTGGGGAGGTGGGGACATCCAAGGAAGTCTTGCTGACTTAGTGATACTGGTACAAGTCTTCAGGGCTGAGGAGGAGAAGCTCCCAGCCCCTTGTTGATGGGCTTTCTGTCTCATTCTGTTAGAGACATACCAACTTTTCTTAGCACATAATTCCTGTAGAACCATGGTAGGCACCAAAGTCTATCTCCCTGTTTTTCAGAGCCTGTGTCCAGTTGCAAACCTCTGTTGTATGAATCTACATGAAGGAGCAATGCTTGGGTAGCATTGTTTTTGGCCAGCAAGGGACCGGAGGTCAGCTGCTCCAGGATGAAGAAGCATCACAGCTCTTTATCCTAAATGTCCTCACTTACTACTTAGAATCACCTGCTGATGAATTGCACTCTTCTCTTCGTTTCTGTATACAATCTGGTGGATTCTGGGATAGTATGTGTGGGAGACATGGAGGAATCCCTACACATTTGCACATGCAGGTATGAGGTTGATGCCAGAGGTGCTGTGCAGCCAGCAAAAGAATTTTCTCTATGTGGAGTAAGGTGTGGGGGGCAGACAGACCCAGGATCTCATAGTGTACTGTATATTGTGATGTCAGTGCAGTCTGCTAAAATTTTTGGAGCCATGCTGAGCTGGGTCTTTCTTTAAGGTGGCTTTGATTATCCTAATCAAAGTGAAGTAACCCAGGAAAGTAAAATAAAATACCATATGTGCTCACTTCTAAGTGAGAGCCAAGCTATGGGGATATATAAGAAGAGAGTGAGGAATGACAAAACTACCTGTTGGGTACCATGTACACTATTTGGGTGATGGATACACTTGAAGCCCACTATACAAGTCATCCATGTAAGAAAAAACCACTTGTATATCCTAAATTTATTGAGATAAAAATTGTAGTAAGATGCACCAAAAAAACTGATTTTTTTTTGTTGTTGTTGTTGTCATTGCCCTCAATAGTGTCCTGTGTTGTTGTAGCTCACAGCAACCTCAAACTCTTGGGTTCAAGCGATTCTCTTGCCTCAGCCTCCTAAGTAGGTAGGACTACAGGCGCCTGCCACAATGCCTGTAGAGACGGGGTGGGGTTAGGGGGGAGGTCATGCTCTTGTTCAGGCTGGTCTTGAACTCATGAGCTCAGGCAATCCACCCGCCTTGGCCTCCCAGAGTGCTGGGATTATATGCGTGAACCACTGTGCCAGGCCTACCAATAATGCTTGTTATTTTGTATGTTGTATCTCTTGTAATTGCAGAAGCCAAACATTACTTGAATATTATGTTAATAGATTTTTTCTTCTTTCTTAAAATGTGTATACCTTTTTGGCACCCTCTGTATATGGAAATCAAAAGGGGTCCTTGGTCACTTAAGGGGCTTCTGGTACTGGTATCCTAGAGAGCCCTCTGGGAAAGGGTTGGAGGAAGATCACAACTGAGGCTCTTCAAATTTCCCTTTTACAAAAATGTCTGTGTTTTTCAGCCCTCTGATCATAGCAGAGCCCTTTGTTCAAGATCTTGTTTCCCATGACTAGCTACAACCTCAACGATTTATCATTATCTTTATGTTTAATTAAATTGCTGTCCCCTATTTAATATTTTTGATTAAGCTCCTAAAACCAGATCTTACTTATAGATCTAAGTTTTCCATTGTAGGTTCTTTCAAAGACTTTCTTTTATTACTATTAATCCCCTATAATAAATAACATCAACTCCAATAATGCTCTGCCAGATACTTTCCCCTGACTCCTGACTCCTTGCACATTTATTATTGACTCAATTTATGTTCCTTTAAATCGGTTTCCGTCTGGATGGCAATACTCTCATTTAGTGACTGATCAATTTGAATTTGTTTTATAAGATTTCATTAATTACTGTGTCCAATTCTCTCATAGTTCCCGGAAACAGTGCATCCCTTAGAATTCCCTCCAGACTCTCTGGCTGTATATTTTCATGGAAATAATGCCTGTACGTTAGGGCTGGTGAGCCCTCAGACACTCACATTGTCAGATGTTTTCAGTTTTACTCCCAGGAAGGAACAGGGCACTGAATCACCTTGTGGTCTGGCTCTTTCTGATACTTTAGCCCTCTCATGTGACATGACCTCTTCCCCAGTGAGTCTCCTGGAAGATCTGTGGGGAAAAGGACATAAGGCTTGAGGAGGTCAGTAGATCTCTGTGGGGGACACATGAGGGGTTGTGGGCTCTTCCTATCATGCATAGTTTGTGCTTCCTAGGGTTTATCTAGTATGCCATCCATCCTGCCCCTCGCTGGGTAACCTGTGAACTTGTACATGTGAACCTCCTCTTCCCCAAAGGTGCATAAGATGCCTGTGCATTGACATCATATCCCTTTCCTTAACCTGAGCCCCTTTTCTAGCATTATATTCCGAGTCATGTATAACAGCCCAACCCCTAGCTTTCTCTACCCCTTCATTTGAAAAGACAGTAACTCTGCATTGCCCTCACCTTCCACCCTTTCAGTTGGTTGCTGACTTACAGGGAGAATCCTAGGTAGGGCGTCTGGATCTCATTTAATGCACTTAAATGCAAGGGGAGAGACGTGCATGACAAATTCCAGCTGCCGCTTAGGCAAGCACAGCTTTCCAAAGATTCTGGGCACTGGCTTAATGCCAGGCACCCTGGGCTGCCAAATCTGTGCCATGCCTAATGCCTCCCCCTCCAGCTTGCAGATATTTGCAAAAGTGGTGGAGGTTTAGACCCGGGCTGGCCTATTGTGTAGAGTAATAAAAGAGCTAGTCCAATGGGGTTGATCTTCTGGTACAAGGGAATGGACAGTGAAAGGCAGGCCAGTAGTACTTGTGCCAATGCCAAGACAAGTGAATAGTGGCAGAACACTGTGGGAGGTGGTGGGAACTCCTACTGCTAAAGTCCCAGGGCCATCCTGACTCCAAAAGCTCAGTCAGTTTCTAGTTCCCTTGAGGCTGTCAATGATTTCTGTCCCATATGGTGTTGCCACTGCCTCACAGAGTCACCTTGATCCATCCATCCCATACATGTATGCCCTCATGCACACATATGTATTCACACACACATACACCCCATTCTTAGACTTAGCTTGAGCGAGCGATCTTAATTTCTTGCAAAACAAAACATCTTGTTGCAAATGAACAGTGATTTACTAGAAAGAGATATAGAAGAAAGAGAGTCTGCCACTGTGCTGGAGCCCCATTCCCACTTCTCCAGGGAAAGGATGTCTTCAATGGGGACAAGGTGGAGGCCAGTGATGTAGAGTGTGTGTACATCTAGCTACAAGGATGATTTAAGAGAGGAAAACAAAATGAAATAAGTCTGTTTCCATTTAGGGCCTGAAAAATTCTATGCAATATAAATCTGGAGGTTTCTTTATGATGAAAGGTATTTTAAGGCAGGAGAAAGTACTAAGAGCAAGAATAAAGACAACAGAGAATTGTGCTTAGAGAGAGATGATGATCTAAGATTTTACTCTCACCTGCTGCTTCCTGTTGGGAAGAGGTGGTGGTAGTCAATCGGCTCATGCTTGGGTCCCTCCTTCCCTCCCAAAGGAACCTCTTTAATTTACACATAGTTTGTGGCAATCTATTAGTTTTAGTGACAAACTTCTATTCTAGAATGAGCACCCAAGCTATTTTTCCTTTGGAGAACCACCCTTCCTTGAGGGTCTCAGTCTTTGTGATTTGGACAGGACCAGCTGCACCTCCCAGTCTTAGTGTTGGGTCTGGTAAATCCACACCTGGTGAATCAGCATGTCTCACACCATGGCCATGTGACTGGTTCAGGAATGGGCATGTGACCCGAGCAGTCCAGTGAAAGTCAGCCCTGGGGGTTTTGATGGAGCCTTTGGGAAGGAGATGCATTCATTCTCTGGGTTATTAAACTGGTAGAATCTAAGCCTGGTGCTGCTAGTGACAATCTTCCCACCACTGAAGGGGAATACATCTGAAGATGACGCCAACGTAGAGAAAAACAGTGTGCAATGATGGAGTGCCTGACATGTTTCTCTGGACTTTCATGTTAGGTGAACAAACAAACTCCCTGTCTTGCTTAAGCCAGTTTGGTTTCTGAGTCCTGAATGGTACAGGAAGATTTTAATTATTATTATTTTATTGCTTTTTCATTTATTGCAGTGATTTCCCTACAACCTTCTCTTTTGTTGTACACTGTGGTTCACATGGAAGACTTCCGTTTCCTCTTTCCTAAGGATAGCCTTTGATTCTAGCTTACCAAATCTTTATTTCTTGAGTTTAAACCTCACCAATTGTTTGACTTTGATTTACTTGCCTTATGTTAAGGTTTCTAGTCCCTTACATTCAGATTACCACCTTCTAGATAAACTTTAGTTTATTTTTCAATGTTTCTCTTAAATGTAACTCTCACATCTGAGCCTTGAATTCTGAAGGAGATCTGATCAGATTGTAATACACAGGCTTCCCCTTTCTTTACTGGGATGGACACCTTATTGATCTAGTTTAAGATTCCATTAATAGTTTCAGTGCTGTGGTGAACTCGATGCACGGAGGTTATGGTTATATAAAAACTCTGACTGCTTTTTTGTAGAAGTTGTTGAGAAGCCAGGCTAATCCAATTTATCCTTCACTTAACCACTAGGTATGAATTCTGGCATCACATGAAATTAAATCCAGGCTTCCCTTCTTTCCCAGCTGTGCAACCCTGAGAAAGCTATTTAACTACTTTAGGGCCATGCTGTTAGGGTATGATACGAGGATCAGAAGCATTGGTCTCTTCAAGCATCTTTGTAGGAATGTCGACTTTTAAGCTCCATCTAAGAGCTGTGAATCAGAATCTGTATTTTAACATAATACCTAGGCGATCTTTGTGCTTACTGACATCTAAGAAGCACTTTCCTGGCTTCTTTTTTCACCTGTGTGGTCATTTTTTTTTTTTTTAAAGGGCTTTACTGAGATATAAGTCATATGCTGCCATAATTCATTTATTTAAGTATAGAGTTCAAAATTTTTAGTACAACCACAGGGGTGTGCAACCATTACCACAGTCAAATTTTAGGTATTGTTTTATTTTCCTTAATAAAAAATTCTGTGCCTATTAGCAGTCAATTCCCACTTCTCTCCTAACCCCATCATAGGCCTAAGCAATCACTCATCTACTCTGTCTCTCCTATTCTGGCCATTTCACATGAATGGAATCATATAGTCTATGTGATCTCTCATGCTTGGCATTTTGTACTCAGCATAATGTTTTCAAGGTTCATCTCAGAACCTGTGTCAGTCAGGACTTCATGTCCTTTTTATTGTCAAGTAATGTTCCATTTTATGGCTATATCCCACTTTGTTTATCCATTCATCAGCTGGTAACACCTGTGTTATTCCCACTTTTTGATGATTATGAATAATGCTACCATGAATATTTTTGCATAGTTTCTTGTAGGGATGTGTGTTTTCAGTACTCTTGGATATACATTTAAGAGTAAAATTGATGTGGTAACTCTACCTTAACTGTTTTGAGGAAAAAATTAAACTGTTTTCTAAAAAGGCTGCATGTCATTTTATCTTCCCACCAGCAATGCATGGGCACCCCAATTTCCTCGATTCTTAATGAACACAAATCGTCTTTTAATTTTTTTTCTTATTGTGTGTGAAGTGGTATCTCAGGGCAGTTTTGACTTCCATTGATGTTGAGCTTGTTTTCATGTGCCTATTTGGCATTATACATCTTCTTTAGAAAAATGCATATTTAAATATTTTGCCCACCTAAAAAATTGAATTATGTATCCTTTTGAGTTGTAAGAATGATTAGTTGCAGGTGCAAGTCCCATGTAAGATGACATGATGTAAGGTATAGATACAGGATATCTCAAAAGTATCCCATAAAGTCGCACATATTTCCTTCTATTTGGTTTGTCATCTTTTCACATTCTTAATTATGTCCTTTGAAGCACAATTTTTAAAATTTTGTTGACGTCTAATTTATCTACTTTTAATTTTGTTGCTTGCGCTTTTAGTGTATCATATCACACACATCACACCTATCATATCATTCATACAAAGAGGTGGCTGACATGTGGAAAGTATTTTGCAAAATTTTGTAATGAGTATTTTGTACATAAAGGTATGTTTTGCTACACATGTCCACTTTTCCTGTATAAGGCAACTTTACGGGATACTTTTGAGACACCCTGTGTATATACTTTACATCATGTCATCTACAAATAGAGTTTTACTGCCATGCGTAGTGGCTCACACCTGTAATCCTAGCACTTTGGGAGGTTGTGGCCAGTGGATTGATGAGCTCAGAAGTTTGAGACCAACTATTTTTTATTCTAAAAATACATTAAACTAGCTGGGTGTTGTGGTGGGCACCTATAGTTATAGGTATATGGGAACCTGAGGCAAGGGGATTACTTGAGCCCAAGAGTTTGAGGTTGCTATGAGCTATGATGCCACAGCACTCTACCCAGGGCACAGAGGGGAACTCTGTCTCAAAAAAAAAAAAAAAGAGTTTTATTCCCACCCCCTTTTTTAAAAGAAATATGGGATCTTGCTCCATTGCCCAGGCTAGAGAGTGGCACCTTCATAGCTCATTGCAGCCTCAAACTCCTAGGCTTAAACAGTCCTACCTCAGCCTTCCAAGTAGTTAGGACTGCAGGTGTGCTCTGCCTGGCTACTCTTTAACAATCTTAATGCCCCTTCCCTTTCCCCTTCCCCTTCCTTCCTTCCTTCCTTCCTTCCTTCCCTTCTATCTTTCTTTCTTTCTTTCTTTCTTTCCTTTTCTTTGTATTCTTCTTGTTCTTCCCTTTATTTTCTTTTTCTCCTCCCGTCCCTTCCCCACTCTGCCCCTTTCCTTCTTTTCTTTCTCTTACCTAATCATTCAGACAAGAATCTCTGGTAAATGTTAAGTGGAAGTGCTAAGAACAGATACACTTTATCTTTTTTCTTATGTTTGAGGGAACACTTTTTAGTCTATCACCATTTAGTCTGAAGCTAGCTATGAATTTTTCATAGATTCCTTTTATCAGATTGAGGCAGATCCCTTCTGTCCTGAGTTTGTTCAGTATTTTTTCATTAATCATGAAACAATACTGATTTTTATTAAATGCCTGTTCTGCATTTACTTAGACAATTTTATACTCTCTGTCTTTTATTAATATGGTATATTACATTAATATGTAATTGATTTTTGGTTGTTGAACCAACCTTGTATTTGCAGGACAAATCCCATTTGTGTAAGGTCTTATACATTTATACAAATGATAAAACACAACTATAGTCTAGAAGAAGAAGGCAAAATGAGGGAGAGGGGAGGGAAGGGGGGAGGGGGAATGGAGGGAGAGCTTTTTTTTTTTTTTTTTTTTT
>NW_003852427.1:5138030-5167269 GCF_000181295.1 Otolemur garnettii
GTACAAATATCTTTGTTATAATGTGATTTTTGGTCTTCTGGATATATATCTAGTAAAGGAATTGTAGGATCAAATGGCAGGTCTATTTTTAGTTCTCTAAGTGATCTCCAAACATCTTTCCAAAAAGAATGTATGAGTTTTCATTCCCATCAGCAGTGTAGAAGTGTTCCCTTTTTTCCACAACTGTGCCAACATCTCTGGTTTTGTGATATAGGCTAATCTTGTTGGAGTTAGATGATATCTCAAAGTAGTTTTGATTTGCATTTCTCTGTTGATTAAGAATGATGAGCATTTTTTCATATGTCTGTAGGCCATGTGCCTATCTTCTTCAGAGAAGTTTCTCTTCAAGTCCCTTGCCCACCCTGAGATGGGATCACTTGTTCTTTTCTTGCTAATACTTTTGAGTTCTCTGTGGATTCTGATTATTAAACCTTTGTTGGAGACATAACCTGGAAATATCATCCCCCATTCTGAGGGTTGTCTGCTTGTAACACTTGCTTTTTTCTGCTTTCCATTTGCCTGGAATATAGATGACCATCCCTTCACCCTGAGTGTATATTTATCTTTTAAGGCAAGATGAGATTCTTGTATGTAGCAGATATCTGGCCTGAGTTTTTGTATCCAGTCAGCCAGCCTGTGCCTCTTTAGAGGACAATTTAAGCCATTCACATTGATTGAGAATATTGATAAACCTGGTAAAATTTTGGGTGTTGAGCTTTTTGAAAGTCCAGTGGACATTTTTAATCCTTTTGCCACTGTGAAAGTTGGAATTTGATCAAACGTTTCTGAGTGAGTTTACTTTTGTTGTGGAGAATTGCACTGGTTATTATGGAAGATAGGTCTGAGAATATCCTGGAGAGCTGGTTTAATTATGGTAAATTTCTTCAACATGGGAATGTCATTAAAGTATTTAATTTCTCCATCATAAATGAAACTCAGTTTAGCTGGATACAGGATCCTGGGTTGAAAGTTATTTTGTTTTAGGAGATTAAAAGTTGATGACCACCCTCTTCTAGTTTGAAAGGTTTCAGCAGGGAGATCTGCAGTCATTCTAATATTCTTCCCCTTGTAGGTTATGGTTTTCTTATGTCTGGTTGCTTTCAAAATTTTCTACTTCATATTAACTTTAGTGAAGTTAATTATGATGTGCCTGGGGGATGTCTTATTCAGAGTCATGCTGGGGTTCTGAAGCTATCTGCTATCTGAATTTCAGAATCTCTTGGCATATCTAGAAAATTCTCTTTGATTATTTCATGAAGTAAAGCATCCACATCCTTTACAGCAAGCTCATCACCTTCAGGAATTCCTATAAGGCAAATATTAGATCTCTTCAAATTATCCTAGAGCTCTCTGAGACAATGATCCATTTTTGCTCTCTATTTCTCTTCCTCTTTGAGAGTTTGGGAGCATTCAAAAGCTTTGTCTTCAATGTCAGAAATACTTTCTTCTGCTTACTCCATTCTGTTACTGAGGGAGTCTACTGTATTTCTCAGATCTTTGAGGACTACAAAATCTTGTCTCAATGCATCAAAATCTTTGGTGATTTTGTCTTTGAATTCATTGAATTCTTGAGACAACTTTTGAAATGGTCCTTGAATTTCTAATTCCAACTTTGCCTCTATTCTATTAATCTTATTTGCAATCCAAATTCTGAATTCGATTTCCAACATCTTAGCCATCTGTTTATGAATGGGATCTTCCATTGTGTCTGCCATATCCTTCCTTGGGGTGGTTGATCATCTCTGGTTATTTATGTTACTGGAGTTTTTCCGCTGATTCTGCCCCATGATAATTTTACACCATTTGAGTAGATGAGCAGATAAGGAGAAGTTGGGTGGGTGACTCCAGCAGTAGTGATTAACCAGCCTTTGCCCAAAAGCTGAGACTGATGTCTGTACCTTTTCCCCTAGAATTTTGCCAAGGACCCATCCAGTGCTATGGCCTGAGAAACTGTAGGCTTGCTTGGTGTGGTGGGGCTAAGTGGCTCTGTCTTGTTTTCAGCTTGTCTCTGTCCTACCCTAGTGAATCAGTTACTCTGGGTTGAAGTCTCATCTGTGGAGAAATACCAGCAATTATGTCACCACACCCCCCACAGGCAACAATTGGAACAGGAAAATCAAACCTTCCCACAGCTACATACCCAGGGTACCACTGGATAGTCCTTGGGTGATTGGCCTAGTTGAAGAGGTCCAAATCAATTGTCCCAGTCAGCACCAGTCTCAGGTGGGAGAGTTCAAAGGTCTCCGGCAACTAGACAGCAGGGGTCTGTTAGCAGCTCAAGTATGACTTGCTCTGGTGCTCCATGAGGTCAGAAGGACCCACCCAGCAAATGAATTAGTCTGGGAAGGTTGATGCCTCCTTCCCCACCTTGCACCTCTGTCACACCCAATCACTGGTAACCCCATAGGGCTGTGACCCCAGTTCTCTATAATGAGCAGATGCTCCAGGGGTTTGTGCCTTTCTGAATCAGAGGGAGAGCTATGTCTCCTCATCCAGTCCACCGCTCTCTGCCACTATCTGGCAGGGAGAGATGTGGCCTGAGCCTCAGGTGCTTAATGGAAGCTGGGGCGGTTCACTCGGTTCCAGTCCTGCCCCTGATTGATGTTGTTGGCAAAACAGAACAACTTTTCAGAATTTGTTTCTGTCCCTACTATATTCCCCTGAAGATCAGACATTGTTTGAGCTCACAGAAACTGCAACTCAGTCCTGGTCTGTGCCACTGTCCAGCCGCTGTCTGGTCTCAGGGCAGGCACAGTTAGAGCTTACACTCAGCTGTTAGTTCCAGCCTCTGCCCACCTGCCTTTGTCTCAGCTCTGATCCCCTGAGGGCTGGGTGCATCTTAGGCTCAGTAAAGCAGTCCTCTGAGTCAGCTCCACCATGAGAGTCTGCAGTCTCTGCTCATGTGTATTCTAGTGCCCATGCTCCACCCAGGCCACTAGTGCCTCAGGACCACCCTTACTCACAGGGCCTGTGTTTCTGTCCAAGATTTGTTCTGCCAGGTGCTGCCACCAGAGAAGATGCCCGGCTTCCTCTGGTTGCCCAGAAAGACAGGAAGTGTCTGTCTGGAATAGCCCTGGAGAGGATAGGGATAGGGCATAAGCCCTATTGTTCCTGCCGCAGCTGCTGCTCTGTGCCTTGGGGCACCTCCATGCTTGTATGGTTCCCTCTCAGTTGACCACCCTCTCCTCACTCCCCTGCTGTGCTGCAGAATCAGCACAGACCATCGACAGCCCTGGCCCTGTCCATACCTCTCTAGAAAATGCCCAAGAATGTGGATTCCATGGGGGACAGGCTTCCAGACCTCAGGGTGAGAGTGGAGGGGAGTGCTGGGAGTTCAGAATTGCAGGTAGAGAATATGTACAGTTTTATACAGTTTTTGCCTGGCAGGAGAGTGCCATGGCACACTAGTAGGGGAAGAAGGTTCAGTTTTTAGAGGGTTTCTCCCATGGAATAATGTGGGAGGACATTTGAACTCTGCTCGCTTGTTTGTATGGAGTATAATGTGAGCCCTTCCCATGGAGGAGGGACTCCTGTCTGCTTGGTGATGGATTTTGTACCTTTTGTTTGTATCCTTGGGATCGCAGCTCACCTCAGCAGGATTGATGTGCATTCTTCAACCTTCTCTCTTGGCTCAGCTCCAACCCATTGGCTTACTTGCTGAACTTCTGTCCTTTAACTCTCCTTCTGGACAGGAGCCTCTGTGGAAAGCTGGCTTCAGTTGGCCATCTTGTCTCCTCCCCCCCACAGGTTTTATTTATATACGTATTTTGGTACATATTGAGTCAAAATGATAAATGTGGCCTTCATCCAATTAGTGTTCATTGTACCTAATAGGTGTGAATTTACCCTTCTCCACCTTCTCTCCAGCTTAATTTTCATTAAGATACATTTCCATATGTGCACTCAAGTGTTGACTGATTATTTCCAATTTGGTATTAAGTACAAGTATTTGTTTCCCCATTCTTGTAAAGTTTCCCTTAAAAGAATGATTTCCAGTTCCATCTAGGTTGTCACAAAAGATATTAGATCAGCATTTTTTATGGCTAAGTAGTACTCTGTAGCATATACCACATCTTATTAATGCATTCATATATTAGTGGACACTTGGGTTGTTTCCATGTCTTTGTGATTGTGAATTGTGATTGCTATAAACTTTGATTACAGCTGGTCCTTTCTATAAAATAACTTTTTTTCCTTTGGGTATATACCCAGCAGTGGGATTGCTGGATCAAACAGTCTAATTTCTTTGAGACATCTCCATGCCATCTTCCACAGAGGTGCACTAGTTTACAGTCCCACCAGCAGTATATAACAGTTCCTTTCTCTCTGCTTCCATGCCAGTTTCAGTTGTTTGGCGACTTTTTAATACAAGCTATTCACTTTGGAATTAGGTTATTTCTCACTGTGGTTTGGATTTGCATTTCCTTAATGATTAGGGACAGAGCATTTTTTCATGAGTTTGCTGGCCATTAGTATATCTTCACTTGAAAATTTCTATTGATATCTTTTGTCCACTTTTTAATGGGGTTGTTTGGTTGTTTCTTGCTGGTTTGCTTGAGTTCTTTTTTTTTTTTTTTTTTTTGAGACAGAGTCTCAAGCAGTTGCCCTGGGTAGAATACCGTGGCATCACAACTCACATCAACCTCCAACTCTTGGGCTTAAGTAATTCTTTTGCTTCAGCCTCCCAAGTAGCTGGGACTACAGGTGTCCACTACAATGCCTGGCTATTTTTTGGTTGCAGTTGTCATCATTGCTTAGCAGACCTGGGCCAGATTCAAACCTGCCAGCCTCAGTGTATGTGGCCAGCATCCTTGCTGATTGAGCTATGGTACCACCTTGAGTTCTTTATAGATTTTGATTTTCAGTTCTTTATCAGATACATAGCATGTGAATATTTTCTTGCATTCTGTAGGTTGTCTATTTGCTTTCTTCATTGTGCCCTTTGTATTTCAATTGGAGAAAAGAGAATATTATCTGCTTCAAAGTATTGTTGTAAGGATTGAATACGATGTGTGCCTGGCTTGTAGTACATACTCAATAAATGTTAGTTCCCTTCTTTATTTATTCACCCTTGTTGTTTTGGGCCTATAAATCCAGCCTGTTGATACCAATTTGAATTTTGAAACTGTCATCAGAAGGCACTAGCCAAGCTGCTCAGCTGTGTGTCATCTGCAAATCCAATAAAACACGATTCCAACATCTATATCCAAGATGTGGTTGGAAGCAGTGGAGCAGGGCAGAAACCAGTGGCATGTCACTGCAGACCTTCTCCAGATGGATGTTGACCCATTCGTCAATGCTCTTTGGGCACAGAGGTTTAGCAATAAGTCCACCCGGCTGTCCACATTTGTCCCTGCCAAATACTGTGTTGTCTGTGGCACTGCCCAGGTCCCTCATCCCTACAGTGAGCGTCTGGCTTCACCCATCTGTCATCTGTACTCCTCCAGAGGTGTGGGAAATTGTATTATTAGCCCCAAAGTTGTCACACCTCCTCACTTCTGCACCTTGCCATAGCCTCCTTGTGAGTGGAGTATACTTTCCACCCCTGACTTTGAAACTGGCCATTTAATTTGCTTTGGCTAGTGCCACATAGATGAAAGCCACAGTGTTCTATTTCCAACCCTTCAGACTGTACCCCTGCCATCACCTTGAGAAGAACATGCCTAAGCTAGTCCTCCATTCCAAAGGAGGATGAGAAATGTTAGTAACAAACTAGGCCCACATTTCTGGAGCACAAAGCAGAGCCTCTCAAGATCCCTGAGAAAACATGACATTTTTTTCAAGGCAAAAGGTTTTAGATTTATTTGAGTTGCATAACGTTACTGGAGCCACAGATAACTGATATACTAGGTAAGCTCCAAGTGATACTGTGCATGTGGTGTTTTATCAGGTGTGAGGAGGGATGGCAGAACCACCTTACAGCTTTGAACTAGTGGAGCCGGCTTTCATTTGTGAAAAGATGGTTAAGAGGAGTCTGATCCTGGCCCAACTCTTTACCTGTAACATAAGGTTCTCCTACCACTGTAATAGTCCTCTGCCATTTTTCTGGGAGTGGTGCTTATCTGGTGGGCAGGGAGCATATGTAAGATATATTTGCTCCATAAGACACAGATTGTGACAAAACTCCCAAGGATTATTTTGGGAAGTAAGTCACTACAATAATTTACAACCACAATGACTAGTGGTACTGCAGTAAAGGCTGCCCACACAGGCCCAGGGCTCAGACCCTAAGGGCTGTGGGTGATCTGGAAGTCCAGCATCCTTGCAGGTTTTCCCACCTCTTGGTTTTCCATACAAGATGGTAAGGGGGAGTAAGATTGTTATTGTCCACCAGCAGGGTTAATTCCCTAGGAAGCAAGTGAAGCTTCAACTTCAAGCCTTTTACTCACCATGACACTTTCAGGAACATGGGAAGAACCTTAGGAATCCACTCCCATGGGTCTACATTTTTGTGGAATTTGCAAAGGTAAGAGGTTTTAACTGTAATCATAAAGTCACTGTCACTGTCTGTTTTCTCTCTGTCAAATGTCTCCTTGTGTCAGGTAGCATTGAAGTGGCCAAGGGCTTTTCTGTTACCTGCTAAAGAGGTTTGAGTTGAGATGTGTTTAGTTTAGTGGTATATATTTCTGGAGTCTGCATCACACTCAAGGATAAGTCATTGCTGGCCACGCTGGTATAGGAATGGCTTCCAAAAATAGTCTTACTGCCCACTCTGCAAACTTTCCCAGCATCATGACATAATGTGTCCATTGGCATCCAGCTCTAGAAGTAGGTGGGTAATGCAGGAGGAACAAGGCTTGAAATGCACAGAACCTGTGGCATTCCA
Source organism: Otolemur garnettii (assembly GCF_000181295.1). Taxonomy (NCBI): domain Eukaryota; kingdom Metazoa; phylum Chordata; class Mammalia; order Primates; family Galagidae; genus Otolemur; species Otolemur garnettii. The sequence continues at coordinate 5,144,857 of NW_003852427.1, forward strand.
TGGGATAATCTGATTATTAGGCACATAAAATGACAGGTGATTGATTCAGTTCCCATAAATGCCTAGTCAAACCAGGAGTTCTCTTGTACAGGAACATAATAGGAAAAATACATAATTATTATTGTACCATAGATACTTTTTTTTCATTTTTCAATGGGAATAATGTAAAATAGAATTAATTAGAATTCTTCTGCTACAGGGACAGGCATATAGAATTTTTTCAAACCACAAATACAACTGCAACAGCTTACATATGTAGTACGAAAAAAATTTAAAGGTTTGCCTGTATTTGACAATGATTCTAAAAATGTAAATTACCAATAATGAGGGATGAAGCTAAAAAAACTTTTCTAAACTATCAATTATTTTTTAAATTTAGTTTGTATTTCAAATTAATATGAGGGTACAAATTTTTAGGCTACATAGTTCTCACTTCTAGGGTAAAATTCCATTTGTGAAAGACCCTTTCACCCAGGGGGCATGTTATACACCCTCACAATGTGCACATTAGGTGAGATCCCGCCTCATGCCATCCTTCCTTCAGCCAATTATCCTCCCCCTCCCCCTTCCACCTCGCTCTACTCCTGTATTAGACTATATTTGTGTTTTATTGTTTTTACAAGCATGTCATTGTTTATATGGAGTACATTGGATATTTATTTTTCCATCCTTGCAATACTTTACCAAGAAGTATGTATTTCAACTCCATCCAGGTAAATGTAAAAGATGTAAAGTCTCCATCTTTTTTATTTTGCAGTTTTTGGCTGGGGCTGGGTCTGAACCTGCCACTTCTGGCATATGGAGCTGGCACCCTACTCCACCCCAAATCTCCATCTTTTTAAATGGCTGAATAGTATTCCTTGGTTTACATATACCACAGTTTATTGATTCATTCATGGGTTGATGAGCACTTAAGTTGCTTCTATGACTTGGCAATTATGAATTGAGCTGCAATAAACATTCTGGTGCAAATGTCTTTGTGGTAAAATGAGTTTTGTTTTTTTGGGTAGATTTCTAGTAATGGGATTGCAGGATCAAACGGAATGTCTACTTTTAGATCTTTGAGGATTCTCCATACTTCTCTCCAAAAAGGCTGAATTAGTTTGCAATTCCACTAATTGGAGCAGTGTAAAAGTGCTCCCTTCTCTCCAAATCCATGCCAGCATCTGGTATTTTGTGACTTTGTGACGTGGGCTCATCTTGCTGGGGTTATCTTCCCCTGCCCTACAGCCTCACTTCTATTTACTGGTGATATATTAGAGTATAAACTATCAAAAATTTAAAACAAATTTCAATCAACTGTTCTATAGCAAAGAGTGAATTCCCATCTATTCTCTCTAGAGAAAATGCTACAATATAATTTTCATATGAAGACTTAAAGGGTCTGTAGTCCAAAACTGCATTATAGAGGCATGTCAGGCAGTGAAATGTTTTTTTAAAAATTATATTATTTTCCTGGATTTGGGATGTATATGTATTTGTCATTATTTTAGAATTTGTAATTGTCACTATTGATATTTATTATTAATTTTTAATTGTTTATAATTTCTTTTCTCATTCTAATTTTGTGTATGTAATTTTGTGACTTTTTCCTTTAATATGTGCCCCTCATATTGTGTAGATTTTAGAGCCCAGGAAATTTTTTTCTGCCCCTGCCTGGCAAAGGCCAAATTTCAAATGCCTATGAGAGGCTGGCAACACCTTCCCTGAGGAAGTGGTGTGGCCACTCAGGAACTTAAATTGTCTCCTATGGAGCCTTGCTCCCTGCTGGAGAGCTTATATGCAGAAGCACCTGTCCCAGGCTTTCAGGGAAAACCTCTCTTTTCTAAGAGAAGCTGAAACTATGGAGTTTTATGTTCACTCTCCTGAATTTTAAAAATTAATACCTACACATTATATAGGGTGTAATTTTGCATCTCTTCTTGAGATAGATAACTTTACTTTGCTCTAATTTACTTTGTGTTTTTTCTTTGTGTGTGTGTGTGTGTGTTTATTTTTTGAGACAGAGTCTTACTCTGTTGCCCCAGGCTAGAGTGCTGTTGTGTCAGGCTAGCTCACAGCAACCTCAAACTCCTGGGTTCAGATGATCCTACTACCTCAGTGTCCCCAAGTAGCTGGGACTATAGGCACCTGCCACAATGCCCAGCTAATTTTTTTTATTTTTAGTAGAGATAGGGTCTCACTCTTGCTCAGGCTGGTCTTGAACTCTTGATTCTCCTACCTTGGCCTCCCAGAGTGTTAGGATTATAGGTATAAGTCACCATACCCAGCCTAATGTACTTTGCAAAATATAAGTGATTTGTAAGCACCAGAAGTTTATTGCTGATAACAGTTATTTTCTATAGGCCTAGTGGTGACACTAGTAGTCAGGACATTCCTACAGAGGCAAGGCCTCAGAGTTGCTAGGATCTTGTTGGTTTGGTGCTCCAAAGTCTCCCTCCAACAGGCTCCCTACTACCTGGCATTAGTGTAGAGGAGGAAAGATCCCAAACTGTGGCAGCCATAGGCTCTCCCAGGGCCATGCAGGCCAGGAAGTGCAGAGGAGCAAGGGTAGCAGAGGCCACAGCCTCTAGAGCTGGGCCTGTGCCCTCTGTGGCCCTGAAGGACAAGAGTCTGTAGAGGACAGAGGGATTGCAAGAGTTAATGTGATAATGTCTGTTGATTATTTTAAGCCACATGGAGGAAAAATACATTATAAATAGCAAGGGCCATAACGGATTCAAAGGGTAAGTGTATTGATAGCCTTTTTCCTCTTCCTAAGATTTCTGATGTTTCAAAACAAGATTATTTTGGGAGTGCATCTATTTTAATTCAAAAGATTCTTCTTTAAACACGTTCCATGGCGAGAGAATCTGTCTCCTTCTTATTCTCCCCTGGCTTTTTCCACGGAAAGGCAGAGCTCTAGTTTCACACACCTCGTGCCGGCCTCAAGCCTTTCAAAACCTTCCCGGGTGCCACCCGGCCACCGTGCACATTAGCAAAGGCCCGGCTTTGGGTTGGGCTTGACATTTTAATCCCCCAGAATCCTCCTTGTTTACCACTTGACAGCAGGCTTCATTTTGAACAAGGTGCTTTGTAACTTCCAGCTCCCAAGCTGGACTTGTGCGCACGCGTGTGCACGCACGCACACAGAGCAAGAATGTGCCTTGATATTACAGGAAGGCTGAGCTGCCTCTCTTTCTTTCTCCCTCTCTCTCTATCTCTGCCTCCCACTCCCTGCAGTGCACCATACCGGGGGATGCTGAGGGGCTGGCTCAGGGAGAAAGCTTGACCTGAATGCAAGTATTAGTCAATAAAAGTCATTTAGACTTTTCTGGAAAAGGCCCAGGATCACAGCCATGCCTAGTCCTGGGCCTTGACAAGCTGGTATTTCTTCACCCATACGACATAACTTCCCCTGCCCCACAGCCTCAGCCTCCAGCGCCAGATGCTGAAGTCAGGCAGGCAGCTCAGATTCCTGCGGCTCCTGTTGCTCTCACTGGGATTAGCACAGGGAACGGCCAGCCGGAGCATGGGGCTAGCATGGCCTTCTCCTCTTCCAGCCTGGCTGCAGTTATGTCTTTGCAAGCATTTATTTTTTAAAATCTACTTTTGCTGCCTTGCAGGCATGTCTTCCTCATGATCTCTCCCTCCCCCCGCTTCTCCTTTACCCTGCCCACCCATGATTCTCTTATCTGAGGCAGCCTGCTCAGATTCTGATCTTTCCTCAGATTGGAAATTGGATAAATAACAGTTCCAGGAGAAGAAAGAAAAATATTGCCACTATCTTGGAGTTCTGCTTAAACCATGAAGCTGGGTTTGTTTCCAGGATGGCAAAGAAGTCCTCATTTAATAGGGAGAGGTGGAGAATAAACCTGTTTTCCTCTCTCAATGTGAGTTATTTAATGAAGATGAATTAAGATTTAATAGTGTCAATGCTGTTGAATTATGAGTTTGATTAAGGTAACAAAAATACAAGCCTAGGAGACTAGTTGTTTATGTGCTCAGCAAATACAAATTGGTGGTTCTCCTCTCCAATGGATCTGGGTGACTTTGACAAGGCTTTGGCAATTCATTTGTCCTAAACGCGTGACTGCAAAATTTCATCAGTAAGCATGAAGTACATGCAAGTGGGTTGAAGAAGGAAAAGTCCACATACTATATAAAGAAAGAGTCAATTAAATGTGGAGGCATGACAGAGGACAGAATTCTCAAACGTTATAAATAAATTCCTTGTTGTGAAGTCAATTCATGGACTTCTTAAATAGAAACATGCACACAGCAGTGTAAAAATTACTTTGGGTATTTATGGATAAAATGCTATGATATCTAGGATTTGCCTAAAATACTCCAACATAACAAAACCAAAAAATTTTTGTATGTGTGTTTTGGGGAAGAAGCATATAAACAGATAACAGAAGACTGTCCAAGTGTTCAGAATTATCGAAGTTGGGACATGGGAATCTGGGTGTTTATTGTACTATTTTTTTCTACTTTTGTGTCTGTTGGAATTTTTCTACACTATAAACCTTCCCTATACCTTTAAAAATTCCCTAAAGATAATTAAGTGTGCTATGAAGTAAGAGACAACCAGAGATATTCAAAATCTGAAAAGAGAAGAAGTAGAAGAAAAACATGAAGGCCTAAGTAGATAGCTGGGCAAGGTATATGAGCAGACAACTGGTAAAGCAAAACAAAACAAAAAATCATGTCTAATGAAAACCTGTTCAACCTCACTAAAACAATTAAAGAGATTTAAATAAAAACAATTGGATTTTTTTTCCCATGCGATGAGCAAAGACTTGAGGGGTAAGTGTTCCTGGTAACAGCAAACAGTCCCTGTCTGTCCTCCTCTAAGCAGCCACTGAGAGTGCATGCTGGGACAACTTTTTGAAAGGCAAATTAGTGTGTGATTTCAATAACCTTAAATTTTTTCCGATCCATTGAGCCAGTAGTTCCACTTCTAGGAATTTCACCTTAGAAAACAAGTAAAGATATGCTCAGTAATTTGTGATTGATGTATATGGATGACTGTGCTAGCATTATTTAGAGGACTAAAAACAACTGGAAATCATCCAAACACCCAATGGGAAGCAACTACTTAGGTAATTATCATGGAATTAATTTATCCAACAATCATTTATTAAGATCCCTTTACGTGCCAGACACAGGGGACACAAAGACAAATGAGACACAGTCCCTGTCCTGAAGGACTTGACATGACAGTGGGGACACAGACAGGAGACAGGTGACACAAGCCATTTATACAATGAAGTATACTGCAGACATTGAAAACAGAAGTTGTGAGGGATGGCTTTGCTGTAAGGTAATTATGGGACAAAAAATTATATTTATTGCCCTATGTAAAAATATTTACATCAAAGTATAAGGATGGGTAAGCAATATGCAAAATGTTAACAGATTTATCTCTGAATGCTGGCATAATGGGTGATTATTGTTTTCTGAGGCTTTTCTTTAACTTACAAATTTTTCTTTAATCAAAATATATAATTTTATAATTAGAAAAAATAATGATAAGAGTGCTATATTTAACGACTGCTTATTATTTGCCAGGCAAGTTTCTTGACACTAGAAACAGGCACGAACAAACATATATACGTACAATAAACACACACATAGCCTTTATCGTACAACTTTAAGTGGCAGAGTTTATTTTTAAAAATGCTCAACTTTTAATTTTTATTTTTAATAAGTTATATATGCATATGATCCCCAAATCAAACCAATATAAAATGGCACACAGTGAAAAATCTTATTCCTAGCCTTACCCTAAACTACTATGTTTTGTTACCACCATCCCCCATCATGCTTACACCAGATGTAATTACTTTCATTAAGTTTTTGTATATTGCTTATGTAAAACAAGCAGATAAAATATTTTTATATTCTTCCTTTCTTATACAAAAGGTAACATGTTATACATACTGTTTCCCATGTTACTTTTCTCAATAAAATAAAGTCCACTTTGTATAGTTGTGAGGATTGAAGAATTTGCCCATTTTTAGCTTCCTACATAGTATACCACTTCTGTCTGAGTAATCTGACTGATTAGTTCCTAGTTCTACTGCAAAATAAATTTGCAATTTTTGTTTTTAAATTTGTATGGTTTCTAAAAGGGTTGTATCTGGCTCAAACCTGAAATTTGCAAATTTCTCCCCATGAATGGTTTCTCATAGAATAAAATCTAGTTCAAAGAAGCCACCTTGATTAGCTCCATTTTATAAACAAGGGATAGAAGTTGCAGAGAAACTCAGTGAATTGGCCAATGTCACACAGCTAGTAAATGAATGATCTTGGCCTCAAAGCCACGCTGGTCAGATCTAGACCTGCTCTTCCCACTCAAAGCTGTGCTGAGAGAAACCCTCATAGACATAATGGAGGCTTTACAGGGAATTTAGAGTTTTATACAAAATAGTAAATTGGTAGCTTGTGATTAGTTTGGGCTAGAAGAAGAAACAATGGAGACCTCTGACTAATTGAGAGCATGAAAATTCACTGGCAAGGATTGGAGAGAGGTGATAATCAAAAGACCCCAAAGGACCTGACAATGATTTTGAGCAAGGCAATATTCCTTGGAATCAAAAAATTGGGTTTTTTTTTGAGACAGAGTCTCACTATGTTGCCCTTGGTAGAGTGCCCTGGAATCACAGCTCACAGCAACCTCAAACCCTTGGGCTTAAACGATTCTCTTGTCTCAGCCTCCCGAGTAGCTGGGACTACAGGCACCCGCCACAATGCCTGCCTATTTTTTGTTGTTGTTATTGTTGTTGCAGTTGTCATTGTTGTTTTAGCTGGCCCCAGCCAGGTTTGAACTCACCAGCCTCGATGACATACACATAAACTGGCGTCATAACCACTATACTATGGGCGCCGAGCCGAAATTGGTTTTTTTTGAGCAAGGGAAGTCCTACGTACACAATTGTTTAGCAGCCTGTCCTTGAACTTGGAGAGATGACATTTTCTGGCAATGGTTCTTCAGTGTGGGATTTTCCTGGTCCATTTCAGTTTCTGAGGTCTAACCTTGGCAGAAGGTTTAGATGAAGGGGTGGAGAGGTTGTATTGGGGATGCTGGCAAGGTATCTAGATGGAAGTTCTAGGATGCTGGCTCTGTTAGTCCAAAAACTACATGGCAACAGTACCCTCATTTCCTAGATTCAATGCTAAAAGGGGCCCTGAGAAAGTGCTGGCAAGTAAGAGATGAGGAGTCTGGGCATCCAAATGGAGAGCACACATTTCTAACACTGCTCAGCTTCATTCAGCAGAAAGGGGTTGGGGTTTTACACAGAGCAGCCACCTTGTTTCCCTCAACTCTCCAGTGAAATCAGTGGGTGAGACTGACCCACAGGATACGGTGCCAGATAAAATTCAGGGCACTCAGGTGAACAATGAGCAATTTTTCAGTATAAATATATCCTGTGCAATTCTACTGTAAGGCCTCAGTTTAGACACTTCTGCTGGGATTCATTCTTTTTATGCATCTATTTACTGATCACAAGTGAAAATATTTGGGGGGAGATGAGTTGAAGGGGTTGTGGCAAACATTTAGAGCACTTCCATGGCATGGCTATTGGTAAGTGTGCCTGGTTGTGACAACATTAAAGTTTCCCTATAAGTATTGTATTTATTTAGCCATCTACACATTAAACTATCTCCAAATAATTTTTAGATTACAAAAGTCAAATATGTTCATTGTAGGAAAAATAGATGCAAACAGTGGGTATACATATACATACATACATGTATGTATCAATATACTTAATTTTACTCAGATCTGACAGTGCAACTAATAGAACTACTGAACTCTAGATAATTTTTTTCCACAACAAAAGAAATTAGTACCTTAAAAAAATTCTCTAAACTTAAAAAAATGAAAATAGGATTAAAAGCAGGATAAATATAAAGTACATGGGAGATGTAAATAATATGGGGAAATTATTTCATATAAATATTTCTACAATCACAATATAAAAGTACTAAACCTTCACCTAATGTGCATGATGCAATGGTACATTTCAAAACTATTAAGAAATGAGTATAATTGTGATGGATGTGTTACTTGGTTCAATGTAAACATTTCACATTGTATATCAAAGCAGTACCCTGAACCCCATAAATGCATCAATGTACAAAGTTATTATTTAATAAAAAATAATTATAAAAGAATAAAAAAAGATAGAATTATCATATTAAAAGTAAAAGTCCATTACTTATTCATTATACCTTAATTAAACTGGAAAGGAAGAGGAATCCATATATATTCTGCTTGTAAGAGCCACATTAAAGTAAAAGGACATGAAAAGGCTCGAAATAAAAGGATGGAAAAAGATATTTACCAGGTAAAATAACCAAAACAAAGTTGATACAGCCATATTAATGTCATATTTTTTAAAAGGATGAAAAGGGCTAAGATATATTGATATAATCTTCAACTCATTCACAGAAAATATTCACTGTAAACATGAATAACAGAGGCTGAAAATATATAAAACAGAATTCGAGAGTCTAACAAGGATACATTGACAAAGACACATCAATCACACTGGGAGATTTTTGACATATCTCCCTCAGTAATTAATAGTGCAATCAGATACAAATTTTTAAGGATATTTGAACAATGCAGTTGAAAAACTTGATACAGTGAACTTATATATCAAGTTCTATAGGGCAAAATGTGCGCATATCAATTCTTCTTAAGCACACAAGAATCATGTACAAAAACCAATGAAAAAGTAGGCCATTAACTAGGTCTCTACACATTTCAAAGAGTCAATAATATGGATTATACCACATATCTCACTCCAATGCAATAATATAAGAAAAAATAAATAAAAATAATTAAAAACCCCCATACATTTTGAATTTTAAAAACACACTTCCAAAAAAACTTAAAACTTTTAAAAACACACTTCTCCCCCCCAAAAAGAAAAGTAAAATAGACTTCTAAAATACCTAGAATGGGAAAGAGTTTCCAAGTCTGAAAAATAATAGCAGCTGCCTGAATCTGATTAGTTCTATACCTCATCTCCAAAATCAACTAGTCAAGAGGGCAAGCAAATAAAACTATGACCCACACCTTCGTGTTACTCAGAGACAGAGACTACTACAGATTTTAAACTCACTGTAAGTTGAGAAATAAGTACTACATTCCAGCAGAGCTCCCATTCATCACTGCTGAAGATCACTACACATAGGTAAGAGAGTGAGGTTTAAAATAATCTAGGAAAGGGAAAAGGGAGAACAGGGCACAGACAAAGCACAAAGCACATACAAACTCATTTCTAGAAAAAGAAAGCCTGACAGTAAGTGTCAACTGCTGAACACAGATCTGGAACAAGGTTGTTCTTAGCCTCAAGGGGCTTGAAAATGATTAGGACTGGAAATGACAGCTTCCGAGAAGTACAGCTCTCAGGAGATAATCACATAATCCGATAAATAGGGATGAATAATGTTCCTTGTAGATATGGCAGTGAGGGAAAGCTGTAAGGAAGGAAGAAATACTGACCCTGCATAGATGAGGAAGGAACAAGGTATTCCAACCCTTTTTGTTATCCTCATCATCAAAAACGAAACTGCACTTCTGTAATCTGACAGAAGAGGGTACTCTCAAACTATCAACCCTGTTCACACAAAGCTTAGCAAGAGGAAAAATTGAAAAATAAATCAAAATGGTGTTATAAAACACTACTAGCAGATAAAAATTATCCCCGTAACAATTACCCACAAAGTAAAAATAGCTGATAATACAATGCTCCATTTTAAATTAAATATACTTAAAATTGTATTTGGAGACTTTAAAAAGCTAGAAGTAGAAATTCCAGACCTGAAAACAGAAATGAACAAAACATGAGAAGAAATGCAATGAGTTGGCCAAACTCAGGAAAGAAACTGAAGAAAAAAGTAACTCAATTTCAGAGATAAAGAATAAATTACTAGTTTTGCAAGGATAGATGTATTCAAATGCAAATGAAAAAAGAAATAGTAGAGAAAGGCAGAAAACAAAATAATGAAAATAAAATGATAAATGAAGTAAAATAGTTCTGAGAAAAAGTGATTGAAATGGAAGATCAGCAAAGAAGGTTTAGCCTATATATAATTGAAGTCACTGGAATGAAGGAAAAAAAAAACATAGGGACAAAATAAATATTTAAAACTGCATCCAAGAAAACATTTCAGAAGAAAAAGAAAATTAAATAACCACATTAAAAGGGTTCATCATGTTGTTGAGAACTGTAAAAGGGTCTTACATGTCATTCTACTTATAAGCTGACAAATTAGTTTAAAATAGTTGCATGAATACGAGTAGAAAATAAGAGACACAAGGATCAGAGAGAAAAGAAAATGTATTACTCACAGCAATAGCAGTACCCAGGGCCCAAAGTACTGTTATTTTTACACTGGTTCCCTAACCCCCAGTATTCAAAGGATGATACAAATAGGACCAGATGACATCAGTACAATGTTATAGGAGACAGCCCTGAGCTTAGGTAGGGGATCTCTATATTTCATAATGATTAGAAAGGATCTCTTCCCTTTCCTCCCTCATAGGAGACAGTAAGTATGTCTTCCCTTAGTTCTGGAAATGACACTATCTCCATCTTCTGAGGCTGACTGCCTTGAAAAGATGTCCTGACCAAGTGGTAGTCAGTGCCTCAACCTACAATATGTATAGGGCATGAGCAATCCATGGAGAATTGCCTTGGAAAGATGTTCCAAAATAATCCCATTTTAAATTTGCAACATAGACAAGTAAAACTATTAGACTTTAAAGACAAAAAAAATTCTGAGGGCTTCTAGGCAAAACTATCAAATTACTTAAATATGTAAGAAAATTAAGCTTTCATCAGTCTTCTCAAGAACAACATAAAAGGAAGGCAGCAATGAAATGATGTTATTTGGAAATAGGGTCACTGTAGATATAATTAATTAGAATGAGGTCATATGGGAATAGGGTGGGGCCCTAATTCAGTATGACTGGTGTCACTATGAAAAAAGGAGAGACACAGACACAGGAAGGCACAATTAAAGAATGTTACAGTGATACCTTGGAATCCAAACTTAATCTGTTCCAGAACCCCATTTGAGTTCCAAATCATTCGAGTTCCAAGACAATTTTTCCCCTTTAAAATAATAGAAACTGGATCAATCCATTCCTAAGGTCCCACAAACTCAAATTTTCAAAATGATTTTAACAGTAAATAGGCTGGGTTTTAAAGTGATATGTCAAATAATAATATTTGAATAGAAATCTAAATTAATAAAATTAAAAATACAAAAACATAAAAACACAAAGGCCTATTTCATCACAATTGAACACTTGGTTCAAAACATATCCCTCACTGTTCAGAAACTTCTTAAACTCCTTTACAAACTTTTCTGCTGCTTTTGAATTAGAACTGGCAGCCTCTCTGAGCGTAACAACACTATGGATCCCAGTCCTTTTCTTACAGTTCTGGAACCACTCCCTAGTGGCTTTAAACTCCTCCTAAGAGCATTAGTATCAGGCATGCCTTTCACTACATCATCGTGGAGGACCTTGGCTTTCGCACAAGTTATTGTCTCAGAAATCACATCCCCAGACAGCTGTTTTTCTTTAATCCAAAGTAAGAGGAGTTTTCCATCTCGTCCATACTGTTTGATTTTCTAGAGGTCAGCATCACAATCCACAACCTTAGCTGCTTTTTATAGCTTTTTATTTTTCAAAATTGTACAAATAGCAGTCAATGTAGGCATCCTGAACATAGTAGTGAGATCAGCCACGTGTGTACCGCTTCTGTGCTTAGGAATAAGATCTTAGCAGTTCTAACAGCTTCCCTCTTACTCTTAATTTCCTCACTACACTTTTTAGGACCTGTTGCAAATACACTTAGTTGTTCTTACGTATACAAAAAACACAAAACAGTCACAAAATCATAAAATTAGCAGTAAAAATCACACAAGATGTCACGTCTGCTTCTGACAATGAACTGAACGGCAAAGCGTATGGGTGGCCTGAGCAATGGGGAAACGTACACACAAAAATACACTATGAATATGCTGGGTGTTAGGATCCCAAAGAAGAGTTTGGATTTCAGGCAAAATTTGCTGGAATTTTTTGTTTGGATTCTAAGTTGTTTGAGTTCTGGGGCATTCAGATTCTGGTGGCAATACTGCATTAACAAAAAAGGGGAACTACCAGACACCACATCTATTTAGGGGATAAACATATACTATGAACAACTTTACTCCTATTGATTTTAAATTTTAGACAAAATGTATATTTTCTTGGAACATAGCATTCATTAATACTGACACAGGAAGTAACAGAAAACCAAAGTTATCTGATAATCACTGAAATACAGTCAATTCTAGTTGTCATGGTCATTACAGTCTACAAAGATGCCACAAACACTAAATTAGTGAATGCGGAACTATTTATTGCTACCGGGAAAACACAGGGTGAGCTTCCTGCGTGTCTATGACCACAACATTCTCATCAACTAAGATTATGTTTGCATTATATAGATTCATTTGTCAATATCCTTTTTATTTATTTATTTATTTTTATTATTTAATTTCATAATTATAAATTTAACTCTCCAATCCAGCTAGACATGGAGGGGAATAAGGAAATTAGGAAATCCAAAGTACTGTAACGAGAGCACAAAGATCACAGGACACTGCGAGCAAATGGGGTGGAGGGGTGCTCTCCTGAGTTACAGAAGGAATAGTCTGTTGGTTAAGCTAAAACGTTAAGTCAAATTTATTATAGCCGTCCACAGTCAGTAATGGTGATCTTGCTGGTCTTGCCATTCTTGGGGCCATAGCACTCCACGGCTTCCACAATGCTCATGTCCTCTTTCACCTTGCCAAAGCCCACATGCTTGCCATCCAACCACTCAGTCTTGGCAGTGCAGATGAAAAACTGGGAACCATTTGCATTGGGTCCAGCATTTGCCATGGACAAGAAGCCAGAACCTGTGTGCTTCAGGATGAAGTTCTCATCATCAAATTTCTCCCTGCAGACAGACTTGCCATCAGTGCCATTATGGTGAGTGAAGTCACCACCCTGGCACTTAAACCCTGGGATAATTCTGTGAAAGCAGACAGGCTTATAACATATCTCTTCCCTCCAGTACTGGGAACATGAAAGTTTTCTGCTGTCTTTGGAAATTTGTCTGCAAACAGCTTCCAGGAGACCCGATCCGAGGGCTCACCATTGGTGGCAATATTGGAGAACATGGTGGGGTTGACTATGGTTGGTAGCAGGAGACTATGGAAAGCGGCAATATCTGCAAAACCTCAATATCCTTTTAAAACAAGCCAATCTCATCCATTTTGAAAATGTGTTCTTCAATTTAACCCTTTTCCTGTATAATAGTTAGTAGGTGATTAAAAAATTCTCCTGTAGGCTCCTAATCTGCAGACTCCGCCTCATCTGAAAGTTTAACATTTTTCACATTGTGCTGTGTTTTGAAATGTATGCTACAGTGAGAAGGGTTTAACATTTTCCTGACGTAAGTAACACGACTGCATTTTCTTTGGCTTTCAGCCTCAACAACAACGCTGTAACGATGCTTTTTAAAAATATCCATTGTCATCTTATGAATCCACAAATTTAGCCACTTTCTAGCTTTTTCATAACTTCATCATGCACCATAGATGTTATTTTCGTACTTTCTGGAGAAGCTTCATATACAGATCAAAGAATTTCCTGTTCCTTCTTCTTGATTGCTGGTTCATTAGCGTTGAACTTACAGGCAACAGCACTGTAACTCCTGCCTGGAGGAAACTCATCCAACACATGTATTTTCTCCCTAAGGCATATCGCAGCCTCTTGTACTCAGGAACACTAGACTGCACTTTAATACTGTACTTGGAGGCCATTTTAAACAGAAAAACCACGAAATATGAAAAATATGTTACTAACTAGACTGCACAAAAGATATTTGTTTACACTGTGAGAGTTGAAACAGGCAGGCAGAGCTTCGCCTTGTTCATCCTCAGCTGAGAATGTGGGTGTCGGGAGGCTCAAGTGTTCACTGCTCTGCACACGTCTACAAATGACCAGGAAAGCACCACGAGTATTGATTTTGGGATTACAGACTCATTTTTAGTGAGTAGGTGAAATTCCAAATACAGAATCTGCGAATAATGAAGATCAACTAAAAAAATCTAAAACAAAAAAGCAAAACCAAGCTGAGGTGGTGTTATAGGCAAGTCTATCAAGCTTTTCTGTAATAACAACTCCTCCAGAGAAGAGGGTGGGGGGAAAAAGAACTAATCCCCCGATTTATTTTATGAGACTGGTATGACCTTGACACTAAAGGAGATCAAGGACAGTACAGGAAAGGAAAAGCACAGACCAGTAGCACTCAAGGAAATAAATTAAACATTTAAGCAAAATACTAGAAATCTAAATCTAATAGCAAATAGGAAAACACCAAAACATCATCATTAGTTAAGGGGGGAAGTATATGATCATTATTCACATATTTTAAAAAGCTACAAAAATCATATATGTAGGTAGGTTCAAAATACCTATTGGAAATATGCAGTTTTGTGAAGGATTAGAAGGAACATTTACAATTAAGAATGGGAAAAGGATTCCTCCATGTGTGACTTATATTCAACATTTTACTGGAGGTCCTGGCTCACACATTAAGACCAGAAAAAGAACAGGTAGATAAAACAGTTGTAAAGGAAGAAAGGAAAATTATTATTTGAAAGTAATGTGATAATCTGCATGGAAACATTAGAATTAATATGATGGACGGTTGCTAGACAGAAGGTCAACGTACAAAAATTAAATGCATTCCTATTTACCAAAATTGAATAGTCAGAAAATACAATTTTAAAAATACCATTTGCAGTAGCAACAACAACAAAAATGTAAGGTAGAAAAGAATAAATCTAAGAACGAATGTTTGTGACCTTTCTGAAGAAATTATTAAACTTTATTGAAAGACATTGAAAGGTTCTTAAATAAATGGAGTAATATATCACATTCATGGATAGGAAAGCCCAATAGCATAAATATAAATTCTCCCTAAAGTATTCTATAAATCAAAATCTTTATACGGTTTACTTTGGAATTTGCCAACCTGATTGTTAAATTTACACGAAAGGACATTCATCCCAGATAAGAATGGGCCAAGAATAGTCAAGCTGATTTTGAGAAAGAACGAAAAGTGGCAACTCAGCCTAGCAGGTAACAAAAAAATCTTAGAGTTACACTGATAGAGACAGTGTAGGGCTGGACAAACAGACCAGGGGAACACAAAGCTTAGAAATAGAGCCACACCTCTATGGGAAACTTGTTTTATGGCAGAAATGACATTGTTGATCAATAGGAAAAGGAAAGGCTGTTAAATTAATAACATGGGGTCAATTATTATTTAAATAAAAAATTGAATTCCTACTTGACAATATAATCAAAACCCACTCTGGGTGAATTTAAAACAAAAATGAAAAAGTACATTAGAAAATTTACAGAAGATAAACAGAAATTTGTCTGGCCTTAGACCTGGGAAGGACCCCTTCTGCAAAATAGAATAAGCACAAAATCTAACAGAAAAGATTGGTGAATTCAGCTCTCTGACAATTGAAAAGCTTGGCTTGTGATTATCCAAAATGATCTCATAAGCCAGAGAAGATATTTGTAACCTACTTAAAGGATAAAGAATTCATATCCAGACCTTATAAATGACTTCCTCAAAAAACAGGAAAATAAATGGACAATGACTGTATGAAAAGATGCTCAGCCTTACTGGTAGTCAAATCAGTCTATTATCTCTTGTTGCCTAATAAACTATCTAAAGCTTAATGGCTTCATAAAGCCATTATTTTGCTAATTTTTACAACTCTGTGGGTTAGAAATTTAGAAAGGGCCTAGTGGGGACAGCTGTCTCTGCTCCACATGTTGTCTGCCTGACACCTAGAGGTGCAATATGGCTTCTTCACGCCCATGTTCAGCAGCGTAACCTGGATGATGAGCAGTTATGGGAAAGCTGGAATGGCTCAGTGGGGCTTTTATGACTGGGGAGTCTCTCTTTCCAGAGGTTCTGACCAGGTTTCCCCATTCTCCTCCCTGCAGTCTCAGGGTCACTTCTCCTGTACCTTTCCACCTGGCTTCTCATCATAGTACGCAGACATCTTACTTTGACTTGGGACTCCCAAAGGCACAAAAGTAGAAGATGGATGGCTTTCCCAAGGCTTAGGCCCAGCTCTGTCCCTATGTCATTTCTGCAATATTCTGTTGGTTAAAGCAAACAGGAACAGCCTCAGTCCAAGCAGAGGGGTTTACATCAGGGTAAGAATGTTGGGAGCATAATTCATTGAAGATCACCAAGATAGCAGTCTACCACACAAAAAATACAAAAATAAATTGTAATTAGGTGATAAAATTTCACAACATCAAGTTGCCAAAATTAAAACGAATATTAAGAATTACTGAGGGTGTAGAGTAGATGGAACAGTTAGGCCCCATTGCTGTGAACATAACTTGACAAGCGACTCTAAATTTGAAGAGAAGTGTATCCTATGACCCATCAAACTCTACCCCTAAGCCATCAAGAATCTCATATACGTATACCAGGAAATTAGAGATGTTCATAGTAGCATATTTATAATAGCAAACATCTGGAAACAATCTACATGTTCATCAACAGAAAAAGTGGTTCTGTACTTTACTTCCTGTAAAATGGTAAAGTTAATGAGCTAGTTACACCCATTAACAGGGATGACTCTCACGACATACTGTTGGGGAAAGACAACAATTTGCAGGATACACATTACAATGTGATACTGTACATACACACTTTAAAAACATGCAAAGCAATACTATAGTTTGCTAAAGGACATAAATATACATAGTGAAACTAATATCATAACAACGATATACACAAAATCCAGGTTGTGGTTGTAAGGCCAGGCACTCAGGAAGTGGTACAAATATTGTACAAAAAATACACTAAGTATTTCAGCAGCTGGGTGAAAGATTTTTTAACATGTTTCAAGTGTTACCTCTTGCTGACAGATGAGGAAGCTACCTGTTTATCTTCCTTTGCCTCCTGGAGAGGAAGATAAGAGGCACCTTCTAGCTGTCTCACTGGACTTCGCCCTCTGTCCTCCACTTGCCTGAATGTTGCTGTCTCCTGGGCTGATGATGCTCAGATCCCCAAGTTACTCTTGGGGGTCTCCAATCCTCCCAGCTCTGGGTGCTCTTGGTGCACAGGCCAGTGCTTTCTTGCAGGGGTGGCCTCTATATTTCCCTTCTGTCTTCCCTTTAGCTGTTGTGTTTGGGGAGGTGGAAGAGGACCACAGCTCCTTTCTCTCCTTTCCTATCCTACATGTAGACCTTAGCTCCTTACTACTCAGAGTAAGGTCTGCTTACCAGTGGCCTGCATGCCTCCTGAGAGCTCTGGATCCCCAGGTTATTCCTTGGCATATTAATGGTGACAAATGCTGCTTTAGGACTCAAAGCCAAGGATTTCTCCTTTGCTTTCTGGTCCTTTCAAGCTGACTTTCTGAGAGCGGTGAGGGCCAACCACAGGGAAGAGGTTCAGATGGGTTCACCTTAGAGATCAGGGAGTTTGGCGATGGAGGGCTGTGCACATAATTTAATATTGATGACATCTTCCCATCACATTTGTTCCTGTCGCTTTATGTTTTTGGAGGACCTTGACAAAGTGCTGTGCCGGTTTCATTTTTAGCATAGCAAGAGGTTTTTTTTTCTTTTGAGACAGAGTCTCACTATGTCACCCTGGGTAGAATGCTGTGGCGTCACAGCTCACAGCAACCTCCAACTCTTGGGCTTAAGCGATCCTCTTGCCTCAGCCTCCCAAGTAGCTGGGACTACAGGCACCTGCCACAACACTCAGCTATTTTTTGCTTGTAGTTGTCATTGTTTGGCAGGCCCAGGCTGGATTTGAACCCACTAGCTTCTCCGGTGTATGTGGCTGGTGCCCTAGCCACTGAGCTACAAGTGCAGAGCCAGCATAGCAAGATTTAACAATTATTTCTTTCCTTTTGTGTGTGTGTGGTTTTATAACTTTATTTGATGTGTCTGACAATCACCAGTTAGTTCTCATCCACATTGACTGTGTAGATTTTTGAAAGTGGTAACAGATACATAGGTAACCACACTATGGAGCTTGTTTGGTGAATCATCATCTTCATTGCATTTTCTGGACTGCTGCTCACAGATACGATATGGGACATTCCTTATGCCTTTGGCCCAGACAGCTTTGTTGAGCCTGGTATCAATGGGGACGTCTGGAGTCCCCATCTCTTTCATGGCAAATTCCCAGATCTTTCTGAGTGCCCGAGGGGCACACTTCTTAAAGCCCACTCCGTGGATGCTCTTGTGAATGTTGATGGTGTATTCTGGAGTCAGCCCCTCGTTAATGGCAGATCGGCCCTTTTTCTTCTTGCCATCCTTCTCTGTGGGAGCCATTCTGCCGGGACAAGCTGGAAAGCTAATAATCATTTCTTTTGCCTTTGCTCCATGGTTTTTGCCTTTGCTCCATGCTTAGGAAGGCTTCACCACCAAGTGATTTTTTCAAACATTTACTTCATTTTCCCCCAATTGTATCATGGCTTCATGTTTTCATTAAACTCATCTAAATACTTGCCAGGGTCTGTTTCTGGGACTGTTCACTCCCTTCTGCTTTTCTAGACCCCCAAACGCTCGATTTTGCCTTGTGTTCTGAAGGGGTCCACCCTACTGCAGTGCAGTTTTAGCTCGACTTCATTTCTTCCTTAATTAAGATAATAAAGGGGCCTAGAGCATGAAGGTTTTCAAATTCTACCCTTTTATATCTCATGCATGAGGACTCCACTATGGGAAGAGGTGGCCCCTCTCTCTGATCAGCTCCCACTCCCCTCTCCTCTACTCCCTCTCACCAGCTGTTATCAAGCCTTAGGTCTTTTTTCATTAGCTATTCTTCCTTACTGCTGTTTCCCCTCTTCTTCAACTCCTCCCCACCAAAACCCAGAGGATGGTGGGTGATGACAAGTCTAGAGGGGCAGGAACCCAGGGCTGAGTGGGTGGGGAATCAGGGAATGAGCATAAGAGGTGAGTGGGCCAGGCTTGTGTCTCCTCTGCTAGAAGTCAGGGTCCTAGAAGGGCCATCAGGCAGAAGAATACTGCAGGATGGTTCTCGAGTGGACTCGGACCACTCCAGTTCTCCCTTCTTTCTCACTGGCAGTTTTTTATAGAATTTGCTGGGAATGCAACATTCCTAGTGCCATGGTTTAAATATTTTTTCCTCTCAAAACTCACGTTAAAATTTAATTACGAAGTAGTGGTGTTGAGACCTGAGGCCTTTGAGAGGTGGTTAGGCCATGATGGTTGCCCCTTCCTGAGGGGTTTTAATACATTTTATATAAAGACTTTGGGAGTGGCCTGTCATTCTTGCCTTTCTGCCTTCCATCATGGGATGACACAACCAGAAGACCCTGGAAAGATGCTGGTTCCTTGATCTTGGATTTCCTAGCCTCCAGAACTGTGAGCTAATGAATGTCTGTTCACTATAAATTGCCCAGGCTGTGGTGCTCTGTTATAGTGGCACGAAATAGAGTAAGACCCCAAGAAGGAGGAACTGCCTGGAACGTCCCAAGCTTTGTTTCTGTCCCTCCTAGAACAAGATGTCCTATACTGCTTTAGTTCTGTGAATCATATTTTTCAGGACATAAAGTCCAGAACAGCTGCTTGTTGGGGTCCCTTGGCTGCAGTGTAGCAAGGACAACATGGGGTGTGCACAGATAGGTTTCCATCTGCCCTGGGCAGCGTTCCCGAGACTGAGGGGACCAGCTTGCTCTCATCCTTGTCTTCTACTGTCTCTTGCTACCTACCTAGAGTAATTACTTGGCTCAGCTTGTGTGAGTGTTCTGTCTCACTGGACTTGCTCAAGTAGTGTCAATTGCAGTTCAAAATGCAGAAACCTGAAGTAGTAACCAGTGTATAGTGAGTCTGCTTCAGAGATACATGGGCACAAATGTTCTAGAAAACTCCCTGGCTACAGAGCAGAGCAGGCTGGCTGGGAAGGCTCAGGGATGACTGGAAGGAAAAAACCTTGCAGTGGGAATCCAGGTAAGAGGTAGAGATTCAGGCTGGGCCTTGAGAACAGAGCTACGGGAATGTTGGGGCTCTTAGAACTATTTGACTTAGGACTCACTCCTCTGCCTATGAGCACAGGCTTCTACCATGCTTACTTCATGGAACCACTGGGGTGGGCCTGAGCCTTGACTAATGGTTCACATCTCACTGGGAATATCACAGGATGCAGCAGTTTGCAGAAGGGTTCCACCTTTGACATCAGACCTATTATCTTCATCTCCTCATTCCTGACAGCTTGGAAACTGAGCATATTTGCTTCAGCAAGAGCCTGCCTCTGGCTGCTTCCCCATTGGAGCCATGACCTTTGCAACTTTCCCTTCCTCCTGATACTCTTTCAGTAAAGTTACCACCCTAGAACAAGACCCTAGTTCACCTTTTCCTGCATCTAAGATAAGCCCCTTCAGTTTATAACCTTGCCTCCTGTAGGACCCTTCCCAAAAGAAAAGCAGAGGTAGGTGGTAGACCCTGGAAATTGTGGTCCTCGTTGTGGAGCTCTATCCAGATCACACTAAACTACTCATTAGTACCTGTGTGTCTCTGTGAAGTGTGATATTCACCCCCTCCCCTAGTCGTCCAGCTACATTCAACTTTACTGGGCTCTGAAACCTAAAGCAAAATAACTAGAGCCCTGTCCACAACTGGGATACAGCTTTATATAACCTGACTGGAGATTAAGGGTGTGTGAATATTGTTCAGACTGATGTCAGGCCATCAAAAAGGACAACAGGGCACCAAAGGAAAAGAAAAGTCATATAAATGCTGAAGGTGTTCCCCACAGTGGTCAGACCTAGGTGTTTCAGAGCTTCAGGTTTTGAAGAGAAAGAATTATTAAGCTATACTTGAACACGCCCCAATATAGCTTCCTGGGGACATCTTTTACGTTCTCAGAAGAAAGTAGTCATAAGATCCAACTGAAGGAATTGTGTCTTTAACAACTTAAGCTATTCTTCTAGGGAAATGGGTCACAACAAAATTGGGAAGAATCATTCCACTTGGGGCCAAAGCGATGCTCCATCATCCCCCCGCCCCTAACTTCTCCTTCCCCCGAGCACAGCATTGCAGAGGAAAAGAATGAATGAGCAGCGGAGGAACCAGTGGCTGCCACCTCCAAGTAGCCTGATTGGTCCATGAGCAGGGTGGCGGACAGGTGCAGATGGCGTCAAGGATGGAGATCTCAGAAAGGGGGCGGCAACTATTCCAGGTGACAAGCAAGCTACTAAAAGGAGACTCCCAGGGTTTCTTGCATAGAGGCAGTGGAATCTGGAGAACAAGATTGAAGCCCCCAGAGGTTGACAAAAAAAAAAAAAAAAGCTGATGTGTGGTCTGATGCGCCCCTCCTGTGTCAGCTAGCTCCGGTCGGGATGGATGAGCAACTCATGTGAAACTTATACATGTGTTTCAGATCTTGTGGCCCTGCTGACAAAGTTCAACCCCCCACAGGTAACTGGATCCAAATTATTGACAAAGATTGTGTGTTAAAAAGCTGAAGGGTAAGGATCTCATCAGACAGGGATTGCCTACTTATACACCTTTAATGAGTTTTGTGTGTGTGTGTGTTTGATGTAGATTATCTTCCATTTCCTGGACAGAAATACCAATCCCCTCATCTTTTTGTGTTTTAACCAGTTTTGTTGAGGTATAAGTGTGTGTAATAAAATGCATACTTTATATAATTTAAGTTTTGACAGGTATAGATACCCACCAAGTCATCTTTACAATGAAGATAGTGAATGTAGCCATCATCCCCAAAGTTCCCCTGCTGTCCCCTTGTAATCCCTCCCTCCCCCTCTTGTCCTTCTCCACTCTCCTGCATGTCCCACTGCTCCCTGGAGACGTTCTTCAAGCATTAAGAACTGGGGCAATCTTAGGGCTGACCTCAGTTGTTTCTTATCTCTCAAGGATAACCTTTCATTGTTGCCCAGTACCCAATGTCTTTAGAGCCACGGTTGTATATATTTTGTCTGGACTTTTACTTGTTTCAGCTCAGAGGATAAACTTGGTCTCTTATTCCATCTTGAATAGAAAAGAAATTCCAACCCACTCACTTGGAATGATTCTCTGTAACTTGATTAGCAAATAGTGCATTCCCTTTTTCAATTCACAAAGTCTGGATAGTGTTGTGGTTGATAGTTTCGAAGGTCCATTATGTGAAAGGTACTTTCCTACATCCAATCATTCAACAGATATTTTGAGAACATCAGCTGTGAGAGCTCTCCTCAGCATTGGAGTTGCAGTGAGTGAGGCTGACACTGTCCCTGCTCTCAGGGGAATCCTTGTCAAGTGGCAGACACTGACAACTGAACGGGTAGCCTCAA
>NW_003852427.1:5168650-5169129 GCF_000181295.1 Otolemur garnettii
CAGATTGTCAGACCCTCCCCTAGAGATTCTAAATCAGTATTTCTGGGATATGGCCCAAGAATCTGCATTTCTGACCTATTCCCAGGGGATGCCAATGCTGGTGATCCATCACTTTGAAGTCCACCAAGGTGAGTGAAGGAAGGGTTCAAAATTTGCTGGGGTGCACTTGGGAGGGAGCAGCTGGGACAGCGAGGTGCTACAGGGATTCAGGAGAGAACCAAAAGTGCCTGAGCCGGGTGTACAGGGATGGAGAGGAGAATGGTAGGAGAACATGTTAAATGTTAAAGAGGAGAATCAATAAGACTTCAGTGGTTTAGGGAAAAGGTAACAGAGAAATGTAAGTGGATTTATCACCTTCCCTGGATCTCAAGACATGGAGTCAGTGTGTACAACCAGGAGAGCGGTACAGAGAGACAGGCAGACTCTCCCCACCTTTTGTGCCATTCTCTTCCTTTCCTACCTGGTCAGAAAAGCAACAG
>NW_003852427.1:5169199-5169869 GCF_000181295.1 Otolemur garnettii
TCAGAGGGCAGAGAGCAGGAGTGAGCAGGACAGACAGCGGAGCTGCCAGCCTTGGGCTGTTTCAGTGGACTGGGTGCCCCAAGACACTACCAGTTAAGGGGACTTGGGGTAGAGTCTGGTCTTTCAGCTGTTAATTAAGCCCTTGCTACCAGCCCCGGTAGTACTCAGGTTGATGGGGGAGTGGGGTGGGGTGTTTGTAAGCAAGGGCTCCACTGAGCCGAATGACACTTTACCATTTCACCTGCTGGGCCTGGGCTGCCTTCCCTGGGTCCCACTGCTTGCAGTGCTCTGAAGACTGAATCACCATTAGCATCCCCTGACCAACCCTTCCAATGTGAGCTCTTTGGGGCTTCTTTAGGCAGGAGCCCTTTTCTTCACCATCAGGCTACCTGTTGTGATGGGAAGGGGCCTCTGGCTGTTGTCTCTGGCCTGCCGCTTTGTCCAGGGCCTCTCCTTCCCTACTAATAAATGTCCCAACCCCTGCCGGCACCATCTAGAGGAGCAGCCCCACAGAACCTGTCCTTCTGCCCCCAATGTGCTCCCAGCAGTCTGGGCAGATGCAGCTGAGCCCAGGACAGCAGGGTTCCCCCATGTCCTCTCAGTAGCTCATAGGATTGGATGGAGTTGCCGCCTCCTCTGAGGATCAGATAGGTGGTGGCAGGGCTGCTCT
>NW_003852427.1:5170137-5172418 GCF_000181295.1 Otolemur garnettii
GGTGACAGAAAGGAGTCTAAGACCAGCAGATTCCCCAGAGAAAACCTTATGAGATTTTTTTTTTCATTGAGGTAAAGCTCCAAACATAAAATTAACTATTAAAAAGGGAACAATTGAGTGGCACTTAGTAATTCACCATGTACTGCAACTGCCACCTCTGTCTAGTTCCAAAGCCTTTCTGCCACTCAAAATAAAATCCTGTACCCGTTAGGTAGCTATTCCTCGTTCTCCTTCTCCTCAGCCCCTGGCAACCCCATATGATTTCCGTCTTTATGGGTTTGCCTATTCTGACTTTTGGGGTCTGGTTTCTGTCATTTAGCATTATTATTTCAAGATCCACCCATGCTGTCCCATGTATCAGTATATCATTCCTATTTATGGGGGAACAATATTCCATTGTGTGTGTATACCACTTTCCATCTATCCATTTGGGGCTATTGCAGATAGTGCTACTATGAGTGTTTATGCACAAAGAATTGCTTGTATACCTATTTCCAATTATTTGGGGCATATAGCTATAAGGTGGAGTTGCTGGTTGTAGGCTAATTTGATGTCTCACTTTCTGAGGAACACACCTGCTTTTAGGACAGGGGTTTTCATATTAAGCATGACCCTGCTAGAGCTCTCAGGTGACTGTGACTGGTCAGGTGTAGGTAGCTCAGGCAGCTGGAACAATGGATGAAGGATGGTGCTGTCCCTGTGAGGCACACACATGGTGAGGGAAATGAGTTCTACTGGGACCCACTGGATGCAAAGTGCCATTTGGATGCCCACCTGGATGTGGTTGGGGGACGGGCTAGGTACACCCACCTGCCACGTTGAGAGAGGTCAGGGCCAGAGGCTGACGTGGGTCTCAGCAGCAGCGTGTGCTATCACATGTTCTTACCTCACCGAGCAAGTGCCATTTCCCCAGGCACTGTTCTAACCACTCTCCATTATTTAATCAGCCTGACTATCCTATGAGGCTCTATGATAATCCTCATTTTCCAGAAAAGGAGAAAAGTTCTGGGCTCTCTCAGCAGTTCCTGCATTCTGCAAACACAGAGCTCTGTGGTTTTATTGCCGTTACGTTTCTGGCTGTTGTCCTAGAAGATGGAACTCTTTGAGGGCAGGACTGGTCTTTTCTATCCGCTGCCCTGGGCCTGACTCAGGGGCTGGCACGCTTGTCCTGTGGGTGTGGAGGGTGAATGGACCTCCTGCGTTCATGTTTCACAGTGATCAGGGAAGAATACCAGAGCAGCACCTGGGGAACCCCAACATTTAAAGTGCAGTTGGACAATCAATAAAGGGAAGTCAATAAAAAAGAACAAGAAAAATGCCCAAAGGAGTAAGAGGGAAGCAGAGTGAAAACCCTAGAGGAGGTATTGTTATGTGAGTTACTCTATCCCAAGAACATCCTGCGTATGTACATGTGGGTGCAAGCTCCGAGGATGGTGGCAGACATGTCTGGTGTGAACACCACCAGACCCAGCCCTGTGCCCTGCGGAAGTGTTAGACACACATGGGCTGCATGTGTGGGACATGGCTGACATCCTCATCAGTGGCAGGGGATCCTGGAGGGGGTTCTGTTGGCCTGGGCATCTTCTAACCTGATTCCCCCCGCTTTGCCCCCTCCCTTCCCCCACTCACGTCCCATGGTGGTGGACAGTAGCCAACTCCTCTTGCAGGCAAATTACCGATGGGATGGTGGATGATTAATACATGGACAGCTCATTCATTTATTCCTTTGGAAAGAATTAATTACAATCACAAAAAGTAGAGAGAAAAGATGTCAGTACCCCACACCCCCCACCCAAGTGGGCAAAACCAGGAGAGGTGCCACGACTGCATTAATGTACACAGCTATGATTTAATGAAAAAAAACAAAAAGCAAAAAACAGGAGCGGTGTAGAGTCACACGGCCCAGGAATCACAGGAGAAAAACACCTTACGCAGGAAGAAAACTGCACGATGTCTCATTAATACCATTAAAATTCAGGGCTGACAAGTGAAGGCTCCTCCGTAATTGCCTGTGGCCGCACTGGAGACTGAGCTGTTTGAAGCAGCCGTGTCTCCTCCTCCCGCCTCAGCTTGCTGGTGACCTGCTCTGCCCCACTCCCCGCCTGCCCTCTCCAGGCCCCGTCTCTGCCCAGGCACGACATGGGTCTGATGGCCAGAAGCCTGTCAGAAACACAGCTGCTGAGAGGCGAGGGCCTCTGGGGAGTCCAGCCATGAAGTGGGCACAAAGGTCACAGGCGGGCGGGCGTCTGTGTGTTCATTGTTTTTCTCTGTCCTCAGTTAT
>NW_003852427.1:5172754-5201980 GCF_000181295.1 Otolemur garnettii
GCAGGTCTGGTGACACTCAGTAGGCTAAGGATCTTTATTCTCTGGAGCTGGAAAACTGGCCTAAAGACAGTGACAGCTGCCACGGCCAGCGCCCATCCCCTGCAGTGTGAGCCAGCACCTCTTGGTTTCCAGAGCCCTCCCTCCCCTCACTCGGCATTGCCGTCTTGGTCAACCGCACGCAGTCACACGTCCATGGTCAGGTATAGCTCTCAGGCTGGGACTCTGCGGGTAAGTTTCCCAGTTCATCCTCACAATGTGCCTTGGAGGTAGGCAGTTCTGACATACGCACTTTCACAAATGAGAAAACAAAGGAGATAGGGCAGCCCGAGGACACAGAGCTAGATAGAAGAGATCACACACTGGTGGGTGCGTGCATCTCATGAGCGTCCGTCCCCCCTAGGTCTGTGTGTGTGCACGGAGGGTCTATGTGTGTGTACTGCGTTTGTATTTTAAGATCTGGCTCCTCTTTTTTAGGGAACCCTTATGGGCAGTGTAAAATGGCCCTTTCAGGTTTTGCTGAAAATGTGACAAAATAGCATGTCTGAGCCAAACGTGCCAGGTGGAAGGCCCCCCGGGTGGAGCACAACACTCCCTCCTGCTTTGGCTGTATGGGCTGCGTCACATACACAAGGTGAGGGGGCTGCGCCAGGAAGGCAAGGCTGTGCTTAGTCTCGAGAACACCCTTCCTGTCCCCAGTGCCCTGGGGCTGTCTGTTGGGGCATGAAGCCGTGGGATCCCTGGGGCTCATGCTCAGAGACTCCAGACTGCCCATTTTAGTCTATCGGGGATCTTCTCAGAAGGCCAGCACTTTCTTCCAGGGTTTTGGTGGAGGATACAGCTCATCTTGTTAGCAGAATGGCTGCCCCAGTGTGAGGAAGGTCTCCTGCTTCCTAACCTCTTCCCCTTTATCGGATAGGAGGTCCTTCTCCAGTGTGTACTGACCTGGAGCTGCCTGGGCAGATGGCAAAGCCCAAGCCTCAGGATGCCTACACCAGGGATTTTCAAACTATATACTTGAGGTTGTCAGCTTCTTCCACAGGTGCCTCAGTGACTGCTCTGAGCCAGGGTGGGGATGGGTGGTTACGGGGTACCCCAGGGGTAAGAGTATGCTTACCCACATCTGACCAGGGCAGCTCTAATTTTCTGTGCTCTACTAATTGGGTGTTCTTATAAGAGCTCAGTTAGGCCAGCACCCAGGCATGTGCCACATTTTTATTTGTCTTCTTGTAAAGGACTCCAACCCTTCCCCTTCTTACTATGACTCTTAGATAGGGATAGATAAGCATTCAGCTCCTCAAAATCCCCCCTCTTGCCCAGTGGTTCAGGAGAAAGGACCACCAGCAGTCTGGGAGGGACATTTGTGGGGGTCAGATAGGCAACTGTCACATGTTTCATCTCAGCTGCAATCTGGGTCCCGCCTTCACTACTGGTGTCTTGGCCCAGACGTGTGTGTCCTTGGGCAGCCGTGTGTGAGGTCAGCTAATTTTGACCTCAAAGGAAGGGTACTGGGGCACATTGCTCTGAGAGCTAATTTATAGAGGACTTAGCACATACCAAGGACGGGTGGGGGTGTTGGGAACCCCTCATCCTTCACCCATGCGGCAGCTTCTTCTAGAGCCCTGAGCCCTGAGCCCTTGGAGACCAGGAGTTCTGTGCTGACAGGGTGGCAGAGCCCCGTGTTCTCCCAGAGCTGACCTCTAGTGGACAGTCTGTGAATGGTGGCCCATCCCTCAGGGGATCAGCATCTCTTGGCTCCCCGAGGGCATCTCCAGTGGGCTCATCACCACATTGTACACACAGCACAGTTCAGCTGCAGGGTGGCAGGGATTTTCAAACTATGTACTTGAGACTCTCAGCCTCTTCAATAGGTGCCTCAGTGACTGCTCAGAGACAGGGTGGGGATGCCACTCGTGTGGTCTCTGCGGCCACATAAACCCAGCCTCTCCGTTGAGCTCTCCAGGGCCTTCTGACTAACTCCAGCCTGCATCTCTGAGCAGCGCAAGCTCCACTGAAGGATTCACCAGGGAGTCAGGGCAGAGTCTGCATTAGGGCAAGGCCATGACCTCCGAGGGCCCTGCAGCTGCCTCTCCTCTTATAATATTCTGACTGTCCCCGGTGGGCACACGGCACCAGCTTCAGTGTGTCCCAGCCCCACTCCATCTGTCTCCTCCAGCTCAGTCCCTGTGCTCTCCCCTCTCATCCTGCTCCTCCCTCCCTTCCCTTTCAGAGCAGGTACCCCTGCCCCTGAAGGCTTGGCTCCTATAGACCTTATCAAGAAATTATTCCAAAAAAGAACAGCATGTTCCATCAGAATTTCATTGAATAAATTTTTCACCACTCACTTATTATTCATGTTTCAGGTTAGCTTCATTTTAAGCAGCATTTGAGTCCTGCACTGAACTCTAATCATATCTGTTGCATTCTCTCCCACTCACAGGGCCTAGGTGACTCTCTGGGTAACATGTCCACAAGTTGATTGGTCGCAAAGCAGGTGACAGTGATGCTTCTTGTTTAGAGGAAAGGCACTAGACCTGGGGCCAAAAGCCAGGACTTTAGTTGCAGCTGTACTATTGACCAGTTGGACTACATTGCTTCTCTGGGTCTCAGTTTCTTTATTTGTAAGGCAAGATTGCACCAGTAACCTCGATAGGCTATTTCCAAGCTAGAGAGTCTAGTTGTGAGCTTCCCAGCAGCTGCCTGAGTAGGAGCTCTCCAGAGGATGCTGACTGCCCTCTTCGGCCCTCCCTTACTTTGCTGGGCTCATCTCAGCCTGGCTCTGGCCTGGCTGGATTGTTCTAGAACAGTCACATCCTAGTTCCTTATTAGTTATGGCCCTGCTGGGGCATACTATCTTTGCAGGCCAATGTGGTCTCCTAATTGATGTGAGCCCACCTAGGACACACCCTCAACATTTTCCCTTTCTTGCTCGTTGTAATCCACACTGTGGGCTTCCCCAGTCAGTAGTAGCTCCATTTCCTGTGGTCTGTCACCCACAGTCAAGCATTCCTAAGATGTATGTTGTCTTGACACTCGAGGGTTGGTTTGCCCACTCCTCTTGACTTCAGCTTTTGCATCAGGATCAAGAGGCCTTCCTCAGAAGCCCTGGGGTCCTTCCGACTCACACGCCAAAACAGGATTGGATTCTAGTTACTAAAGAGCAGGGAAGTACCTAGTTCATTAATTCATTTATTCAATGATCCCTTGCATAGTGGGTGGGTTGGTGGCCCCATATGCCCAAGTCCCAACTTCTGGGTTCTGTGATTGTGACCTTGTTTAGAGAAAGGCTTTTTAAAGACATAATCAAGTTCATGATTCTGAGTTGAGGGAAAGATGTAGGGACAAGAAGAGGAGGCCATGTGACAATGGAGGCAGAGATTGGAGCCATGCTGTTATAAGCCAAAGAACACTTGGAGCCACCAGAAGCTGGAAATGGAAAGGAAGGATTCTCCCCTAGCACCCTCAGAGGGAGTGCAACTCTGCTAACACCTTGGTTTCAGAACTGTGAGGGTAAATTTCTGTTCTGTAAGCCATCCAGGTGGTGGTAGCTTGTTACCACAGACACAGCAACTAACATAACTCCCTAAGGGCTGTCTTTGCTCCAAGGATTATGCTGCCAACTCATGAGTGAAGACATGGTCCCTGCCACTGAGAAGTTCCAAATCCAGAGAGGTTATTGCAAAATGATTTGTTCATTTATTCATTAAACATTTACTGCTCATCTACTGTGTGAGCTGAACAAAATGGACCAAGTTCCTGGCCTCATAGTGCTTAGCAATCAGAGTTGTTAAGCCATGGAGTTTACAACTGTGGCGTTTACAAGCCAGGCTTCAAATATATAGTTGTAAGTAATAGAAGCATCTAAGGGGCATAATGATGATCAGTTCTGCTGGGGGCAGTGCAGGCACCTGCTGCATCACTGTGATTGTTTTCAGGAGTGGTAGCAATTAGACTCTGATGAGTGCTCTGTGGGTTACAAGGTGCTTTCACTGCATTCCCAACTGGGCATTCTCCAAATCACACGAGAATCCTAAGCAAGGCCCAAGTAGAGAAGCCAAGGTTGCTTAGTCATTTAGTAATTTGCGGGTACGCATTGAGCACTCCCAAATCTAGAGCTGCTTTCAGACTCCTTCAGATTGGCTGTGGTCTAAGGGAACTACTCTAAGTCTGCATCCTGGGAACTGCCTACATGCCCACATCCTCTGAGAGCTGCCCTTCACAAGGTGTGGTGTGACATCTGTGGGTAGGTTGAACAATGGCCTCCTCAAAGAGGTCCATGTCCTATTCCTATTCTTTGGAACTTGTGAATGTGTTTGAACAATGACCTCCTTAAAGAGGTCCATGTCCTATTCCAATTCTCTGGAACTTGTGAATGTGTTACTTACATGACAAAGGGACTTTGCAGATGTGATGAAATGAATCATCTTGAGATAAAGAGATTGTTTTGGATTATTCAGGGAGCCTGATATAATTGCAAGACTGCCTACAAAAGGGAGGCAGGAAGATCAGAGGGAGACGATGCCAACCTGCTGGCCTTGAAGGTAGAGGAAGCGGCCACTAGCCAAGGAATGTAGGAACCTGTAGACTGGAAAAGGCAAGGACACGGATTTTCCCCCCAGGGCCTCCAGAGAGAATGCAGCCCTGTTGAAACCTTGATTTTAGACTTCCAACTTCTAGAACTGTAGAGAATACATTTGTGAGGTTTTTAAGCCCCTAGGTTTATTGTAGTTTTTTTTACAGCAGCCATAGGAAACTAATAAAAGTCTCTGATTGAATGGGTCTTCATTATAAGACCAACCTTCTCCTTGGAATTTCTGTAAGAACTGGCCCCAAGAGAGGAAGTACCTTTGTCTCTGGCATCATCGCTCACTAGATTTTCCTGGCAAGAGAAGGCTTACCCTCATTTTGGACCACCTATGGAGGATGAATCTAGCATCCCAACAATAGGAAATTCATCCAGGTGAGTTGGAAATAGGCAGGCCCTGACTTTTACCTACAGCACCTGGGTTTTAAACTTCAAAATCAGCAAAACCTGGCTTGTGGAGCTGTGGTATGAACAGAACAAGTTACAGCAGTGGCTTCTATTGGGGGGAAGAATAGCCATGTTTTTTCTGTGAGGGTCAGAATGTGTAAGCATGAAGGACTTCGGGACTAGCAACCCTAAAAGAGGAAAAGCGATCGCAATTACTGCATGTACTGCTATGACAGTAATGATCACAATGACTGTAATAATGAAGAAAAAGAGTAACAGATATGATTTATTGTGTTTATGATGCACCAGATATTCTCTGAATCATTTTGCACATACTTTTAAGTTTTCACAATGACCTATGTTTGCCTTTCTTATCCCTAACATTGGCAATATTAGTTTTCCCAATGAAAAACTATAGCAGAGAGGTTAAGTAATTGCTTAAAGGTCAGTCTGATTAGGTCAGTGATTAGGTCAGTCTGATTCTAAATAGTGTGCTCTTGAATCAAAGGTAAAAATATTAGTTTTAGTATCATCACAGCTACCAAAGCACTTTCTCATCTGTGGCTGTCTCTTGGTACCCAGAACAGCCGGCAGAGATCTTTATCCCTACTCTTTAGATGAAGAAAATGAGATCAAGAGACTAGCCCAGGGAAAGGCCAGCACTACCATCCCTGTTAAATGTCCATGTGGTATAGGCACAGAGAGCATGGTACCAATCTAGTGTTATGGGAAGTAAATAGGATAATAGAAAGGGTTAGAATTTATTGGGCAATTACTGAGGACCTTTCCAAAATGGTGGTAATGCATTATCACTTGGCTGCTTGGTCCTTACAACGATGCTATGAGGTTGAGACTAGAGAGGTTAAGCAAATTATTTCAGGTCACACAGCTTATAATAGTTGGTGGCCAAGCCAGTCCTAGAAAAGTTCATGTACTTTTGGCTTGAGAGGAGCTCAGAGATCTGTGGGAATAGCTTCCTCACCACTTGCTGATCTCGATAAGACAGTGCTGTCCTGGAGCCCCTCTGGGCTTGGAGGGCACCTCTGAAAGGTAGCAAGGGCTCATCACACTTGCTTAGTGCTTCAGAACCCACCGAGCACCTTCTCTGTTATCACCCCTGCTGGATTCTCATGCCAGGACCATCTCAGCTCAGTCAGGTAGGGTTTTAGCCATCTGGAGTCACTATACCCATCACTCAATAGACATTTGTATAAAAAGACTGAGGGGTCTTTTTCACTGTAAGATGATATGGTCTAAGGCAAAAGACTTCTGCTTTGTGTTGAGGAAGAACCAGACCGTTTCCATCGTCACTGGGGTGATTCTTCTGTACATCCACTGTTCTTTCATTTAAATGCTCAGACACCCCCACCCCTGAGCGTGCCAGCTTCCTTTGGCTGGCTACCAAGCTCTGCCCATTTGTTCTCCCAACATGGTCCTCTAATTAAATCTTCGGGGCTTTTAATTTTCATGAACATGAATATGGAAAATGAAGGAGGCTGGGAGAGAACCTGGCATGGAAAGAGGCCCGCTGCAGCCCAGCAGGGAAGGTTAGGCCTAGGATTCCCTCCAGATAAGGGGCATGGTTGAGGGCCCCTCAGCACCACCTCAATATTCATTGTGCATCTTGGGCAGAGCCTACAGGGAGAATGGCTCTGACGAGGTGTCCCCTGGCTTCACCTTAAAGCTGAACCCAGCAAAACTAATTTTATCCAGAAAGGGAAAAGGGGGAAACTTAACTGCCATGACTGAGATGGGCTATCAGCCTCCACTCTGGGCAACGAGGGTGAGAACACACAGGGACAGCCATATGGCAGCCTTTTCAGTGCTCTGTCCACCTGGCCCTGATGTTAATAGTTCAAATTTGTCTAGGAGATTCAGAGTAGAATTTGCAAAGCTGTGCCCCCCTCCTTTTCTGTCTTCTGCAGGGAGAAGAACCCCCCACTTCTCTTCTGTCTACCAAATGGAGAGGCTGATGGGGAGGTTTGTCTGTAGCTCCCAGCCGCTGAACCTGAAAGCAAGCAGAACCCTGGGGAATTTTCTCTCCACATTTTACCCAAATCTCTGCAATTCCTTTAACTCTCCACCTGCTTCTTATTTTGCAGAAGCAAAACCTTCCAGCAGTTCTTATGCTGAGATTTAACAAAGCCACCACATTTTTTAGCTTGTTGGGGAGAGTGAGAGGTGAGAAACTTTGACATTGATCCCTAAGTTATACATAGTGTTTGATGTGCAAGACCAGAAGACACATCACTGCCACTGTGGTGAAGGTCTGTGCCTACAGGATGATTCCTGTGGCTGTAAAGATAAGGCCTAGCCTATATGTCCCAACTCTAAAACTACCAGTAAGCCCAAAGGTAACCACCCTGAGAGAGGCAAAGTACATGCTTTCCTGGTGAGTTACACTGAGATGGGCTGGATATTTTAAAAATATTTTAAAATATCCACTGAGAGGGTAGATATTTTATGAAGAGTGGGGATTTCTTCTTCCATTGTGGAAATGTGCCATTCTCTGGGGTGTGGGCTTATCCTTGCCAGGTAACATTGTACACTCATCCTCTGGTTGGCAAAAGTGCACATGAGTGGGACTGGAAGACATTACAGGTCGAATTGTGTCCCTTCAAATTCATATGCTAAACACCCAGTACTTTTAAATGTGACCCTCTAGGGAGATAGGGTATTTATGAGTTAAAATGAGCTCATTAGGATGGTCCTTATCCTAGGACTGGTATTCGTATATATGAAGAAGAAATTTGGACACAGATCTACATAGAGGAAGACCATGCAATCTATAGGTGGGAAGACCAGAGGCCTACCTGGAGGGCAGACAGCCATCTACAAGCCATGGAGAGGGACCTGGAACATGTCCTACCCTCATGGCCCTCAGAAGGATCCAATTCCATGGACACCTGGATTTCAGGCATCCGGCCCTTAGAACTGTGGGATAATACATTTCTGTTAGTTAATTCACCCAGTTTGTGGTACCTTGTTGGGGCAGTTCTTGCAAATTAATACAGGGACCTTCTTTAACCAGAAACAATATGCCAACCAACCTACCAACCAACCAAACAAACAAACATCCCCCATAGTACCTCTAGCTAAAATTTCAAGACTTCGTGAGTAAGTGGAGATGAGAAAGTCTTCCTGGGGGACCTAGGGAGTTCACCATACAGTGTCTCAGGCCTATGCTGATGTCATTTCTAACTGTGAATAAGAAGGCAGAGACAGTTTGCCAAATTAAATTAGAGGGCAGGAGTGGTTTCATCATTAATTTTTGAAAGTAATCTACAAGGCTCATTAAAAGTCATGGCTCATCTGTAGTTCGGGTTATGTATGAAGTTCCATATCTGCATTCCTTTTAGGAAATAGAATTCAGATGGGCCAGGACTCTATAAGGTAAGTGGTACGAGAAGATCATACCTCTCACATTTATTAGCTGTCTATGAGGGATAAATACCTTGTAATCTTGTTGAATTTCTCAAGCAACCCTGCCTGGCAGAATTTTTTAACCTCTGTTTTAAGATATCACAAAGAATCAGAGGGCCCAAGTAACTTACCTAAGCCCACCTAATTAGCTGTATATAAGAGGCATATTCCTCTACATATATTCATTTCAGAACAATAAATTTCCTCTAGATCACTCCTTTCTGCTAAATATCTGATGTTGACCTTAGTGATCCTTGCCTTGACCTTTGGCCTGATTTAGACTGAGTGCTCAAAGACTATACTTTCAGGGATCATGTCTATAGTTTGTTACTGGAATGAGTGCTCATTTTAAATAGCATCTAGTTCTTAGTGGTTTGGAGAACGCTCCTTTGGCTCAATGTGGTAAATCTGATCTAAG
Organism: Otolemur garnettii; assembly: GCF_000181295.1. Lineage (NCBI taxonomy): Eukaryota > Metazoa > Chordata > Mammalia > Primates > Galagidae > Otolemur > Otolemur garnettii. Next base: position 5,181,565 of record NW_003852427.1, read on the forward strand.
TGGAGCCTCTGCACCCCGCACTGCTCATGCCCTGGGACACCACCTCACAGGGCAGAGGGGAGAAGCAAGGGCTTCAGACTGATGACTCTCCTTGCCCCCTGTGGGTCATATGGAGAGCCCAGGGCTGGCTTCATTTACTGGGTAGAATATATTCTGTGGGCATGTGAAGAATTTCTGGAAGTTATCTGTACAGACACGGGCAATTTAGAAGCATATGGTAGAGCTACAGCCTGTAGCTCATCATGGTTTAATAAGCAAGCTTAGCCTCTTATTTTCAGTTTGTTTCAATGCCAAGTAGCTGCTTGAGTTCCCACATTCCTAGTCTTTAAAGGAAAGTGAGCATTTTCTGGAGGGATTTCAGGGACAAGCCCCTGAGTTCAGGTTGGGTTTGCTCTTTCCAAAGCCTTTGGAGACCATTCTTGTTCTGTTCCTGCTGGGCTCCAGCCACCGGGTCCTTTCATCCTGGCTTTATGGAGAGTACACGACAATAGGTAGGTAGGTCTTTCTTGTCTAACTGTGTAGCACTAACTTCTGGTTTCCTCCCAGTTTTTGTCTTCATCATCCCAGGCCCTCTCGTATTTCATACATCCCACTCCTGTCCTGAACCTTCCCCTCAAGACCCGAGACACCTGCATGCAGTCAGTCGTCAGTTCTGCTGCATTTGCCTCCCATACCCAGAACGGTGTTTTGTTTATCACAAAGGGCAGCACCGGGAATTTGGAAGGGGCTCGCCCGCTGGCCCCCACCGGCCAGCTGAACACCTTCCCCATCACAATGCCTCTTCTGGTCACCAAATTAACGTTCAGCTCACTTGCATTTTTCTTCATTGTTGCTTTTCAATTTAGCCTTCCAATTATTTACCTGATAGAGTAATCATCTCCCCTCCAAACCCTTTTTGTCTGTGGTGCCACCTTCATCTTTGGAGTTTTATTTCACAAATATCTATAGTTTGGGGAATAAACTCAGCTTGACTACATTGGGTTATAGCTCCCAGGCGTGTAAGCCGTCCTCCAGACCTCTGTCGGCACACTCCTCACAGTCTCCTTGTATCCTCACCTGCACTAATACCGGAGAGTCCTATTACCTTCAGCGTCCTTTAGCATTTTCACTCCTTTGAGGACTCATTACATGTAGCTCAGTGTTTCTCAAACTTGAAGGAGTGTCAGAACTGCCTGGAGGCTTTATTAAAGCCAGATGGCTGGGCCCTGTCCTCAGAGCTTCTCATACAGCGGGTCTGGGGTGGGGCCTGGAAATTTGCATTTCTGAGAAGTTCCCAGGTGATGTTGATGGTGCTGGTCTGAGAGTCATACTTTGAGAATGGCTGTGGTAGTGAATGCATACAGTACTGATATTCTACTATTTGAATGCAGGCTAATATTCCAGTAAGACCAATGATCAAATCCCTGTTGTTCATTCATTCATCAAATGTTTACTGACCACATACTGGTCACTGGCCAATCTTTGGGGATGACATGGGGAATGGCACGAGTCTGGCTGCTGCCCTCCCAGCAGAGGGGACAGACAAGCTAGGACACTGCAATGGGCTAGGAGGCATTGTAGGGGAAGTACGGTGCTCCTAAAACTCAGGGCAGGGATCTCAGCACGACTGGCATGGGCATAAGGGGGAAGGGAGGAGGCCTTTGGGCCTCCTGGAGGAAGTGTGTTTGTGCTACATCTTGAGATAAGAGGAGTGAGCCAGAGGAAGTGTGGGAGGATTGTGTTCCAGGTGGAGGGGACAGCACGTCTACAGATCCGGGGAGGGCTGTGGCGTGGTGTGACATGGATATGTTCAGTGCTCAGTGGGGAGGGTATCTGTGAGGGAGCAGGAAGGGAGCAGGGGGGTCTGGAGACCAGGTTGGCCACGGTGGCAGAGGAAGCTAGGGCAGCAGCTCTCCAAGTTGTCCCTGGACCCGCAGCATCAGCATTACCTGAGGACTTGCTAGAAATGCAACTCTGGGGCGGGACCCACTATGTTTTAATAAGCCCTCCAGGTAGACGTCAGGGAAGTAGGTCTTATTAGTGCACATGGATTTGATCCTGTAGCACCCTGAGCACAGAATGAGTTCTCAGTAAACACAAGGACAGTTCACTGAAATAAGCCCTTGGGGGGATCATATTTATAGGGGACAGAGATGAAAGTATGGGCTGAGCCTGACTCTCTGTGACTTTCAAATTCAGTTATCAGTATCTATCCACAACAGAATCAACTCAACCAACTTGTGTGGGAAGAAAGGGGGTGTTCTGGTTAATGAAAGCTCTGGACAGCAGAGGCTGAGATGGAACATGCTCATGCTGTAGAAACGTCTGGGATTGGGGCCCTGCTTTCTTGCTGCTGTTGCTGTAGGATTTACCTTCCCCCGTGACTCTCCTCTCCTGCCAGCTCTGATGGTAGAGGGCCAGAGCTGTAGACCCCTGCAGCCCTTTGGGATTCAGCAGCGTCTCTTTGGCTATGAGACAGGTCTTACTCTGTCTTTTCCTGTGCCTACTTGTAGTGCTAGCTTTCTGATTTGGGGAACTTTCTCAGATTCTTGGGGTCCTGTTTGAGCTTTGACTGTCTACTTACTCCACCCTGTAAAACATGAATGCCAGCCCAGCACCTGGGTCTGCTGCTCTCTGGTGCTGCCTGCCTGGATCTTTTGTCCCCAGGGCTGCCTTTGTGGGGGGGCCTTGTCCTGCTTTACACTGGAAATGCTCCTAACCACCCGCCCTGGCCAGTGACCTCTATGGTGCATGGACAGAAATAAAGGTGCATGTGCCTTTCTTGGGACTGAAGGAGCAGAACTCTGGCATAGAGAGAGTGAAGCCAGGACAGTCACGAGGCTTGTGCACACATCACAGGTGTACTTGTCAGTAGAGAGGCGAGATGGAGCAGGTGCGAGGGAGAACAGGGGCACCAGGAGGGAAACTAGTTCTCACAGTTTCCTAGCTCCTGGCAGCCTTCACATTCCAGTTTGCCCATGACCTGACATTCCCATTTCACTCCGCAGCGTCCAGCAAGAGCTCTGCATCACCCAGCCAAACCCTATTTTAAAAAACTGTCTTGAGAGGTCTCTGTTCTTTGTCACTGGTTGTGTGCCTGGAACTGATTACATCAGCTATAATCAGGTTGGAGGGTTGGGGGGAAATGGAAGGTAAGTGTTCCTGCCTTCCAAGGCCTTACCCTTTAGCCTATAATAAGACTCCAGATTGGCAGGTCTGACTTCCTGGACATGCAACCTGGAACGTCACACAGGGCTCTGCACTCAGAAGCACCCCATGCTTTGCCATTTTGAAATTCTTAATAATTGTTTCACAAGGGGCTCTCCATTTTTGTTTTCCAAGGAGCCCTGCAGGTAGAATAGCATGTCCCACAGACAGGGCCCCTTCCTAACCCTTGCTTGACTCCCACACTGATTATTCCAGTGCAACTTCAGATGTACAAATCTGGCTCTGATTACTCTAAGTTCTTGCCAAGGGCTTTGCTGTTTGAAAACAAAAGCTTTTGAGTGTCTACGTTGTGCCAGGCACCCTGCACTCTTCAGGGTGTTCTTCATTTAGGGGAGGAGATGGGAGCAGAACTGAATCTTCATCATTCAGCAGTGGCTAATCTGATCCAGCTACAGAGAGAAGAGCCTTCCTGAAGGAGAAGACACCTGAGTCGAGAGATGGATGATTAACCATCAGTCAAGTAAAAACTAGGGAAAAGTATTCTAGGCAGACAGGCAGCCAGAATACAGACCTGGGGACATGGAGTGTGTTCAGGAAACGTCAGACACTTAGGGAGGACATAGCATGAGGCCAGGAGAGACAGGAGATGAGGCTGAAAAGACATGGCCTTTTGTATGCTCAAGGAAAGTGGAATATTTGGCATCAAGTGAGGAGTCACAGAAAGCTCAGAAGCAGGGTGGAATATGATCAGATTTGCATATTGGACCCATTTCATGAATGGCCATGGTGTGGGAATGGATTAAAGGCAGTGAGCCCAGAGGGTATCTGTAACATGTGGCCCCATTCTTAGGGATTATCTTAAGCTAGCCAAACCCGAATTTTCAGGAACAAGGATCTCATTTGTCTTACAACAGACTTTGCCTACTGATCTCAATTTCCCAAGCCCTGCTTAAAAGTTACTGGAGCTCTAATTAAAGCCATGAAAGGCTTTAACTGTGACTAGAGGCATTTTTCCTTCTCTTCCTCTTCATGGTTCCAGGAAGCACTGAGAACCGTTCTCTTGTCTCAGCCAGCATTGGTATCCTTCCCAACTCTGGGCTAGTCCAGGCTCAGGAAGCTCTGGTATGCCAGATGCCAGGTACCAACTACTCCATGGCTGACACTAAAAAGGAATATCTTCTGCAAGTGCCCTGCACTGAGAAGCAGTGCTAAATAGGCAAAACGTTGTGTCCAAAGATGTCTCTCTTTGGCAGGTGTCCAAAGATGTCGCTCTCAAAGTTTTGCCCCCTGGTCATTCAATAAAATACTAATCTAGGTGCCACTGTGAAGGGACTTCAGAGATGCAATTCAGGTTGCTAATCAGCAGGCTGTAACAGAGGAGGTTATCCTGTCTTGTCTACCGTATTTCCCTGAAAGTAAGACACTGTCTTACATTTATTTTTTCTCAAGACACACTAGGGCTTATTTTCAGGGGATGTCTTATTTTTATTAAGTATAACACAACAATCTACATTTATTCAAATACAGTTAAGTCATCTTCTTCTGGAACCTGACAGGGGGAGCCGACCTTGTTGGTGGGGCTGGCGCTAGTTATGCATGAACTCCTTTCCCTGATTCACACATGCACAATAGGATGTCTGTGACTGTGGTTACCACACGGGCACCAGTGCAAGCACGAATGACTTAGAAAGGAGCTATGGCAAATAAAAGGTATTCCAGTCTTCCTTGCCACTCCACGCTGAAATGCATGGTGTGGCTAAGTCTTATTATCGGGGTAGGGCTTATATTTAACAAATGAATAGAAATCCTGCTAGGGTTTATTTTTTGGGTAGGTCTTATTTTTGGAGAAACATGGTAGGAAGACCCAGCGCACTCACATGTCCTACTTTAAAGCAAAAGAGGGAGTCAAAAGAGCTTCCAAGCATACAAATGGCTTGATGTGCTATTGCTGAGTCTCAGATGGGAGGATCCAAGGGAAGTTGCTAGAAGCTAAGAGGAACCCTTACTAATAGCCAGCAAGGAAACAGAGACCTCAGTCCTACAACCTCAAGGAATTGGATTCTGTCAACAACCTGAATGAGTTTAGAAGCAGATTTTTCCCCAGAGCTTCTAGTAAGAACTGCAATTCTCTACATCTTTTTTATCAAAGCAGGCTCAAGTCAGGGGTTGGGGGTTGGGCTTTGAGACTTACAAAGGAAAATGGCTTTGGGGCTCTGTAGTGAGGGAGTATGATTTTAGGTGGGTTCTGATGCTGGCTAAAAGATAGGCAAGAGAACCTATTCTTGGTTGACTGCAAGATTCATGAAATGCAGTACTGAGTAATTTAGTGATTCTGAACATGGTCCAGGACAAACAAGATCAGCATTACCTGGGAACTTGAAGAAAAGCAAATTCTTTAGTCCCAGCTCAGACCTGCTGAATCAGAAAGTGTGGTGGGGGTGGGAATTGTGCGTTGACAAGCTCTCCTTGAGATCTCAATGCTCAGTTGTGTTGGGGGGGGGCACTGGCCATCTTATTTGTCCTACACAGACTAGCACGGTCTCAACCTTGGCCACACAGCTATCTAGACCCCACATAAAACCAATTCATGCAAAATTTCTGGGTGGGGCTTGGACATTTGTAATTTTTTAAAGCAGTTCCCCCCAGGGACTCTAGTGTTCATAAAGAATTGCTGCTCAGGTGTCTGGCACATAGTTGAAGCTTGATAAATATTCCCTGCCTGAATGGATGGTTCACAATATACTCTGAAAAATCCTTGATGTTAGTGAGTATTCTTCCATGGAAGTAAACCCAAAGCCTAACCCTAGGGGGCCCCAGAAAGTTGTATGTAGGGGGTGGGGGGAACCAGCCTTTTGGAATATTGCAGCCTTAGTCCTGGCAATCATCCTCGCCTCTATCACTTTTCTAATCCCTAATGTGGTCTACTTATATTTACCCAAAAAGGGCAGAGATGATGTGTGGTGTAGGACAAGGGTTCTCTTCCCTCTCACATCACGTCCTCAGCTGGAGGACATGGAGTATACAGGGACTCGTTTCTGAGACATGAGGTATATGAGGCCAGCTCATTTATCATGCCTCAGAGCTTCTTCTGGTGTGGAGTGCTGGCACACCAAGGCTACTTTTCTTCTCTTTGAGATGCTTTCTCCACTAAGGTAAGCTGCCAGAAGGTCTTTGTGTTTGGAGTCCAAATAGACAGGTTTCTCCAGTGGATGAACAGAAATCCAGATCACAGTTCTCAGAGCTGCCTGCTCATTGAAATCTCATAGAAAGATGGGTAATTCCTACTGCCATTTTCTATCCAGACCCACTACTCAGGATGTTCAATAGTAGCACTCCCAACTCTGTGCTTTTAATAGGACCCCTGATGATTCTGATGTAGCCAGTGTGTGAGTGTTTGGGAATCACCACATCCTAACATACCTTTTTTACTAAGTTATGCTTTTTCTAAAGAAAGAAAATATGTTTAAAGTTGTTAAACATAAATTGGCATTGGCAGAAAGACTGCATAAATAATACCAATACTGCAATATTTAGAGTAAAAATTAAGAAATGCAGACCCTTTGGAACAGTTGGTACAGTTACGATTCTTTCTATTTCTGTTTTCCTGGTTTTTTTCCCCTCACTTACTTGACTCTGTTCTCAAGATTTAGTGGTACTTCTTTGAATCTCTGACTTTATAATTTAATTTGTTTCCTCTTGTGATTTTTAGACATTTTAAAAAAATCTCTCTTTGTTTTTTCAGAATATTACAGGGGTACACACGTTTTGGTTACATAATTTGCTTTCATGTATATTTTTTGCTTTTGCACATTTTAAGTCAAAGTTTTAAGTGTGCCCTTCACTCAGAACATGTTCATTGCATGAATTTACCCACCCTCTCCTCTCCCCTGCTCCCAGCTTGATTTTCATTGATATTTCCTTCCATATGTACACATAAGTGTTGAGCGAAAAGTTTCAATTTTGTTTTTTTCATCCTTATGATACACCACTTAGAATAATGGTCTCTAGTTCCATACAAGTTGTTACATAATCAGGGGTCCTCAAACTTTTTAAACAGGGGGCCAGTTCACTGTCCCTCAGACCATTGGAGGGCCAGACTGTGGGCTCTGGGATGAGTTGGCTGCTAAGCAGGACAGGCAGCGGTGGCAAAAACACCCGGCGGCCAGATAAATAAATGTTCTAGGCAGGATGCATGTGGCCCGTGGGCCGTAGTTTGAGGACGCCTTCATAAGATACTATATCACTATTTTTTTAATGCCTGAGTAGTACTCCATGGTATGCATATGCCACATTTTATTTATCCACTCGTGTATTGATGGGCACTTGAATTGTTTCCACATCTTTGCAATTGTGAGTTGTGCTGCTATAAACATTTAAATGCAAGTGTCTTTTTAAAAATAAAATGTCTTTTTTTCCTCTGGGTAAATACTGAGTAGTGGGATTCTAGATCAAATGGTGGGTCTACTTTAAGTTCTTTGACATATATCCATACTACTTTCTGTAGTGGTCGTACTAGTTTGAAGTCCACCAGCAGTGTATACTTGTTCCTTTCTCTCTGCATCTGTGTCATTATCTGTTGTTTGGGAGCTTTTAGATAAGAGCCATTCTCATTAGAGTTAGGGGATATCTCATTGTGGTTTTGATTTGAATTTCCCTAATGATTAGGGACATTGAACATTTTTTCATATTGTTCAATAGACTTTCTTTGAAAAGTTTCTGATCATGTTATTTGCCTACTCTTTAATGGGGTTATTTGACTTTCCTTTTCTGATTTGCTTGAGTTCTATGCAGATTTTGGTCATCAGCTCTTTACCGGATGTATAACATGCAAATATTTTCTCCCATTCTGTAGGTTGTCTATTATATATGCCAACAGTAGTCAAGCTGAGAATCAAATCAAAGAAGTGATACCTTTCACATTAGCAACAAATAAAATAAAATACTTAGGAATATACTTAATTAAGGAGGTGAAAGACTTTTATAGGGAGAACTTTGAAACACTGAGGATGCAAACAAGTGGAAAAACTTATCATGCTCATGGATCAGCAGAATTAACATTGTTAAAATGGCTATACTACTCAAACTGATATACAGATTCAGTACAATGTTTATTAAAATATCAATGATATTTTTTGCAGATCTAGAAAAAATAGTTCTACATTTATGTGGAACCAGAAAAGACCCTGAATAGTCAATCTTATGTAATAGGAACTAAGCAGGAAGCATCACTTGATCAGACTTCAAGCTATATTAGAAGGCTACAGTAACTGAAACAGCATGATACTGACACAAAAACAGAGACATAGACCCATGGAATCATCCTCATATTCCCATCTGATCTGCAGCAAAGCAGACCAAAACATACATGGGGGAAAGACACTATATTCAATAATGGTGCTGGGAAATCTGGATAGTCACATGTGAAAAACTGAAACAGGATCTACATCTCTTACCACTCACAAAAATTAATTCACAATAGATAAAAACCTTAAACCTAAGGCATGAAACTATAAAAATGGTAGAAGGAAATGTTGGAAAAACTCTGATAGACATTGGCCTTGGGAAAGAACTTATGAAGACCCCCCCAAAATTCAGGGCAACAAAAATAAACAAATGTGACCTTATCAAATTAAAAAGCTTCTGCACAAGTAAGGACACAATCAACAGAGGACACAGCCCTTCGTGATTTTGAAACATTAAGCTAGTTTGTCATCAAACCATTCAAAGTGTTTTTCCTTTATTCCACTTTTTGGACCCACTCTTCTGTTAACTGTGTTACAGTGGATGAGGGGTGATATAATTTGATTTCTCTACCCACAAGATCTTTGCCATTCTCCTTCTCTGGTTCCCCCTCTTCCTGTCAAATGGCAAGGAAAAATAGAAATGGATAGGTACTATTATCATCAGGCCCACTCCTGAGTTCTCCTCTTGTGCCAATTTTGCCTTTATCAGTAGTAAATGTGTTAATTAGCTTCAAAGTCTTTCAAAGTTACAGCTTGTGTGGATGCTAATTTGGAAAACAATGATAAGATACTTCCCCCCCCCCCCATTGCCTTAGCAACCACTCCATATTTGATGCAAAATTCCAATCCATGTTGGCAGGAAGGGAAGTTTAATAATACTTGTAAACAATGCTACCAAGGGTAGTGTCCTCATTTTCACTTTTGTTCCTGGGTACTGAGATCCTCACTGGGCAAAGTCCTCAGGACAGGGCAAGCTAGACTGCCGCTTTCATTCCTGAAGACCCGGGACAGCCTCTCTGTCCTTTCTCCTGAGTGAACAGCATCTGCTGGGCTGGAGGGAATAGCATAAAGAAATCCATGACTACCTCCATCCTCAGAAGGCACTGACTAGATCAAACTTTTCTAGTTGCTGTCCATCAACTTTGAGAAATATCCAGAATATTTTCAAAAGATATTACTAAAGCTATATGCATCCTGGATCCCTGACTTAGGGGTGGAAACAGCCAGGTATGAGAGGTTAGTCGCAAACATACTGGTGAAATTGAGTTGCAGGCATCATGCCGGAAACTGGATCCAGCTATCCAGGGTGGGTGAGGTTGAGGCAGACACAGCCTGGGCAGACGCATCCCAGCCAGGCATGTCTGAAACATTAGTCCTGGCTGCCCTGTTGCCCTCTGCCCTGGAGGTACTGTGGGAATTATTCCCTTTTAGTGCCAGGAGAGGAGGTGGATGGGAGAAACCTTTAATGCCAGACACCGGTGCAGCTGATACAGGGCTAGGTCCCCTTGCCAGACTTGGCTGGCCTCCCTCTCTGTTTGAGGTGGCATTGAGAAGATTGATTTCTGTTAGGCAGCCATAATAGAAGACTCGAATGACTGCAAGGGAGGCACTTGGCTTGTGGACCCCTTGTCCGGGTGCCAGTTGCTTGAGGGCAAGCTAAGCAAGGTTTCTTGCTTTTCTGTTTTCTCTTTTCCCTTTCCCTTCTCTTTTCTCTTCCATTTTCTCTTCCCTTTAAACTCCCCATTACTGTCTCTGGGTCTAGAAACACTGTATGTGGAGAAAACTCAGACCCCTTGTTGGCTTTGGATGCAAGGTGTTCTCTTGGTAGATTCTCCCAGTTGTCTCTGCCAGATGCACACATAGGTGGAGCCTCCACAACACCATGGGGCAGGGGGCTTCCAACACTCCTCTGAGAACATTCCAGGATAATCCCCAGGCTTGTGGAAGGGAGCAGAGAGCTTGGTTACCTGGGGAGCTGAAGGGAAGTTCCTAAGAGCTCAGCTTGATTGGGACTCAGTTTACACCACTTGTAGACTTTGGGGGCAAGAAGAGGAAATTTGATGTCTGGTAGATGGAGGCAGCTATTCAGGCTGGTATTGCCAAGGCACCATGGTCAGCCCTCCCACTCCCACTGGGAAGCTGAGACTCCTTCTCCCGCATGCCCCCACGTGTCCTGGGAGTGCCTTCAGAGGGAGCGTTGTTTGCCAGCTCCAACCTCCCATTAGCTTCCCAGGTATTCGCAGAGGCAACAGGGTGGGTGGGGGTGGGCGCAGCTGGCCAGTGGAGAACACCTGCAGCTGTTTCCTGGCTCTCCTCCCCTATCCAAGGCTGCAAGATCTTGTTTCTTTTAGCTGCCACCAGCACTCAAGAGCAGGGCCTAGAAAGACAGGAAGCCCAACCTTCACTGACAGGTGGGCACTCGGGTGGGCTTCTGTTCTGGAGGAGTCTCTCTATGACATCTCTCCAGTTTGGCATGGCTGAGAGAACCCTCTGGAGGCCACTCAAGCTATTTCCTTAGCATAAGCAAGATGGCCCCCATACAGGCAAAGACTATCTTGAGCATTGAGTTCCAGCCCACTGCCGTCACTAGTGTGTAAAGATGGGAAAATATCAAATGCACCCTGCCGTGTTACCCTTCTCCCAGGTCATTCCTTAGAGAAAACTTTCTCCAAGAACATCGTACTTAAAATCACAACTTAAAATTAAGACATCACCACATAAACGAGCCCTGCCATTTCTCCAACTTCATGTCCTACATTTTCAGCGATTTGCTCCTCACTAACTGGCTTTAGTTTCCCCTGCACAATCCTTTCCTTCTTTGACATTTCTGCTTACATCCCTTAATTAAATGTGACTTCAGAGATATTCTCCCAATGTCCCTGGATGAAGGTGTGTCTGTCATCCTGCCAAAAAGTCATCCTTTCTGTCACCCAGTGTCCTAGTTTCCACATAGGCTTACTTGCTATCGTTCTAAATGATCTTAGTTATTGTATTTGCTTGTTTGTTGAGGGGAGAGGGTCTGTCTTCACTAGAGTTTAACATCCACGAGGACAGGGCTCTTGTCCATCTTGCTGTGCCCTGCATGCAATGGGTACTCTGTAAAAATATGCTGAGCAAATAAGTAATGGTGCTAACAGCCCTGCCTCACTGATACAGAAGCTTTCTGGGGGTGGTCCCTTTGGGGGCCAGAGGGAAGGAAACAGTTCCCATGAGCATGCTCTGGGCATCATCCCTCTACCCCAGAGCTGCTGGTGTTGGCTTCTTCTTCTTCTCTTCCCCAGGTCCTCTCTGGGTGATGCTGATACCTGTGTTCATGCTGCTGCTATTGTGCTAAGTCACAAAGCCAAGACACAATGCAATTAACAAGTTACTCTCCAATTTAGCATACAAACTTAAATTTAAAACTTAATTCTTCATTCAAGGCAAGATAAAGGCATACCACAATACTAATGTAATAGAGAGTGAAATTACTTTGTTAATCCACAAATACCTTCTAAGGAGAGCCTGGAAAATGAAAGACACTTTTGTTCTGCTGAATATCTTCAGGGACTCTTATCCACATAGGGAATCCAGAGCTGAAGCCACCGGCAACTGTTTCCCAGGGAGGGCAGCTGAAGGGCTTTTAAGAACTAAATGTGCAGAGATATAAGTATCTCTGCAAAGTAACTATCTCAGTCACTGCTGAGTCCTCTGTGAAGCCCACCTCACACGAAGGTGCTATGTGAGAGTATGTTTGTGTGAACAGAGTGGGCCAAGTCTGTTTGGGTCAGTATGGTGTCCAGTAGAAATGTTTCAGAGGTCCATGCATAGAACTCATTGGCAGAAACAGGTTTGGGACTAGGATTGAAGTCTCTTACACGCTGCTCACGTGTTTTCCTCTTTAGCCCCTTAGTCTGTGCAAGTCACCTGCCAGCTTTGGAGCCCTAGGCCTTTCTCCAAAGTCTCAGAGGGCTGCCCTGTCCACTGGGGGCAGACTGAGTGTGCTGTGGAGTTGATGCTCCCCACCCCAGCAGCGTCCAGCCAGAGTCTGGCGCATATGGGTGTATAAATACCCCAGCTTCCTCATCCTGTAGGTAGGATAACTCTGAGGTGTGTGCTATACCTGGGGGCATTTCCCCACAGGATTAATATCACCCATGGTAGCGATGACACACCTGTATTGGCTCCTCCTTCCTTGTCTCTCTTTCCCTCTCACCTACCTGTGTTTCTTTTACTTCCTGTCTTAGTGGGGTCCCTAGAAGTAGAGCCTGAGACAAGGGTCAAGGGATTTCATGGGAAAGGGCTCTCAGGAAAGAGGAGGGGGGCTCCAGCATGGAGCAGGAGAAGGAGCTGAACAAGGATGAGGTCTTGGCTGGAGATTAGCTTCGGTCTGATCCCTTGGGGAGCTCCTGAAGCTGAAAACATTCATTCCTTCTTGAGTCAAGGGTACAGGGCTTTTGAGCCACCACTTTGCTTAGATAGCTCCTGAGGTTTGCCCTACAGGTGGAGGTGTGTGTGGGGGGTGTTGGCATAACTTTGAAGCAGAGGCAGTGCTCATTTGGCTAAAGGTAATTCTCCAGAGAGGAGGTCAGCTGTGTGGTGCTAGCTGCCAATGCTCAGAACTGGAGGATGGTGTGCCTGTGGTAAAGGGCACGCCAGTGGTCCTGTAGGATTGAGTACACCTCCAGATAAATTTGCATTCTAATCCCTTTCAGGGTCTGATTCTATTCTGGGGTATAGAATGGGAGACAGATATATCCAGATCTCCAGAAGGGAAGCCTCAGATTTCTTGACATTATATCCAAGTTTCTATCTGTCCATCTGGTTCTGAGGATTATTTTGGACAACTTATGGAGTTATCCCTCACTCTCCATCATTCATTTGCTGTGCAATGGTAACTCTCCTTTTCTGCCTCCCCATTCTCACTGTCATTCAGCCACGGATGTGGGGCTTTCTGCCTCCCTATATCCCTACATCCCTCCTCTTCCTTGCATCATGTCTACACACCGAACACTAATAGCTGACATGGTAAAAATCCAGGTATTCCCAATATGGCCAGTTGCTTCCTCAGCAAGCTGCCTCCCAACCTATTAACCCATGGGCAGAGATCTCTATGGCATGCAGGGCGGGGCCTCTGACTCACCTTCCCTGCATGGTAGCCTTGCCCCTCTGGGATGCCCTGCAGCACTAACCACCTCTGTGGGGCCAGGGCACTCACTTAACTCTTGCCAAGCCCCAGCCTCGGAAAGCCAGATTCTATTTCCAATAGTTCCAGTCAGCAGCTCCTTCTGGGGAAGTTCTGTCCAATAGAAATATAATACAAGTCACATATTTTCTAATAATCACACTCAAAAGATAGAATAAACCAAGTGAAATGGAAAAAATAGAATAAAAATCAATATAGAAATTATCAACAAGATATTTTATTTTTTTCATAAGTTCTTGACATCTGGCCTGTATTTTATACTGATGGCATACTACGGTTTGCATGGCTACATGCCGAGTGCTGGGCAGCTTAGTGTGGCTGATGGCTGCCATGTTGGAGAACTCCATTCTAGAGTCTCTGCTAGACTAGGCTTTGTTGGCATGGTCTGACCATGGGGTCTAGGCTGGATTGGAAGCACATGCACAGGAGCCCTGGTGTTCTTTTTTATTATTATTATTATTAAATGATAGCTGTATATGTTAATGCAAACATGGGGTACAGTGTAGTGTTTTCATATACAATTTGAAATATATTCATCAAACTGGTTAACATAGACTTTGGGAATGCAAACTAATAGGTTCCTTTTGGAAAGACATTAGGAGCTTTGGTGTTCTTGATGACACATGTAGGGCAGCTGGGTGGGGGCTGAGGTGTTACGATAGACAGGGGTGCTGTAGTCCCAGAACTCCTGGTCCAATGGGGAATTTCCAGAGTTGGAGGCCACAGAAGCAGGGCAGTTTCTGATGCTGGAGGTTGTCAAGAGGTAGTAAAGGTATGACCCTTGCCTGAGGTGCTAGAGAAAGGCTTAGGCTTCTGTTAATGCCTCTGAAACCTAGCAAGAATTGGGGTAAATGGACAAGCTGTTGGACTGAGGCTGACTCCACTTGGGGATCCAGGACTGCCTCATTCAGGTGAGGTGAGATCAGAGCCAACGGTGCCCGTCTGTGGCTCAGCGTTTAAATATTAGGAAAATCAACCATTCTTAATGCTAATTTTTCAAAAGGGAAATTTCAAAAGGCAAGAAGTGACAAACACAAATTTATCCGGCATGCTTTCTATTGCACTACTGAGTCCTCCCTGAAGGTGTTAAAAAAGATGCACGTTTTCCATTGACCTCCTTGGAAAACACTTGTGGATTTTACCATTAATAAGTCCCTTTTGGTTCTCACTCTCCAATTACTTGTGTGATCACCTAACAGTGTTTTGATCTGGACTGTATTTCTTGTTTTAATGATTAGCATTTCATACCTAAACTCTTTGTGAAATGCAAGACAAATTGCCTTTCTTTCTTCCCCTTGATCAGCCACACGTAGCACTCCATAAAGAAAATGATCATATTTTTTACTCTCAAATGCCTATTACGTGGCTTCTGAGCAGAATATACACTTACCTCATTTTTCAGATGGGTAAACCAGGCCTTCAGCAAGTACTGAACTTGTCTAATTGACTCACTTAAAAAAATAAAATTCCCAAGTATTTGCTAGATAATAATATGTAGAAATAGTATCATGGTTTCTAAGTTTCACTTTTCATGAAATTCAATCTTTGAAATGATCAAATTTTCTAAAGAAGAGACTTATTTACAATTCACCACTGTACTTCAGATTCTGAAACATTGTATGCACGCAAATATTTTTGAATGAATAAATGAATTGTATCATCTCTTCATTTAGTTCTATTTGAGATGGTCAAATTGCTTTTTGGGAGAGTAACTTTGTTATGGTAAATATATACAAAATAATGACTATAAGGTACATACATATACATATAATTTGAATATTAATTATAAAGCAAACACCCAAATACCTGCCACTCAACTAAATATTACCTTAGGAGCATCTTGTGTGACCCTTCCCAATTGTCAAGCAGTCATTCATTCATTTTTGCCCCAGTGCAAATGTGCCATGGTTTATTTTATGTTTTTCTATTATATAATAATGGACATTTAGAGTGTGTCTTTTTCTTATGAATTGAGGGCTCATGAGCTTTCTTGTGTATGTCCCCTTGCATGCCTGTGCAGCACTGCTAAGGTATAGCTAGCCAAGAAATTGCTGTGTCTTAGGGCATAGCGGTGACTACTAATTGTCCACCAATATCCATTTCCCCTTCTTCACACGTGGGTGTTCAGCTAGACCACATTCCCAGCCTCCCTCTTGGCAGATGTGGCTGCACGACTGCATTCTCACTAGTGGAATATCCAAGCGGCTTTCCGTTCTGCTGCTTTAGGATAAGAGCCGTCTAGCAGTGGCAGAACCTCCTCCATGCTTTCTTCTCTTTTCCACTAGGCAAAACTCAAATGCAGTAGTGGCCCAACTTCCACTTTGCTGAATATGACTTAGAAAGAACCAAGTACTCGAATGACTAGGAGGATCAGAGCTGTCCCACTAATCAAACTGGAAACTTTGGAACTGGTAAGTAAGAGAAATAAACTTCTTTACCTTTAAGCCATTTTCTTGTTAATATCTTCATTATGGCAGCCTGTACTTTAAGACATAGGAAAGCACATGTAAAACTTCACTGAGCGCTCCCATACTCCCGTGTGAAACACTGGAACCAGTTTTCACCCCCACCAGCATTTTATGACAGCTCTGTTGCTCCCTAGCCTACGGACCCCAGCTATTGTCTGACTTGATTATTTTTGCCTGTCCGTGGGTGAGAAGCATTATCTGCGTGTTGTTTTCGTTTGCAAATGAGGTTGTGCGACTTTTCAGATATTGTTAGGTTATTCATATTTCTTTTTATTGGAAATGTCTATTTGAATCTTTTGCCCCCTTTCTAATATTGGATACTTTTTTGTGGTCAAATATATATAACATAAAATTTGCATTTTACTCATTTTAAGGGTATAATTCAGTGCCATTAAGTATAGTCACAATGTTGCACAACCATCACCATTTCATCACCCCAGCAGAAACTCTGTACTCATTAAATGGTAACTTCTATTCCTCTTCCAGGCCCCAGTAACCTCTGATCTACTTGCTTTCTCTAAGAATTTGGCTACTCTAGATATTTCATGTATGTGGAATCATACATATTTGTCTGTTTGTATGTGGCTTACAAATGAAAACTGTTTCACAAATCTGCACGGCATCTTTGTGCAGGGGTCATACTATTCTCTACATAGTCCCAATTTTAATATATGTACCATCCAAATGCACTTGAGCATTTTTTTTTTATTGTTGGGGATTTATTTGAGGATACAAGAAACCAGGTTACACTGATTGCATTTGTTAGGTAAAGTCCTTCTTACAAATCATGTCTTGCCCCCCAAAAGTATGGCACACACCAAGACCCCACCCACTCCCTCCTTTCTCTCTCTGCTCTCCCCTTCCCCCACCCCCACCATGTCATTAATTGTCCTCATATCAAAATTGAGTACATAGGATTCATGCTTCTCCATTCTTGTGATGCTTTCTGAGAATAATGTGTTCCACTTCCATCTAGGTTAATACAAAGGCTGTAAAGTCTCCATTTTTTTTAATGGCTGAATAGTACTCCATGGTATACATTTACCACAGCTTGTTAATCCATTCCTGGTTGGTGGGCATTTCGGCTGTTTCCATGTTTTGATGATTGTAAATTAAGCTGCAGTAAACAGTCTAGTGCAAGCGTCCGTCTGATAAAAGGATTTTTTTCCTTCTGGGTAGATGCCCCGTAATGGGATTGCAGGATCGCTTGAGCACTTTTTAAACATTTACTTCATATTGGTTTGTGGAAGTTCTTTATATATTCTAAGTACTAATACTTTTTTTTGATTTAGGTTGTAAATATTTTTCTCTTAGTATGTGGCTTAACTGTGTTTATGGTGTCATTTTGCACCAACATTTTTTATTTTATGTAGGCAAGTGTATCTGTATTTTCCTTTGGAGTGTGTGCTTTTTCTGTTTTTTTATGAAATCCTCTTTCCCACACCCTACTTTATTAAGATATTCTCCTGTATTTTCTTCAACAATATCTTCAAGTTTTGTTTTTCATCTACCTGGAGTTAATATTTGGTGTGAGGTAAAAAAAAAAAATCTAATTGAATTTTCAAATTATCTTAGCAACATTTATTAGTTTGTCCTTTCTTGCCACTTTGTAATGCTTCTCCCCTTTGGCATAGATTTTCCATATATACACTGGTCTTAAATCCCTACATCAATTCCACATTTAATTATGGCAGTTTTGATAGCTGGTAAGACAAGGTCCACCATTCTGTTGGTTTTCAAAATTGGCTTGGTTATTCTTTCCTTTTGCTTTTGAATTTTAGGGACATGTTACCAATTTCTTCCAAAATATTGTGGGGTTTGGGGGGTACCTTTATGGAATTTATAGTTAAAATTGAGGAGATATGCATGAGATTTCTCACCCAAAAGCATCATCTATCTCCACAATTACTCGCACCTTTAATTTAATATTTTATAATTTTTTTCTATACATGTCTTTTGTTTTCATCTTTTTGAAATTTTGGGTTACCATGAGGGTACTTACGATTAGTTTACATTGTTTGCCTTTGTATAGTGAAGTCCTAGTTGCAGCTGAGTCCTTCTCCCAGGAGGTTTGCCACATACCCCTACAGTGTACCTGTGAGGTGGGAGCTTACTGAGCTCTCTCCCCCTGCTTGAATTTCACTGTGTTTTCCTCTCATGTGGGTCTGTAGTTGTTCATCTACTAGTTTCAAATTAGTATTGAGTATATGGGGTGCTTGCTTTTCCATTCTTGAGATACTTGACCAAGGAGAATATTCTTCAGCTCCATCCAGGTAAAAAGAAATGATATAAAGTCTCCATGTTTTCTAATGGCTGAACAGTGTTTCATGGTATATATATATCACAGTTTATTAATCCATTCATAGGCTGATGGGCACTTCAGTTGTTTCCAGATCTTTGTGATTATGCACTGAGCTGCTACAAACAGTTGAGGTCACATGTCCTTATGATAAAATGATTTATTTCTTCTGGGTAGATATCTAGTAATGGGATTGCAAGGTCAAATGGAAAGTCTACTTTTAGTTTTTTGAGGGTTCTCCATACTTCTTTCCAAAAAGGCTGTGTTAGTTTGTAATCCCACTAACAGTTCTTATTTCTCCGCACCCACATTAGCATCTGCAGCTTTGGGATTTTGTGAATGGCCAACAAACACATGAAAAAAAAATGCTCATTGTCCCTAATCATCAGAGAAATGCAAATCAAAACCACCTTGAGATATCACCTAACCCCAGTGAGGATAGCCTGTATCATATAGGACTTTTAAAGCTTTCTTTTAATTTGTTCTAAGATTCTTTTTTTAAATTTCAGATTAATATGAGGGTATGAGTAATTTGGTTACAATGCTTGCATTTGTTAGGTAAAGCCCCTAAGTTGTAGTTGTGTCCCTCACCCGGGAGGTGCACCATATACCCTTACATTGTGCCTATTAAGTGGCAGAACACCGATTCCTCTCCCTCCTCCCCTCTCTCCTCTCTCACTGCCCCTCCCCCCAACTTGAATTGAATTGAGTTTTTCTCTTGTGTGGGCGTGTATTAGTTTGTCTAATGGCTTCATATTAGTATTGAGTACAGTGGATATTTGCTGTTCTACGACTCTTTAAAGCTTTTATTGTTATTAAAAATGATGTATTATTAAGAATGAATTAATCTTATTTGTTGTTGATGTTTACAAAACCAACATATTTTTATATTTTGACTTGTAACAAGTAAACTTGCTCTGGTGTTTGCCCAGGGGTTTGTCTGTGCAGTCTCTTGGGTTTTCTATATAGATAATCTTACCGTGTGTGACTTACCACCATTTTCTTCCTTTCTTTCCTCTCCTTATAGCGTTCACTTCTTCTTTATGTCTTATAGTGCTAGACAGGACCTGCAGTAAAATGTTAAATAGAAACAAGGAGGTTTGTGGATTTGTGGTCTAATAAGAGAATACTTCTGAGGTTTCACCATTACATGTAATGTTTTTCTCTAGGGTTTTGGTAGTTATTGTGACTCAAAATAAGAGAATTCCTTCCTATTTCTCCTTTGTTAAATATTTTTAAATTGTGAAAAAGTTCTGAATTTTTATCAAATGTTGTCTGTGTCTACTGAGATGTCTGTCTCCATCTGATATATGCTTTATCTTTTATTAAAAGATAAAGGGATGAATAGATTTCTCTGAAATTAGACCATTTTTTTAATCCTGGGACAAGCCCAACAAGGTTATATCAGATTCTTAACATGGTTTGGGTAATATAGCCTTAAGTATTTGGAGGAGAGGCCCAAAATTTAGACAATGTTGTTTCCTGTTTTGGTGGGTAGATTTTTAATGATTGAATTGATTCTTTTAAGATAAATAATCAATTCAAATATTTAAATTTTTATTATGAATCAAGTTTGATATGCTGTATTTTCTTTTTGAGAAACATTCCTATTTTATTAAGTACTTTCCAGTATTTTCCAATGTTTTAAAGCTCTATTCTGTACACGTGCCCCCTTCCCATCCCTAACTCTGACTGGTTTTGTTTTGTCCCATTATACACCCTACCTTACCTCTTTCAAACAAGCCCAATCCTATTAAAGGCTTTTTCCTATATTATTAGTTTCTTTTGTTCAGAGAGTGAGTTTTGGGATGTGAAGGCCTTGTTGATCATTTCTTTATTTTCCATTTCTATAATTTTATGTATTTATTCTTGTATTTTGTTTCTTTCCCTGGAGTTAGTCTCAGTTTTATTGCCTTTTTTTTTTTTTTTAGGTTGATGAGTTAATTGCTTAACTTGCCAACTTTCTTCTATTCTAATATTTTACTCTAATATTCCAATAGAAGGTATACATTTTTCTTTCTTTTTTTTTTTTTTTTTGAGACAGAGCCTTAAGCTGTGCCCCTGGGTAGAGTGC
>NW_003852427.1:5202089-5211073 GCF_000181295.1 Otolemur garnettii
GTCATTGTTGTTTTGGTGGGCCCAGACTGAATTTGAACCCACCACCTTATGGGTGTATGTGGCTGGCACCTTAGTCACTTGAGTCACAGGCACCGAGCCTACTTTTTTCTTTTGATAGGACTTTATTTTATTTATTTTTTAAAATATGGAACTCTTCACAAATTTGCGTATCATCCTTGTGTGGGGGCCATGCTAATCTTCTCTGTATCATTCCAATTTTAGTATATGTGCTGCTGAGCCGAGCACTAGATACCACTTTAAATGCATGCCAAAGTTTTGAAAGGTAGTGTTATAATTATCATCCAATTTTAAATAGTTTAAAGTTCTCATTATGATTCCATATTTAAATGCTATTTAAAGTATGTTTCAAGGTTTCTTTTGTTGATTTCTAATTGACCTCTAATTGAGGTCAGGGAATGTGACCTATGTGACAAATTAAGGGTCTTTGTTGAGCTTAGCTTTGTGTTCTGATAAGTAGTCAGTTTTTGCAATTGTTCTACATGAACTTGAGAATAATTTGTAATTGCTAGTGATTGGATAGGGTTCTCTACTCATACACCTACTAAATTAAGCTGGCTAGTTATACTTTCCAATCTTCCATTTACTTAGTATTTTTCATCTGCCTGACCTATTAATAACAAAATGAGGTATGTTAAAAATCTCTGTCTCTGATGACAGAATTGTCAATTTCTCCTTGAATTCTGCCTTTTTTTCTGTATATAATTGAGGCTATGCCTTAGGTACAAAAAAATTCATAATTTGTATCATCTTTCTCAAAGAATTATTCCTTTTATTATTACTGAGAAATCTTTATTACTAATAATGCTCTTTCCTTAATTTTTATTATGTCTGGTATTAATCTAACTATACCAGTTCTTGAAAAATAATTTTTGCTTGGTGTATTTTTTTTTCCCATTTACTTTGAAGATGTGTGGGTCACTATGTTTTGGGGTATATTTCTTCTGACAGTATATAATTGGGTATTTTTCTTAACCAACCTGATATTTGTCTTTTAAATAATTAATTTATTTTATTTATGTTTATCCTGGTTGTTCGTACATTTGAATTTATTTCCTTTATTTTTATTATGTGCTTTATCTATACTATACTCTTTTTTCTTTTCTACTTTGTATTGTATTGATTAATTTTCATTATTCCTCTTTTTTTTTTCATTGTTTATCTGGAAATGGTCACCTTTGACATTTTAAAGCATAATTGGCTTGATAACATCTAAAATTGTTCAATCTTTCTGCTTGCTTTCAGAATAGTAACAGGATTTTAGAAAGCTTTTAAAATTGTAACTGCCATCTTCAATGCTGTTCTTATTCAGTATATTAGTGTTACCTTTCTAAACCTTAATGTTTTACCCACATTTTTGCCATTCTTTTACTCGTACTTCCTTCTTTTCTCTTACTTTGCTCTTGATTTTTTTTTCTTAATTCCTAAAATAGTTCCTTTAGTAAATCTCCTAGAAATAATGTCTGGGTGGTAAATTCCCTTGGTCTTGCTTGAAGATACCTTTTTAGTTTTGGTCTCAGTTATAAATAAAAATTTAGCTAGATAGAACATTTTAAGTTATATATAATTTTAGAACTTAACATTTTATATATAATTTTATTTTCTTTCTGTACTTAACAGTTTGCCACTGAGACACCTAATTGTCATTCCTTGCAAGTTACTTGTCATTTCTCTCTGATTTATTTCATTTTTAAATATTTATTTATTTATTTATGTATTATTTTAAATGAATCATAGCTGTGTACATTAATACTCTCAGGGGGTCAGTGTGTTGTTTCTATATACAGTTTTAAATACTTTCATCCAGTTGGTTAGCATAGCCTTCATATCATTTTCTTAGTTGTTGTATTAAGACATTTATATTCTACATTTAGAAGGATTCACATGTACCCTTATAGGATAAATCATAGGGGTGATCCCACCAGTCACCCTCCTTCCATCCTTCCCCTCCCCTCCCCTCCCTCTCCCATTTCCCCCTATTCTTGGGCTAAAATTGGGTTATAGTTTTCCTATGGTAGCTAAAGATTTTCTTTCTGTCTTTCGTGCCCTGAAGTTGTATTATGATTTGTCTAGTCAGGGATATTTGTTGTTTATTTTCTTAGGAGTTCTTAAATCTGTGCTTCCTGGATCTGAATAATTAATTTCTTCACTAGTTCTAGAAATTTATCTTTCATTGTCTCTTGAATATTTCTCGCCTCATTCCTTTTATGTATTTAAAAATTATGACAGTCTTCTCTTTGCATCACACATTTCTCAACCTCCTTTAATATTTTACATCTCTTTGCTTTTCTATGCTACATATAGTTAATTTTTCAAATTTAACTGAAAGTTCAGTAAGCCTCTCTTTCACTATGTTTAGTCACTTAAACCTATCCATTTAGTTTTTAATTTCAATGTCTATTTAAAACTTTTCCGATTCTATGTGGATCTCTCTGAAATCTACAGATTTTTGTAGTGTCTTCCTTTATTTTAAATATTAATATTTAAGAATATTTCTTATATAGTTTTATAATAGGAGTATAATTTATTTTGTCTAGTGGATTTTTCCATAATAGTGTAATCATGTGTTCTATGATTTTGTTTTGTGACTTTATATTTGTTAGAGCTTAACCTATGGGAATTGTGTGGAGATTGTGTGCTTTTTGCATTTTCTTCCACTTAATGTTCCAGGGCTATTATCTATTAATACACATATTTTTTTCAGTTGAATTCTTGGTAAGGAAGATCTGAGATCATACAAGTAGAGTAAATCTGAACTCCAAATCCATGTGAATGAAGATCTAAGATAAGAATTCTGAGGGGAGATTATTTTCTTTCATATCATGAGCCCAGGCCAAGAAAGGTAAGCTTCCTTGTTCTCCTATGACACAGTGAGTAAACTTTTTGCTTAGTTCATTCTTTCAATAAGGGTGTTGCCATTTAAGGCCTGAGATAAATGCAGTAATTTTAAACATTTTTTTATTAATTCATAAACACATAGATCATGTATACATCAATGCCCTTTATAGGGCACAATGTGCTGATTTTATACATAATTAGGAATGCTTACATCAAACTAGTTAATATAGCCTTCATCTCATTTACTTAATTATTGTGTTAAGACATATATACTTTATACTTAATATAGGTTTGACATGCACCCTTGAAATATGAACCATAGGAATGGTCTGACCATTTTACCCTCCTTCCATAGAAGCCCCCCCACTCCCATCCCCCTCCTCTTCCCTTCTTCATCTTGGGCTATAGTTGTGATTTATCTTTTTTATGAAAGTGTGAGTGATTATAAACTGGTTTCATAATAGTACTGAGTACATTGGATACTTTTTATTCCATTTTTGAGATACTTTACTAAGAAGAATATGTTCCAGTTCCATCCATGTAAACATAAAAGAGGTAAAGTCTCCATCTTTTCTAAGGTTGCATAATATTCCAGGTATACATATACTGCAATTTATTAATCCATTCATCAGTTGACGGGCACTTGGGCTTCTTCCATGACTTGGCAATTATGAATTGAGCTTCAGTGAACAATCTGGTGCAATTATCTTTGTTGTAAATTTTTTTTTTTTTGGTCTTTTGATATACACTCACTAGAGGAATTATAGGGTCTAACGGCAAGTCTACTTTTAGATCCCTGAGTATTCTCCAATCTACTTTCAAAAAGCTATGTATTAGCTTGCAGTAATCTAAGTTCTAACTTTTTGCCTTATATTCACTTGAAGCCTGTGTCCGATCTGTATACATACTAAAGTTCCAGCATTTACACTTCCCAGATCAGAGATCAAGCCCTGCCCATACTACAGTGTAAGCTCCCACGTTGGTCATCCTGGCTTTTCATACTTCTTTATTTCTATGCTCTTGAAGGTATTTCTTAAGGGCTCTGCAATATACTCAAAAGAAATTATTTACACATTATTGAGTTTTCCTAGATGTCTCTGGCAAGAGTTTTGTTGGTTATTTATTCAACAGTATTATCCCAAGTGAAAGTTATTCTTTTACTATTTAATTATTTTCCTTTTATTTTAGGTATGATATGTAATGACATTAGTTTTTAGCCAAAAATTATTCTTCTTTTAATCAAGATTAAATTCATTCATATTTGTTATTGGAAGTTATTTATGTAAATTATTATAAAAATTTATAGGTTAAATAATAATTTTTCTTTTGCTTAAGTTCCTTCCAAATTTTCTTTTTTTTAAACATAGGGATTATATTTTATTTTTATTTTCTCCAGTGTTTTTGAGACTATATATACTTTTTTAAACTTTTAACTTTTTAAAACTCTTTTTAGACCAAGCTTACCTATTTTAAATCAATTTTAATATTTGTAAGATTCAAACAAAAGTGAAAAAATAGCCTATTAATCCCTCCTAAGTAAATATTTAAAAATTACGAGCTTTGCATTATGAGCAAAAATTATTTAAAATTATTAAAGTTATTTAAAATTATGAGCTTTAAATATTAAGAGCTTTGGTCGTCTTCTTCCTTCTTATTCCTGTTCTCTCTGGTCTTAGTTATTGTAATTTGAACTATTAAATCTAAATTTTAGCAAATAGAATTTTAAATTTGCTAAATTATATTATATATTATAAATATCTATATTAGGTTATAAAACAGAATATGTATGTTCTTTATTGGGGCTAATTTTTACATTTTATTTAAATAAAAATTTAAAAAGATACGAAATCAACATATAAAAATAAAAATCAGTTGCATATATTTATATTAATAACAACCCATCTGGAAAAGAAATTTAAAAATCCCATTTACAATACCATCAAAAAGAATAAAATACTAAGGAATAAATTTAACCAAGAAGGTTAAAGATTTATACACTGAAAGCTATAAACTATCAGTGAGAAAAACTAAAAAAGATACAGATAAATGCTAAAATATCTTATGTTCATGGATTGAAAGAATTACTGTTGTTAAAATGTCTATACCTCTCAAAGTAAAATACATATTCAGTACACTTTCTATTAAATGTTCAATGGCATTTACCTCAGAAATAGGAAAAACAATTCTAAGACTCAGATAAAAGCAAAAATGTTCTCAAACATCCAAAGCAATCTTAAGGAAGATAAAGAAGCACTGCATTTCTTGGTTTCAAGTTATATTACAAAGCTATAGTAATCAAAACAGTATGGTGCTAGCACAAAAACAGATACAAAGACCAATGGAACAGAACAGAGAGCCTAGAATAAACCTAAGCATGCACAGTCATCTAATTTTTGACACAGTCACCAAGAAGACACAAGGGAAAAAAGGATAGTCTCTTCAACAAATGGTGCTGGGAAAATTATATATTTATATGCAAATAAATTAATTTGAACCTCTATCTTACATCAGACATAAAAATAAACTCAAAATGGATGAAAGGCTGAAACATAATATCTGAAACTGTAAAGTTACTAGAAAAATGTATAGGTAAAAAGTTCCTTGACATTAGCCTAGGCAATGATTTTTTGGATATCATATCAAAAGCTCAGGCAACAAAAGCAAATATAAACAAATGGGGTTACATCAAACTAAAAAGGTTTTGTACAGCAAAGGAAACAATCAACACAATGTTAGGCAGCCTCTAGATTGGGAGAAAACATTCATGAAACATATGTCTAATAAGGGGACATGAAAGGAGCTAACACATCTCAATAGCAAAAAATAAAATGATAATCTGTCAAAAAATGGGTGAACAACCTGAACAGTTATCCAAAGAAAACATAAACATGGCTATTATGTATATGGAAAAGTACACAGTTAATCATCAGGGAAATGCAAACTGAAATCACAATGAGATATCACTTCACATTGTTGACATAGCTATTACCAAAAAGACAAGAGATAAGTGTTAGTGAGGGTATGGAAAAAATGGAGCCCTGGTACACTGTGGGGAGCAATGTAAATTGGTGCAGCCATTATGGAAAACACAATGGAGCTTACTCAAAAAATTAAAAATAAAACTACTACGGAACAGAACCCCCTTTTCTGAGTTTATATTAAAAATAAATGAAATCAGCACTTTGTAGAGATATCTGCACATTGATGTCCATTGTAGCATCACTCATTGCAGCATCACTCATAATGGCCAAGACACGGAAATAACCTAAGTGTCCATCAGTGGATGAGTGGATAAAGAATATGTGATACACATACATACACACAGTGAAATATTATTTAACCTTAAAAAAGACCCTGCTGTATGTGACAGCATGGATGAACCTAGAATAGCGGTTCTCAACCTATGGGCTGCGACCCACAGGAACTGTATCAAAGGGCCGCAGCCTTAGGAAGGTTGAGAACCACTGACCTAGAGGATATTATCCTAAGTGAAATAAGGCAGACATAGAAAGAAAAATACTTCATGATCTCTCATGGAATATATCAAAATAAAGTCAAAAACTTAGATACAGAGAGCAGATCAGGGATAACCAAGGTGGGGGGGGGGATTGAAAAATTTTAAGTATAGGTCAAAGGGTACAAAGTTACAGTTATGTAAAATAAATAAAAAATATTCAAAGGCAATTTGTGAATATTTAGACTTCTATTTTAATTGATTTTATTGTGTAACATCAAACTTTCTTTCACATCTCTTAAGTAACTTTTTTATGAACTTGCAAATTTTCTGAGTCCTGAAAACATGCCTGAAAATGTTCATTGCATTCAACGTGCAGAACTTAGATATTTTCTGTGTCATAAATTTTTCCACTTAAAACTCTCTTGCTGAAAAAAATAAAACAATGCCAAAATACCCCCCACCCCCACCACCAGCCAACAAACTACAGCTCTTGCCCTACTTTCTTCTGGAATTTAGTGTTCTGAACCTAATGGTATTTAGTCCACTGTATGTAACCTGTTTTTCTGTGTCCATGTGTATCTGTTTATTTGTGCCCATAGATAAATGTAAGACTTCTTTAAAAGATCTGTATAGTTCATAAACACTGCCTATAAACTGAGGCTATTAGGTCTTTATTCAGATAAGAAGAGCTTTGTCATTACTTTCAACTTTCATAGCATTTATATTGGTCTGTATTTTAGAAATTCTTGGAACTCTTTTGAAGACTCTTTTAGGTCTCTGGCACCTTGCGAATGACTAGCACAGCTTCATACACGTTGGTTCTCTATTTTCTGTCTTCTGCATGGTCTGTATTCTCTCTTGCCATTTTCCCTTTCTGTGCCTCGTGTATGCATTTTGGAAAGCTTCCGTTTCTCTCTCACATCCTCTACTCAGTGTTCAGCAGCAACAAATCTGCTCTTCTCTGACATCCCAACGTGCAGGTGAATTCTGACCCTGCATTTTTGTTTCCTTCTCTCTTTCTCTTCCTCTCTTCTCTCATTCTGTTATCTTTTAAACCCGTTTTCTCATAAGTTTATTCCTTTTATCATGAAATTTATGTTTTCATGCTTACTGATAAATTTCTTGAAAAAGCCTTCAGATCCTGCAGAGCCCCATTTTCACAATGATATTCCTCATCTGTGTCACCAAGGGACTTTCAGTGCTCTAAGAGGCCTTCCTGCTGTCCTGGCCGCTCTTTTCTCCTCCGTGAGAAGGGAGAAACGTGTTAGTTCCCAGTGTAGTTTGGCAGGCAGGCTGAGTGTATTGGCCTTGGATCCTCCATCTGTCTGTAGACTCATCTGAAGATTGAGTCACCTTTTTAAACCTACAGTAATGTTCAATTGCCAGTTGCCAGAAGGCTTTGTGTATGCTTGCTCCACTGAGGTAGCATCTCTCTGCAACCACCGTCCCAGTTCTCTGGGGCTGCGACCTGCTATGTCATAGGAAAAATTATAGTCAGCATGTTGCACTGTCTTCACAGTTATTACTGCGACTGTTCCAGGCACTACACTTTCTTATCTGCAGAAAGCATTGTGTTTTCACCATCCCATTCATCTATCCAGTTGTTTCTCTCATTTTAAGGCAATTCCTGGGTATGAGAGATGACGCTGGGGAAAGGAGGAGGATGACCAGGGAGCTATTCTTTGGTTTGAAGCTGAACCAACAATGGTGGTGATGACTATTTACTCCATTCCCTGGTTTGCCAAGATCCTGGGTGTCTGAGCCAGGTATTGGCAAAGAGGGAATTAAAACATCCCTCTGTATCTATTTCTGCAAAGCAGTTTCTCTTTAGAGAGGATAACTTGGCATACGTCATACATGTGCTTGATAGATTGTTCTTAATCCAGCTTCATTTGCCTTATAAGTATTGTCAGGTTCTTCCACATCCTGGTATTAGGTTGTCTGGCAGTGTTTGTTCACCTTGTTATGTAAGTCTTCATATTTGTCTGGATTTGCTGAGGTATTTTCCTGAGAAGCAAGAAGAGGCTTGCTGGAAGCCTCTGGCCAGAGGCCATTTTGGAAGGAAGGTCCCACAGTGCAGTTCAGTTTTTTGCCTGTCTTCTTGGGGAGAACATGAGATCCTTAAAAAAATGGCTGGGTCCCTGGCATCACTGGGTCCTCAGCATTTTGCACCTACCTGGTGCAGACTTGCTGCTGAATAAATATTGAAAGAATGAACAAAAGATGGAGAGGAAGCTTTTTGTTATTTGCCTATTATCCATATTAAAGTGTTTTAAGTGAATCTTAAAAGATCCATCTGCCTCTCAAAAAAGAGTTGAAAATGTGTCTTGCAGCACAAGTAATTAAAGGTAGCCTGGGCCATAGGGTATGTTATTAAACCTTTTATGTTGTAGTAAAGTAATGCTTATGAAGGAAAAGATGGGATGGGGCAACAATATCTTCTCTTCTAGTAAGTAAAATGGAGAAAACAGGGTTAAATATAACAAAAGGGATGCAGGTTACAGGTGGGCAGAAACTTCCTAGCAGGGTGACTTTACGATAGGTGGAATTACCAAGGGAAGTTGTGCAACTGCCTTCACTAGAAATGCCTTCCAAGCCTGTAGAGGCGAAACTGTTTAGAGGCAGGGAGGGAACTGGTTGGCTGCCCCCAAACCGTCAGATGGGCATCTGA
>NW_003852427.1:5211299-5214987 GCF_000181295.1 Otolemur garnettii
ACAAATTATAACCCACTGCAAGAGAAAAATCAATCTGCTGCACAGCTAAATTAATATTTAACTTGCTCAAGAAAAGTCAATCCCTTGAGTTATTGCAGAAATTAACAAACAGTCCCAAACTGATGTTCTTACCTAAGCCATTGGCATGTTTTAAGAATCAGCAGTGCTGCCTCTTTCGTGTTGTTCCGCAATGGTGTTCCTACCTGACCCCTAGCCCTCTCCTGGAATCCTTCCTTGTCTCCTCTCTCCTCTTCCTGCTGCAGAACACTTTCTTCAAATAAAACCTGACATACCTGCCCAGTAAAACAAATGAGCAGAAGTCGTTGGAACAGAAGTGAGGTCTGAAGCCCCACCCCTTGTTCACCCCTGTATTTCTCCACCTGGGTATCACCTGCGAAGGCTTCAGTGCAGTTTTAAACCCCTGGACTAAGAACAGTAGCTTCCGAGGCTCATTGAACAGCAGAATCAATTGGGGAGGAGGGTGCGATAAAATCACACTTGTGGGCCTATCTCATCCCCACTGATTTTAAATCTTTATAAACGAGGCCTAGGGATCCATACGTATTTAAAATTTAGAGGGCCTAGCTAGTGATCCTCCTGTAATTATCCTGGCACAGGCTGAAAGACCCTAGCAGAATTCTTCATTCTCCCTGGAATCTCTGTTTGGTGGGCCTGAGGGCCTTCCCAGGTGTGATGCTTTGCAGCTGGATAATGGTCAGATATATTTTCTTTATTTTGCTCAATCTGAAAGGGTTTCTGGCTACACTCACACAGAAATGTAACATGAGGATATCGGTGAGAGGGACAGCACAGAAGGCTTCCTGGGAAGGGTGGGTTTGGGGTAGAAATGGAGGGCAGGAAATTCAGTTCCACTCATTTTGCAAGTATATATCCAGCACAGTGCTTGCATGCAGATGGTGCTTAATACATAGGAGTTATAGCTACTGTGTTTAACCGCCTCATCACCCTTTAACTGCACCCTCCCTGCTATTCTCCAGAGTTTTACTCACCACCTAACATGCCCTTGCCTATTTTGTTATTGCCATCGCACCAGCACAGGTAAATTCCCTCCAAGTAGGGCTATGTCGACGGTGTTTCCACAGCCTAGACCAGGGCCCACCTGGTGTACCACAGGCACTCAGTAAATATTTGTTGAATAGGTGGGCAAGTGTGTGACCACCCTGGTGTGAGTGTGGGAACAGAGAGGAGGTGGGTGACCTAGTAGTCCTCCGTGACCCTACAGGGTCAGACCATCATCAGGTCTATAGTGGGGAGTGGAGATGAGGGAAGGGCACTTCTCAAGAATAACATATGACAACTTCAAGGTAGGTTCCTGATCTGGAACACTCTGGCCATCTCCAGAAAGAGGAACTGTCAGAGCTGAGTGTGGAAGAATTGCTCCTAACTCCAATGCCCTGCCCCCGTTGCTGCCTAAACAAGTCCTTCCAACACACACCCAAGACCCAGCCCGCAATAATAGTACCTCCCTCTGCACACCTCTCCTCGCCTAGCCCTGGGACATCCACATAGCCTTCCTGCTGCTTTACGGTTGACTTTGTGACTCCCAGTCTCTCCCACCTGAGGCCATCTAGGGCCAGGACCCTCCGTTCACAGTCACAGAGTGCACTGGAAGTGACCAACAAAGGCAATTAGAGGCTTATGCCGGAACAGAGCATAAGAGGAACAGAGGGAGGATTTGGGACAGGAGGCACAGCCATACCCTGTGGGCACCGTAGCAGCAGCCTGCAGATTCTCTGGACAGCATTGTTCATTCCACAGATATACGCTATCACCCTTCGTGAGCCAGGCACCATTCTGGGCACTGGGGATTCTGTGGTGAAAAAAATTGACAAGAATCCCAAGAATGGAGATTCCATTTTAGTAAGAGGAGACCTACAATAAACAAAGTGGATTAGTAAATACCACTTCATGCTAGAAGGTGAAGTGCCCTGGGATGTGCCAAGGAAGCTGCACTAAATAGAGTAGCCAGGGTACGCTTGTCGCTAGGAAAGTGAAAAAAGACAAATTTGATTATTTAAAGCTCATGCGGTCCTGGGTGGGCTGTAAGGGTAAGAAGCCTCAACCCTCTCCTTCCCTAGGCGCCCCGACCGGGGCCGGGGGAGCTGAGGAGGGCTAGTGCGGTTCTCCGAGAGCACCACGAGGGGGAGCCCACACCTCTCCTAGCGCCTTCCAAGCCCTCCCGCACAGCCTTGCAAGCAAAAGTTTTTCTTAAACTAACAATGCCAGTGTAAGGAGGTGCTCGAGCCTGATTGGACGGGGGAATTTTGCAGGTTTGATTCCTTGATTGGACAGGAGGTGTTAGGGGTGGGGAGAGAGCTGATGGTGGGGGATCCCGCTCCCTCCCCGTCAGTCTGGCCGGCTCTGTCCTCTCGTAGGCTCTGCTGTAGCTCGCAATGTGACACCAGGACGCACACGCTCGCGCGCTCTCTCGGGCTCGCTCTCCCTCGCCCTCTCTCTGTCTCTCATACACACGCACGCACACACCCACCTCTCCCATAAACACACACACACACATGCACACCCACACCCACGCGCGCCCGCACCTCCCCAAGCGCGCACACTCCCGCCCACGCCCACGCAGCGCTCCGGGGAGCCGGGTCCCCGCAAGAGCGCGAAAGGATACGGAAAAGCCACCCGCGGGGAGCGCAGCGGCGCCCCGGGACGCGGCGCCCTCCCCGCGCGGCCACCTCGGCTCGGGCTCGGCTTGGGGGCCGCCGGCTGGCGATGGCCCTGGATTGCCTGCTGCTGCTCCTCCTGGCATCCGCAGTGGCTGCGATGGAAGGTAACGTACCCTCCACGGAACAAGTTGGCGGCTGGTGGCTGCCGCCTCTGGGCCGCCGTGCTTCATGGTTCTCGGGGTTTCTCTCGACTGCTTCGGGTGGAGAGCATCCCGGGACCCCAGGGCAAGGCGGTCTAGGAGCCTCCGCCGTGGGCGAGCGCGGGGCTAGGGCGGCACCCACCGGCGCGCCCACGGCTGGCTCTTAGCGCCCGAAGCTGGTTCGCTGAGTACCCCGGCTCCAGCACCTCAGCACTCTTTGGCACTGTCGGTTCCCCGCAGCCTCTGCTCCGAGAGCGCGGAGCCCGCTGCATTGCAGAGCAGGCTGCTTAGCTCTGGGCAGAGCCGGGTGACCAGGAGGAAGGGGCGCCTGGGGTCATCCGTTTCCTGGAGTGTGGACGCCGCTGCGCTCCCTTCCTATCCCAGGCACGGATGCACTAAAGAGCAGTGGCGCGCTACCTTCTCCTCGCCAGCTTGCAGCCCACCGACTCTCCTCTCTGGGCGCGTGGGCAAGTGCTGTGCGCGGGGGCTGGAGAAGCTCTGCCCTGGTACTCCGCAAGTGGCTGCCGAAGGAGAGGGGCCGAGTTCGGGGAACAGTCTGGTGGTCCGGGAACCTGCGCGCTGCCCCTTTCCAGGGTCTCTTAGGACACCTTTTTAGCCTCTTCAGCCTTGGAACAGGGGTGGCACGGGGTGAGTGGTCCTGGTCGCCCAGCCTCCCCACTACCCCAGAGAGGAGACTCGGTAGCCCGGAGCTGACCGGCAGCAGCAGTTTGCTAGCTCAGTCTTCCCTGTGCCTCCGGCTGGTGGCCGGGAAAACGCGCTCCGCGGACCCCGTGCCTGGCGCAGCAGGGAGCCTGGGCGCTCAGTTGCGCCCACGAATCCCCGTGGGAA
>NW_003852427.1:5215203-5247359 GCF_000181295.1 Otolemur garnettii
AAAGGACGCAGCTCTGGCGCCTGCCCCGCGTTCCCATCTGCCAGCTCGGTCCATTGTGCTGCCGGTTCCTCTAGGAACTGACTGGTTGCCTAGTGGAAACTCCCCCCGAACACCGTGGTGTGGAGCCCCCCACCACTGCGGAAAGCACGGCCCTTTCTAAGCGAAGCAGGGGGCATTCCAGGCCATCAGGCTGATTCTCTTGCCTTGTCTTGAAGACCACCACATCCCGTGTTTGTTCTGGTGGCGGCGCGGGGGTGCGGCGATTGACGCCTAGGAAGCTCTCGCTTGCTTTCCCAGAGGTGGCGTTTTGTCTGTCCTTGGCCTCCCGCTGCCCATTTGGTGCTGATCTTTATGGGGAAGGGATTTTTTTTGGAACGGGCAGGGGACAGGAGCCGAGTGGAACGCGGCATGGGGATGCTTGTGTTTGACTTATTAGAGACACGTGCGGGAGCAGTTGTAATAGGAAACTCAAGGGGATATACACCCCCAAACCTTGCAAGAAAGCCCAGGTGAGAGCCTTTGCAAAGGACAGTTGGAGACTGGAGGGAGCGCCGGAGAGGTCGTGCTGGTCTGAGGCTGGGTCCACTCGCTGCTCTTTGCGTCTCCAGAGAGTCAGTGGCTGGGGGCTCACAGAGAGGAAGGCTGGTCTGGCACTGAGTTCTCATCAGTGGTCCTTGCATCTCCATGCAGGCCAGCTGATAGTTTGGAGATCAAATGTGTAGGAAAACACCAGGCATCAGGACGTGTTCAGCTTCCTCCCTAGACCCCTCTTGGTGACTATTCAGAGATCCTCGTCTGCTTGGCCGGCACCACCGCGATTGTGCTGGCACCCAGCTTGATACCCAGGGCCCTGCACCCAGCTTTTCCAGAGCCACCCACCCAGGACCTGGGGTTCCTTTTGGTCCAGCTAGGGAAACTTTGCCAGTGGCCTGACAGGAAGGAGCCTAACTCTGGGGCTCACACTCTCTCCAGCAAGGGTTAAAAGAAACACCACATTCAGCAGAATATTAAAGCAGCCCCTGCTCAGCGCGCAGGGATAGTACACACCACACCATTCACTCCGTTCTCTCCTAGAATGAACCCAGGAAGGTTCATTTTCTACTCTCCATACACAGGGCTGCCTTCCCACCTGCTTGGCTGGACAGGGGCCAGTGTCATTTGGTTTGTGATGAGTGAGGAATAATTATCAGAAAAGTGGATCAATGAGTCGCCTACACAGACAGCAGATTTCTCCCAAAGTCTGCTGTGGCCAGGGGGAGCCTCTCCTTGCTCATTTCAGCCACTTGCGTTTCTGTCTGCTTTTCCACCCCCCAAATCTCTTCTGGAATTTCAGTCTGGCCTTACACTCAGGGAAAACAGCTCTGAGACCAGACAGGTCCTCAGCCCAGGCCAGAGCAGGGACTAGAGACAGGGGCAGTCATTGGCCAATTGAGGAGATGGGGCCAGAGGGAGACAGGGCCTAGAAGTCCCCTTCTCCAGCAGAGGGAAGGAGGGTAGAGCCCCAGAGCCCCCATCCTGGGTGGAGGGAAGGAGGGCAGAGTCCTTTTGTTGGCTAGAGGGCAAAGGCGGGGAGGGGGCTCTAATTCACATATCCTCAGGCAGGAAGCCATTTGGCTTAGGATATGGGAAACCAGACTGAAAGAGAGCTCCCCTTCCCTCCTTCTCGTGCTACCTTTCCCCATTTCCAGCTGGTTCTGCTCTGTGAGGAGAGAGATGTTTCTACAGAGAAAGGCTGTGTGGGGGGTTTAAAGTCTGTTTTCAGAAGGAAGCGAGGCGGGCTGTGGAGCAGGGATGCTGACATTCCCCAGCCTCTGGACACAAAGCCAGGCCTCTTTCCCCAGCCTCTGACAAACAACTGTTTCTTTAAGCCAGTGTTTTATCATTCTGGCTGAGAGCTTATTAAGAACGGGCTGTTGGTGTCCGTGGAGGGAAGGCATCTACTTGCGTTTTCTGAGCTGCCCGGTGGTGTGTGGCCTTTGGAATAGGACCTGGAAGCCTGAGCTTCTCCCAGGCAGCTTCCATGCAGCAGGGACATGTTGGGTTCTCAGCAGACATCCACCCCCCGAGTGGAGCATCCCTGCACTAAGCATGTTGGCCTTTCCAGAAGGGAGCAAACTGGAATTGCTAATTCTGGTAACATTTTCCCAGCTCCATCCCCTGTGTCCAGGGAATGGCCATGCACCTGCAGGTGGCCTCAGTGTGCAGGACACCGGTTGACTAGAACACTCCCAGAAGACCAGTTCTGTGGTGTAGCTTAGGTGAAGCCCTGGGTTTGGCACCCTTGAATGTCCTCACTTATATGGGTGGTAGATTTCTCAGGGCTTGATAAGCCGTGGATTCTCAGTAGGCATTGCTGATGCATGAGCACACAATTGGGTTACTCTGCCCCTTTGTGGCACAGCCCACCTTAAAATGCTAGGGCATTGAATTCATTGTACGCATTTTGGATGCCTTTAAGTCTCCATTACAGGGTCATGGTAGAAAAACATCAACCTAAACCTGTGTGTCTACAACCTGCCATCAGGTTGGGCAGTGCTTGGTTCTGTATTTTCTGTTAATATTTGTTATGTATGCATCTGTTTGGGGAGTCCATGAGCATGCTTGAGCCTACCAAGTAGTAGCAGATGCCAAAGATTTTTTAAGATGTCCAAGGAAGGAAAGAAAATTTGAGAAAATTCTGTTTAGTAGTTGATTTTATTTTCTGTGCATTGAGGAGGGATTGCTATTACTCAGTGCTTGTGGAGGGACCTCCCCTAGCCACAGGTGGAATGCTGGTGAGGTACGGCAGTGCCGCTCCAGGCAATGGCTTGGCGATGTCAACAACTTCAGATGCCTGGACTCAACCCCAGCTCAGACCTTCTGGGCTGGTGATGCTCTCAAGCATGGGTGACTGACAAGCCACACAGAATCCCACCCCAGCCCCTCCTCCCCTTTGTTGACTCACACAGACTCAGACCTGAACTTGGAGCCACTGCTCTGTCCCCTCATGAGGATGTGTCCTCGTTATCAAGAAGTACTTTAAGAAAGCCCCTGAATCAGAGGCATGGTATGACCTTTACTTAATTTTACCCATCAAGAAGAAATCTTTGAGGCTGGGCATGGCAGCTTATGCCTGTAATCCCACCACTCTAGGAGGCCGAGGTGGGCAGATTGCCTGGGCTTACAAGTTTGGGACCAGCCTGAGTAAGAGCATGATCTTGTCTCTAAAAATAACCAGCTGTTGTAGTTGGTGCCCATAGTCCCAGCTACTTGGGAGGCTGAGGCAAGAGAATTGTTTGAACCCAGGATTCTGAGGTTGCTGTGAGCTATGACGCCATGGCACTCTACTGGGGGTGACAAAGTGAAAACTCTGTCTCAAAAAAAAGAAAGAAAGAAATGTTTAATAAATCACATAGGACCAGAAGAGACAGAAGAACAATCCCTTCCTCTGGATCTAGCCTGTGGTCCCCTAATTTACTAGAAACTGCTCTCTAGTTGTTTGAATGAATTTTATCAACTTGAGACAATGGAAGTTTTGGGGTTAGGAATGGATGTGGCCATGAGGATGGGGCTAGAATCAGTCTGGGGTGGAGACAGAGCACAGAATCGTGAAAGCAGAGAAATCTACCTGCTTTTCACTTCCCAGCACTGTCTCTTGGGAAATCACCCAGTCCACCTGGCCGTGTGTTTTCCTTTGTTCTAGTGGGTCATGATGCGCACCTATTCCAACATTAGGAGTTAGGACAAGTAGCATACGATATGAGGACATACTGTGAAGTAGATTAAAAAGAAAGATTCTATTAAACAAAGATAGTCTGGGTATGGTGGCTCATAACTGTAATCCTAACCCTCTGAGAGGCCAAGGTGGGTGGATTACTTGAGCTCAGGAATTCAAGACCAGCCTAAGTAAGAGTGAG
Organism: Otolemur garnettii; assembly: GCF_000181295.1. Classification (NCBI taxonomy): domain Eukaryota; kingdom Metazoa; phylum Chordata; class Mammalia; order Primates; family Galagidae; genus Otolemur; species Otolemur garnettii. Next base: position 5,219,100 of record NW_003852427.1, read on the forward strand.
ACCCTGTTTCTACTTTAAAAAAAAAAAAAAAAGAATGAAAGAAAGAAAGAAAATTAGCCAGGCGTTGTGGTGAGTGCCTGTAGTACCAGCTACTCAGGGGGCTGAGGGAGGAAGGTCACTTGAAATCCAGGAATCTGAGGTTGCTGTGAGCTAGGCTGATGTCATGACACTCTAGCTTGAGCAACAGAATGTGTCTCTGTCTCAAGAAAAAAATAATCAAAGATACATTCATATTACTAAACTTAAAAGAAACCATTTATAGGATTTATAGGTAATCCCTAAGAGTTCTTGGTATCACTAAGATTTAGGAGCATAGTGTATTTCCACCATGGGCTTAAAGGTGGAGGCACTAGGGAACTTCAGGTTTCCCTGGTCTTGGGAGAAGTGTTCAGATCAGCTCAACACTTCAGATCAAGCTTTGGTTTCATGTAGTTCTCTCCCTGCCCCTTCCTCCTACCTCCCACCTCTATTCCCACCCTACACACACAGATATAGGGCAGGACCTGTACTGCAGCACAGTTTCTAATAAGGAAGAACTGACATCTTTGCTTCTTCCTCTTCCTGCCCTGGCCAGCCCTCCCAAAGAGGAAACGACAAGCAGACTAGTGTCCCACAGGAGATTGGCCTATGCACCCTATGGTAGGGGCACACGAACCCTTACCTGTGTAGAGTGCATCCCTGCACCTGGGTTCCAGGAGTCTGCATTCCTTGGAAGAGCCCCCTGTATGTGAACTCCTCTGCACTAGGCCACTGTAGCACTTCAGTATTTCTGTTAGATTTGTCTGTCTGGTGGTTAAATGAGCACTGGATGTCTGCCCTTCTGAGGAAATTTCTATAATAATAAAGTAATGTCCTGGGAGAGATTTCATATTTAAAAGCAAAATTTTGCACCAGGAATTCTTCACCTTCTGCAGTTTCCATTTCAAGTAGCAGCTGTAGGCAGGGCCTTTGGTTCAGAGAGTTTGATTGGGCTTAGAGGAGGACACTGAGTGGCCAGGTCAGGGCCACTTGCTGCATCAAAGATCCCTAATGCCTGACATGTTACAGTCACCATTACTGGCTTCTGTTGACCATGACTTGGGGAGGCCGAGAGGGCAGGGGGTTACTAGTGGAAGACCACTTACCATCTGACTCAAGGTATAGGAATCAACCAGATGCAGGGGTAACTCTCCTCCTCCCTGTGCCTCAGGCTTGTCCTGGTTGGAACAGACTAGAAGAGGGGCATTATGGTAGACAGAGTAGCAGGGGCTAGAGTGGGGCCATACCCTGGGTGGAAGCAGTGATAGAAACTGGGGTAGAGCATTGTAAACGTCAGTCTGGGTACTGATGACTGTCTGGTGAATCATGGGTGGGCATGGTTCCTCATGGGCTGTTGGCTTCTATAGGAAGCAGCTTAGAACCTGATTTTCAGGCATCAGCGATTGGCAAGGGTGAGCATGGCCAGCATTAGGAAGGGTCTTAGCCTGGGGTCCACGTGAGGGAGACCCTGTCCTAAGGACCTCGTGCTGGTACCAGGTAGAATGCTTCTAACTTTGTGGAGGAGAAAGCTTCATTGTCACAACCTAGCAAATGGGTATGTCTTAGTGTGCTGTCAGGGTTACAGACAGCATCCTATTCACCTGCTCACCCACCAGCAAGCATGGGGTGTTAAGTCCATGGGGGAATGCCTGGGTAGGAAGGTCTGGGGTCCCTTTACTACACTATAAAAAGCCTGCTTGTTGTTCAGGCTTCAGGAATATCTACTTGTGAAAAGGGAAAAAAGGTGATGCAGAAGAAGGCCCCATTTTGCCGTCTCACCAGCACAGCAGTTCCTCCGGGTCAGGTGAGCTCTCAGCACCCACAGACAATACCTTTGGCAGTTGCTTAAGGAGGCTGCTACCGAAGGTTCCCCCAGAGTTCCCTGTAGCAGACCTGGGCTGATGTGGAGACATATAGGATGTTTTCTAACAACTACCAGGACTCATTTCTGCCCACATATTGCACCTGAGGCCCTGGTCTCTCAGCTCTCCCCTCCTACCTCCTGGCAGTAAGTGACAAAATGACCAATTTGAATTTAACTTCCTTGCTCTGCTTGTCCATCCCCCAGTAAAGGTGATAATGATCACAGAAACCAGTAAGGTGGGCAGCCAGGGGGAGAAAGGATAAGCGAGGGGTTTAGAGGCCCAAAGCTTGGTTCTAGCTTCTAAGGTCCTTGGGACTGATTCAGGGGCCACTTAAACTTGTAAGAGCTGGCAAGGGGTCAGGCTGTTCTGCAGTCTTGAGATATTGGAAGCAGAACAGGACACAGGTTTTAGAGGAAGGGAAAAGACTTTTCAGGAATCGTACAGCCTGGCAATGCTAGAATCAGCGCTGGACTGTGCTCCCATTGACACATTCGGCACTTGTCATGAGCTGGAACCTTTATATGTATTGGTCCCCGTGTCCTGGGCATCTAAGCATTCTTTCTCCCATTTGGCAGATAAGGAAGCTGAGGCTTTGAGAGGTTACCCAGCTCCCCAGGCCTCTGCCTACCAGCTTTGTACCTTTTCCACCTAACGTTGCTTATTTGTGAATTAAATCAGGGAGCATTTATTAACCAGAGCTGATCAGCCCTTGTTCTGGCAGGTGCTGTCAAAGGTGCCAGGCCTCCTGCTCCGGGGCTCACATGGGCCCTGTGGCAGGCTCTCTTCTCTCTGGAGCTGTCCTGCCTGGTCTGCAGCTGGAGGAAAATCTTTGTCCTTTCCGGTTGGCATTTTCCTGTTTGCACGTTGCCTCCCCCATGAGCCCCCGCCACTCAGACCCCTATTGTGACCATTATTGGTTTTCTTTTACTGCATGTCCATCTGCTCTCATCTTTGATGAGCTGTGTTGCTTAGACGGCTGCAGTTTGGCATCTGTGCCTGGATCTCGGCGGGTGTGGTGGGGAGCAGACATGGTGCAGGCCTCCTGGAGCTCCCTCCACAGGCCCACCTTCCAGATGCCGGCTTTCATCTTGGGCACCTCTCTGCTTCTTCCCCGTGGACCTTGCCCTGTCTGCCTCAGGCCTGGGGCCTTACTGTTCTTTGAAATCTGACTGCCCTGGTCCGTTTGGCCAGGTGCAGACTTCATGACATCAGAGGAGGACACTAGGGTTTAGCATAAGCTTTGAGTGTGGAGGAACATGGGGGCATAGGGAAGAGAGAACCCCCTTAGCATCCTAGTCTCACTGGACAGTGGCCAGTCCCCCTGCGGGCTGTAACTGTGGAAAGAACTGAGCAGGAGGACAGGGAATAATTGCAGGTGGCTTCATTGACAGTGGCAGTAGAGAGAATGCCTTATCTGTGAAAGGCAGCTGGGCCCTGCAGTTAATTGTTCTGTTGTTTTCCTCGTGCTGTTTTTCTAGCACATCAACATATGACCTTTGCTCTTGGTTTTTTCATTGATGCTGGAGTTGGGAGGTGAGCTGGGGTTGGGGGATGGGGAAGGGGTCTGGTTCCAGGTAGTTTCCTGGAGCCCTTGCTGCTGAAGTGTCTGACCATGCTGGCTCCTCCTGGGCTGTTTGCCTGGTGCCTGGGACCGGCAGCCCATCCAGAGGTGCTGTCTGCCCCCTTGTAAATGCATCCCAATGATCTAGGGTAATAGGAAACAGCCTGTAAGCTTAGGAACAAATAACAGGGTATCAGCAGCATCAGAAGATCCACCAGGGGCTGGTGGCCAGCACTAGATGGAATATATTTTTGGTGTCAGCCCATAACATGGTATGAATTTGGTTTTATCCTGACCACATATGTGTATTCCCTGCTCACTCTCAAGGGCCTTTAGGACCTGAGCAACACTCTTCATCACCTGGCTCTTTTCCTCTTGCCTTCCTGTCCAGCGGCGCCGCCTTCCTCAGCCCCACACAGGCCTGAGGTTATGTGCAGGTGCCTGCAGGTGTCCTAGGCACAGGCCCACCCGCCCTTCTGCCCCCTTGCTTCTGGGTCTGCACTTGCTTGCTCTGCTTATGTTGCTTTTCTCACCGCACGTTTCGTGGCTAACTCTAAATTATTAGTCGGAATTCACCACAGCGGTCACTTCCTCTTGGAAGCCTTCCTTTCCTCCCCCACCCCCAGCTGCATCCACCTCCCTCTGTAGGGGCACAGTCCACACTGTTCTGTAGGTACTTGAAAGCTCTGTGGGCCCCTGATTGCAGTAAGTGTGGTCTGACATATAGTGAATAACAGGAAAGAAAAATCTGCAGAACACTTAGAAGTCGGATAGTACTCAGCCATGAAGAAGGGTGACTTAATGCCTTTTGCAACAACTTGGATGGAGCTGGAGACCATTATCCTAAGTGAACTATCTAAAGAATGGAAAAACCAACACCCCATGTGCTCTCTATTAAACTGCAACTGACAAGTGCATGTGTGCCCAGAGGGAAGTAAACCTCAGAGGAAATCAGGCGGGGGGAGGGTGTAGAAGGGTTGGAAACCCGACCTAATAGGTACAGTGAACCCTAGCGGGGTGACAGGCACACTTATGACCATGACTGAAGCATTACTAAAGTGACCCATGTAACCAAAGTTTTTTGTACCCCCATGATACTTTGAAATAAAAAACAAAAAAACAAAACCCTGAGATTATGTCCTGAGTAGTAGTTTAAAACATGTCTGCAAGTTTTCTGACACTTTTCTCATCCAAATGTGGATCCAAATTCCTCTCCCCTTGAACATGGGGCAGCCTCATAACTCATTATGATGAACAGAATATGACAGAATATGACAATTCTGCATGACTTTGAAGGCGAGGCTGTAGAAGATCACACAGTTCCCATTTAGCTCTCTCTGTCAGCTACAACATGGTAGCTGCCCTTGTGACCCAGCTACCATGTTGTAAGGAAACCCAGGCGACATGGAGAGGCCATGTAGATGTTCTAACCACTGCCCCAGCTCACATTCCATCCCACAGCCAGCCTCAAGTGCCAGGCCTGAGTGAGCAGGTCTTGAGGTTGTTGCAGCCCATCTTTTGAGCCACACCCTCCTCATTTTGAATAGGATGAGACAAGCTTTCCTTACTGAGCCCTGTCAAAATCGCAGATTCACGAACAAAATAAATGTTTTCATTGTGAAAAACCACTAAGTTTGGGTTGGTTTGTTATGCAGCTAATAACCAAATATCCTAGGAGAAATAGTAGAAGAAAAATGGTTTAGAGAAAACTAGAAAGGGACTTAGGGGAGGGCTGGGGAGGAGGAAGAGAGGTGGTATCTTACTCGTTCAACATCTAACAAATGTATGTTAATCTCCTACTATGTACCAGGCAGTGTGCACGAAACAGGAAATGTTCTAGCCCTTGGGAACATGCATCCTACTGGGGGGACAGACAGTCATTAAGAAGACAAATATTGTATAATACCTCCTATAATTTCAGGGAAGAGCTATAAAGGGAGTAAACAAGTGATGTGATTGACAGTGATGGGTGCAAACTTGGGCAACTTGAAATGAGGGAAGGGAGGGCCTTTCTGTGTCTGTGAATACTTGATTGGCACTCTTAGCAAGCGGGCTTAGGTTTACTCTGCATGGGAGATAGATTTTGGCTTGAGTACAAAATTCTTTGCAGTCTAGCTAAACCAAGATGAATAAAGCCCCATCCCTAAGGAGTCCAAGCGAGAGCAGAGCCACTTCCAGACTTGGGAGCCTGCGTTCTACAAGAGGCAAATGGGGAGTGGGAGTGGAGAGACAGAACTGTGAGCATTGCCTGGGAGCCACCAGGTTCACGTGTACTCAACCCAGGACACATTTATTGAGCATCTCCATGAGAAACATTGTGCTTAAAATTGAAAACAGGAAGATAAAGAAGACACAGCCTTTCCTTCAGGGAGCTCACTGATTAATCAACTGGTGGGGGAGACAGAGCCACACAGACATCACACTGTATTAGGAGGTATGATGGATTCTGATAGATGTGGGATAGTGGTTAACATGACTGCTGCTAGGAGAGACCAAATGAGAGGGTCATGCTTCCGAAGGGAAGGATTTGGGGAAGGAGTGTGTGTGTGAGAGAGAGAGAGAGAGAGAGACTCCCTGAAGGATGCGTAGAGTGTTGCCAGAGAGATTGGAGTGGGTAGGAATGAGAAACTGAGGCTGATAGCCGTTCTCACTCCCTGTGTCATGAAGGTGGACATCCTGGGCTCTCCACCAAGGGCTTTGCCTATTTCATTAGCAATTCCTTTTGGTTGTAGTGATAGATGTTCAACTCAAGCTAGAGGAAGGCAGAGAGGACGGGTGGATACTGACACTTGTCATTAGTAGACAATTTGGGACTTACGTTATGATTGTACCTGGGCCCCCGGTGCTGTCTCAGGACTCCATCTCCCTTTTTTCATTCCTTAGCTCTGTGTTTGTATGAGCCAAAGCCTTGGCAGGAAACAGGCAGCACTGTCAAAGGGTTGATGAGGAGAGATTAATGAAGAGACTCTTCACAGGGGTATGACCAGATTAAGGGAAACATTAGCGATGGTGATGTCCATGGGGAGTAACAATGGTGGGAAACCATTACTCCTCAGGGCTCTCAGGACCTGGCAAGAGCCAGAGCATGAAATAGGGGCTCCCTGACAGCAGCTAGACATAGATGGAGAGGGCAGCTGCTGCCCGAATCATCCCAGGGAGGGAGGAGGAAGCTTTGGATTCCCTGAACTCTTTATCCATCACTGACTCATCTCCTGGCAGCATCTCCCATTGGATGAACTCAAGAAGAAGGCAGAGGGCATAAAGTCTGGTTGAATGCTGTTCATAGAGGGCAGTCTCCTGAGGACCACAAGGGGGGGAAATAGGTGGAAGATAGATCTACGAGGACAAACGGAGAATAATCAGCAGAGTCATTGAGCCTGCCTGAGGCTGTTGACTTCATCCTCGGCAGACTCTCCCACGAGATGGTCATGTGCTGCTGGAAGTCTCAAACTCACATCCGCTTGGAACTTCAGCAGAAGGATAAATTCTCATTCCCAGGAGTTCCAGCAAAAGCAGCCCTGAAAGTTTCCTTTCCTAGGCTTCCCTTAGGGCCTGAGCCTCTCTGTGAACTAGACTCTGTCACCAGGATCGTGGAATGCACTCACGGCCAGGCTTGGGTCATGTGGCCACCCATTCTTATAGGTGGTGGGGTAGTTCACCCCCACCCAGCTGTCTGGCCTGAGGTGGGGGAGGGCTGGTTGCTAAAATGTAAGGGTACTTGTCCAGGAAAAGCAGGAATGGGTGCTATGCAGGCAAGAGCTTCCTGGGGTAGCTGGATTATGGAACATAGAGAAATGATATGTGTAGTACAGGGAAGAATCTGGACTCTGGAGGGCAGAGGTGGCTGTGGCTATGATGGTCTTGGAGATGAATAGCCAGGGAAACTGGAAACTGAAGGTGATGGGAAAATTAAAAACCCTGGAAACGAGGTCTGGAGACAGCGAGGCAGTATATTCCTGAGCACCACGATCACACTCAGAGCGATGAAGAAGCAGGGAGCAGTAGTGTCCGGCTAACAGCCAAGTGATTTTTATACTAGGGTGTCTCAACTAGACTTTAAAAGAGGAGGGTTCCTACTTTGGGGAAAGATGAAAAAACGATGGGTGAAGAACCATACCTTCTTGCTGGAACCCTCGGAGTTCCAACATAGATACCGGAGCATCTCAACTTAACCATTGCATTTCAGTTGGATACTTGGAGAGCAAGAATGAAAGAAATGCAAACTCGTGGGTTCAGGGAAATGGCTCATTTCCCCTCTTTTCCACCATTATCAGTCATTTCTCAGTCTCCCCTGGAATTTCTCTTTTGCATCAGTAGAATATGTATGCACAGTTTTCTATGTGCTTGTCCCCCTAGGTATTGAGAGTTGTGTAAGATAGCAGATCTTCAGAGCCCTTCGCAGACCACTTTCATCAGACCTTAGATGTCTCTTTTTTAAGTGAGAACGAGACATCTTAAATATATTTAGAGTTCATTAGAGGAGAGATCCATTTGCCCTTCCAAGTTCCCTGTTCTTGGCTCCAACTTTCCTCTACTTCCAGCCAAGCAGACAAAGAACAGTTTTTTTTTTCCTTAAACACAGTAGCACAATGCTGCTGCTCTGCATGCAAACCCTTGGTTTTCTCTTCCCCATCAGGAGAAAGTAATTTTCCTTTCACTCACCTAACTTGTTCAGAGCATCCCCTCCCCACCCTTTTCTGATACCTTACTGCCAAGTATTTGCCAATTCATTTGCATCTCAATGGTTCCTTAGCAACTATCATGCCCTCAGGATTAGGTACAAAGCTGCTCTCTGACACAGACTGCCAGGGCTACATCGTCCTTTTTCTGGTGCCCAAGTTACCAAACAGAGCCCTGCCCAGACCTGAGGCACGTTTACTAACAGCATCACACAGGTTCTGAATTCTAATGCTATTACTCCTGCCTTATCTGAACATGCAGACTTCTAAGCAGCCCTTGCACAGAAATGTCCCAGGTAATCCACGATGTATGTCTTCAGAATGAAAATCTCAGATCTCAGTATTGCAAGAGTCCTGTCCTTAGAGAGACAGTGAATTAGGTCCATTTTAGGGATCTGGCAGCTGAGGCTCATGGCGATGAAATGATTGCCGTGGTCAGGTGGGCAGCTCGAACAAGCCAAAGAGGGCCGAGAGCTCAGGGCACTGAGGCTTCCTGTCCTCACTCCACGCTCGGGCGCTGCGTCCTGCTAAGAGTGATTCCCATTTGGCAATTGTCGTGAGCTTTCAGAATAAAGGTAGAGAAATGTTTTAACATATGCATCTGAGGTCCTAAGAAATTCCACTTCTCACCTAATCAGTGCCCAAGAGTAATTGCCCAGATGAACATGTCATGTACGTATAGCACCGAGTTTCTCTGGTCTCGGCAGTAATATCCTTTGCATTCATGGGGGAGGGTGTGGGTAGTACAGGAGGAGGGTTTATGTGTCAGCGTGTGTGCTTATGTGTATTTACACAGACGATGTAGACAGGCAGTGGCACCAAACCATTTAGCAAATTATAATGTTGTGCCCTGAGTAGGTGGTGCTGCTTTTGTAAGAGCCCCAGACCTCCACCACTAGGGCTCACTGGCATGGAACAGCCTGGCACGTGGAAGACACTATTCAGAAAAGGACAATAACAATGATACTCATTCTACAGTGGGACTGACCTTTGCGACTCCCACTTCACATTGTTATTAAATATCTGGAAAAGACTGAAAGAACAATTATAGTATTGTCATAATGTATCAGCGCACAAAGCAAGTGTTCCCATTCTGTTCCCGTTCCAGGGAGGCTGTGGTTTGGCTGAGCTTGTCAAAGCAGGGACTCAGCGGTAACGCTTACTTTCTCATTTGGAAGTTGTCTGCCTTGCTTAACATCGGCGGGAAACCACACATGTGCTTACCTGTGGTTTTGCCATTGTAGCCTCCAGATAGGAACAGAGAGGTAAGATAGATGTTTGGGAAGAAAGGATGGAAGTCCTTGATTTCTAGTTGTCACCCTGCTAGACCTGAGTGTGCAGTCCTAGATCAAAAAAAAAGTGTATATATATTTATGTTTGTGTGTGTATGTAGAGAGAGTCTAGGCTTAGCAGGGTAGGGTGCAAGCACCCCAGGATCCTGACTGCTGACTTGGGTGGGTTTAAAAGCTTTCACAGGGATGAGAGTGAGTGACTCACTTTCCCGTGAAGGGATATCCTGTGAAGAAGGACCCATGATATGTGGTCACTCCCTCCTTCCCACATTCCTGTCTGCTCTCCAAGTTCCCACCAAACTGTGCTGATGCCGGTAACCTACCACATAAGCAAACCTCCCGGATAGGAATCCTCCCCTCTGCCTGGGGGCTTGGGTTGTGGTGTCCTGGTTCTCACTGAGTTCTTGTTTTTAAACCAGTGCTTCTCAAGCTTATTCTCGTTGCTGACCCTCTAAGGAACCTTTCTCAGACATTTTTCCCTGACTGCTCCAGACCCTGTAAAATGTGACTATCACAGATACCCTGCCCATCTGTTCAAGTCCTGAGGCCCTTTGGTGGGCCAGAAATCGTGATAAGATCTAAGATTTTTTACTCTCCCTTCCCCCCCGAGAATCAGTTTTTGCCCCTGTTGAGTAAGCATAACCTAAACAAAGTCAGCCTGGCAGTAATTTAGTCTATCCTGAGCTGAGTTAGAGCACAGCTCAGCACTGTGTACATGTTTTCCTGTATTGCTTTTACCCATGCAGCAGGGCCTCTGGTTCAGGAGGGCCCCTGCTGACCAGGCATTAGCCCTGTTGTTGCCGGGTCCCAGGGAGGGGGGCCCAGACAAGGGCTGCGGCACAGGGGCGACTCAGAAGCCCCAGGCAGGAGTGATCTGCCAGTAGATGTGGCCACATCTCGATATTTTAGTTAGTATCGCTATGTCAGGGGGCACTTGCTGAATGTCAGCCCTGACCACAAAGCATATGAAAATAGTTTCTTGAGTTTAGGTCCATTGTAGAAACAATAACCTTTCCCGAGGTATAACTTACATAGGATGTAGTCTGAAGTGTATAGTTCTGTGAAGCTTTACAAACGGGTGTGCTGATGGGGCCACCATCCAACGCACGAGACCTGGAGCCTCTCATCCCACTCACGCCCTTTTGCTGTAATCCCCCGCCTCACCGTGGCCTCTGGCAATCACTGACCTCCTTTCCCGTTCTATTGTTCTGTCTTTCTAGAAGCTCATATCAATGGAAGCATGTGGTCTTCCTTTTTTTTGTCTTCTTTCCTTTAATGTATTTGAGATCCATCCGTGTTGCTGTCCGTGTCAGTCCTTCCTTCCCCTGCTGAGTAGGGTCCATTCCTTAGCTCTGTTACTGGAGGTTTATCCATTCGAGAGTTCGTACGTATTTACTTATAGCTTCTAGGCTTTGGCTTTTATGAATAAAAATGCGTGAACATTTGAGTATGTGTGTTTATGTGGACACAAAATGAAAAATAAATGTTCATTTTGCTTGGATAAATACCTAAAAATGGAAATGCTGGAGAATGTTTTAAGTGTAAGTTTAGCTTGACAAGAGACGACCAGCCTGTCTCCCAAAGCGGCTGTGCCATCCTGCATTCCCACCAGCAGCACACGAGACTCCCAGTCGCTCCCTGTTTTCAGCAACAGTTGGCATTGCCAGGCTTTTTAATTTTAGCCATTCTGGTAGGTATACAGTGGCGCCTCATTGTTGGTTTTCATTTGATTTTCCTAATGATTGATGATATGTTTGTCATGTGTTTTTCAGTCATTCATATATATTCCTTGATGAAACAAATATTCAGATTTTTTTCTAGGTTTTTTGTTGTTTGTTCTGGGTCCATTTTCAACGTGGTTGTTTGGAGGTCACAGAGCGACCCTACTCCCACTACTGCTGGACAGTGTGGTGTGCCTGGTTGTGCCAAGAAGACCATCATTAGAACCTCTTTGCTCTTATTCCTTCCTGGATAGAGTAGGAATATCCGGGCCATGATCTCTTGTTGGTTATAAGGGCAGAAGTGCATCCAGGTGCCAGGACTTTGGAGAGCAGGCTTTGTCATGAGAATGTGTGACCCTCAGCAGGAAACCATTTGGGTGATCTTGGATTGGGTTACTTTGTGTTTATATCCCATGTGTTACTCCACTTCCAGCCTCATCTCTTGTCAAGTTCTTGGGTCTGAAGAAAGGGTCTGTCTCAACCCCTACCCGACACGGCAGGGGCCACTGCACTTCCCTGGTGGTGACAGCAGAAGTCAGCTAGGATTCCCAAGGTCTCGTCTCTCCAGGGTGTTTTGTTTGTTTGAGGCTTTGTTTTAATGGAGAAAGGCTTGATTCCTCTGCACAGGGTGTCCTTGAAGGATGGTCTGAAACCATGAGTAGGAAGCAAGCCTAAGCCCTTTAGATATGGAGCTGAGAGCCCTGGGTTGCTCACCTTCATCCTGCTTGCTCTGAGTCCCAGGCTTCCAGCCTCTCTGGTTGTGTTGCATTCAGGCTGTGGAGAACCTTTGGCTCATTTCTGAGCTTCAGATGACAGGCTCGGGGGTCCACAGGCATTTTAACCCTGGGATGATGTGGGAGCTCCAGCCAGGTTTGCTGCTATTTGCGTGACCATGCTCAGTGTCACAGTAATCATGGGGGAGGTGACACATGACTAGAGGGGGAAGACCTGAAATGGTACATCAAGGACTGCTATGCTCAGCTGGGCCCCGTCACTTCTCACACATACCTCTGAGCAGAGATGAGGCTTCAGTGAGGCTACATCACTTCTGGCTCCGAGAAGGGCAGGTACCCACACCGCCTGCGACTCCTTGAGAGCTCCCAGAGCCCAGCATGGGGCCTGGCACAGATGAGGCAGTTGTTAAATGATGGATGGATGTTGGATCCCTGTCACACTGCCCAGGGTCACTCAGAGAGGGGAAGATGTTTGTGCCACCACAGCAATAATACCAGGCCTTTGTATCAAGTAAAAGCACAGGAACCCTGAAGATCTAGTTGTGGAGATAAGACATGATACTCCTGTCCTAGGCCAAAGTCGTCTGGGATGGAAACCTGTAGGAAAGCCTGCCTCAGGGCCTTGTGCCTTCGCCTTGGGCTTCCTGGCTTCAGAAGGCCCAGGAGCTGTTCCTGTGAGGGAGGCTCAGGATCCTCGTTGTGCCTGAGCCCCTGAGTCCAGCTGTCATTGCTAACAGAGCTTCACATAGGTAGGTAAGGTACATCTTGCAGTGGCCCGTACCAGCTTTGTTCTCACCACTCAGCGTGAGATCTGTGAGCCAGGCTTGGGTTTCCATGGGACCCTGTTAGAAATGCAGGTCTCTCCCCACAACTAGTGAGTTCAAATCTGCCTAGACAAGGAGTCCCAGGTTCTAAGCTTCTGCATCAGGAATGTGGCCTCTTTAAAGAATTTAACAAACTTATTTTTCAGCATTTTTAAAAAGAGGAACTATTTTAGTAAAGAGACATGACAAGTAATTACAACATGTGATCCTTTATTTGATCCTGTTCTAGAAAAACACTTTTTCTAAAGGATATAATTTAAGTAGTCGACAAAATTGGAACATGGGCTTCCAAAATTCAGAATGAGGATCTCATTAGATGAAAGTATTAAAACAAAATGTTAAAATTTCCAGATTTGTTGGATAACTGCATTGTGGTCAAATAAGAGAATATTTTTGTTCTTAGGAAATAAATACTGAGGAATAAAAGGTTATGATATGTGCAGTATACACGCAAAAGTTTCAAGAAAGAAAATAAATATGTGTACATAATATAATAAGTGTACATATAATAAAAATGTGTATAGAACATACTTGTAGTGCTCTGATATATTACATCAATTATTCTATAAATTGAGGGAGAGAGAGAATGGAAAACCAAATGTGGCAAAATGTTAAAAATTGGCAAATCAGGGTAAAAAATATTTGGGAGTTCTCTATTTTATTCATGTAAGTTTCCTTTGCTATTATTTTAAAATAATAAGAAAATGGTATACTTTGTTTAAAGTTTGATGGATGTTGCAAGTTGCCTTCCAAAAAGGCTGAACCAATTTGTATTCCCACAATGCTATGAGAGGATTGGTGCAGCTGTTGATGTAGCTATTTTTATTCAACTATTTTGATGCCAGGGACTTTATTTGATGGGGTCATATATCAGTTTTGACCTGGGGATACATTTTTCCCCCAATTTGTTAAGAATATTTCCCAAAGTGCAGAAAAGTCAATGGCATAAAGCAATGAACACTCATAGCCCACCACCCCGGTTCATCAATTGTTGTTATTGTGCCATATTTATTCATCGGTGCACATTTTTGGGAGGAGGTGTGAAGACTGACACACAGAAAGATTAATAACTGCCAGGGTAAGTGATGGGGCCACACACCGTGTCCTCTGTACCCTGTCCTTCTCCTGCCTCTAAGATGTTCCTGAATTGCTCCTAAACAGAACTGGAATTTTTCTTCTGAAGCAGTTCAGCAGAGTGTTGGAGTCAGACACATTTGGACTTGAATTCTACCTCTGCCTTTGGATGAACTACTTAACCTCTCAATAACTACCCTAGTTCATTTATCTGGTATGTGGGGCTGATGGTACTTAGCTTCTAAGATTTTTCTTTCTTTCTTTTTTTTTTTTTCTGAGACTGTCTGGGTCTGATAGCTCATGCCTATAATCCTAGCACTCTGGGAGCCACTGAGGCAGGTGGATTGCTTGAGTTCAGGAGTTCAAGACCAATCTAAGCAATAGTGAGACTCTGTCTCTTCTAAAAATAGAAAAAAAAAAAAAAACCCTAGCTGGTCATTGTGGGTGGAGGCCTGTAATCCTAGCTACTTGGGAGGCTGAGGCAAGAGGATCTCTTGAGCCCAAGAGTTTGAGGTTGCTGTGAGTTGTGACATCGAGGCACTTTACCCAGGGTGACAGGGTGAGACTCTCTATGAATGATAAATAAGATCACGTGCTCAAAGCCCATGGTAGCCATTACTATCGTCATTTCTTCTGTATCTCTCTTTTCATTTAGAGCAGATTCCTAGGTCACCTTCCCCGGGAAAGCTGGCCCCTAAACCTTTCCCTGTCTCCTAATGCCTTGTCTGGTCCGTCTGTTGCTGGTGTATCTTTCTGTCTTGTCTGCTGCCATAGACTTGGCAGGCCAGTGCTCTGAGAGTCTCTGAAAAGTTGGTATTCAGGCACATGTGGTGGGTAATACTCAGCGATGTGACGTGACACCTCATGGCAGAAGTCCCAGGAGTCCCAGCCCTTGGTCAGCAGGGCTTCTGGGGTCCTGCCTTCCCTTTCCAGGATTTCCTCTCACTGGGAAGGAGAAGCACAGGGGCTGGGGTGAGGCAAATTAGGTACCTGCCTGGAGCTAAATATAAGGGGGCACCAAGCACTCAGTAATCGAGGTAAATACACAGTATTTACAAATATTAAATTTGTGATCTGTAGTCTGTGAGCTGGCTGGCTGTCCACTCCCTCCTGGGGACACCGGGCTCTGCAGCCCTGATGTTGGTCTCCTTGGAAGACCATGTGGGCAGTACCTGCAGTTCCAGTCAGCATAGCTTCTTCACCCAGAAAAGGGCCAGGAACCTCAGTGTTCCCAGGGCCAAGGGAGCGTTGCAGGCTGGAGGAATGTGTGGAGACTGATGAGTCTGGCCCCTCATGGCCTTGGAGCTGAAGGGGTGAAGCCACGCAGGAGAGTGGTCTTGGGAACCAGAGAGCTGGCTTGCACTTGCCAGCATCATGACCTTGGAAGGTCACCTGATCTGTCTATGGCTCAGTTTCAGTCTATCTGGTGAGGTGATGGGGCCCAACCTCTTCCCATGTGGGCTCTCTCTTCCCATGTGGGAGGTTGTTGAGTAGAAATTGGAGCCCACACCTGAGTGCTGGAGCTGCTTTTCTTCTAATGGTAGATGTGGCCCAGGGGACAGTATCAGCCTCTGGCCCAAGACTGGCTGAATTCTCATGCCCATAGAGGGAGATCAGGCCCAACACCCCACATCCCAGCCTGGAGGGGAAAGGTGCAGTGACACAGGGGAGAGCTGTACTCCTCACCTGTCAGGTTCACAGGCAGCCTGTGGTCCCTCCTGCCTACTCCTCAGGTAGGTGTCCTCCCCAGTGCCTCCCATACCCCTTCCTGGACCACCTGAGGCTTGTGGAGTCCTTCATTCCCCTGCCATCCCAGGAGCCATGTAGAGAGGAAGAATGAGAACAGAAAAGGCATATCCAGGAACATGGATGCGCCCCTTGGGTGACCATTTCACATTGCAGGTGGTGGCAAGGCCATGGTGGTAGATTCACTTTCTCCGCTGCACCTTCCTTTGACCCTTTACTCGAGAGGAGGTGAAACCTGCAGCCTGCTCTTGGATAACGAGATTGAAAGCACCAATGCATCAATAGAAGGCTCCCAGCCCTTGAAGCACTGGGAGCAGCAGACTAGGTACCAAATAGAAAACTCAGTTGATTAGGGAAGTGATAAGAAGTGAGTTTGTGCCTGCCCAACTTCATTTCTCTATGCTATTAGAAGTTCACCTTTTCATATAGCCAAAGTCCCACCCATAATGTTAAGGCCTTCTCCTGTCTGATAACCCAGGTCCTACTTAGACAATAACCTTCTGCTTATAAACTGGCCACTAAGCTTCCCATTGTAGTCTGAAGATCAAATCTGCTCCCACCTCCCACCTCCACTTTCTGTTTCCACAGGGAGCCCCTGACCACACTGCGGGCTCTGCTGCCTGGCTGGGCCTACGTGGACACTGCTGGTGCCAGTTTCTAATTTGGCCAGTGCTGGCTACCTGCTGTAACTACTGACTGAAAATGTTTTATTACACAGTGTTTTATTACAGTCTAGTGAGGCCCACCACTTCCCACCCCAGCATCCAGATGGAATGGGTCTTGCCAGTGGAGAAGAAGGTATATGTGTTTCTGCCTTCTTCAGCCCGGAAGGGACACATCACTTCCTCTGCCACTCCACTGGTGGCAAAGATGGCTCTCATGGTCCCACCCAGATGTGAGCTTAGAAACGGAGTTAGGAGCCTCTGTGTCCATGAAGAGAGCACAGGTTTAAAGAGAACTTAGCAATGTTCCTGCTGCAAAACCACAGCCTGTCTGTAGCCCAGGCACAGGGGCAAACGCTTCCCTGACTCCAGGGGAGTTCTTTCTTCCAGAGGACTCAGAAAATTCCTTCCTTCCTCCTTTCCTTCTAGCGTTTACATCCCCTTTGACCAGAAACTGGGGATCTTTATGAGGCGAAGTGGGGAAGGGAGAAATGCTTAGTAACTTTTTAGTCCCTAGAGGCTGGGCCCTCTATCACAGGCAAAAAAAAATTCCAGGTTATTCTATGCAGTGGCAAGCAACCAGAATAATTAGGGTCCAAGTGATTCTTTAACAGCAACTTCTTGATGGTTATTTTTAAATTTTTCATGCTTGTCTGGGATATCTACAGTCCCTTCCCAGCCCTTCCTGCCTTCCCTTTCCCTAGAACTTTCCATGCTTCCCCTGTGTCAGAACATTTGCACCTGCTGTTCCTGCTGCTGGCAAAAGGAACAAAAATTGGGCAAAATTTAAAAGAGTGGAAGGACTTGTATTTGCCAGACTTTTCCAAAGAAACAGAACCAATAGGATATATTTATTGGTTGATTGATTATAAGGAATTGGCTCAGGTAAGTATGGAGGCAGGAAGTCCCAAGAGCTGCAGGGTGAGTCAACCTGCTGGAGACCCAGGAGAGCTGATGGCTTAGTTCTGATCCAAGTCTGAAGACCTGAGTCCCAGAGAGCCAAGGCTGTGTTCCAGCAGGCTTAAGACCCAGGAAGAGGTAGCGTTTCAGTTTGAGTTCAAACAGAAAGAAAGCTGATGTTCCAGTCAGGCAGGAACAATCCTGTCTTACTCAGAGGAGGGTCAGCTCTGTGCTGTTTTGGCCTTCAGCTGATTAGATGAGGCCAACTCACATTAAGAGGGAACACTCTGATTTATTCTACCTACTGAGGTAAGTGTCAGTCTCATCCATAAACACCTTCACAGACACACCCAGAATAGCCTCTGACCAATTATCTGGGCACCTCCTGGTCCAGTCACATTGACACATAACATTGACCATCACAGGATTTTATTTTTTTATTTTAGTTTTTTATTAATTATTTTTTATTAAATCATATTTGTACATTGATGCATTTATGGGGTTCGGGGTACTGCTTCGATATACAATGTGAAATGTTTACATTGAACTAAGTAACACATCCATCACAATTACACTCCTTTCTCAGTAGTTTCAAAATGTACCATTGCATCATGCACATTAGCATCACAGGATTTTTAAAAGCTAAGGAAAAATATAAATAAATAGCAATAAAAATGAATAAAAAGACAAAATGATAAAGAAGTAAGGAACTAAATACTTAAAGGAACTAGTCAACAAAGTAAAAAAGGTCAGGACAACAATAAAAGATGGGAAGGAAATAATGGAAAAAAGGTAAGCCTGTATGGACAAGGTGAAATGTGAAATTCAGAAATCTAAAATACCCAAAGGCCAGACTGTATAACACAGCAGATAAAACTCAGAAGGAAACACTCCTAACATTCTGGTACCTATATCTTTGTCATAATGTGATTTTTGGTCTTCTGGATATATACCTAGTAGAGGAATTGTAGGATCAAATAGCAGGTCTATTTTTAGATCTCTAAGTGTTCTCCAAACATCTTTCCAAAAGGAACATATTAGTTTGCATTCCTGCCAGCAGTGTAGAAGTGTTCTGTTTTCTCCACATCCACGTGAACATCTCTGGTTTTGGGATTTTGTGATGCTGGAACATATTCTTCTTAGCAAAGTATCTTAAGAATGGAAGAAAAAAGTATCCAATGTACTCAGTCTTACTATGAAACCAATTTATAGCTTTCTTATGAAAGCTATAACCCAATTATAGCTCAAAGAAAAGGGGAAAGGGGAGAGGGAGGTGGGGGAGGGGGGTGGAGGGAGAGTAGTTGGTGGGACCACACCTACAGTGCATCTTACAAGGGTACATGTGAAACTTACTGGATGTAGAATATAAATGTCTTAACACAATAACTGAGAAAATGCCTTGAAGGCTATGTTGACCAGTTTGATGAAAACATTTCAGATTGTGTGTAAAACTAGCACATTGTACCCCATGATTGCATTAATGTACACAGCTATGATTTAATAAGAAAAGAAAGAAAGAAAGAAAAACACTCCTAAAGCAGAGGCAGTGATGGGCAGAGTCCTAGTTCTTATATTCAGGGAGGACCCCTGGGTCTTTCTTTTTCCATAGATTCTTCTTGAGTGGGAGACGTTCTTAAGCAAAGGGAAACAGGTTTGGGGCTGGTCACTGGGAGCTGGGGTAGCTCATACTGTTGGTCAGGGCCCTGGGGTTCAGCCCTGCTTAGTCTCCCTTTTTTCTAAAGTGAGTTTGACCAGGGAAAAGGGATTGGGAGGTCAGAGCTTGAGGCCACACAGCAAGGGCATTAACAGCAGACTGGCCCTTCCAGATGATTGTATCCAGGAGAACGCTGGTTGAGGGGAAAGTAAAATACAGTGTTGAAATGTGGGAGGGGGGTGAGGGTTACCATCAGGCCTTATGCTGGCCAGGATGAGCAGAGGAGGCAGGAGGTCTACCTGCTTTACTTCTAGAGTTGGGGCTGTGTCCATGTGTAAAGGAGTCCCTCAGCCCCCAGGGACACCCAGTTCCTGCTAACTGCCCTCCTGCCTGGAACTCACTTCTATGTTCCTGGCTCCTGGGTCCCAGGCAGGAGGGGAGTTAGCAGTCCCTCCATGCCACATGGAGGCTCCAGGCCTGTCCCGAGTTGCTGTGCTTGAGTGGTGACTCAGCACAGTAGCTGCTGTCCAAACATGATTAGTCTTCACACAGGCTCCCAGCATGGGCTTCCTGGGTGCAGGGCCTCTCTCCACTCCTGTGACCTGCCATGATTCACTCAGACTTTGGCCACAAGTGAGCTGAGTTGGTTACAGGCTGATGTGGCATGTAGGGTGGTTGGAGCATCAATGAAAATTTATTCCTTTTTCATTCCCACTGGAAAATAATTTACTGAATTCTTTTTATGAAAACCTGTGATTCTTATTTAATTCTGTACTATTTGTGAGCAAGACCACTCTTAGGCCTCCCTAAAGAGCCTTCCTTGCTCTGGGCACCATCCTACACCAAAATTCTTTGTTTCTATTTTGCCTTTTGCAAAGATGACAGATTTCAGTTACATCAGAGATGCTTCTGTTTTAAAACAGCATACTTTGGCTGTTAAAAAAACATTTTTCAAATCATCTTGGAAGAGATTTGTGTCCTCCTCAGAAGTGCCGGGATGGTTTGTGGGAGCTGGGGCAGCAGATTACACTTGTGGCTTGGCATAAATGAACCCAGACGGAGCACGCAGGGATCAGACTTGGCTGATTTCCCAGCAAGACCTGTACCCCTGCCTCAGATCTGGCACAGAAGGAAGCAGAAGTGCACCCCGCCATGGGGGCCACCCAGCTCACTCATTCCCTACACCTTTTGAGTGCCCAGATGCTGAGTTTAAAGCCTCTCCTGGCTTTTCCCTGGGCCTGAGGCCTCACAGATACAATAATTGCTTTTGCTAAAAAGCCATTAAGTCACTCAGGAGGTGTGAACTGGAGAAAATGACTCACCTACCTCCTTATTGGAGGAAGTTGGTTCAGAGAGAAGCCCTTTCTGGGCAAAGCCAGTTGGCAGATTCCAGAAGTGGAGAGTGGTGACAGAGGGACAGAGAAAGGTGGGAGAAAGAGGGGGGCGGACAGTGAGGGGAGCAGAGTCCATAGCATTGTGGTCCTCTCAGTAGCTCAGAATTTCCCACCCCACCCTCTAAAGTCTTCCAGGATTCATGCTTTAACAGCCACTCCAACTCTTTCAGTCTTAGCTCGGTGTCTCTGGGAAGGGAGGCCTGCCTGCTGAGTACTTACCTTGTCACAGTCTCTGTAACAAGAAATCCTCAGTGCACCCCTCACAATAACCCCAAAGGCCGAGCATCATCATTTCCACTTTATAGATCAGGAAACTAAGGCCCAGCTGTGCCAAGGTAACAGCAGAGTCTCTTCTGTGTCCCCAGCAGGGTTCTTTCTGCTGTGCCCATGAGGTGGTCAGTTATGTGGAGCTCAGTGAATACTCAGGAAACTGGTGAGTTTCCCACTGAACTTCATACCCGTGAAGATCCATGCTGATGTGAGGAAACTGTGGATACAAAGACATTTTATTGCCTGAAGTCAGAAGTCTGTGATAACATCAGTTTTCATGGCAATAGGCTATGATGTCACAAACAGATGCCTGCAACAGCAAAGTGACAAGAAAGCAGGGCAAGGGGGAGCCAAGGTGGGGAGGAGGTGCCATGTGATCTATTAGTGCAGATGCTGAAGGCCTTTGAGCCACCCTCCCCCTGCCCGGCATCTGCTGCTGCAAAAAGGGAAACACTGACATTTGGAACAAATACATGGGCTTTATGAACCATGAATGCTTCAGCTTGCAAACTCACAGAATAATCAAAAACAAATATGATCTCCCTAAGAGTTTTCGTTGAATATTTACCAAAAGGATACTTTTTTCCCCCTTATCATCCTGGCTCTTGCAATTGACCAAGTGGTGGGTGGCTCCTTGTGTTCCCAGCATGGTGTTAATTCCCCTTGATGTCCATATGGCATGCCAGGGTGAAGATGAGACAGGGCCAGTTGAGGGCCAAGCACTGGGGGAGGCATGTGGGTGCCTGGAAAGAGACCTGGAGGCAGAGACTTGATGTTGAATGTACCAGGCACAGTGCCAATCGTCACACACTGGGCTCAGAGGGCTAGGCCTGGGCTCCTAGGGGAGGCACATGGCAGTGCACCACCCATTGATGACAGCGCTTTTGGTATTTGGAATCCCTCTCATCACAGTGCTCCATGTCGTTAAGAGCTATCACCAATTATATTCTTTAAAGATGCTGCAACAATGTCTCCCATCCCACAAGCTCTTTGGCCAGGGAGCCCATCAAGCAGAAGATATGGTCCTCTCCTTAGCAGTACTGCTTTGCATGTAATTACTGTTTCTTGCCAACAAAGAGTCTAATTACTTTCCCCTTAAATCTGGACCGGCCTTGGTGACTTGCTTGACCAGTAAAATGTGGGAAAAGAATTGTTCTGAGACTTCCAAAGTTAGGTCACAAGCAGCCTCACAGCTTCCACCTGGACCTCTGGGGACTCCAGCTATTAGAATGCTCACTTGGGAAACCCACTTGCTGCTTATAAGATGTGTGGAGAGGCCACATGTGGGTGCTTCAGTTGATAGCTCCAGGTGAGCTGCCAGATGGATGAGCCATTTCATCAGCTGGCTTAGTAGAGGCTTCACATGACTGCAGTTTCTGTCAACATCTGGTTGCAACCTCCCACACGACCCCAAGTGGGCACATGGTAGTAGAGCCCAACCAGCCCACACAATTGTGAGAAATAATAAGAAATGACTGTTTTAAGCTGCTAAATTTGGGGGGTGATTTGTTGCCCTCACTGGATAACAGGAACACAAGGAGCCATGTGAATTTGGCATTTATGGCAAGACCCAGGCAGGTTCCGGGTCAGTGTTCCCAGTCCTGGCATGTGACTGAAGACCTCGGTAGCTGGGGGCAGAGGGCCAGGTAGGTTTGCCTGTTGGTGAATCCTGCTCTGATGAAGGCAGGCTGGAGATGATGGGGATCATCCGTCTTTCAGCTTCAGAAGCTTGGCGGTTGGTGTGCAGTTTGGAGACATAAATGCCTATCAGGCCAGATCTATTGTAGCTCTGATGGGATGGTTTTGAACCTAAATATGCAGAACTGTTCATTTCATCTTGTTGGTTTTAGCCAAGTATCTCAGCCATTGAGATTGGACCAGTCTCCCTTGCAGGGTTTCATCCAAGCCTTGATACAAATGCCAAAGAGGACAAAGCCTGTGATATCCCACAGGGGATGCTGCTTCTGCTGGACCCTCTTTGAATACTGTTTTTCTGCCAGCTGTGAATCCACCAATTTGTACTTGTCCTGGCTCACGGTTCTCCATCTGGTCCACCGTCTTAGCAAGTGCTGTACTGAAATCTAGATATACTGTAATCCGGTGGCCTAGAGAAATTTTCAAGAAGGAAGGAGAGTAGGTTTGATGGGGCTTGTTCTTCTTTAACCCATGATGCCTCCAGGAGATCTCTGTGCTTCCTCTTCGTATTCGTATACTCCCGTCTCTACCTTCTACCATGGTTTGGCCCATGGCTGGAGCAGTCTCTGTCTTCTTCCTGAAAGAAAGATTACATTTCTCCCTTCCAGTTTTCTACCATCTTTTTCATCCTCTGTCATTTCTTGAAGATGCCTTTCTTGGACCATATCTGCATTGTCTTTCTACATTTTGTTTTATCCCAGCTCGTATCATTTCATAAAAGAGGACTGAAAACATGTTCTAGATGGTGAACTACAAACAAATATACACGTAGGAAGTTCTTCCTCTTAGCTGCTCGGGGTCCGGCCTATACCAGTCCAGAAGTGTCGCTTTCTCTTCCCATCTCTGTCCCCCCTCATCATATGGAGGAAGACGTGGGCCTCCCCTTAGCAGTACTGCTTTGCATATAATCAGTGATTCTTGCTGTGTCCTTCATCTGCCTTCTCTGGTTGTGGATAAATAACCCCCGGTTCCTTGTGCATTTCTTCGCCATTCCTGTTTTTTAGGGCCCTAATCAGTTTTATTTCATTCTCCGCTATAAATGATTTTAAAGCCCCTTGGAAATATAAAGGTTGTCTAAATAATAAATCATCATTTTGGCAAATGATACTGAGACATTTAGAGAGATAAAATTAATCACCCCCCTTGTAGCTATATAGCAGCTTTCCCACAGGGAGTACAAAGTAGTTTGTAGAGCTCATAGTTAATTCTCGTCCCATTCCCAGGGTAAGAAGATACTGGTCACCTTTATGTGTTGCTGGGGGGAAAGGCCAGGGAGGTATAGGTGACTTCTTATGCAGCACTCCCTGGTGAGCACAGTACCCTGTGTGAAAGCTGCTCAGCTCTCTACTCTGAACATCTGACACTGCACCCATGGGACATATCACCTCTTCTCAACGTGGAGAGCATGACACATGCAATGGGCTCCCTATGCAGTGGGGATCCTTGGCCCTACCTGGCCTGGATGGTGCCCAGTTGAGTTTTCCTTCGAATGAATTCTCGGCTCAGAATGTTGCAGTGTCTCCACTGTATTAAGTACAAACACCACAGAGTCTACCAATATCCAGGGAGCCTGTACTCTCACGGGCGTTGGCTTGAGAATTGCTGGGCCCATTCTGCAGATGAGCACACCGAGGTTTATGGAACCTGAGTGGCTTGCTCAGATTCACGTAGCTATTGTGTGGTAGTGCTGGCCTGAGGTCAGGGTTATGTAACCCCCTAGTCTAGTGCTTTCTCTTCTCTATAAGCTGAACTGCCCATAACAATTATTTTGGGTTTTAGTGATAGTAAGTAAAATCAATTCTTGCACACTCACATGCACATACCTTACTGGCTTGTGTGGTTGGCACTCTAGGATGATGCTGGTTTCAGGCAAGGCTGCATTCAGGACGCTATTAGGACTTTGTCTTCAGCCCCATGTCCTCTGGGTTAGCCTCATGCCCTCCCATCATGGTAGCCAGTTCAGTGTTCTGACTACAATACTAATTGGGAGTTTATGTCTTGATAGTTTCTGCACACGTCCCAAGAGTAATTCTGATTGATCCACACCTAGGTCATAGTCTCATCCCTGAACAGTCACCATGCCAAGGGCTGAGAACTCACTAACTGGCTTAGATTGTGCCTTCCTCAGGGAGCTGAGGTGGTGAAGGCACTGCAGAGAATGAGTGTGGGCAGGGGTGAAGTTGCAAACCAAGGGCACCGAGTTATGAGAATCAGGGTGCTGGCTGGTAGGAAACAGCCATCCAGCCTAAGCAAGTGTGTGCACAGCCCTCTGCTTCACCCACCGGCTCTGGTTCTTCGCTTTCTTTCTGAGCTGCCTGTCAGGTGGACAGCCCCTGTCCCACCAGCATCTCTTTGCTTATGCATTTCTTTTTTGCCCTTGATTTTTGTCCTTCCCTTCTGAATCCCCCTAAACTCTTTGGCCTCTTTCAAACCTCCCTGGACCAAGGAGTCTTCCTGACCCTCTGGTCCTTGGGGGGCTTCCTTCCTCGAGATCCTGTTCTTGCTTTCCCTTCTGTGGTGCCCCATTGAGGAAAGTTGGCAGAGTGGATAATTTCCAAGAAAAGAAATTATGTTTAGGTTGAAATAAATGTTAAAAATTCACCTCTTGGTTGGCCTTTGGGGCTTTTGGTGAAGGGTGGGGAAAAATCCCCTGCAGCAAAGGATGGAGGTAAAACCAACTGTGTTTGAGTGGGAGCAAAACCAATCGTAGGATCTTAGTAGACCCATGATGAGTGTGACTCTGGATATAGTGTCACAGTGAGAAGCTGGCATGGTTCTCTCAGCCACTCAAGTGGGATTAAAACAAATGTAGGGGCTTGGTGCCTGTGGCACAGTGGTTATGGCACCAGCCACATACACCAAGGGTGGTGGGTTCGAACCCGGCCTGGGCCAGCTAAACAACAATGACAACTGCAACAAAAAATAGCTGGGCATTGTGGGGGGCTCCTGTAGTCCCAACTACGTGGGAAGCTGAGGCAAGAGAATCACGTAAGCCCAAGAGTTTGAGGTTGCTGAGAGCTGTGACGCCGTTGTACTCTACTGAGGGTGACATAATGACACTCTGTCTCAAAAATAAAAAATAAAAAATAAAACAAATGTAGGGTATTTCAGTCCAGGAGGTTGTCCTTTTACTCCATTCCTGGTTAGTCAGCATTTTCTTGTAGCCGAGTCCCAGGCTGGGCCACTGCACTTGAACACATGTGTTCATTTCTGCCATTTGCCTCAATCTAGTTATTCTGCTGATCAGGAATCTGAGGTGCTGACAGAGTTTGAATTACTTCCCCAGGATCATGCAGCGTGTTAGGGGCACAGCTACAAGTGGAAACTATACCTGGTGCCCTGTCTTGTGCTATTTCCATTCTCTGCAGTTGTCTAGGAGTCGCTGGCAAAGCAAGGATGGAAAATGACCTTGTAAGGGACCCTTGGGGATTGTAGGTCATCTCCAGCCGGAAGGAGGCTAAGGGTCATGGAAAGGCTATAAACAGTGTCCCCTGGAGACTGGTTAGTGCAGTCCTGGGCATGTGCGGGCACCAACTCAGAGCGTGGACACCTGGATTGGAGTGATGCTTCTCAAATATGGGATGTTTCTAGTTAGGAAGATGCTGCCCCAGTATTTCCTATATCTGTAGGATCTTGTCCCTGCAGGTAATAAACAAGGAGGTCTGAGTGTCTGAGCGATGAGATGCATGAGGCTGGCAGGGTCAGAGCCCTCTGATCACCCAGCTCATACTGTTTGGGGAGTACTTAGCAATTCCCGGGGCCCCCTCCTCCTCCATTGATGAATTACTGCTGTAGAAATGCCCTGTTTCTCAGACATGATTTGAATAAGAGGAGAATTCTCATATGGAGTGTGCTATTTTTAAGAGATACTAGTTAAGGAATAAAATTCTGTGAAACACACAATTATTTAGCTGTCTTTGTTTAGCAACACTCTTCTAATTAACTACCATTAGCATCTATTGAGATGCTGGGCAAGTACGCCCAGCTACAAGCTTGTTTTGGAGGGAAAAAAAATCACGTTTTCAGCCCAAATCATGAGTTTCCCCTCCAAGTGGAGGCCTTGGGGGTGGACTTGGTTGGGTAGCGTATTTTCCTTGTCCTGGGGACATGGCTACTTCCACAAGATCACTTCCTCCAGGTGCCTCACGAAAGCTACCTTGCTGGTGGGATTTTAGAACCATGTGTCTCTGAGACGGTTTCTCCTCAATAATAATTCTCAGTAATACTTCTCCCCTGCACACCCGCCATTCAGTCCTCCTTAGTTTCTTCCTGTTTATGTTTTCTAAAAAAAAAACTTCAATTCTGGAATAGTATCAGACCTTAAAACAGAAAAGTTTTAAGTATATCTCAAAGAACTACAGTACACTCTTATTATGAATTGAATTGTGTTCACCTAAAAAGGTATGTGGAAGTTCTCATCCCCAGAACCCCAGAATGAGAGCTTATTTAGAACAAACGTCCTCACAGATGTAATTAGTTAAATTAAGCTGAGGCCATACTAGAATAGGATGGGCCCCGATCTGATATCACTGGTATCCTTATGACAAGGGATAATGTGAACGCAGATGTATGCACAGGGAGGACATGGCAACAGAGAAGCCAGAGGACACCAGAGATGGCCAGCTGACCCCTGGGAGTGAGGAGAGAGGCAGAGACGGATTCTCTCTGCAACCCATAGAAGGAAGCAACCCTGCCAACACCATGATTTCTGACTTCTGCCTCCAGAACTATGAGACAATAAATTTCTGTTGTTAAAGTCACCCAGGCTGTGGTACTTTGCTACAGCAGCCCCAGAAACCAGCCCTTCACCTGGATTCCTCAAGTGGCAGCATTTTCCACACGGTGCTGTCAGTCCTCCCCTCCTCTACACACATGTAGGTATTTTTTTTCCTGAAACCATTTGGAAGTAAGTTGCAGATATGATGCCTGTTTTTCACTAAGTATGTCTGTGTCTGTTTTCTAAAAGCAAGGAAATTCTCTTACCTTAACCATAGTACAATGGTCCAAATCAGGGAACTAACATGTATACAATACTATTATACCACTATAGCTAATCTGTAATACATCACATTTCATTCATTTTCCTACTGTTTTTTAATAAAGACATTTCTTTGGATCCCTTTTACCTTTTAAAAATGTTTCAGATTACAATTTTAATTCTCGTAAACATAATGCACATTGCCCTGAAGGCAGAGGAGTTTGCAGTGGGTTAGGGGGTTTGGAGAATTGTGACCTGCCTGGTGTAGATGGGGATCTGAGCCAAGGAGGGTGGCAAGTGGGAGAGGGCTCATGGGAGATATCCCTGGATAAAGCATAGGCTTTTCTGGGCAACGGGTGTTTATAGTTTTTATCTCCTCAAAAAAGGGGTTCTGGGAATCCTGGGCAGGCTGGCGGGCAAGGCCATGTTCAGAGACTCCTGACCCCTGCCTGGCCTCAGGCTCTAGGCATGACCCTGCCCACTGAGCTGATATGTGGTGGCCACAGGATTCTGAGGTGCCTCCTGCCCTGGAGAGTCTGGGAGTCTCTGAGCTGTTCCTGGGACTCTCCCTTCCCCCACTCAGGACAAAGGACAAAGGAAGAGAGCCACAGACTGCGTGGAGGAAGGGCAGAAGCCTTGGATGAGTGAGGCCAAGCCTGCGCCAAGCAGAAAAGTCAGTGAGCGCTTTGGGGGAAGGATTTAAACTCCTCCTACTGTCCATGGGCTCTCACTCCATTCCTAAAATGGACAATGACTTCCTCCTCTCATGGAAACTCCTGTGAATTTGTCACTTCTGTAATCTCCCATCCAACCAGAGTAGTGCCCGTGAACCCATCTACTAGAGAAATTCCAGAGTGCTCTGTGGTAAGGAGGTGGATATAAGGGGGCTCTCTCCCCAGAGCTCCCAAAGCTCTTGCAGATGTGGCCTCTAATGTGCCCTGGAGCTGGGAGGGCGGCTGGGAGGCTGGGAGTGGGCCCTCAGTGCCACATTCTCTGTTAGGTGAGCTGAGTTGGACTCTGATCCTACAGTTCCAGAGCCGTTGTCTGATCCCACAGCTGGGCAGACTTAGGAACCAGTAGATGCTCTGGGACCATGGCCTCCCACCTATTCCCTTCTTTGCTTTCTTCTGCTTTCCTTCCCCAAGTTCACACTTTCTCAAGGTTTCTCTCCCCATCCAATTCAAAAAAAAAGT